>NC_091470.1:311450677-312123670 GCF_036971445.1 Narcine bancroftii | reverse complement strand
TCAATGCATACCAAAAACAGCCTAACCATCCTATGGTGGTTGCACTAGTTGCAGAAAAGGCTTTAGATAGGGTTGAGTGGGATTTTTTATTTAAGGTGTTAGAAAAGTTTAAATTTGGCCCTTTTTTTTATTGGTTGGGTTAAAGTTTTATATACAAACACGATTGCTAGGGTGGTGACAAGTGGTCAGATTTCTTTACCGGTTAGGTTGACTCATTCAACTCGACAGGGCTGTCCATTGTCACCAGCCTTATTTGCATTGGCTATTGAACCATTAGCACAGACTATTAGACAAAATGATGAAATTAGAGGGATGAAGGTTATGGATGAAAAATATAAAATTAATTTATTTACAGATGTTGTATTGATATATTTGATGGAACCGGAATGGTCATTGAAGCAGTTACAAGAGTGTTTGAAGAATTGACAGGATATAAAGTTAATTGGGATAAAAGTGAAATTGTACCAGTTGGAATAGGAGATTATTCCCAATTTTAGATTATTACAAAATTAAGGTGGACAAATAAAATTAAATATTTAGGACTGTTTGTAGATGTTAATTATCAGTCATTGTATCAGTTAAATTATGTGCCTATATTAAAATGGATTAAAGCAGATTTGATTAAGTGGGAAGATCTTCCATTAACTTTGATTTGTAGGGTCAATTGTATTAAAATGAATATTTTTCACAAAATTCAATATTTATTTCAGTCATTACATTGTTTATTTTCAAAAGGTTTTTTTCAGGATTTAAATAAGGTAGTGCGGAGGTTTTTATGGAAAGGTAAATTAGCTCGAGTGGCATTGTATAAACTTACATGGAAATATGCATGAGGAGGACTTCAGTTACCACATTTTCAAAATTATTATGAAGCTGCCCAGTTGAAGTTTATTAGCATGTTGATGGATCTAGATCAACCTCCTAGCTGGGCTAAGGTGGAAATGGCGTGTATTTCTGAGGTCGAGGTTCATGAACTTATATTTCATTGGAACTTGAATTTGTTACAGGAATATAATATGCCAGTATTGAAACATTTGTTAAAGATCTGGATTTAAAAAAAATAGAGTTTGGGATCAAAAGATAAATTATCAATTTAACTCCATTGTATAATAATCAGCTTATTTCTTTTTCAATGTTTAATAATTATTTAAAGAGTTGGGATTTTAAGGGTATAAAGACAATACAGGATTGTTTTGAAGAGGGACAATTTCTTTCTTCTAATCAATTGAGAGAGATTTGACATATCTGTAAATTCTTTGTTTGTGTATTACCAACTTAGAGCCTTGGTAAAGGATAATTATGGTAGAGAAATGAATTTACCTACTTTGTCGAGCTTTGAGTCTTTGACTTCCTTTGTACCAAAGAAGGGTTATATTTCAGTTATGTATAATTTGTTACAAGATAATGTGGATAAACCAGATTGGGAAAAATCTAAACTTAAATGGGAGAGTGATTTAGTGTTTACTTTTCCTGAAGATGATTGGGTGGATATGTGACAGGACAATGTAATCAATTTGACTAATGTAAGGTATGGAATGGTTAATTATAATTTTTTACATCAATTATATTTGACTCTGGAGAAATTGAAAAAAATATGGATTTAGTAATTCAGACTCATGTTTTAGATGTGATTAATGTATTGGAACTTTTTTACATTCTGTTTGGACTTGTGTTGAAATTCAACCACTCTGGCAAGGAATTAAAGTAGTTTTGGAAAAATTGTATAACTTTACATTACCATTAGACGCAACGATTTTCTTGTTGGGTAATTTGATTTCATTGAGGGGATTGGGTTTGGATAAAATTCAAATTGATTTTGTACGTTTGGTGTTATCAGTAGTGCGTAAATGTGTTGTGAGTACTTGGAAAGACAATACAGAGATCAATATACTACGTTGGCATAATGAATTGAAAGCTTGTATTGTTATGGAAAAATTACCTATAATTTACATGATAATTATTCTATTTTTGTTAGCATATGGTCTCCGTATTTGGAATATATGCATTTAGATATACTTTGAATTGTTCTTAACATTTATAATTTTTTAATATATAATTTATATTTTTGGCTCCCCTTAAGGGAGCTGGCTGAAGGGGTGGGATGGTGGGTTTGGGTTTTTTTATTTATTTTAATTTTTTTATTTTATTTTTCTGGGGTTTTTTTTCTTGTTTTTTATATATATACCTTTGTAAAATCAATTTTTGATGATAACTAGACTGTATGTTATTTTTAAATAAAGTTTGAAAAAAAACTAACTTCAATCCTACTTGGTAATGTCACAGACAAAACCAACTGGAGAAACTGTTTTTTGTTGTTAACAGAAGTTTTTTTTTAAGAGGATTATCTTTAATAACAAATTTTGGATGTGATCCAAAAAGTCTGCTGCCTCAAAGAAATAAATGCCATGATATTTATATTTTTGTACATGCAATGCCCAATGTTATTTAGCAAATGCTAAGGGAGCATTGCACTTTGTCTTTTCCTTCAAATGGACCTAAAAATCCCTTTGCCACCGTCATGAAGGGGAACAGAAGAGCTCTCCAGGTTTCCTGTTCAATATTTATCCTTCGTTCAACATTAGAAAATATAGAATAATTAGTCACTTGTTTTTACCCTCATTTTCTGCATCAATTGGCTGCTATATGGCAGCAGTGTCCACCCTTCAAAAGTGTTCACAGTCTTTAAATCATTGGTTGGCATGAAATGTAAAAATCACCTTCCAAACATTGTACTTAAAATAATATCACAAGAACAGATAATTTGGTTACCATCCTATTGTCATTAATAAAACCTTGCTCAGTGCAAGGTAACCATGACATTTTGAGCATTACAACAGCAACTACACTTTATAAATACTTAATTAGGTGTAAATTGCTTTGGTATGACCGAAGGCTGTGAAAGGGATTATATAAATAAGTTTTTATTTTCTTTACTTCAGATCCCATGAGTTGTCGTAGTTTGCAAAATGGCCATTATACTGGAGTATTTGAGTACCCAGAACTCCATGGGATGTAATAAAATGATTCTGTTGCAAATATTTATTGATCTACAGAATGAAAGCTGTTTGAATTCTGCCTTTGATTTTATTTGGGACTGCACATTTCCATCAAGACACACAGCTTGACATTTTAAGTACTGCAATTGGAACATATGTAGATTTATTTTAGATGTAATGCATTTAAAATTGAATTTTGATGGGCTCGGACAGAATAGAATATATTACCTTTTGTATTTGATGGTCTCACACATTGGAAAGAGCACTCTAATAACTGAACATTGGAACTTGATAAAGAGTGCTGCTTCCTTACATTTCTTTGCTTCTCAACCCCTCCCCTCCTCCCTCCCCCTCGTCTGCTCTAGTACAGGATCGTACACAGACAGGGGTGGGATGGGATGAGGAGAAAGAAAAATTGTGTGATGAGGCAGACCAGGAGCTAGCTGCCTCACAATAATCATTAAACAATCAGGAGCTTGTATTTCTTTAAAGTGTGCCTCCTTGAGAGACTAAATTGAAATCTTTGTGCACTCCCCTGCTCTGGTATGTACCCACTGCACATTATTGTTTGAAGGCATCTAATTATAATTTCCTTATGGTATTGTGCTCTCATTTCATTTCCCTACCTGACTGTAATCTTTCTTTCTTTCATTTGATGACTGGTTAGTGAAAATCGTATTTGTGTTCAGCATTTCTGATAGAACCCAACAGATAGTGCAGTTTTAAACACTTTTCTGACCTGAGGTTTATTAATGGTGCAGGAAATGAACAATTTCTCAGATTATGGATTGTCCCAGGATGTTCATGCCAGCTTGTGGCCATTGGTTTAGCTGAACAAGGATGCCCTCTGCTGTACAGTTTTAGAAGCATTTTTTTCAAATTTGGTTTTTATGTGTCCCGTACTTGTGAAGATCATTTGTTTGAATTATTCATTATTCAAGTGGATTGTTTTTAAACACAGAGATGTAAATGCAATATAATTAGTTTATTGCAGTGACCAGAAAAACCAATGAAAATTTTGACCAAACAGATGTCCATAGTATTGTAAACAACCAATGCATATGTATTAGAAAATTGCATTCACTTTAAACCTTATAATTTTATAAGAATTGTGAGGATGTTAAATGTAAACGATAAAAGTAAAGTTGTATTTTAAATGAGAATTTTTCAGTTTTCCTGCAGAATAAAATAGTGGTGATTAAAATAAAACCGATCCTAGCAATAGTATCACTTGTACTTCATTTTTATATATTACATGAAGCCCACCGGGCTTGAATTTTTTCTTCTTTTTATAAACAAATGACAAAATTGATGATTTTTTTTTCTTCAGTATTCACTAAGGAAAATAAAATTGAGCCAGATGAAGTGATGAGATATGGTAGGGTGCTTATGGATAATATAAGAATTAATGAGGAGGTTGTGTTGGCTATATCGAAAAAGATCAAGGTGAATAAATCTCAGGTTCTGACAAAATATTCTCTCGGATCCTAAGGAAGGTTAGTGAACAAATAGTGGGGGCGTTGACAGAAATATTTAAAATGTCACTGGCCACAGGGGAAGTGCTAGAAGACTGGAGGGTGGCTCATGTTGTTTTGCTGTTCAAAAAAGGATCCAAAAGTAGACCAGGTAATTATAGGCTTGTAAGTCTGACATTGGTGGTGGGTAAATTAATGAAAAGTGTTCTTTGAGATGGTATATACAACTACTTGGAAAGACAGGGACCGATTCCGAGTAGTCAGCGTGTTTTGTACGTGGTAGATCATGTCTAACAAATCTTATAGAGTTTTTTGACGAGGTTACTAAAAAGGTTGAAGGGAAGGCAGTGGATGTTGTCTATTTGGACTTTAAGACTTTTGATAAGGTTCTCCATAAGAGGTTAGTAAGGAAGGTGGAAGCATTAGGTTTTAATTATGAAGTAGTGAGATGAATTCAACAATGGTTGGATGGGAGATGCCAGAGAGTAGTGGTGGAAAATTGTTTGTCGAATTGGAGGCCAGTGTCGAGTGGAGTGCTTCAGTGATCGGTACTGGGTCCACTGCTGTTTGTCATAAATGATCTAGATGATTAAGTGGTAAATTGGATTAGTAAATTTGCAGATGATACCAAGGTTGGCATTGTGGACAGTGAGGAAGATTATCAAAGCTTGCAGGGTGATATAGGACAGTTAGAAAGTTGGCTGAAAGATGGCAGATGGAGTTTATACTGATAAATGTGAGGTGCTACATTTTGGTAGGACTAATCAAAATAGGACATACATGTTAAATGGTTGACAATTGAGGAGTGCAGTGAAACAAAGGGATTTAGGAGTCCTGGTACATAATTTTTTCAAAGTTGAATTATATGTGGATAGGGTGGTGAAGAAGTAATTTAGTATGTTGACTTTCATAAATCTGAGTATAGAACACAGGAGTTGGGATGTTATGCTGAAATTGTATAAGGCACAGGTGAGGCCAAATTTGGAATATTGTGTGCAGTTTTGGTCGCCAAATTACAGAAAGCATATAAACAGAATAGAGAGAGTGCAGAGGAGATTTACAAGAATGTTGCCGGGGTTTCAGGGTTGAGCAGGCTGCAACTGTATACTCTGAAGCGTAGAAGGTTGAGGGATAATTTGATAGAGGTATTCAAAATTATAAGGGGGACAGATAGAGGCTTTTTCCACTGAGAGTGGGGGAGATTCAAACAAGAGGACATGGATTGAGAGTAAAAGGAGAAAAGTTTAAGGCAAACATAAGGGGAAATTTCTTCATGCAAAGGGTGGTGGGGGCATAGAATGAACTTCCGGCAGTAGTGGTAGAACTGAAATCGATGTTAATATTCAAGGAAAAGTTGGACAGGTATATGCACGGGAGAAGTGTGGAGGGTCATGGGCCAAATGCGGGTCAGTGGGACTAGGTGGGAGATGATGTTCAGCATGGACTAGTAGGGATCAAACTAGCCTGCTTCTGTGCTGTAAATGGTTATATGGCTCCTGTGGCCACAAGGGAAAGTGCCAGGGGTGATGGATAAGGAGGAATGAGTGCACAATGGAGTCATGGAGGGAGCAATCCCAACAGAAGGCAGAGAGGGGAGGAGCGAGGAAGATGTGTCTGGTGGTAAGATCCTGTTGTAAGAGCTGTAAATTCCAGTAGATAATGTTGGATGCAGAGGCTTGTGGGGTGGTCAATGAGGATAAGGGGGATTCTATGTTTATTGCATCTAGGAGTGGGGGAGGGGGGGTGGAGTCAGGGCAGATGAGCAGGAAATGAAGGAGATACTGTTGAAAGCTGAGTTGATGGTGGTAGAGGAAAAGCCACGTTTGTGAAGGAAGGTAGTTTGGAAGATCTGGACTGGAAGTCGCATCTTGGGAACAGATGCAGCAGAGATGGAGAAATTGAGAGAAGGAGATAGAATCCTTGCAGGGGACAGGGTGTGAGGAAGTCTAGTCAAGGTAGTTATGGGAGTAATGGGTTTATAGCCGACCGCTACAAACACACACACACACACACACACACACACACACACACTGAGTCATCCATATGAATAACAATAGCGGGCAGGAACATCTATGCATATGAATGCCCTTCTTTCCCAGTCTGTTTCTGCTGAGTTAGCTGGGCAGCTTGACCAATGCCATTTTAGGGCTGTTGATCTGATGCTGGCCCAGCTTCTATCCCCGCCGGTTCGTTGGGCTGGGAGTCGCTTTAGCGATCTCTGTCCGCGTCTGCTTCCGCGTGATGTGTCGACCCGATCTCCACAATTGTGGGCCGCCACATGACCCCACCCCAGAACCGGTGTAACAGTCTATAGCATCTGTAGGTATAGTCCCCAAACTCTTTTGTAGTCTGTCTCTGCGTCGAGGTGTTGGTGTCTCCATGGGTTCTGCTGGGTCTGTGTGGGCAGGCTTGAGTCTATCTGTGGTGAAGATCTTTGCTTTACCACCGATATCCAGCTCAAAGGTGGCTCCATTGTTCCGGATGACTTGAAAGGGATCTTCGTATGGCTTCTGCAGTGGTGAGCGGTGGGGTCCTCTGCGTACAAACACGTATTCACAGTCCTTGAGTTCTTTGGGGATGTTGGACTTGGTTTGTTCGTGTCTGGAGGGTGGGATTGGAGCCAGGTTACCGAACTTTTCGCGCAGCCTGTCGAGGAAGGTGGTTGTCTCCTCCTGCTGTCCTCTGGCCTGTGGAATGAAATCCCTGGGAACCGTGAGTGGGGCTCCGTAGACAAGTTCAGCAGAGAATGCATGGTGGCCTTCTTTCGGTGCTGTTCAGATGTCCAGTAGTGCCCATGGTAGCTCGTCCACCCAGTTGGGGCCCTTGAGTCTGGTCATGAGGGCAGTCTTGAGGTACCTGTGGAAATGCTCCACCATGCCATTGGATTGTGGGTGGTATGCCGTGGTGTGGTGTAGCTGAGCGCCCCACAGGTTGGCAATGTCAGTCCACAAACTGGAGGTGAACTGTGAACCTCGGTCAGAAGTGATGTGCTGTGGCATTCTGAATCTTGCAATCTAGGATGAGAGGAGTGCTTTGGCACAGGACCTGGTGGATGTGTCGGCCAGGGGGATTGCTTCTGGCCACTGGGTGAAGCGGTCAACCACTGTGAACAGCTAATGAAAACCCTGAGAGAGTGGCAAGGATCCCATTATGTTCACGTGAATGTGGTCAAACCTGCGTTCTGTTGGCTTGAAAGGCTGTGGGGGGACCTTGGTATGTCGCTGCACTTTGCCTGTTTGGCACTGCATACACGCCTTGGCCCACCCCCGGACTTGTTTCTCCAATCCATGCCACATGTACTTGCTGGCCACCAGCCAGACTGTAGTCCTGATGGATGGGTGTGCCAGCCCATGGACGGAGTCAAAAATTTGTCGCCTCCATGACGTTGGGACAATAGGTAGAACCTGCCCGATGGCCACATTGCACAGGAGGGTGGTAGTACCTGTGCCGACTGGAATGTCCTGAAGCCAAAGACCTGTGACAGGGATCCTGTACTGTGGGATCTTGTCGTCCTGCTGCTGTGTCTCTGCCAGTGCTGTAAAGACCAGACCGTTGACCAGGGAGTGGATACTGTGTCTTGACAAGGTGTCCACAACTACATTGTCTTTGCCCAAGATGTGCTTGACATTGGTGGTGTACTCCAAGATGTAAGACAAGTGTCTCTGTTGGTGGGCTGACCAGAGATCAGAGATTTTAGCCAGGGCAAAAGTTTGTGGTCTGTGAAAGCCCTTCTCTCAAGAAAGTACCGGAAGTGGTGGATGGCTAAGTAGAGTGTCGTCAGGTCTCTATCAAAAGCACTGTACTTTAGTTCAGGCGGCCGCAGATGTTTGCTGAAGAAAGCTAATGGGTACCAACTTCCTTCTATCTGCTGCTCGAGGACTCCACCAATCGCTATTCCTGAGGCATCGACTGTGAGGGCCGTGGGTGCATCTGGTCTGGGGTGGGTCCAAGTGCAGCTTTGGCCAGGGCTTCTTTGGTTTCCACAAACACATGTACGGATTTATCGTCCCAGGTCATGTCCTTCTTCTTGCTGGACATCAGGATGAACAGAGGGTGCATCACTCAAGCAGCTGCTGGGATAAACCTGTGATTAAAAAGTTTATCATCCCCACGAACTCCTGCAGACTTTTGTTTGTACTGCACTTCAGGAAGCTGTGGATGGCCTCTATCTTGTTGGGCAGTGGTGTGGCCCAATCCATTGTAATCCCGTGGCCCAGGAAGTCAATGGTGTTCAGGCCAAAATGGCATTTGGCCAGGTTGATGGTGAGGCCAAACACCTGCAGATGACTACAGAGATTTCAGAGATGCTGAAGGTGTTCCTGTCGGGTTCTACTTGCCACGAGGATATCATCGAGGTAGATAAAAATGCCATCCAGGTCTCAGTCCGCTGTGTCCATCAGTCACTGGAATGTCTGTGCTGCATTTTTGAGCCTGAAGGACATCTTCAGGAACTCGAACAGCCCGAATGGAGTGATGATGGCCATCTTAGGGATGTCATCAGGATGCACCACGATCTGGTGATATCCTTGCACGAGGTCCACTTTTGAGAATGTTGTTTCCCCGTGCAGGTTTGCCACAAAATACTGGATGTGTGGCACAGGATAACAGTCCAGGGTGGTGGCTTCATTGAACCGGCATGGTCTCCAGCCCCCAGTTGCTTTAGGCACCATGTGGCCCATGGGCTGTCTGACTGTCGAACAACACCCAACTCCTCAAGCTTGCGGAACTCTTCCTTGGCCAGTCGGAGCTTCTCCGGGGGAAGTTGTCTCGCCCTTGCATGGAGAGGTGGGCCCTTGGTCAGCATGTGATGTCTGACGCTGTGTTAAAGCATCTGCTGTGAACTGAGGGGAAAGGATTGCCGGGAATCCAGCTAGCTCCTTGGAGAACTCATCCTCCAAGCTGTGGACGGAGTCCAGGTGCATTACCAGAAACCTAGCACCACTCAGTGTGATTGTCTGGTAGATCTCGGTGTGGACGAGTCGCTTACCCTTAAGGTCCATTAGGAGGCTGTGGGCTCACAGGAAATCTGCTCCGAGGAGTGGTTGTTCCACTGCGGCCAGCGTGAACTCCCACAAGAAGTGACTTCCCCCAAACTGCAGCTCGGCCCTACGAGTGCCATAGGTCTTTATAGTCCTATTGTTGGCAGCCCTCAATGTGGGTCCCGCTAGCATACACCTAGTGTCCAACCCTATTGGGGGTATCACACTGACTTCTGCTCCTGTATCCACCAGGAAGTGTCTGCCAGACAGGCAGTCCCAGACATACAGGAGGCTCTCTTGGTGGCTAGCCATCTTGACCATTAGCGGTTGCTGGCCTTGTCGTTTCCCTGGATCTCACAGGGGGACTGGTATCGGCGGGCCTCGGTGCCCCATCTGTTGCTGGACTCACTCCTGCCTCTTGTCTGCTGTTCCTTGCTTGGGACTGCTCTGGTCTGATTGTGGGACTTGCCTGTTTTTGCTGAGCAGCATGATCAGTGCCATTTTAGGGTTGTTGGTCTGATGCTGCCCCAGGTTCTACTCCCACTGGTTCGTTGTGCTGGGAGTTGCTTTAGCAATCTCTGTCCGCTTCTGCTGCTGCGCGATGTGCCGGGCCAATCTTCACAATTGCGGGCCACCACAGGATTGTAATATATATCAGCGGAAAGCTTATCTTGGAAATGGACCAAGTGAGTTTGAGATCGGGGTGGAAGTTGGCCGCGAAGTGGATGAAGTTGACAAGCTAATCGTAGGTGCATGATGTAGTCATCGATATACCAAAGGAAGAATTGAGAGGCCTTGCCTGTGTAGGTTTGTAGCATGGGTTGCTCCACAAAGCCCATAAACAGACAGGCATAGCTGGGATTCAAACAGTTTCTTGAGGGGCCTTGCCTGTGCAGGTTCTTGAGGGGCTTTGCCTGTGTGGGAAGTGTTGAGATGTTAAGAGTTGAGAGTTGAGATGAAGCTGAATAAGACATTGATGAAGAAGATTTACAAGGATTTTGCTGGGACTTAAGGAACTATGTTACTGGCAAAAGGTTGAACATGAGATAAAGATGCATGGAGTTACGGTTATGTATTAAATTAGCATGAATATATTAACCAACAAAAGGCAGAAAGTTGTGATAAATGGGTGTTGCTCTGGTTGGCAACCGTGGTGAATTGATTGCTGCAGGGCTCCCAACAGCTTATGATATACATTAATTATTTGGAACAGGGACCAAGCATAGCACATGACAATTTGGTGATGACACTAAACCAAGTAGAAACGCAAATTGTGTAAATGATGCGATGACTCTGCAGAGAGATATAGGATAGGTTAAATGAGTGGGCAAGGGTCTGGCAAATGGAAGAGAATTATGGTAATTGTGACATCATCCACTTGGAAGGAAAAACAGAAGATCAGGTTATCATTTAAATGGTGACAGATTGCAGCACACTATTGTTTAGAGTGACTTGGGAGTGGCTGTGCATGAATCAGGTTCGTTTTCAGATGCAAAGAAGACAAATGGAATAGTGGGCATTGCTAAAGGGATTACACTTAAGGGCAAGGAAGTTCTGTTGCAACTGTATAGAGTACTGCATGCAATTCTGGTCTCCTTACGTGAGAAAAGATATATTGGCTTTGGAGTTAAATAAGTCTGCAGGTGCTGGGGTTGAGTGCAATACATAAATGTGCTGGAGAAACTTAGCAGGCCATGCAGCACCTATAGGAGGTAAAGGGTAGCCAATGTTTTGGGCCTGTCCCTTCGTCAGCTATTGGCTTTGGAGACGGTGCAGAAGAGATTAACCAGATTGATTCCAGAGATGAGGGTTAGACTATGAGAAGAGAAGCAAAATCATTCATGAGATGAGAAGTTGTCTGGGACTATATTTGCTTGAATTCAGAATGAGAGGGAATCTTATAGATACATTTAAAATTATGAAACAGATAGATCAGATCTGCTTGCCAGAGCAAGCAGGGAGCGGAGACACAGTGCTCCCCTCCGAGAGCTCTGAGGCTGAAGGACACACACAAGTGGTGAGCTGTTTGGTGATTCGAGTAAGGAGCACACGCAGGCGCAGGCTGCTGGCAACTGCAATCAAGGGTTTTGCAGCAGGCTGTGAACTGCAGGAGAATGGCTCAAGACTGGCTGAAGGAGTTCAAGGTATCAGAACCAGGACATGTGAGGGTGCCGAAGGTAGTAGAGGCTTCCTGACTGTGTCAGAGGTTTAGATCTGGAGCTTAGATTGCTGATGTTTTGGATTGAAGACTGTATGGCTGCAGGAGTGATGAAGGCAAAGCTATGGACACTCAATGACTCTGTGGGGACTCTTCTGCTTTCCTTTCTCTGATTGTAAGAAGTACTACGCAATTTCTTTGTTATAGTAAACTAAAAGAAATACCACATTTTCTTTTTATATTACATGGCAACAATTTTGCTCTAGTTCAGGTAAATGGGGCTGGGAGTCCAAGGCAGGTGAGTGACTATCAGTTTTAGTGAGATCTCCTTTCATTCCTCAAAATACTACAAAATATAGGTTAGGTCTATTCAATATCTCCTTGTACAGCAAATCTACCATTCAGTCGCTTACTCCATGTTAGGTAAATCCATTTTTTTTTGGGGGGGGGAGGGTAAGGAGAGCACAATCATTCATAATACTCAAGGCGTAGTCTCTCCCAGGTCTTATAAGATTGTTTAGAGTCTTCTTTACCTTGTATTCAAATCCTCTTGTAATTACCATTTGCCTCCCAATTCATTTCAGTGATGTTAAAGTACACCCAGGCCCCTTTCAACAACATTAACATTCTCTCAAAATGTAAAATATACCTTGTTTTTCTACCTTACACAGCAACGTGGATGACCTTGCATTATATTTCCATTAGCCGTATCCTGTCAACTCACTCAGATTGTTTCAGGCAACGTCTAGGACAAAAACCCCACTGCTCTTTTTTCTTAATGCTCATCACTTTATCTATTTCCATTGAGTTCTTGCACTCCTTTTTTAATATTTTTGAATTCTCTTTGAATGCAGCCTTACTTTCCAATCCTCTATTCTTTCCAGTGCCATAATAGTAAAACCCAGACACAAAGTGCATGCCTTTTCCCAAGAATTCCTCACAGTGATTGGGAAACCAAGAATTTCAGGTAATCTCACAATTTCATAATGCAGTCAAGTACCCTGATTCCAAAATGCTTGGGATCAGATATTTTTTGGTTTATGGGTTTTTTTTACTCAGAGCAATGGAATTAAAGCAACAAAGTAGCTTCAGCAGAATATCTGTATCTGTGATTAAACAACGGCAGGCTTTTTGAGGGCTGACATGATGCCACGAGTGGAAAATTCACATAAAATAATGTTTAGTATTTACCAAAAGAAAACTTTTCAAATGTTTCCTCTAGTGTCATCTGCCTCATTAACAATAGTTTTTAACTTTTGCGGCCGCTGGTCCCCGCTCCTGCCTGGGAGCCTAAGGTCCCTGTTTCTGCCAGGGAGCTCGAGGCGACTTCTTCCATGCGGTTGATATTGAGAACGGAGTCGCTGTTGCTGGCTCCAGCCGAAGCTGAAGACTTGGACCCAGCTCCATTTGGCATCTTCCCAGCCAGGAGCAAAGATTTCGCTTTTTTTTTTACTGTTAATGTAATCAAACATGCGCCAACGAAGCATCAGAGCCCTACAAGGGCAAGTCAGGTGTTGAATTTTTTTTCCCACTTGTGAATGACGTGTCAGCACTAAAAGAAAGTTCAGTTTTTGGATCTTCAGATGCAGTGTACTCAACCTGTAGGTGGAAGCAAGCTAAGAATGACAGCCTAAACACTAAAAATAATGAAAAAAAACATAAGGTTATTTCCAGTTGTATATTGACTTCTGAAATATTCAAGAGTCAATATACAGGAATCAAGATTTAATATCTCTCACTGCAGATATAAGGCCATGTTATATTTTGCATTCAAACCTACTTCTAGATGAGAATGAATGGTAAAGGAAATCATGTTTTTATTACAGATGCTTGATCTGCAATTTTACACACCCATGGTAAGTTTTTAAAAAAACCCTTCCGACACCAGCACTCTGACTGTACCCCTTCAGTGTATTGCCAATGCAGAACCCTTAAAATTTAGGAAAATGCACATTGGAAAGTATTTAAAATTAAATGACTAGGAACTTGCTCACATTTAGATTGAGGGAAAGATCAAATTGTATTTGAAAATTTAGAGATCAATTTTTATTCTAGAAAACCAGTAGAATTTACTTCTTTCCCAATTTGCAGAGCATACCAAAAAATGGGCACCTAATTTGATGCCCCAAGTTCTGATTTATTAAAGCTGTTTCAGAATTGATGGGGGTTGTGTCCAAATACCAATTATATGAATATTGGAACCTGCTGCCTGCAGAAAGTGAATAAACTGTCATAATAATATTACATAAAGAATGGATGTGACAGCAGAGTTTTCTGAAGTACTTTATGTTTTACAGTAAAAATGACTCCTCAATCATCATATTGAATTAAAACTTAACATCTCAAGGGTAGTGAAAATGTAGGAAACTATTTTTCTATTCCATAAATAATATAACAACATAATTAAATAGTATGTGCATTATCTTAATAGTACGCGGTCCATGAAGTCAATTTCTATAATTTAGACAGTGCATTCTTCAGATTTTCTGTGCAGAAGGAATCACGATCTTTGACTGAAGCTTGGGCTCTTGCCATACTCCAAATGGAATGTGATTCTGATTCTGTCTGATGGATAGTTGCCACAGTAGTTAATTTTCCCTAGACTCTTCTGCTTTTGCCAGTGAAGTATGTATTCTGCTGCAGTAACCAAATCCTTTGGAGGTCGTAAATCACAGAAAAACAAAAGCAACTGCTATATCCCATTACCAAACTCTAACCTTTCACTTTCCAGAATCCATACCCATAAATTTTTTAAAAATCTTTTGATGTTCTTCCTGTTTTCTAGTTAAAAACATTGCCTTGTGTTCTTTCCATGAGAACTGCAGTGTGATTAAATTACTCTCACGAAATAGCATGAAAAATAAATTTTTAACACATAATCCACACAAAAACATATGCCATGCAAACTTGCACATGCTGTTAGAATCACAGAAAGTATTGTAACATTTTAAATATTGATGTTCTCTGTGCAATAAGTAGATCTAAATAAGTTGGGAAATTGAGCTCATGACTGGCAAATAATGTTTAATTGGCTAAGCACAATGTATGAATGCAAGATAAATGCTGAATATACATAAAGCCATAGGATAAATTATTAAAAGTTGGTGGGTAAAGAGCTCTGAGTCTTCTAAATATGAATGCATCATAAAATCATGGAAGCAAGTGATTCAGCCTTTCATGCATTTTCTCTTAAGTCCAATAATGCCTATCCCACATCCATGCTCTGTCCTTGAAATTTGTTTTCTTTTTTTACAAAAAGATTCGATTTTATTTTTAAATGTCAATTGAATCTGCTTCCAACATTCACACAATAAATAGCTCTGCCTACATGTTTTGTGGAGATGTGCTACCTTACCTCATTCCCAGCTCTTTTGCCAATTATTTTAAATCTTTGTCCACTGGTCCTCACTCCTTCTACCAATGGGAACAATTTCTGTTTTTAGATACTTCATGTTTTTGAGTACTTCTAGAAGATCAATTTTGAACCTGCATTTCTTCTCAGGAGAACAATATCAAGTTTTTCAACCTATTGACTTATTGATGGAAATCATATTTCTCATTCTTTTCTGGGGCCAAGAGTCAAAATGTTAGGTTTTTGAACAGGTTAAACTAAAAAGTTAAGAAATTAATTCTCTTAATGGGAAATAGAATACTTTTAGAACACAATCAATTCTAGGAAAAGACTCTGAATCTTTCCTCCCAGTTGTGTTTGTGTTATCTGATTTTTATTCTTTCTCTCATTATTCTTCTGCAGAAGGTCATCCCTCTTTCTCCAAACAAACCAGTACTGTTCATAATGAACATTTATTTCATACCTGGTTTTGTCTGCATGAACCCATTCACTGCCATGTATTCCATTCAAAAAGCTTGCTATTGCAACTTGTTTTTCTCAGCAATTTCAGACTTTTAAAGGGTGTTTAAAATCAAAGAACAGCATTTGATTTTTTTTATTAATATACAAGTTTATATTTCTTGCAAATTGTAAACAATTTTCCTTTCCTGGGATGCTATTTTATTATACTTACTTTATCATTAAATGTAACTCAATTTGCTCATGCCTCTGTGTTAAAAGATTGACAGTTCATAATCCTGGTACATAAATAGAACAATTAAATCAACTGCCACTCCACTACAACGTTGAAGGTTTGCCGCATTGCTGGAGGAGCTAACATTTGGATATTAAACTGAAACCTACTGTTCCCTGGGTAGATGCAACATCACACAGTAATGTTTTGAAGTGGGGAAAAGGAGTTTTCCCTGGTGCCCTTTACTATATTTGCCAATTAAAGATCACTCCAAATGAATAATTAACCAGTATTTATTATATTGCTGCTTGTGGGAGTAATATTTTGGACAAACTGCCTTTTGCATTTTCAATGTTTCAACCACAACATTTAAAAATTGTATAACTACCTCTAAATCACTTTGATTTGCCATTTTTTTTTACCTTCTCAATTTTATATTAGTAAAGGCAAAATAACACACACATTTAGGAATAATACTCTCTGCTTTTCTTTTATGATATACAATGCAGACATTGTTCTTTTGTTTGTGCCATTTTTCTCTAAAATTCTTCTCAAGGAGACATATGCTTTACTGATTTTTCCACTCTCTAATTCCAGAGCTTGACTAGACTTTACTCTGCCTTATAAACTTGCCTCATCAGTCGAGGCTTCAATGACCATATCAAAACACAAAAACAGGCAAAAGCAATAAAAATTTAAACATATATTGCACACACACAAAAAAAACAAGAAATATTGCAATGGACAAAATATCTTCTTTCATTATTTCTTTGGGACTTTCCACTATGAGACCTTGAGTATAAGATCTAATTTACGGTTACAGTTGCTGCAGAGAAACAGATCAGAGGTCAATCCACAGCACCATAAGAATAGCGGAGAGGATCACTGAAGTCTCCCTCCTCTCCATCGATATAATCTACCAGGATCATTGTCTGAAGAGTGCGCACAAAATTATTGAGGACCCCTTCCACCCTGCACACAGCTGTTCCCATCAAGAGATAGAGGAGTATCAAAGCTCGTGCCACCAGGCTAAAGCACAGTGTCTTCCCACAGGTAGTGAGAATGCCAAACAACCAAAGGAACTGCACACATCAACCATCCAAGACTCTCATATGTACAAAATAATATTTATTTATTTATGTGTATAGATGAAATATTTGTCCTGCGTATGTATTGTTCGTCTGTATTTGTGTTTTGGACTGAGGACCAGAGAACGCTGTTTCAATGGGTTGTACTTGTACAATCAGGTGACAATAAACTTGGCTTGACTTAATGTTTCAGTCACCTACTATGTATGCAGTTTGAGTCTAATTTGAAAAACACCAGGAAATTAAGGCGTATTTATTTATATACCTGACATCTGCCCCCTGTAATCAGAGATATAGTGTCAAATACTGGAAATATGGCTACCAGCCCATCATGACTTTTAGTTAAAATGTTGGCAGTTCATTGTCTTGCTATATGGATGGAACAATAATAGAGACTGCCACTCTGTTGCAGGGTTGAGGGGTTGCTGCTGAGCTGGAGTCTGACCATTCAGTATCTTCCGATACTAATCCCATTTACTAGCAGTAAACCTCCCATGCCCTGGTATTCCAGAACTTTTCTAGATGCTTCTTCAGTTCATTTTAGATTTTATTCACCTTCTGAGTGAAAAAAATCTTCCTCAGATCCCATCTAAACAAACTTTTGCTTTCCAGTTAAGATATCACAATCATGGGGAAAAGATTCTTGATATCCACCCTATCTATGCCTCTCCTAACTTTGTAATCCGTTATCAGTTCCACCCCCCCCCCCCACTCCCCCCAACTTCCTCCCCTAACCTCCACAGCTCAAAGGAAAACAAATCCTGCTTATCCAATCTCTACTCATAACTAGTGCTCTCTCAGGTCCACTCAGATCCTTCTTAGAGTGTGGTAACCTGAACTGTATTCCGGCTGCAGCTCGATCAATGTTGTATACCCAAGATGTCTCAGTCTGGTTAATGAAGACACGGATTCCATATTCCTTTTTACCATTCCCTCCACTGTGCCATGGCCTCTTTCACCATCCACCAAGGATATCCTTACTTGAATGCATTACTCATCACAATTAAACTCATTCTGCCATTGCTCTATCAACTTACCAGATGATCAATATTATTCTGTATCCTGTTAACCATGCTCGGCATATATTATAAACCATTTTTTCATGCATATTAATTAACTAACGGTGAATTCTGCACATATTCCCACCAGCAAGTGAACATTGATCAGAATGATAGGAGGGTGATCAAGACATTATATAAAATTGTTTAGAAGATTTAGACCTGGTATATTAGAAGAGACCAAAATGTTAAAATGAGTTGTTAAGGTAAATAAATAATTACTTTTGGTGATAGGAGGTAAACAATGAGACAGAAGTTTAAATGAGGGCTTGAACATTCATGAATTCCTATTAATCCAAGATTAGTATAAATCTATAACTAGATGCTGGGTTAATCAAGAACTTGAAAAAGGCTTGAATCAATGGGTTTTCATTAGATAAAACTATCAAGGAATATGAATCAAAGATGAGTAAATGAAGTTTAGGTTCTCCTGTACAGTTACAACAATGGCATCTATCGAACAATTGTGGAAATCTGCTCAGATATAACTCATTTACTATAAGGCAAGGCAAATCCAATCTGCCTAATCGTCATCCAGTTAGTCTGCTCTCAATCATCAGTAAAATCCTGGATGCTGTTGTCAACAGTCCTGTCAAACTGCTCTTAAAATCACAAAAAAATTATTATTCATGAAATATTGTTTGGATTTTGCCAGGACCACTTGACTCCAGAGTCATCTCAGCCTTAGTCTAAATGTCAGGAGAGGGAAAGGGAACAAGCAGGCAGGCAGGGAAGGACACCCCTATGGCCATGGTCCTCAATAACAAGTATATCATTTTGGACGCTGTTGCGGGGGGGGGGGGGGGGCGGAAAGAGAGACCTTCTAGAGACAAGCCATAGAGATTAAGTCTCTGGCATGGAGTCTGGTCCTGTGGCTAAGAAAGGAAGGGAGGAGAAAGGGAAAGAGAAGGGGTAAAATAAGAGGTTCTGCAAATGTTAGAAGTCAATGTGTTGTATGTGGTGGAAATGCTCTCAGGTTTTCAATGCAAGGAGTATTGTAGGAAAGGCAGATGAGTTTAGAGTGTGGATTGGCAAATGGAATTATGACATTGTGGTCATTTGTGAAACTTGGTTGCAGGAGGGGCAGGACTGGCAGCTCAATTTTCCAGGCTTCCATTACTTTAGATGCGATAGAATGGTGGAATGGGGGGGGGGGGGGGAAATAAAAGGGGGAGGAGAGGCATTGCTCATCAGGGAAAATATCACAGTTGTGTTCAGACAGGACAGACCAGAGGCCTTGCAACTAAGGCTATATGGGTGGAGCTGAGGAATGGGAAAGGTATGACCATATTTATAGGGTTGCATTATAGACCATCGAATTGCAACAAGAATTGATGGAGCAAATTTGTAGACAGATAGCAGACAGCTGCAGGAAACATAAGGTTGTGAGAGTAAGGGATTTTAATTTTTCACATATTGACTGGGACTCCCATACTGTAAAAGGGTTGGATGGCTTGGAGTTTGTCAGATGTGTTCAGAAAAGTTTTCTAAACCAAAATATAGAGGTTCCAACTAGAGAGAATGCAATACCTGATCTCTTAGTATCAGTACTCCTGACATAAGTATATAAATAGGTCTGGGCCTTAGATTGAGATTCTAATTTGGAGAAAGGCCAATTTTGAGGAAATGAGAAAGGATGTAGAATGCGTGGATTGGGATAAGTTGTTTTCGTTCAAGGATGTGTGAGTTAAGTGGAGGGCCTTCAAAGGTGAAATTTTGAGAGTACAGAGTTTATGTGCTTCTGTCAGGATCAAAGATAAGGTTAGAAGGCATAGGGAACCTTAGTTTTCAAGGGATATTGGTTCAGAAGAAGAGACTGTGGTGTATAGCAGGTATAGGCATCATGGAGCAAATAATTAAGGAGTATAAAAAATGCAAGAAAAACCTCACAAAATAAATCAGGAAGGCTAAAATAAGACACGAGGTTGCTTTGGCAGACAATGTGAAGGAAAATCCTAAGGGTTTCTACAGGTATATTAGGAGCAAAAGATAGGAAGGGACAAAATTGATCCCCTTGAAGATCAGAATGGTCAGCTTTGTATTGGAGCCAAAAGAGAATGGAGAGGTATAAATTTTTTTTCAAACAGTATTCATTCAGGAAAAGAGCAAAGTCATGGGAAATAAAGAAACAAGCAGTGAGATCATGGAACCTATACAGATTAAAGAGGAAGAAGTGCTTGCTGTTTTAAAGCAAACAAGAGTGGATAAATCCCAAGAGCGTGACAAGATATTCCCTTAGACCTTGAAGGAGGCTAGTGTAGAAATTGCAGGGGCTCTGCCAGAAATATTTAAAATGTTCTTAGCCATGGATGTGGTGCCAGAGGATTTGAGGGTAGCTCACATTTTTCTCTTCTTTAAAAAAGGCTCCAAAAATAACCCAGAAAATTATAGGCCAGTGAGCCTGATGTCAGTAGTAGGTCAATTATTGGAAGGTTTTCTGAAAGATTGGATATACAATTATTTGATAAGGGATAGTCAACATGGCTTTGTGCATGGTAGGTTGTGTTTAACCAATCTTGTAGTGTTTTTCGAGGAGGTTACCAGGAAAGTTGACAAAAGGCTGTGGATGTTGTCTCCATGAACTTTAGTAAGGTCTTTGACAAGGCCCTGCATGGGAGGTTAGTCAGGGAGGTTCAGAACTAGGTATTCATGAACTGGATTTGACAATGGCTAGATGGAAAAGCTTGAGAGTAGTGATGGATGATTGCTTCTCAGATTGAAGGCATGTGACTTGTGGTATGCCTCAGGGATCGGTGCTGTGACCATTGTTTTTTGTCATCTACATCAATGATCTGGATGTTAATATAGTAAATTTGATCAGGAAGTTTGCAGATGACACTAAGATTGGAGGTGTTGTGGACAGTGAAGGTTTGCAAAGCTTGCAGAGGGATCTGGACCAGCTGGAAAAATGGGCTGAAAATGGCAGATGTAATTTAATGCAGACAAATGTGAAGTGTTGCATTTTGGAAGGACAAACCAAAAAAGGACATACATGGTAAATGGCAGAGCACGGAGGAGTGCGGTTGAGGGATCATCACAGGTATCACAGGTATGGCATCCCAGAAAGAGAGATTTTGGTATATTGGCCTTCATAAATCAAAGTACAGGAGTTGGGCTGTTATTTTCAAGTTGTACAAGACATTGGTGAGGCCAAATTTGGAGTATTGTGTGCAGATTTGGTCACCTAACTACAGGAAAGATATCAATAAGATAGAAAGAGTGCCGAGAAGATTTACTAGGATGTTGCCTGGACTTCAGGAATTGAGTTACAGGGAAAGGTTAAACAGGTTAGGACTTGAATCCCTAGAGCATAGAAGAATGAGGGGAGATTTGATAGAGGTATTTAAAATTATGAGGGGGATGGACAGAGTAAATTTAGATAGTCTTTTTCCAGGGAGGATAGGTGAGTTACAAACCAGAGGATGTAGGTTAAGAGTGAAAGGGGAAAAGTTTAGGGGGATCATGAGGGAGAACTGCTTCATACAGAGAGTGATGGGAGTGTGGAACGAGCTTCCAGCCAAAGTGATGAATGCATGCTCAATTTTAAGAGGAATTTGGTCAGATACATGGATGGGAGAGGTATGTAGGGTTATGGACTGGGTGCAGGTCAAAAGAGGCCTATTTCTGTGTTGTAATGTTCTTTGGTTCCATGTTAAGCAAAATATAGAGTTCTAGAAGTGAAATGAGAGGCAATGTCTTTTGACACCAAGACACTTAATCATGTCTGACATTAATATGTCCTGGCAATATTTAAGTTAATGAGCTTTAAAGGAATACCCTCCTATGGTAGGAGTCATACCTTGAAAAATGGAAGGTGTTTGTGGTTATACTCATTAATTCCAACCCCTTCAAATCACTGCAGAAGTTCCTCATGGCAGGATCCTAGGACCAATCATCTTCAGTTGCTTGATCCTTCTATCATAAAATTAGAAGTGAAGATTTTCAGTGAAGGTCACACAACATGGAAATTGATTCACTTCTCCAAAAATTAATCAGTCTGCTCACATGCAGCAAAACCTAGGCAACATTTGGTATTAGGCTGATAAATGTAATTAATAAATGCCACGCAATGCCCAACCCCAACAAAAGAGGGTCTAACTACCTTCCCTTAACATTCAATTCCAAGCTCCATCAAGTTCCTTGAAATTACCATTAACCAGAAACTCACCCTGACTAAGCACATACATACCAATGTTAAATGAACTGACCAGAGGGTTGTATTCCATGTCATGTTTTGACACCCTGAAGCATTTACACTCTCTACAAAGCACAAATCAAGAGCATATAAATCTGATTCACTTTTTAAAATGTGTGTCCTTTCCAATTTTTGTGCTTTTGTCAGACAACACTTTTTGCAATTATCCTGACTTTTCAGTGGACCTTTATAGTTTTGATTAAATTTGTCTGTGGAGCATATTAATATAAAAGAATGAACAAAAATAAAAACATAAGAAATAGAAATGAAGTAGACCAATTGATCCCTTAAGCATCCTCGAATCAACAAGACCTCTGCAATCCTGCCTTGTTCCCCTAGTTTTGATTTATTTAAACTCTAGAAACCAATTGAAAAGAATCAATGTCAAAACTTGATAGCTATCAGGTGTAGAGAATTCCATGATTCACTTCCCTCAGAATGATGATTTTTTTCCCCTCCTTCGTCAGGGGAAATCTTTTGAACCCTCAATGCATTTTTAATGATTCAATTAGGTCACTCTTCATACTTTTAATCTCCAGAGAATAGAGGCTTAGACTTCTCAATTTCCCTTCATATTACAAACTCATTGTCACAAGAATCAGTCTGGTGAGTCTTGTTTGTTGATAAATTTTTGTTCTAAAGAGTTGAGAAAAGTATAGTGATTTTGTTTGCTGATTTGTCGTTGTTTCTGTCTAATGTAATTTTCCAAATACAGGAAGTTAGAAAAAAGTTGATGATAAGCCACAAAAGGAGATATTAAAACTGTTATCCAAAAGCTTTGTCAAAGAGCTGGTTTAAATGTGCACAAGGAGGCACAAAAGAGAAGTATAAAATTTCAGAGGTAATTTAGCATAGGTTCTTACAGCAGTGGAGTAGAGATTACATTTGTGAATACAGTCATGGTCAGAATTAGTGTAGATATCTCAGGATTCTAGAGTTCAGGTAGATTACAGATACAGGTGTGGAAAAAACTTCAGTACTTAATCTAAGCTGTGTGCTAGACAATGTGAGAGAGCTTAGATTTTTAAGGGAAAAGAATACACAGCCAACTTCCACCAACTCATCCTGATCTTAATTTACCTCATTCAGTCTGCTTGAAGAGATTCTGTTGGGAAAGCAAGTCCTGTGTTCCCTATTGATTTTCCTATGATTCACTACTATTCCCTCTGCTACTTTGTATCATTGGTGTGGAATAAGCCCACTGAATTGAAAAGAATGGTGATAACACGTAGCCAGCTGTTAAAGGTAGGCATCTTCACCTTAGCTGGAATATGGAATTCTTTGATTGATATATGGATCGAGGATATATACGGTCTTGTTGAAAATTAAGCTGGACATCAATGAACAAATCAGTGGTGAGTAGGTGGTTCTGTGAACAAAACCCTCCATCATTAGCTGAATTGGATTTGGCCTTTTTTGTGAATATTGTGTATCCAATATTTCTGTTTAATTTAAAAAAATGCAATGTTAATTTGACAGCATTTTTAATGAAAAACATTACAGCTTTCCTTTAGTGGTTGTATTTATTATTGAGGTAATGAGCATAAATATACTGCTATATGTAGCACCTAATAGATTCGGAGACGGCTTTGAAAATAGCAGCGTGGACTTGTCTGCAGCGGCTACACCTGATCACGGTTTGGAACCATGAACAACTTTTAATCGGATGATTGCAGGAGTTGTGTTTAGCCAGTAGAACATGCTGAATGGGTGCAGATCCGAGCAGATGCTGCAGAGTTGTGGAACTCACGCGACGGAGATATGGAATTTCAGACATGGCCAAGTGGAGGAGGCCGGTGGTTCTTTGGCTCTTTGGAGCATTGTCCCAAGATGACTATTGTCGGGCTGAGTGGAAAGGACGAGCTGTGGCGTCAGAGATGGCATCCAGTGCAATGTGTGTGGCAGAGCTGTGCCAGACTCGGAGGTTGGGAGACGTGCCTAAACCTCGTGGATAAATGGAGGATTTGAGGTTGCAATGTCTGGGCCTCATGGGAGGGATGGTGCTGGAGGGTTTGGGCCATGTGAACTTATGACTGGGCAATAGTTGGGTTCCCTACCACTAGTGAACTTAACATCTGTGGAGGGGTTGGTAACCCAACCTGTTGAAGGCTGCACGAGCAGAGCCTGCAGTGGCCCTTCAAGCTCGGGGATCGTTCTTCTGCACCTGAAACTGGCAGACAATTTATAACATCTAGCTGTAATTTGTCTCCTTATACTATTGACTGGTTTCTGAAAATTGATTGAATGTTGCATTCTATTGTTCGGCAGTTTTTGTACCGGGTCAGGGAAGTGTTATCTTGGTTTTAATGCTGTAATGGTGTTAATGGCGATAAATAAATAACTGATCTAATAATAATTAATAGAATAATTACCCTCTTATTACATTGGTCTGATGCTATTAATCACAGCTTTAATAAGATGAGATCTTGCCTCTTATCAACCTTTGTTGAATGCATTTTGGCAGAGGAATTGAGTATTTCAACTCCGACCGCTTTTGAACAGTCTAATATCAGACATTGTGATGCTGCGGCTGCCATCATTTTGACTTGAAGTCCTTTAGCAGGCAGGTAAGAATTAATTTGGAAATCTACTCCTGACTGCTTTTCAGTGAAGAAGTCCATGTGTATTTGCATTATTTTGAAAATCGGGGCTAGATTATATTGATCAGAATGATGTACAGGCAGGAATTTGTCTTAATATTCTCATACAGTTCTTCAATGAAACTTGTCAGGTCTTCTTGGTCATAGGTTATTTTATGTTCTTGAAACCAGCAAAAAGAACACCACTGATCCTCCAGGATGATCAAAAATATGCATTTTTGTGCCGTATGGATGTCCATGTTCTGCATCAAATTGTCAAAGTTTTGAACTTTCATGGGTGCAGAAATCATAGAATTGAAATTGGGTGCAAAGCCCAATAAAAAAAACATACTAAAATCAAATATTTCTGCTGAGACCCAATCACTGAGATTACTGCATTGTAACTGCATTGTAGACTTTAGACGTTGTTCCTCGTATATTATAGAATGCTTGTCATGTCAAACGCCAATCTCGATAATGGTTTTAATGCAGTAAATTACATTTGTCTAATTTACAAATAGATGGTTGAGGTTGCCTCTAGCGGCACATTACTTTGCTGTAATATAAATGATAGTGTTCACAGCTTGATTGTGTAAAAAAAAATCCCCATGTTTTTAATGCTTACCTTTAAAAATACTTTACTACAGGAGTATTCAGAATTGTTCTCATGACCATTCATAGTTCCCAGCCGGCTTGCCGACGTGAATAATTATATTGCTTCCTTTGGCTATAATGGTGAGCTGTGCGTTAACTTCATGTAATTTTGTCAATTTAATTACATCTTGCGTTATCTGAGCTTTGTTCAATCCAACAGTGAGATTAATATTGTAAATATTAATTTTAGTATGTTCAAAGATTATTAATTTATTGTCAACTTTAAAATATAAAATACAATGTCAGTGTATTTTTATTATTAGCCTGTTGGTTCTTGATGACTTGGGTCTTCCGAGTTCACTTATTATAAACGCTTCAACTGGTATACATCAGTGTGGAAATATATGCAAGTGTTGATACCAGTTTCTAAGTCTAGCAAAAAGCATCAACAGAGTTACATCAGTTTTTTCTAATATATCAACTCACATTTAGTCCTCAAAAACAATTAAAATAGATCTTTATGTCCAGTAAAGTGAAATTATCTCACTCAGCTCTACCTGAACCCAAATTCATAACACAAAATAGAGCATTATTCTCTTATTGTAGAATCAGTCACCTAGTAAATAAGAACTCTGATTAAACTTAAAATTATGCTGAATGTACTTCATGACTCTTAGACTTGGTTATGTAGAGAGAAGAACTGTACAGGTGCTTAAGCAGACATCTGTCCCTTCCAGAGAAATGGTTTGCTTTGGAGCTACCATATCATGTACTGTAAATGTCATCACAGCCATGATCCAAAAATATTTACCTTCCAGGGGAGCATTCATGTGATTACCTTGCTCATAAAGGATAGGAGGTAAAACAGTTTTATGGTCTAGTTAGTCTAATGTTGATTATTGACAAATGTTAGAATGAATTAATAGCATTTGTCATAATGAATATGTATGAGATGTACCGGAAGTCACGTGGTATGAGAGGGAGATAAGAACACAAGCAGGAGAACAAAGGAAACGTGAAAATAAAGCCACTGAGAAGTTTACCTGATAAAACTTGTGTTTAATGTTTTATTAACTTCACATTTTGGGCCACAAATGTGACATTGGCGACGAGGATGAAAGAAGCTTGAAGAAAATTAAAGACTAAACAAGATTACAGACAACTTCAAGGTGATAAGAATTTTCTCTTTCACTCAGTACTTTTGGGGCTGGAATATTTCCTCATGGCTGGTGCAAACGGTGACTTTCTAACACATAGTGGAATTGCTCATTTTGACCCGACTGGTGATGCAAGCACTGTAAGTGTGAAGTGGAAGGCATGGCTGGAAGAATTTGAATCCTACGCCGACAGTCGTGGCCTATTTCTAGATACCGGTACAGTTGAACAAAAAGCACATAGAAGGGCATTACTTCTTTTCACTGCGGGACCTGCAGTTCGGGAAACATTTAAGACACTTTTGAATACTGGAAGAAAGGATGAGTACCGGAAAGCGGTAGATGCATTAAATGCACACTATGTTGTGACACTGAATGCTACATTTCAACGCCATTTGTTTCGGAGAACGAGACAAGAAGATGGCCAGACAATTGCTCAGTACGTGACGAAACTACGCCAGCTAGCTGTTGGATGCAATTACATGCCAGCTGATTTGGACAACCAATTATTGGATCAAGTCGTACAGCACTGCAGATCAGATAAACTCAGAAGACGTCTACTGGAAAGAGGGAGTGAGTTGGAACTCACTGATGCTTTAACCATTGCTGCTGCATTAGAGGCTGTTGAAGGGCAATTTCATACCATGACCCTGAAAGACAACTCAAGCCAACAAATTAAGAGGCTCTCACATCGCCATAACCAGCCAAGATATACGTCGACACAAGACGTGGAGTGTTATCGACATGGAAACCGAGGTCACTTTGGAAAAGACCCATATTGCCCGGCCAAAGGCAAAGTTTGCGGAAAGTGTGGAGGTAAGGACCACTTTGCAAAGAAGTGCAAAAGCAAGTCCAATGCAGACCAGAAGAGGAAGAGTACAACTTCCAAAGGCAAAGTCTGGGGGAAAGGAAAGTATCCTGGAAAGAAAGATACCATTTGCCAGATAGACGGTGACGATGATGATACCCAGGAGGAACAGAGTTGTTACCAATTTACGTTGAATGAAGTACATCATGAAAAGGTCCCAGTGATCATTGGTGGAGTGACAGTGCAGGTCATTGTAGACTCAGGCAGTGACAGTAATGTGATTGATCGACATTTATGGGAGAAGTTGAAAAGGAAAAAGATCATCTGTAGCTCAAAGAAGTGTTCCAAGAAACTGTATCCATACACAGCAACAAAGCCATTGCAGACCATTGGATGTTTTACTGCAACTGTTGAAGCTGGAGATAAGTACACCGAAGCAGAGTTTATGGTCATAGAAGAGAGGGGAGAACCATTGCTGAGTAGAAGCACAGCGCAAGACCTGGCAATACTTCATATTGGAGCTTGTGTCAATTCAATTCAGTCATACGAGGATATGAAGCAAGAATTCCCCGCAGTCTTCCAAGGAGTAGGAAAGCTGAAAGGTCGACAATTGAAGCTAGCGGTAGATGAAACAGTCAAACCCAAGGCACAACCAATGCGCCGAAATCCGTTTGGACTTCGTGGGAAAGTCGAAGCCAAAATTAAAGAATTGATCGAACAAGACATTATTGAACCGGTGGAACATTCGACGCAATGGGTCAGTCCCGTAGTGATTGTGCCAAACCAAAGGGTGACATAAGACTATGTGTTGACATGAGAATGGCCAATGAAGCTATAATTAGAGAACGACACCCTATACCAACAGTGGAGGAAATACTTCAAGAACTAACTGCCAGCAAGGTATTCTCAAAAATTGATCTGAAATGGGGCTATCATCAACTAGAGCTGGATCCAGGTTCCCGAGATGTGACAACATTTGTGACTCACTGTGGATTGTATCGTTACAAGAGACTATCATTTGGAATTAATGCAGCTTCGGAGATCTACCAGTATGAAATCCATCGAGTGATTCAAGGCATTCCTGGAGTTGCCAACATTTCTGACGACATCATAGTCCATGCACCAACGAAGGAAGAGCATGACAAACGGTTGAGGCGTGTACTATCTAGACTACTGGAGGCAGGCCTTACCGTGAATGGAAACAAGTGCCAGTTCGGTGTGTCAGAAATGGACTTCATGGGACACAGACTTACACGGGAAGGTCTAAACCCTGCAGAGGCCAAGGTGAAAACTATTGCAGAGGCACGTGCACCTCAGAACGCAACAGAGGTGAGGAGTTTCCTGGGATTGGTCAATTTTTGTGCAAAGTTCATTCCTAATTTCGCTACAGTGGCAGAACCACTAAGGATACTAACCAGGAAAGGTGTACCATTTCATTTTGGATCTGAGCAGAAGAAAGCGTTCACAGCGCTGAAGCAAAGCCTGACAGATGCAAAAACTCTTGGATATTACGATCCGGCGGCATCAACCAAAGTCATAGCGCATGCCAGCCCGGTTGGTTTAGGAGCTGTGTTGGTCCAGATGCATGATGGAGGACCAAGAATCATTGCCTATGCCAGCAGATCGTTATCAGATGTGGAAAGAAGATACTCTCAGACAGAGAAAGAAGCACTCGGACTTGTATGGGCCTGTGAGAGGTTCCATGCATATTTATACGGCATTGAATTTGAACTCATCACAGATCATAAGCCATTAGAGGTGATCTATGCACCTAGATCCAAACCATGTGCCAGAATAGAGAGATGGGTACTCAGACTACAACCCTACAAATATAAAGTAATCCACATTGCAGGGAAAGCAAACATTGCTGATCCGCTGTCCAGATTGGTGAAGGATGGTGGTCCACATTCCAAGTCAGAATTGGGAACAGAAACAGAGAGCTTTGTACGCTTCGTAGCTATTCAGTCAACACCAAAAGCTGTGACTACGAAGGAAGTCGAGAGAGAATCCGAACGTGATCCAGAACTCATGGAAGTAAGAGAATGCATACAGAGTGGACAATGGGACAAGTGTACTCACAAGGCTTACATTCCCATTAGAGACGAACTTTGTTGCATCGGACAGTGTGTATTGAGAGGTTGCAGATTGGTGATACCGCAAAGATTGAGACCAAAGATCGTATCCTTAGCGCATGAAGGACACCTAGGCATTGTTGGTACCAAGCAAAACCTCAGAACCAAGGTATGGTGGCCAGGTTGTGATAAGGACGCAGAGAAATTTGTTAAAACTTGTCACGCATGTCAAATCACAAGTAGGAGTAATCCGCCAGAACCGATCCGGAGTACGCAACTCCCGACAGGACCATGGATCGATGTAGCTGTTGATTTTCTTGGACCTTTACCGACGGGTGAATCAATTATGGTAGTGATAGATTACTACAGCAGATACTATGAGTACGTGGTGTTGAAGTCCACAACCACTGAAAAAACAATACAAGCGTTAGCAGAGATATTCGCAAGATATGGATTACCTGTTACATTATACTCTGACAATGGTCCACAATTCATTTCAGAGACATTTGCGGAATACATGAGGACCACAGGTATCCACCATCATAAAGTAACTCCGAAATGGCCGCAAGCCAATGGAGAAGTAGAGAGACAAAATCAATCCATTGAAAAACGATTGAGGATTGCACACGCAGAAGGACAATATTGGCGAGAAGCATTGCTATCTTATGTGGCTGTCTATCGAGCAACGCCTCATGCAACCAGTGGAAAAAGTCCTGCAGAAGCATTTTTTGGGAGAAAAATCCACTCAAAAATGCCAGAAATAAAGGAAATCCGAGACGACCAGGAGATGAGGGACCATGATGCAGAAAAGAAAGGTGCAGCAAAGCTGTACACAGATTTGAAACGTGGAGCCAAGTACTCAGACATTCATGCCAGGAGATAATGTTCTAGTGAGGCATGAAACTGGTGGTAAGCTAGACACACCTTATTACCATCAACCCTATACTGTCGTATCCAGAAGTGGCAGTATGGTGACAGTCAAGTCTCCGACTGGAGTCCTGTATAAGAGAAATGTATCAGGTGTAAAAAGGTACCAGTCCAGAGATACATCGAGCGAAGAGGTTGAAAGGCCAATACGAGATGCTGAAACTGAGAGACCTGATGATGTTCCAGAGGCAGTTACCAGCACTCCTGATGAAGTGACTAGAGCGCCAGAAACACTCGAAGCCGTGGCGAGCAGTATTTCCGACGCTGAGAGTGAACAACCGAGAAGCGACGACAATATCGCAGGCAGGCCGAAACGAAACCGGAAAGCGCCCAAACGATACGAAGACTTTGTGCCATAATTTTAATAAGAACTTTGGGACAGTATTTTAATCTTATATCATAAAGTTTATTTCTGATTAAAGGAGGGATGTCATGATAATGAATATGTATGAGATGTACCGGAAGTCACGTGGTATGAGAGGGAGATAAGAACACAAGCAGGAGAACAAAGGAAACGTGAAAATAAAGCCACTGAGAAGTTTACCTGATAAAACTTGTGTTTAATGTTTTATTAACTTCACATTTTGGGCCACAAATGTGACAGCATTGTTTTGTTAAGCGCCTTTGCTCTGGCCACTGCAATAGCAGGGACCTCAGCTAATCATTTCAATTTTGTGCCCCATTCCCACACCAATGCCTCATGCAGGCCAAACTGAAGGCACCCACAAATTGGAGGAACAACTAATATTCCACCTCTGCCATTTCTGCCAGATACTATGTGATTCCACCATCAGACACATTTCCCTCTCCTCCTTCCGCAGGGACCACTCCCACCATGACTTGACGAAAGGCTCAAGCCTGAAATGTCAGTTATGCTATTTTATCTTTGTTATAAAAGGACAGTTTGACCTGCTCAGTTTCTCCAGCATTGTGTTTTAACTTTAACTAGTGTCTGCAGACTCCCCCCATCTCCCTTGCCACTCCTCCCTCCCTACTAATCATCCCCTTGGAAGCTATCACTTGTGACCGCAGGAGATTCTCTTTTTGCACCCACATCTCCTCCTATCGCCACCATTTGGGGCCCCAATCAGTCCTTCCAAGCAACCTTTTACTTGTGGATCCACAAAGGTCATCTACTGCATATGGTGCTCCCATTGTGGTCTTCTCTAAATTGGAGAGACTGGGCACAGACTGGGAGATTGCTTCATTGAGCAATTTGGCTCTGCCTACTGCATTAGTGGGGATCTCCCAGTGGCCGCACATTTCAATTTCCCATCCCGTTCCCTTGCTAACATGCCTGTCCATGGCCTCATGCACTGCCACAAAACTCATATTCTGTGTGAGCACCCTCCAACCAGATAGCACTGACATTGACTTCTCCAGTTTGTTATTTCCCCCCAATGCTCATCTCCTGTTTCCCTCCCTCTAGTTCTGTGTGTGTGTGTGTGTGTGTGTCTCTCTCACTGCTCTGGTTTCTGTTAGACACCACATCTCTCTCACTCCCTTTCCCTAACTCCTTCCTTCTCCATTGAGAGAGCTGCCCCCCCCCCCATCATTTCTCAGCTTTTCTCCTGACTGCTCTCCCATCCACAGGCCCCCATGACCTCTTGCCCGTTGGCCAGTGCTCCTCCAGCCCCTTCTTTCCTACCCCCAACCCCTTCTCTCCTCCTCACCCCAACATTTATATTCAGCTGTCTGCCTACGTTTTGCTTGTACCTTGACAAAAAAAAGGCTCAGCTCAAAACGTTGATTCTATTATCTTTGTTTCCAGTTTCTCCAGCACTTGTGTGCTTTATACTACAATCAAGGTGGCTTGGAGACGTTTTTCTTTAATACCAAACCCACTGCTGAGGAGTGTGCGGGAAACTTTGCCATGGAGAAGACCAAAGAAGAATCTAAAAGGCCCAACTTCAAAAAAAGAAAAGGCGGTAAAAATGAAAACAATGGCGAGAGGAGGAATTGAAGGCTGGAGAAAGAGGGTCGGTCACACGGTGACACCAGATAAGCTTGGAGTGAAACGCTGCAGTCTGCAGTCGCTGCGATTTTAGTGAAGTCGGAGAGACGCTGGAGGAACTCGGCAGCGACCAGAGGTTCCGAGTCGTAATGCGAAACCAAACCGCAGCCCGGGCTTGAAGGAAACGTTACCGCTGATTTTGGGGGACAAGGAAGTAGTTTTAAAACGGCTGGAAGACTGAAACCTTTGCACCGATGTGAGCTGACCTGCTCCAGCATTTTCCATGGCTGATTCGGCGACCTGCTGCCACAGTCGGCGTTCGTTTTCTGCAGATCGCCCTACAACTACTCCGTGATCGGCCTGACACCAGGCACTTCAGGTGCACCGTCTTCAACTGCCCGCCCGCTGAGGTCAGGGGTCATGGGTCAGGGGGGACCAAGCAGTTCCGGGAGCGGATGGCGGCCAAGTTCCCCTCCGCGCGGAGGATGGGGACCTTCACCTTCATCGGTAAGCATCAGTACGGCTCTGGATTAGGGCTGAGGTGGGGGGGAAAGGGGGAGGGCGGGCAGGCAGGCACCTCTCTCATGAGTGGGCCTGCCGCTGCCAACGAAGGCTGTTCTGTGGGCGGGATCGGTCCCTAGGCCACCGCGGGGATGCCTCTGCAACCAGCGCCCGCCTCAGGCTCCTCTCGGTTGGGACCAATCCCTCAAGTATTGGCCCGACTGGAACGGCAGCCGAGGTGGGAACTCTTTCCCCACCGCACCCCCGGCCGAGCCCAACCCACTCTGCGGATGGGGGAGATGCTCATGGTCGTGGTCTCATTTAGTGAATTACCTCCCCCTACACCCTAATAATGTATCTCATTATTTGCCCAGAGTTTTACTCGGAATGGGGAATGCGTATTGACCCATTTGGCAACAGCAGGTATGATATGGAGATGACAGTAGCCCCTTTAGACTTGTAAGTGGTCCCAGGAATAAACGGCCAATTGGCCTTTAAAGTGTCTCGTGTGAGAGGAAAATCTCACGCTGGGGATTGATGGCCTCGATCCCCAGTTCGATCCTGGCGTCTGGAGATGCCTGCGTTGCAATCAGGCAAGTGTAGAATGGGCAAATGCATCGTGGGTTTGAAATTATCCAAGTTTTTGCATGAGTGCAGGAACGTGAAGGCAGGAAAGATTAAGATGAAGGAATAAACTGTGCCATTAGAAAGGCACAGTGGGGTGATGGGGGGGGGCAGTGGAGTGGGGGAGAGAGAGAAGGGGAAAATAAATAGTGATAAATAGCTTGGGAAGTTGGCACTGGTATAGCACACAATTTATAAAGACCATGAGAAAAAGTGATGGTGGACTTGACTTCCCAGAATGCTGTGGGGTCGAGAAACCCCACCATGATGCTCTGTGCCTTCAGCTGTGCCCAAGGCCCTTTCTCTGCCGCACAAAATTCTAGGAGGGCAGGTCCACCCTCACTTTTGCTCCACAGTATTTCTCTATTGTGCGCTATACTGCTACCAGCTTTCCCATCTTGTTTAAATTGTATGTGGTAGTGTGACCAACTTTCCCACTCTCTTTATAAATTGTCCACTATCGAACAACTGAAAAGTGGCAAAGCAGCAGGTATGGATGGAATCCCCCCAGAAGTCTGGAAGGCTGGCGGCAAAACTCTGCATGCCAAACTGCATGAGTTTTTCAAGCTTTGTTGGGACCAAGGTAAACTGCCTCAGGATCTTCGTGATGCCACCATCATCACCCTGTACAAAAACAAAGGCGAGAAATCAGACTGCTCAAACTACAGGGGAATCACGTTGCTCTCCATTGCAGGCAAAATCTTCGCTAGGATTCTACTAAATAGAATAATACCTAGTGTCGCTGAGAATATTCTCCCAGAATCACAGTGCGGCTTTCGCGCAAACAGAGGAACCACTGACATGGTCTTTGCCCTCAGACAGCTCCAAGAAAAGTGCAGAGAACAAAACAAAGGACTCTACATCACCTTTGTTGACCTCACCAAAGCCTTCGACACCGTGAGCAGGAAAGGGCTTTGGCAAATACTAGAGCGCATCGGATGTCCCCCAAAGTTCCTCAACATGATTATCCAACTGCACGAAAACCAACAAGGTCGGGTCAGATACAGCAATGAGCTCTCTGAACCCTTCTCCATTAACAATGGCGTGAAGCAAGGCTGTGTTCTGGCACCAACCCTCTTTTCAATCTTCTTCAGCATGATGCTGAACCAAGCCATGAAAGACCCCAACAATGAAGACGCTGTTTACATCCGGTACCGCACGGATGGCAGTCTCTTCAATCTGAGGCGCCTGCAAGCTCACACCAAGACACAAGAGAAACTTGTCCGTGAACTACTCTTTGCAGATGATGCCGCTTTAGTTGCCCATTCAGAGCCAGCTCTTCAGCGCTTGACGTCCTGCTTTGCGGAAACTGCCAAAATGTTTGGCCTGGAAGTCAGCCTGAAGAAAACTGAGGTCCTCCATCAGCCAGCTCCCCACCATGACTACCAGCCCCCCCACATCTCCATCGGGCACACAAAACTCAAAACGGTCAACCAGTTTACCTATCTCGGCTGCACCATTTCATCAGATGCAAGGATCGACAATGAGATAGACAACAGACTCGCCAAGGCAAATAGCGCCTTTGGAAGACTACACAAAAGAGTCTGGAAAAACAACCAACTGAAAAACCTCACAAAGATAAGCGTATACAGAGCCGTTGTCATACCCACACTCCTGTTCGGCTCCGAATCATGGGTCCTCTACCGGCACCACCTACGGCTCCTAGAACGCTTCCACCAGCGTTGTCTCCGCTCCATCCTCAACATCCATTGGAGCGCTCACACCCCTAACGTCGAGGTACTCGAGATGGCAGAGGTCGACAGCATCGAGTCCACGCTGCTGAAGATCCAGCTGCGCTGGATGGGTCACGTCTCCAGAATGGAGGACCATCGCCTTCCCAAGATCGTATTATATGGCGAGCTCTCCACTGGCCACCGTGACAGAGGTGCACCAAAGAAAAGGTACAAGGACTGCCTAAAGAAATCTCTTGGTGCCTGCCACATTGACCACCGCCAGTGGGCTGATAACGCCTCAAACCGTGCATCTTGGCGCCTCACAGTTTGGCGGGCAGCAGCCTCCTTTGAAGAAGACCGCAGAGCCCACCTCACTGACAAAAGGCAAAGGAGGAAAAACCCAACACCCAACCCCAACCAACCAATTTTCCCTTGCAACCGCTGCAATCGTGTCTGCCTGTCCCGCATCGGACTGGTCAGCCACAAACGAGCCTGCAGCTGACGTGGACTTTTTTACCCCCTCCATAAATCTTCGTCCGCGAAGCCAAGCCAAAGAAAAGTGTGACCAACTTTCCCACTCTCTTTATAAATTGTCCACTATTGCTATTTATTGCTAGCACTTTCCCATTGTCACTTATTAAGGTTTATATAGGCCAGCACAGCAACAACAGGGGATGAAGGGGTCATACTGTGCTGTACATAAAGCTTAATTATGTTATAGTTAGTCATGAATAATTTTGTTCATATGTAAGATCATAATACATTGATCGGTATTTAGGGCCATGCCACCATTGCTCGATGCGTCATAACATCACCGGTAGAAGGTAGAACCCTGGGGATGGCTCCTTGCAAGTGTGAAAGCGTTCACTGTCCCAGTTCAGAGTGGTCAAGTGTGAAAAGCCAAACTTCCATTCCTATCCCGGGACACTGAATGGTTGATTTAGTAGGATGCAAGTGCGAAATGCTACTGTTGCCTTAATATTAATATGTTATAAACAAACCACATGAGATGCATGTAGTCAATGATCCTTGTATGAATATAAATGATTTAATTTAAATTTCTAACAAAATATACATGATGGTGCAAATAACATAAGTTTAAATTGTGTCCTTGAGAAGCCTGTGTTTTCTTTTAATTGTGTCCACAATGCCGGAGAAAGAGGAATTTCAGGGCCAGGATGTTTTTCATCAGTCTAATGGAACAAGTGAATGAACATGAAACTTAATGAAATACTAAGAAGAAACTTAATGTTTTAAAACACAGGCTTGTTATCGCAACATGGTATAATGTGAATGCTGATTTTTTATTACCCTTATCTTCTGCAACTAAAGTTGTTTACAACTCTGATCTGACTAAAAACTTTAAATATTAGTTAATGTGGTAGTCAGGGAAAAATAAAAAGGTGTAAGGAGATGTCAGGTTTTTACTGAGAAACCTTTTGAGGTGTAACAGCAAAATTAGGGTAAAGGACATTTTATTTAAAACCACATCAATGTGAATTTTCAACACTGTAAAGGAAAAGAAACCCCAGAAAATGCTGAAAATACTAAGAAGACATGACAACATCTATGGAAAGTCCAGCAGGGTTCAGTGTCCATCACAAGTTCAGCCGGTCCAGTGGTCTTTTCTGGCTCTGGGACCACCTTAGTGCTGGCTGTGGCTCAGCTGCTGGTTCCTGGGCAATGTGAAGTCTGTTGGCAGTGTACATGTCCGGTGACTGGGGTGGAGCAGTTGGGCCGGGGGTAGGGGTAGGGTGCCTGGGTATGTAGAGGTTGATCATGGTGGTAGGGCTCACTGGGTAGTCAGTGGCAGTCTCGGGATCTCCCGCACGCGCCAGGTCCTGGACGAAGACAGGGTCCTCGTGTCCATCTGGGTATGCCAGGTGGATGTATTAGGGATTTGCGTGGAGGAGAATGAACTTCTCGACCAGTGGGAAGGTCTTATGGCATTGCCCATGCCTCCAGAGCAGGATTGATCTAGGGGAGTCTAGGTGTGGTCCTTGATCTGGACATCCTGGGGTAGGAAAACATTCGTTCATGTGGTGTGGTGTTGGGATCTGTACACAGGAGGGATTTTATCACGTGGAGCGCCTCGGGGAGGACATCTTGCCAATGGAAAATGAATGGGCAGGGCTTTTGATTTCAGGGCTAGGAGGACTGCTTTCCAAATGGTGGCGTTCTCCCTTTTCATCTGGCCATTACCGGGGGAGGGGGGGTGCGCATTGCCACTAGTGGTTCTACTAGTGGTGATGCTGTGCGCCAACAGATACTGATGCAACTTGTTGCTGTGGATGTAGCCCAGGTACCCGAATAGGGTAAAGATATTGTACAGTGTCTTTATGACTGTGGCTGTGGTCATGTCCGGGCACGGGATGGCAAATGTGAACTTGGGAGTACTCATCATTGACGTTGAGAAAGTATGTGTTTAGGTTCAACGAGGGCAGGGGCCCCTTGAAATCCATGCTCAGGCATTCGAAGGAGCGATAGCCTCGATCAGGTGTGACTTGTCGGGATGGCAGAAGTGTGGTTTGCACTCAGCACAGATCCAGCAGTTTCTGGTCAGTGTCCTGACATTGTTAATGGAGTAGGGAAGGATTTTGACTTTGACAAAATGACCCTGAGGTGACAGAGGTCATCGTGGAGTGCTTGGAGTCGGTTGGATTGCATGCTGGCGCATGTCTCCTGGGACATGGCATCTGGAGGCATGTTGAGCTTCCTCAGCCAGAACAAGGTGTTAAAGTTATAGATGGAGGGTTCAATTCTCCGCCGCAGAATCTTGTCATTCTTGAATTTGCCCTGCTGATTATTAGTAAACATAAAAGCGACTGCACATTGATCAGTCAGCAGGGAAAATCGTTTACCAGCCAGGTAGCGCCTCCAATGCCGCACTCCATCAACAATGGCCTGGGGCTCCTTCTCAATGGAGAAGTGCTGGATGTCGGGGCCATAGAGGCTGTGGGAGAAAAACACTATGATCTGCCCACATGGTTAAAGGTGGCGGCTCCGGCAAAGTCGGAAGCATCACTCTCCACCTGGAACCGGATTAATTCATCCATGGCATGCATCATGGCCTTGGCAATGTCTCATTTGATGCGGATGAAGGCTGCCCGAGCCTCTGCCGACAGGGAGAAGGAGGTGGCTTTCACCAGGTGTCGGGGACCCACTGATTGTAACAGGAAAAGAACCTGAGACACCTTTTCAGGGTCCTTAGGTTGTGGGGAAGTGGGAGTTCCAACAGGGGATGCATGCGGTCAGGGTCAGGACCAATGATTCCATGTTCCATGATGCAGCCGAGGATGACCAGACGTGAGGTGCGGAACACACATTTGTTTTTAATTATAGGTGACGTTGAGTGCCTTGGCCGTTTGGAGGAATTTTTCTAAGTTTGCACCAACTTATCAGGTGTGACTTGTCGGGATGGCAGAAGTGTGGTTTGCACTCAGCACAGATCCAGCAGTTTCTGGTCAGTGTCCTGACATTGTTAATGGAGTAGGGAAGGCTTTTGACTTTGACAAAGTGACCCTGAGGTGACAGAGGTCATCGTGGAGTGCTTGGAGTCGATTGGATTGCATGCTGGTGCATGATCAACTTGGTCCTGAAGGTCATGGCCGCAGATGGTCCAAATGTGGCCTTGAGCTCGAGCTGGTGTACTATTTGGTCCATTTCCCTCTGAAAAATGGAGACTCTGTTAGTGACTCTGAAGGGAACCCAAAGGAAGTGGTAGAGGGAGCCATCCGCCTCAAACACGGTGCACTGGCCGACCTCTGGGTAGATAGGGAGCTGGTGGTATGCTGACATTTAGTTGATGGTGGAGAATACCCAGTATTGGTACTATCTGATTCACCATGTCAGCAATGCAAGGAAGGGGTATGCATCCAGCAGTGTGAAGTGGTCGATAGTTTGCCTGTAGTCATTTGCCATGTAGAGTTTTTCCCCGTTTTTGACCACCACGACCTGGCCTCTCCAATGGCTAGTACTAGGTTCAATGATCCCCTCAGCCAGAAGCTATTTCTCCTCTAACTTGATGAATGCCCTTTCTCCCATGCTGTATTGCCTGCTCTGAATAGTGACTGGCTTAGTCAGGGATGAGATTGGCTATCCAGAAGGTGGACAGCCCGCAAGTTGGGTGAGTTGGGTGGATCGTGATGAGCCGCTTGGGTACATGCAGAGGGGAGGGCGGGAAGTTTTAAAAATTGGTGGTTGCAGACCGTGAGGGGATGATTGGGTCTGTTGAATTCCATGGTGATGCTCTTAGATGGTACTGCAAGTCCAACCCCAGTATCACGGGCACACAGAGATGTGGCATTGCAAGCAGCGTAAAGTTTTTGTACTTCGTGCCACTTTCTGTCAGTGCCACTGTGCAGTAGTTGCAGATCTTTGCTGAATGGGATTTGGAGGCCATAGGGATCTTGCAACTCGCCGGGCTCTCCACAAAAAAATAGCTTTCCACAATATTGAGGTGTATAAAACTCTCATGCTCCTGCTATCAGACAGTTTGATACGCAGCCATTTACCTCCACGTCCATAATTGAAGGGGCAAGCTGGTGAGGGCTATCCTGATTGAGTGTGATCGATGCCAGTACTAGGTTGTTATCTGTCGCTATCCGGACCAGTAAGGTGGTGCCTCCGATCCAGACCGGTAAGATGGCGACCTCCATTGTGCATATGTGGTGCTGTTGCTCAGGGGTGGAAGTGACGCCAGAAGTGGCGTTGACTAGATGGCAGCCTCTATGGCTTACACGCAGTACTGTTGCTCGGTGGCGGCAGTGATGTTGGGCAAGGTGGCGGCTGCCCACACACGGTGCAGCTAGGGAAAGGGGAAGGTCCGTTCTTACAAACTTTTGCATAGTGTCCCATCTTTTCATATCCTGAGTATGCTGCATCCTTGGCTGGGCAGGGGTGCTTCTGTTGGCCATAGAAGTAGCACTTGAGTGCTCAGCGGCAGCTGAAGTGAAGTCAGCCTGGGATCCCGCATCTCAAGATGGCACCGCCTGCATCCCCCACAAGTTGGCCACTATGTCGGAGGGCTACATGTAACATTTTGGATATCTCAAAGGCTCTCTGCAAGGTCAGTTCGACCTGTTTCATCAGACACTGATGAATATGGTCTGATCGGACGAGCTTGGCTGTATAGACATCTGCACTAATGTCCCTGCAGCCACAGGCTCATATGAGTTTGTGCAGGAGCTGAAAGTATTCTTTGAGGGGTGAGTGGTCAGGAGATATCTCATGCAGACCTCGTTCGACCTAGCTCTGTACTGGTTTTGGAGCTTGTTCATTGCTTCTTCGTACGTTGTGCAGCCCCTGATCACTGTGTAGGCAGGATGGCCGACTGCAAAGTAGTAGACACAGCTTATTGTCATCTGATCCCACAACTTGAGGGGAGGATTGCAGAAAGTCATTGAAACAGAGCCAGACCTCAGGCAATTGTGGATCGATGTCTGGCCTCAGCAACTTGTCCATTACGGTTTTTAAAAAAAATTATGGGAGTAAAATTGATGTGCTTTCAATAACTTCAAAAGTTACCAGATGACAAGCTTTTATTCCCATAAGGCTGAACGTGCACTCATGTTGCTGGCTCAATTCTTGGGTTCATACTGGAGGATTGACTTGGGTGTAACAGCCTTTATTTGGAAATTCCAAGGGAAGGAGTCACAGGGTTAGGCAGCAAGGAGATGGGGTAGCCATGCATATAGAGACTGTTTCTTTCTTCTTTGGCTTGGCTTCGCGGACGAAGATTTATGGAGGGGGTAAAAAGTCCACGTCAGCTGCAGGCTCGTTTGTGGCTGACAAGTCCGATGCGGGACAGGCAGACACGATTGCAGCGGTTGCAGGGGAAAATTGGTTGGTTGGGGTTGGGTGTTGGGTTTTTCCTCCTTTGCCTTTTGTCAGTGAGGTAGGCTCTGCGGTCTTCTTCAAAGGAGGTTGCTGCCCGCCAAACTGTGAGGCGCCAAGATGCACGGTTTGAGGCGATATCAGCCCACTGGCGGTGGTCAATGTGGCAGGCACCAAGAGATTTCTTTAGGCAGTCCTTGTACCTTTTCTTTGGTGCACCTCTGTCACGGTGGCCAGTGGAGAGCTCGCCATATAACACGATCTTGGGAAGGCGATGGTCCTCCATTCTGGAGACGTGACCCATCCAGCGCAGCTGGATCTTCAGCAGCGTGGACTCGATGCTGTCGACCTCTGCCATCACGAGTACTTCGACGTTAGGGATGTAAGCGCTCCAATGGATGTTGAGGATGGAGCGGAGACAACGCTGGTGGTAGCGTTCTAGGAGCCGTAGGTGGTGCCGGTAGAGGACCCATGATTCGGAGCCGAACAGGAGTGTGGGTATGACAACGGCTCTGTATACGCTTATCTTTGTGAGGTTTTTCAGTTGGTTGTTTTTCCAGACTCTTTTGTCTGTACAAATGACTGTACAAATGGAACAAATCGCATTATTGTGGAATCACCAAAGTCAGCTTGTAACATTTTGGCATCTTATCTTTGCATTAGATTTTTAAAAATAAATGAATTGTCTCTTGCAGGAGTAATTTTGCCTCGTTTTTGAACTGATTATATTGTGAATAACTTAAGTTATAATAACTGAAATGCTGGAAGGTAAAGTGTAATTTATGGAATTGGTGCATTGTATCCTGCCTCCAGTTCTGATTGCCCAAATTAATTTGCTTAGAAGCATATTTACCCATTTTTATTTTTAGAAAGCCCATTATCTGAAATATAGCAAATAAAATATAAACTTCTGGAGTACATTCACGAGTTGCTTAATGTCCACGATGCATTCTGTGAAATAGGACTGTGCGATTTGCATCCTGTGTGAACTTCATATTATATACAGTACTTAGCTATATGGGATACAGTTATGTACCTGTAATATTTTGAAAGAAAATTAAGCAGAGATAACACAATACTCAAGAGACGCATGATACTTGAGATTTGATACTGCTGCCTATGAGTCGAAGCTTACGCTGTTGTACAGTAAACTTTTTATTTGTAAGTAGGGAAAGTTCACATTAAAATAACGAGAGTACAGTACCTAAGTCAGTAACATGGGCATTTATTATGACTATCAAGACACATATTATAGGTTATATATGTACTGTACCATTATACACTTGGCAGCACAATTGCTTTGTGTACAAGAGACCTGAAATACACGTGTTGTGTGCAGGAAGCTGTTACATTTGCTACGTCCAGCTGCTCCCATTCTCCGATTGGGATTTATGAACTCCATTATAACCTTATGGGACCACAGTCTTGTATGCAGTCAGACATTGCCTGAACGAACATTATGCAGTGCATGACTATACTTTAAATTTTTAATTTAGACATACAGCACAATAACAAGCCCTTTTGGTCAATGAGCCCATGCTTCCAATTACACCCAATTGACCTACAACCCCTGGTATGTTTTGAATGGTGGCAGGAAACAGGAACCCCTGGGAAACCCCACACAACCACGGGAAAAATGTACAAACCTATTACAGATTCAACCCTCGCTGGCGCTGTAACAGTGTTGCACTAAGCAAAACGCTAATCATTGCCACCTGGTTCTGGTCTCCTTACTTGAGGAAGATTGTACTAGTTTTGGAGGTGGAACAGAGGAGGTTCACTAGGTTGATTCCAGAGATGAGGGGGTTTGCCTATGAGGAGAGATTGAGTCATCTGGAACTATTCTCGCTGGAATTAGAAAAATGAGAGCGGATCTTATAGAAACATAAAATTATGAAAGGTATAGATAAGATAAAGGTAGGTAAGTTGTTTGCAATGATGAAGAGACTGAAAATAGGGGATGTAGCCTCAAGATACAGGGTAGTAGATTTAGGACAAAGATGAGAAAGAACTGCTTTTTCCCTGAGGGTGGTGAATCTGGAATTCATTGCCCATTGAAGCAGTGGAGGGTGGAGGCTGCCTCAGTAAATATATTTATGAAAAAAGTTGGATAGATTTTTTTCATAGTAAGGGAATTAAGGGATGTAGAGAAAAGGCAAGTAGATGAGCCTATCATCAGATCAGCTTGACAGGACAGATGCCCTATTGCTCCTATTTCTTGTGTTCTTCTGGAGATGCTCATCAGGTTGATCCTCATGTGGAGACAAAGGGATAGTCAATGTTTTGGGTTGAGACCTAGCATAAGGACTTTTTCTCGATACTTGTCTTTCATGCTCTTCCTTATTATTTATAGTTTTAGTTTTTTTGCTCCGGGCTCCAGCATCTTCAGTGACCCGTGAATCCAGCTATATTTTGCACTCATGTTACAGCTTGGTCAGTAATTCCTTTTTGTGTTTCCATTGCTTTTAATATTGAAGATAGCGCAGCTTCAAAAATAGTAAAGGCAGGTTCATAACACAAAATTGTAGTTTAAAATAAATTTGAAAAAGTTGCAGGTCAGGTAACATTGGTACAAAGAGAAATAGTTAATATTTTTGGTCGGTGAATTTGTCAGAAAGGTCATTGACCTGAAACAAAGCTCTCTATTCCTCTGTGCGGATGGATACTGCCTGGCTTGTAGAGTATTAATTGCATTTTCTATTTTTATTATAAATTTCCAACATCTGAAGTGTTTTTGATTAAAATTGATTTGTTTTATAGAATATTTGTAAGCTATTCATCTAAATTGAAATGATAGTATCGAGTTTTGCAAGTACCATAATTAGCTGATGTAGAAGAATAGTAGCAGATATATCTTTGGTTGGGATGTGTAGAGATGATCTAATTCTCCAGTGTATGATTACTGCCAATAAATTCTGCAGTAAAGTAAAAATAATTTTGGATTTAACTTTGATTCCTTCTCCAATGTCTAGATTCACATTTAAACTAAGGTATTTTTTGAGTTACACCATTGTTATTTATTGAAATATACACCCAATGAATCAGTCTTCAGGTAAGAGAAAAACATAATTTATTGTTGAGGTGCTTTAAAATAAAAATTGCATATCTTTTGGACTTTTTCAGCAGTTTTTTCCTGAATTTTCATATTGATGATCTGAAAGAACAAGTTAATTTCCGATTTGGATATTTTCATAAACATGAAGGGCAAAATTAGCATATATGAGAAATGGGGTTGTCTGATTCAAACATGAGCCATAGAAAATTCTTATCCTAAGACAAATTATTGATATAGATTGTGAATAGTTGGGGCCCAAGTGCCATTCCCTGTAGTGCTCCACAGTTCACAAATGGTCAACTAGTGGAAAACTGGTTTATTTTCTACTTCTAGCTTCCTGTCTGCTAACTAATTCTGAATCTATTTTGTTGGATTATTAAATTTGAAGATTACACCGATTTGTAGAACTATGGACAGTATTGATGGTTATCAAAGAATATTACAGGATGTAGATCAATTACAGATGTGTGTAGAGAAATGGAAAATGGAGTGAATTCTGGACAAATATGAAATGTTGCCCAATAGGAGGTCAAATGAAAGGGGAAAGTATATGGTTAATGGCAGGATTCTTTAAATGCATTAAGGTGTAGAGGGATTTGGTGGTTTAGATCTATAGCTCCTCGAAAGTGACTCTGAAAGTAGTGTGGTAAAGAAGGTATATGGTTTGCCTTTATTGAGTATAAGAGTAAGGAAATCATGTTGTAACTATATAAAACTTTGGTTAGGCTTCACAGAGTAGTGTATACAGTTCTGGTTGTTCCATTATAAGAGGATGTGGAGGCTTTGGAAAGGGAACAGAAGAGATTTACCAGGATGCTGCCTGTATTAGAGGAGAGAAATTAGATAAACTTGGCTTGTTTTCTCTGGAGTGTTGGAGGCTGATGGGAAACCTAATAGACACATAAATATGCAGAGCTAGAGTGATACGGATCATGTGCAATCAGTAGGGCTTTGGTTTAATTTGGCATCTTGTTTGATGCACACTTGTGGGCCAAAGAGCCTTTTCCTGTGCTGTGGGACCTTAGTGAAAAGCATCTGAACATAGCAGTTAATGCAATGCTATTATAACAACTAGCAACCTGTGTTCAAATCTGGTGTTGTCTGTAAGAAATTTGTACTTTCCTCCCAAGTTTGTGTGGGTTTTCCCTGGGTGCTCCGATTTTCTCCCACTTTCCAAAAATGTACGAGATTTGTAGGTTAATTGGAGTATTTGGGGAGGATGGGCTTGTGGGCAAGAAGGGCCTGTAACTATGCTGTATCTCTAAATTAAATCTAAATTCATCACATGAAATCATTTATCCTTATCCTATTTGTCATATTCTCCAGTAACTCTTGATATATTAGTCAAGCATATCTCCTTTTCATACATCCATAATGAATCTGCGCAATCTTATTATTGTTTCAAGGTACAGTAAAACCCCTGGTATCTGTCACTTGTGGGGATTGGTAGATGCCAGATAAGTGAATTTTCCGGTTGCTTGAGATGCTGTGTCGCTTGATTGGTGAACTAATGGCAAGGCATGCCAATTGTAAACCAGTATTTTTTACCTATTTATTTTCCGCAATTTTATTTGGTGATTACTTGAGGCTGCCAGTTGCTTGAATTCTGAATAACAAGGGTTTTTCCTGTGTTCTGTTATTGTATTCTTCATAATAGTTTCCCGCCTTTTCCCCTACTTCTCATATTAGGGTAACAATTTGATAGTCTTATGTTTTATCTTCCTTGTGTTTCTATATCCAAATACTTTTTGAAGGTTTCTGCATCCTTTCCGTGCTGAGCTATTAGGCCCCTTTCACAACTCAGTGAACCTCCTATCCATTACCTTGATATATAGGAACCAGGCAAGGTTTTTTGATTAGTTCATTTTTAGAAATAGAAAATTTACCAAAGTGAATCAGGTGTTCTGATTTTCACTTGAAGTACCAGTGTGTTTCCCATTATGTGAAATACCTGGTGGTTTTGCTGAATTGTTAAAACCTGCCTTTTTGTTTTAAATATTAATCTTTGGGATCTGAACATTGTTGGCAAGGCCAGCACCTATTGCCCATCCCTTATTACATTGAGAGGGTGGTGCTAAGCAGCCTTTTTGAAATGCCACAATCATTAAGGTGAAGGTGCTATTGAGTATGGAGAGCCAGGATTTAAACTCAGTTGTGATGAAGAACTGAAAAGTCAGCATGGTGTGTAACTTGAAGGAAAACCTTGTGATAATTTTGTTTCCCCCCACCCCTATGTATCTCTTTCCCCTGTCCATCTTGATAATAGAGATTGTGGGTTTGGAAGATGCGGTTGAGTAGCCTTGTAAGCGCATGCACCGTGAATCAGTCATGGAGGGAATGAAGATTTAGGATGGTTAATGAGGTGCCTCTCAAGCGGAATGATTTTTACTGGACAATGTGAAGACCAGTTATAAGTATCAAAGAATTCGGATTTATCCCTTGTGGTTAATGGAAAGGCCTTGGGATGTCAGGTGGTGAGTCACTCAACAGAAAATCCAGTAAAAGCACAATGCTGGAGAAACTCAGCTGGTTAAACAATGTCCTTTATATAGCAAAGAGAAAGGTACATAAGCAACGTTTTGGGCTTGAAATCAAGATATGAAAAATTGTAGGCAGGCACCTGAACAAAATGGTGGGGGGTAGGTTTGAGGTGAGCACAGTCCCACAGGCAGGATGTAATACAGTGGCCTCCATAATATTTGGGACAAAGACTTTTTTTTCCTTTATTTGCCCCTGTTCTCCACAGTTTTAAATTTGTTATCAAACAATTCACATATAATTAAAGTGCACATTACAGATTTTATTCAAGGTTATTTATATACATTTTGGTTTGACCATGTAGAAATTACAGCGCTTTTTATGCCTCATCTCCTCGTTTCAGGGCACAATAACGTTTGAGATATTTGGTTTCACAGGTGTTTGTGAGTACTCGGGTATATTTAATTGCTTCATTGCTGTGGTATAAGTGAGTTTGGCTTGCTTTTGATCACCTTTGGAGTCTGTACGTTATTTTCAAAATGAGGACCAGAGTGATGTCAGTGAAAGTCAAATAAGCCATTATGAGGCTGAAAAACAAGATTAAAACAGTAAGAGACTGAAAAACGAGAATAAAACAGTAAGAGACATCACCCAAACCTTAGGATTACCAAAATTAACAGTTAGGAATATCATTAAGAAGAAAGGGCGTACTTTTGAGCTCAGTAATCCAAGGATGACCGCCACTATTGATGACAGAAAAATTCTCATCATGATGAAGAAAAATCCTCAAATGTCTGTCCAACAGATCAGAAACACACTTCAGGAGACCAATATAGATATGTCAAGGGGCAGCACGGTTGGCATATTGGTTAGCGCAATGTCTTTTCAGCACCAATGATCAGGACTGAGGTTTGTATCACACGCTGTCTGTAAGGAGTTTGTACGTTCTCCATGTGTCTGTGTGGGTTTTCCCCAGGGTCTCCAGTTTCCTCCTACTGTTTGAAATGTACCGGGGGGGCGGAGGGGGTGGAGGTTATAGGTTAATCGGATGTAAATTGGGCTGCATGGACTCGTGGGCTGAAATGGCCTGTTATCATGATGTATGTCTAATTTTCTAAAAAAACAATTAGATTTACTGTCCGTAGAAGACTTCATGAAAATAAATAGGGGCTAAACTGCAGAATGCAAACCACTAGTTAGCCACAGAAAGGATGGTCAGATTACAGTTTACTAAGAACTATTTAAAAGAGTCTACAGAATTTTGGAAAAAGGCCTTGTAGGCAGATGGGACCAAGATTAACCTGTATCAGAGTGACGGTAAGAGCAAAGTGTAGAGGTGTAAAGGAACTGCCCCAAGATTCAAAGCATATCACTTTTGCTGTGGTTGGAATCTTGCACTTCTTGAATTAGGCTAATTGATTTATGTTTGGGACATGGTTGTGATGTCTAGAGATGAATAGACCTGGCAAAATAAAAATTGAGTTTTGGTGAGTTTGTGCCACTTGATAACACTCTTGATATAATAGAGCATGGAAAAAGGCACTTTGGCTCATCTGATCCATACCAACCAGGTTGCCTATCAGAGCTGGTCTAATTTTCCTGCATTTGGTCCATTCTTTTTATGTATCCATCCGAATGTTTTTTAAATGTTGTAAATTTACCTTCCTCTCCTATGGAAGCTTGTTCCATGTATAGAAAAGTTTTTCTTGGGTCCCCTTTAAACCTATTGTTATGGCTAAGGAGATTAGTTTTGGTGGCCTCATGCAGAAGCTTTAGAGAGTGTGCAGAGGAGATTTACCAGGATTGGAGAATATGTCTCATGAAGCAAGGTTACCGAACAAGGGATTTTCTCTTTAGAGTGATGAAGGATGAGCGGTGACTTAATAGAGGTATATAAGATAATGAGGGACTAAAATAGGGTTGACAGGCAGCACCTTTTCCCCACGACAACAATAGCAAATACCAGAGAACATTTGTTTAAGGTGAGTAGAGGAAAGTTTAGGGGAGATATCAGAGGTAAGTGTTTTTTTTACACTAAGTGGTACAATAGCGGCATTCAAAAGACTCTTAATGAGGCACATGATTGTAAGAATAATAGATGGTTATGGATATGAGGGAGGAAATTATTAAGATTGTTGTAGAGAATGTTTATATAGGTCGGCACAACATCGTGGGCTGAAGGGCTTGTACTGTAATGTTCTATCTTGTATTTGAAGAGAGCCCATACAGGGATTAAAATATGTCATGAAAGTTTTGAAATCAAGGCGTTGCTTAACTGGGAGTCAGTGTCAAAATGATGATTGACTTGAACTTGATGCAAGTTGGGATTTAGCAGCAGAGTTTTTGATTTAGAATTTTTCAAGTTTAGAAAGGGTGAAAAAGCATCCGAAAGTGACCAAGGATCTTTTGGCATAGTCATCTTTGGTGATAACAGAAGCATGGATGATGGTTTCAGGAATACATTAGCTGAAGCAGGGGCAGGGTCAAGAAATGTTACAAAATATGTGTAGTATCACCAATACCATCCCTGTTGTTGGCCACAGTTAAAATTTTTCTTGCCAGGGAAAAGTATAAAATGATAAGGGAACAAATTATTTTTCCTGCATTAATTTTTATTAGCCTTGCAATTAGTTGGAAACTTCTGCTCATCTAAAGCTGGTGTCTCAATGATTTCACAATTTAGAAGCTGGAGGGAGGGCGAGGGAGGGTTTACGAATTATGACATGTCAAACTATAATTTGTTTGTCATAATTGCAACTAAGAACAAGAAAGCTAACTCCTTGGGGATGCCATTTCAAATAGTTGTGAGTGGGAGGGGAATTATTAAGGCAATTCGCTAGCTAGGACTGAGTAAATAAGAATGGAACCAAGTGAATCAGTCCCAGACAGTTCAGTAACAGCCTTTAGAAAGGATTGTATGTCCAATTGAATTAAACGTGCCGCATCAAGGGAGGAGAAGTTCTTGATATCAATGTCAGGTACAGCATCATTCGTTTTAGAACAATGGAATGGATAGAAATCTTATTCAAGTTTGCAAACACAGAAGCAGAACTGCCATGATGAACATGCAGTCCTGAAAATGTGATAATAACCAGATAACCTATTGCATTGAATTTGGTTGAAGAATGGGTATTGCCCCATATGCCAGTGAGAACTCTTCTTTGAACAGAATCATCATTCTTATTGCAATACAGGAATGTTAGCACAAATTATGTAAATATCTTGGGAATGGAACCCACTGACTCAGAGACAAGGATTCTAACAGGTGATCCAATGCTGAGCCTTCAGGTTATCTAAGGACCTGTTTCTCTGTGGCCGGGCAAAGAGTAGCATTTTAAAGTCTTGTAGCAATTGTCATATTTTTAGCATGGGTGTATGTGCTGAGGGTCTGAGAAAAATAAAGTAGTTTCGTGATTTGGGGGGGTGAAACACATGAAGGAGTTTCTCTATTCATCCATTCCTGGCAACACATTTTCAATTGGATTAGTTCCTGAGATGGCATTTGTGTGGGGTAATTCCTGAACACTTTTTTATTCTCCTTAATTACAGAAGGCAATCACAATATAAATATTTTTTTAAAAATCTCAGATTGTTTTCAATGTAAAATTATTGGCATTGATTTTCTCAATCTACTGGTTACCCTTCAGTGTTATTTGTTTTGTTACTGTTAATTCTTTTGATTCTAATTTATTTAATACTTTATTCCTTGAACAGATATTGGTATAAATCTGACAGATCCTATGTTTCATGGAATTTATCGTGGTACTCAAAAGCATCAAGGTACTCAAAACTTGCATTGTTTTCATATAATAGTTCAAGTACATGATTATTTAAATCCTATGTGAAATGCAACTTTTAATATTTGTGCAAGTAGACCAAATGCCTTTAAAATACTTACCTTTTTCTGAGATGTAAATTTTGAAATTTTAACCTATTTCCCTTTATTGGGTTTTAATACTGATGACAGATAAGTAGTTTCAAATTCAAATTAAACACTTTGTCCTGGTGCAATCAGGAATGTTGTAGAATAAGTTAGAATTAACCTCATCAGATGACAGACCTCTCTGTGGTTGAGCATTTCAGACAGTGACCACAACTCCTTGACCTTCAGACTTGTCCTGAACAAGGACAGTAGACAAAATGGGAAAATATTATAGGAACCCTTACCTCCCCCCCTAAATGAACACTTGATGGGAAGTGAGGAAAGAAATTGCTGCAATTTTGGCAATTATCTTTGTGTCCTCCTTGGCCACAGCATAGGTACCAGAGAATGGAAAATGTAGTTGTTTTCTTTAAGGAAGGTAACAAAGGGTTAAGAAAGGGAATGAGTGGTGGCAAACCATTAAGAAACATTCTTGGGCAGAGGATTTATGAACATTTACAGAACCATAGTCTTTTTGGGGATAATCAGCATGGGTTTATGAGGGCTAGGTCATGCCTTGAAGGCCTAATTAAGTTTTTTGAGGAGGTGACAAAAGTAATTTGTGAAGGGCAGTGGATTTTAGTAAGGCATTTAACAAGGTTCCCTGTGGTAGGCTCATTGAGAAAATTAAGAGGCATGGAACCTTGGCAGCATGGATATGGAATTGGCTTGCAGAAGATGGTAGTAGATGAAACATTCTGCCTAGAGGTGGGTGATTAGTGTTTTGCAGAGATATGTTCTGGGGCCCCTGCCCTTTATGAATATTTATTTTACTATTGGCTTGGATGAAAAAGTGGAGGGGTGGGTCAGTAAGTCTGCAAATGACAGGAAGGTTGAGGTATGAATAGTGTAGAAGGTGGTTGTTGGTTATAGCAGGATATAGTCTGGATGTAGATTGGGCAGAGAGAAGTGTCAGATGTAGTTCAATCTAGATAAGTGTGAAGTGATTCATTTTGAAAGGGCAATCTTGAAGGTTAATGGTTAATGTCAGGATTCTTAACAGTATGGAAAAACAGAGGGATCTTGGTGTCCTTCCATAGATCCCTCAAGGTTGCTTGCTGCACAATTGATATAATGGTTCAGAGGTGTATGGGGCGCTGTATGGTTTTTCAGGGGATTGAGTTCTAGAGCAGTGAGGTAATTTTGCAGTTCTATAAAAATTTGGTTAGATCACACTTGGAATACTATGTTCATTTCTAGTTGCCTCATTTATAGGAAGGATGTAGAAGCTTCAGAGATGTGTAGAAGAAATTTACCACAATGTTGCCTGGATTGGAGAATATTGTCTTGTGAAGCAAGGTTGATCAAGTTTAGGTTTTTTCTTTGGAACAATGAAGCATGAGGAGTGAGTTAATGGAGGTACAGTGCCCTCTGTAATGTTTGGGACAGACACTTTTCCTTAATTTGACCCTGTGCTCCACAGTTTTAAATTTATAATCAAACAATTCACATGTGATTAAAGTGCACATTCGAGAGATTACTCAAGGTTATTTGTACACATTTTGGTTTGACCATTCAGAAATTACAGCATTTTTAAAAATATACATAGCTCCCCCATTTCAGGGCACCATAATGTTTAGGACATATGGCTTCAGAGATGTTTGTGATTACTTGGGTATGTTTAATTGCTTCATTGGTGCAGGTATAAGAGAGCTGGACTTGCTTCTAAGCTTTTGAACACCTATGGAGCCTGTAGTTGCCATTTTTCAACATGAGGACCAGAGTTGTGCCATGAATGTCAAAGAAGCCATTATGATGCTGAACAACAAGAATAAAACAGAAAGGGATGTCGCCCAAAACTTAGGATTATCAAAATCAACTATTTGGAATATAATTAAGAAGAAAGAATGTACTGGTGAGCTCAGAAATCACAAAGGGACTGATATTCCAAGGAAGACCTCCATTACTGATGACCGAAGAATCCTAATCATTATGAAAGAAAATTCTCCAAACGATGTCCGACAGATCAGAAACACTCTTCAGGAGGCAGATGTGGGTATGTCAGTGACTACTGTCTGCAGAAGACTTCATGAACAGAAATACAGAGGCTACACTGCAAGATGCAAATCACTAGTTAGCCACAGAAGCAAGATGGCCAGATTATTGTTTGTCAAGAAGTATTTAAAGAGCCTGCAGAATTCTAGAAAAGGATCTTGTGGACAAATGAGACCAACATTAAACTGTACCAGAGTGAAGGCATAAAGAAATGAAAAAACACACCAAAATACTGGAGGAACTCAGCTGGTCTGTTTAGCATCCATATAAAGCAAAGATATATTGTTGACATTTCTGGCTTGAGTTCATCTTCAGAAGCAGGAAGTCTCAGAATTTAGACAATGCTGGCTGGGGGAGGCAGCTCAGCTCTGTCTGCCACAATAGTGTGGATCTCCCAGTGGCCACTCATTTCAATTCCTCATCTCATTCTCTTGGTGACTTGTTTGTCCATGCTCTCGTGCTCTGCCAGACTGAGACCATTCGCAAATTGGAGGAACAGTGCCTTTACTTCTGACTGGACATCTTCCAACCAGATGGCATCAATATTGACTTCTCTGGCTTTTGTTAAATCCCCCCCCCCCCCCCCTCACTTCTTCCCCCAGCTCTGTCTCTCCCTTCCCTGTTTCCTTCCGTACAAACATGTTAAATTCTTACCTCGTCCCTTATCCAATTAACATCCGTTGTTGTCTGGATCCCTCCCCCAGCCATCATTGTCTGAATTCTGAGACTTTGAGATTTCCTGCTTCTGACACATTCGGCTTATTCCTTGAAGAAGAGCTCAGGCCCGAAATGTCAACAATATATCTTTGCTTTATATGGACACTGAACAGACCAGCTGAGTTCCTTCAGCATTTTTTTGTGTTTTTACTACAATCAGTGTTGCGTGGGATTTAAACCCCGTCCCAACCACTGGTGTTATAACAGCTTTGCACTAATTGCTACGCTAACTGAGCCACCCATTAATAAGCTATAGATAAATATTAATCGGTAACATTTAAAAGAGGCTGATTTGATATGAGATAAATTGTGTATTTCTCCATTATTTTCTTCCAAATTTATATGATCTGTTTATTTTTAAATAGAGACTGCCTAAATGATGTTACTAACTGTAAAAAAAATTCTTGCATTCAGTAAGGTTTAAATCCCACGGTGTCTGTAGAAGTTTGTACGTTTTCCCTGAGAATGCATGGGTTTCCTCTGGGTGCTCTGGTTTCCTCTCACTGTTCGAAATGCACTGGGGCTTGTAGGTTAATTCTGTGTAATTTGGCAGCAAAGGCTCATGGGCTGAAATGGCCTGTTAACCGCGCTGTATGTCTAAATTTTGATATAAACTGAGAACCTCCTGGAAATGTTCAGCAAATGAAGTATTATCACTGGAAAGTAGAAAACCTATTTTGGGTTGCAGATTCTAATTTGCAGAGATGGTCAATAGGACAAGGGAAACATCTAATGGGGTGAGATCATGATTTCTATGGGGATTGCATTATCCACTCAATGGTTAACGGGGCAGTTTTTGTTCTAACCATGCAGCAGGACACAGACAAGTGGGTCTGAGTGAGATAGAGAATTAAGGTGGCAGGTAACTGAGAGTTCAGAGCTCTCCCATTGGATTCAACACAGATGCCTTTTTTTGGTTTCTCCAATGCATTAGAAACACTGGAAATTAGGAAAAGTGAGAATGAGTTGTCATGGACTCAATTGGCTGAGAGACCTGTTTCTCTAGTGTTCAATTTCATGGTTCCGTGTTTACATGCTTTATCTTTCCTTATGGTCATGTGCACAGTATTATGGTAGGTACCAGTAATGGTAAGGTACTTTAATTATGAGCTTTAGTCTGTTGAGTGCGATAGATATAATAAAAGAATGTAGGAAATATTTCTAAGAGCTACTCCCAATGCCTCGGTCACGAACTCTTGACCTAGCCATTCACTGATGGAAACTACTGATGCCCTGGTTGTGGTCTCGCCTTTACCCCTGCTGCCTGCAGGCCGGAGCTCCTGACACCTACATTATGGATTTCCAACCACCCACAGACTGGAGCTCCTGATGATGCAGATACCTACCTTGGTCCTAACCACCCCCAGTTCTGGCATCCACACCGACTCCCTCACCAGTCCCCACACCAACCTCAGCCTCTGCAAGGCTGACACCTTGGATACCTCCACAGCCAGACTCCACTGGCTCCCCTCCCCCCCTCCCCCCACCACCATCATTCCTTACCCTCTCCTATGCCCTCACACCTCTCCCTACTCAACCCCATCTCCTCCTTTGAACTTCCCCTTTCTTCCCACCCTCCAACCCTTTGTGTTTTTATTTCTATCATGGTAGCTGCAAAATTTTGTTTAACCCAAGACTTGTAGAATGAGTGTTTTGATGTGCAGACTTAGTGAATTAAAGTCATAATTACTGTGTTTTTGTTCTTTATTTATTTAGACTTCTGCTATCGATACAGTATTTTGGATTCTAGTGTGAATTTTAGCCCCTCAAAAGTAGTACCCATCTCATAGTCAACCCCATAAATTTAACATTTTTAAAATGGTCTCGCAAATTTGACTTTTACGCAAGTATATTCTGTAATTTCAAGTATTTTTACCTTTACAGTCACTGCATTACCTGAAAAGAAAAATATGCAATAAATCATGAACATTTTTGCAATCTTCATGAAATAGTAATAGAAATAAAAGTAGAGAGAATAAACTGGCAGAAATTTGTTAAACAGCACTTCAAAAAAATAAAGCTGCATTCATGTTTGCAATTGGTACTCAATGTATGGCTAAAATTCCATCTGAGCAGCATAAATGCAGAATAATGCAGAGCAGTACCTGAGTGATCTGAAAACATTGGTCACAGAAAACCAAAGTATTTTGAAAATATATCTCTCCCATAATCTAACACTGTTGCCTCCAACTATGCAAAGCATCGTTTGGTTACTCGATGCTTGGCAACAAGAGCATCTGCTCACTTGTCTGAAATGCGGCATTGCTGCTGTAACAGGAGCACTGTTGCTGGTGTGGACATAGGAGAGTGAGGAGTGGAGTCACAATACTTCTCTTGGGGTGTCCTGCTGCCCAGTCATTAGCCTGATGTCTGCTTGGAGGTTTTAAGCAGCTGACAAAATGCGCCGGCACTTTGTTTTTGAAGTTGTCAACCCCAAGTGCAATAAGATGGCATTTTGTTTCACAGATCATGAGGCTCTAGGGTATCAGCAGACTTCCACAAAGCACCAGAGTGGGAGAACACTGTGACCCCACCCCCCCTCCCCCCCCCACCAAATCTTGGTGAGAAGGAAAAGGACAGGAGAAACCCTACAGGAAAGGTTACCACAGCAGCAAACGAATAAGATTTGAAACTAGGAGCTCGGGTTCACCACTGGATTGAACAGGAGACCATATGGCTGCAGAGGTTACAGGAGTATAGAAAACGAAGCCATGGACATCCAGTGTCTTGGAAGGGACATTTTTTTGTTTCTCTTTCCCCTACTGGTGGGGGTGCAGTGCTAGTAGGTACACTTTATGTACTTTTACAGAAAACAAAAATTAAAAATGTTTGTGTTATGAACGTGACAATAAATTGATCTTGAAATGTGGACTTTTTAAAAATGCAGAACCTATTTGTGAACTCTTGCAGATGACTTTCTGGATGTAGTACAGAGGGCAGCAAAAATTGGAGTTCAGAAGGTAAACAATATTCTGCTTAATGTGGAAAATGCTTTTAAAATGTTTTTGTTTACATGTCTGAATATTTGGAGATTACTATGTGTAACATTTAAATTAAATCTTGTAGGAACAAATTGAATTTTGGCATTTCTTGAACATAAAAAGTTGCACTCTGTAACCTTCCCTTTAACACATGGGCTAAATAACATTTTTTTGAAACATGCAGTAGGTTCTTCAGGGTGCAAGATTTGAACAGAATTTGCAAGAATTGTACTAAATCTTGTCTTTCCTAATAATTACTCTGCAATTAACCCTGTGTCTTAAGTATTTTGTATTCTACACGTCATTTGTATATTAAATGTTATAGGGAGAGGTTGAGCAGGCTGGGTCTTTATTTCTTGACATGCAGGAGGGTGAGGGGTGATGTCATAGAGGTACACAAAATCATGAAAGAAATACATCGGATGAACTCAGAGGGTGCAGATTTAAGGTGAGAGGGAGGAGAGATTTAACAGAAACCTGAGGGATTTTTTTTATACTGAGGATGGTGGGTGTATGGAATTGGCTGCTGGAGGAAGTAGTTGAGGCAGGAACTATTGCAATGTTTATGAAAAAAAAATGAATGGATGCATGGATAGGTTGGATTTCAAGGGATATGGGTCAAACATAGGCAAGTGGGCAAATGTGGGTGGGACATACTGGTTGGCGTGGGCAAGTTGAGCCAAAGATCATGTTTCCATGCTCCATGACTCTTTTCCTGTGGATGTAAAACAGGGAAAAATTATTAAAATGTATGGCCTGCAAATGTCTGTGCACATTAAAGGTTGTGTTAGATTGACTTAACAGCAGAACATTCTTTTTGAGATACTGCATAATAACAGGCAAAAGCACTGGGGTTGTATGTTAATTGGGCAGTATGGGCTCATAGTATGAAAAGGTCTGTTACCGTGCTATATGTCCAGTTACACCCATGTGACCAATTAACCTTTTCATCTATATGTCTTTGGAATGTGAGAGGAAACTAGAACACTCAAAGGATACTCATGTGGTTATTCGGAGAGTATACAAACTCCTTACAGACTGCAGCAGATTTGAACCTGGGTCGCAGGCACTTTTATAGTGTTTTCCTAATTGTGCTGTTGTAAACATCAATAGCTCCTTCAATCTTTGGCTCCCACCCCTTGGTTACTAGACATTGTGTTGGTTTGGGTGGTGGAGTTGGGGGTGATACCTAAGGGGGAATGTGTTGGAAGCCAGTTTTCAGAATGTCCATCATTGAGTTGAGATGTGGGATGAGAATCAGAGAGCGCTTGGGTTTGAAGGGGAAGAGCATTGAGTGAAGTTGATTATCTGGGGCCTGTGATGATATTTGAAGTGGGTGTAACTAATCAGAAAACCAGCGGCTGTGTCTTGGTACCATGTTAACAGTTGATCCAGAAAGGATTAGGATTACATTCAACTCTAGAATTATAGAATGTTGAGTAAAGGAATACAACTAAATTTCTATGCATATATGTTTAAGCTTTGAATTAAAGAATGATCTTTTCATTTTTCAGTTCATGATTACAGGAGGCAGTCTGCAAGACAGTAGAGATGCACTGGAACTGGCAAAGACGAGTGGTAACTTTAGAAATATACTCTGCTAAGTATTTGTTTTAGTAAAAGTACTATACAAATGTATATGTATTGTATTTATCTTGTTAATTCCATATTTATGTCAACAGTTTAATGTGACCATCTGTTAATTTGCTCAGCATTAGGTAGTGTGGCCTGGGTAAGTGCTGCCTCCTTGCCATAAGGTATGGTTTATGCACATCTTGCTGACCATTTTTTTTTCATTTAATTGGTTCAAAGATGTTTTCTACAGTACAGTTGGTTGTCACCCCACACGGTGTGGTGAATTTGAGCAGAATAATGCAGAGCAGTATCTGAGTGATCTGAAAACATTGGTCACAGAAAACCAAAGGAAAGTGGTGGCTATTGGGGAGTGTGGCTTGGGTAAGTTTAACAAAAATATTACATGTTATTTTTTTCTCTATTTTCTAATGGAAATAATCATTTAATTTTCTGTAAAATAATGATAATATGAGCACCCAGATATTACTTACTGTTTATTTTATTTTATTTTGCATAGATTTTGACAGATTGGAATTCTGTCCCAAAGAGATTCAATTAAAGTAAGTGTTATTTTTGTTTAAACTAAAACCAATGATGTCTTGTTCTCAGCCTCCCCCAGATTCCTGTGTAAGTCCGAAACTGGAAATACATATGCATGTTTAGAAATGGCCACCTCTCAGATACCAAATTATTGCAGCTTTTCACAGATAAGACTAGAAAGCTAGCTTTGTGGTCAAATTATTCTTTTTGTACAGTTGAGCAAAGTCAGTAGAGTTTTTGAGCTGTCATTTTCAAATTAAGTGAACATAAAATAGTTCAATCAATCCTGGATAATCTCTTGTTATGTTCCTAAAATGGTAGTTAAAAAGTAATGAAAAATCTCTTTTTAAACATAGAAACATAGAAGATAGGAGCAGGAGTAGGTCATTCGACCCTTCGAGCCTGCTCCGCCATTCAACGAGTTGTGATTGTCTTCTAACAATTTTTATCATGGCTATTTATAAATTGTTCTCAAGTACAAGTTTTTATTTGAGGCGCAGTTAGCTCAGTAGTTCTCAACCTTTTTCTTTCCACTCACATACCACTTTAAGTAATCCCTAGGCCATTGGTGATTAGTAAGGAATTGCTTAAGGTGGTTTGTGAGTGGGAAGGGAAGGCTGAGAATCACTGCTTTAGACCTAATTGTTACTGAATATTTTGCTTGAGAAAAATTGTCATTGGCCCATTTCTTTTAGAGTGCACATAACAAGTCAATTAGGCATGATTAAAACAGTGGTTTTCAAACTTTTTCTTTCCACCCACATACCACCTTAAGCAATCCTTAATAATCACAGAGCACCTATGGCATACGGATTACTTAAGGTTATGTGAGTGGAAAGAAAAAGGATGAGAACCACTGAGTTAGCTCTTTGGTCTCTGGAGAATATGCCCATATTTCTTTAATCATGCTGGGAATTTTATGTTTCATTGAAATTCCACTGCTTCAGGACAAATTCATAAAAATTTAGTCACTAAACACTTTTTCAACATTCTGTACTGAAATGCAGAAACAACCATTTCTAGTTTGCTTCACATTGCTCTCGCAAATTAATTGGACACAAATCATCTTTGTTCCCTCTGCATCAAGGGACTTTGGATAATAGTCCTATTGCAAATTTGTATTAGGATCATTGCAGGAGACCTTGAGCCCTGTACAGGGGTGTGGTTGTCTGGTACTCCTGGAACAACTTGTGCTGCAATACCACTGCACAACCTGAGCCTAGCACAATACTTGACCAGATTTCCCTCTTCTCTCCCGATATGCTTTGTCACCATCATCAGAATATTATTGGAATCCCTATTTCCACCTTACCCTATCACCATCCAAACATTGTAGGCCTCCGAATTTCAACACACTTTCCCAAATCATTGCTCATCCTGAGCCCTGTCTCTAAGTGGAGTATCAGATGGTGTATTTTCAATGCTGAAAATGTACAGTTAAATTTGGCAGTGGTTATGATGGAGAAATGCAAAACTGAAATGTTAGTGATGCCCTTCTTCTAAATGCTGGAGGAACTCAACAGGTCCCGCAGAACCCATAGGAGGTAAAGATATATAAACGATGTTTCGGCCCTGAGCCTTTCTTCAAGGTATGAATAAAAAGACGGCTGGTATCTGTATTAAAACAAAGAGCAAGGGGGGAGAAGTACAGACCAACAGACAAAAGGTGTTAATTGGATACAAAGAAGAGGCCAGGAGAGAGGAAAGGCAAGAATTGTTTGGGGGAGGGAGAGGGAATGCAAAGCTGGGATAAAATGGATGAGGGAAAAGGGAAGGAGGGACAGAGCTAGAAGAAAGGAGACCTAAGGAAAAATTGGGGAGGGTGTTGTTGGAACTGACAAAACCAGAGGTCGATGTTAATGCCATCCAGTTTGAGGGTACCCAGAAGGAATATGAGATGTTGTTCCTCCAATTTGCAGGTTGTCTCTGGCAGTACGTGAGACAATGGGCAGACATGTTGGCAAGGGAATGGAGCAAAGAATTGAAATGGGTGGCAGAGACAAGGTGCTCAATGAAGTGATCTTCCAGTCTGCATCGAGTCTCTACGATGTAGAGGAAACCACAATGGGAGCACTGGATGCAGTAGATGACCCTTGCAGATGAACAAGTGTTGCTTCACTTGGAAAGACTGTTTGAGGCCCCATGTGGTGGTGAAGGAGGAGGTGGGCGTGTGGAACACCTGCTGTGATTACAGGGGTAGGTACCAAGGGGGCGATTGGTGGTAAGGGAGGAGCAGGGAGGATATGTCTGATGTGGGATCACCTAGTAAGTGCCAGAAATGGCAGAGGCTGGTGGTGGTTAATAGTTGAGGGCTAGGGGAATCCTGTCCTTGCATGTGGGGGTGGAGGTGTCAGGGCAGATGTGCAGGTAATGGAGATGTACAGAAGAGGGCCAAGTTGAAGGTGGAGGGGAAGCCACATTGTTTGAACAAAGAGGAAATCTCTGATCTGGCATGAAAGACTTTGTCCATGGAGCAAATGTGACGGAAAAGAAAAGATTTAGAGAAAGGAATGGAATTCTTAGAGGACAGGGTTTCAAAGGATTTCGTTGAGGTAGCTGTGGGAGTTGGTGTGTTTGTGCAAGATGTTTGTTGAGAGTTTGTCTTCCGAGGTGGAGACAGAGATTGAGGAAGGGGACAGTGTTGCTAGTGAATTTGAGGTCGGGTTGATAGTCTGCAAAAAAGTGGAGAAGGTTGATGAGCTCATCTTGGTTGTATGAGACAACTTCAGAATAGTTGTCGATATAGCAGAGGAAGAGTTGAGGGGCCTTGTCTGTGAGGGCTTGTATCATGGACTGCTCTAAATTGCCAACAAAAAGGCAGGCATAGTTGGGGCCCGTGTGGTTAGCCATGGCTACTACCCCTTTGATGTGGAGAAAGTGGGATGAGTCAAAGGAGAAGTTATTGAGGTGAGGACAAGTTCAGCCAGCCAGAGGAGGGTGGTACATCAGTAATATATCTTTACCTCCTAAGAACATTGTGTGACCTGCTGAATTCCTCTAGCATTTTTGTTTTTATTATAATCACTGTGTCTGCAGACTTTGGTGTTTCAGTTTATTGGGGCATACTAGACCCATGGATGATGCAACAGCATTAATGTACTTTATCTAAAATAGTTAAAGGACAGTGGTAAATGTTTTGTATGGATTTTAGCCAAATTTACCAGCATATGAACAAATGTATAGTCAGACTGTGGGGAAACAGAAGGTTGCAGTAGTAGTTGACTTTAATTTGCCCAATATTAAATTGATTTCCATATTGTCAGAAACTTTGATGGGGCAGAATTTGTCAAGAAGTTTTCTTGAAACAATATATCAATATTCCAGTCAGGGAAGAGTCTGTCCCAGACCTTGGATTTGCTTGATGAGCATGTTCCGCTGTTTGGAGTTTCAGTAGGAGAACGTTCTTGAAACTGCACATAATTCTGAGGTAGATATGGATGAGATCAAGGGAAAGTACTAAATTGAGGGAAGGTTAATTAGAACAATTATAAGTATGAGTTGGAAGAGTAGATTGAGGGCAGTTGTTAATGGGCAAGTCCATTAACTATCTGATCAGAATTCAGGACCAATGTATTTCTTTGATGAAGAAAATAAAGGATAGCAAGGTTCTAGATCCTTCAAATGTTGAAGTCAAAAATGTAAGGTTTAGGAAGCTGAAATCTGGTAGAGCTATGAGGAATAAAAAGGAAGCAGCAAAGATGTTAAATGGTGAATTAGAAGACCATGAAATATCCTTGGCAAGTAGGATTAAGGCAAATGCCAAAGCAGTTTTTATGTTTAAAAACAACTACCAGTTTCTAAAATGTAAGCCCACTCAATAACAAAGGAGGGAGATTTTGCCAGAGGCCAGAAGAAATGGGTGAGATATGAAATGAGTACTTCATATTGGTATTCAAGGAGAAGGGCATGGAAGACAGTGAGATCAAGGGGGAGGTGTGCATTTTGCATCAAAAAAGAGGAGGTGTTGAGTCTTCTGAAATAATTCAGCGGACAAGTCTTTAGCGTTTGTTCTGTTCCAAATGATAGAGAAAGGCAAAGAAAGGAGATTGCTTGGGTTTGACAGAGTTCTTTGTACTTTCATTAGCCACAGGTTAGGTCCTAGAAGATTGGAGAATAGCCATCTGTTGTTCCTTTGTTTAAGAAGGGCAATAGAAGCTTGAAATTCTAGATTGGCGAGTCCTTCGTCGATGGTAGGGAATGAGACTTGCACACATCTGGTGAAAACTGTGAACTTATTTGGGATTCTCAGCCTGACTTTGCATAGGAGAGTTCAGATCTTACAAACAAGGGGTTTTTTTTAGGAGATGATGAGAGTGATTGAGGGTGGAACAATGGATGTTGTCTACATGGACATAGTTAAGCATTCAGCAAGGTCCCTCATGGGCCAATCTGGTAGATTGGATTCAAAATTAGCATGGCCATTGAAGACAGAGTGGTGGTGAAGTGTTATTCTAACTGGAAGTCTGCGACGAGTGGTGTCCCACAGAGATTAATTATGGGCCCTCTGTTGTTTGTGATGTATGTAAATTATTTAAATGAAAATGTGGGTGATTAGTAATTATGCTGACAACCTGAAATTATTGAGTTGTGACTAATGATGAAGACTGTCAAAAGATACAGCAGGATGTAGCTCATCTTGAAAAATGGGCTGAGAAATGGTTATGGAATTTAATCCAGACAAGTGTGATGTGATGTCAATGGAAGAAAATAAGTACATGCATGTCTCAAGACCCTTTGGAACATTGATGTACAGAGGAATCTTTGGTACATGTCCAAAACTTCTTGAAAGTGACACCAGTAACTAGTAGATTAAATGCTCAGCATTTATTACGATTCCTCAGAAGCTGATGGAAAAGTTATCCTTGCTGGAACTCGACACCCCTCTCTGAAACTGGATTCTGGACATCCTAATGGAAAGATCACAGTTAGTCTGGGTCAGTGGCAGTAGGTTGAGCACTGTCATGTTGAGCATTGCCACACTTCAGGGCTGTGTGCTCAGCTTACTCCTGTTCACGCTACTGAATTACAATTGCATCACCAGTTCCACCTCCAACAATGTCATCAACAGTGGTTGGCCTTGAGGATCGAAGATGGCGGTAGAAGGGCAGTAGTTAGTTTTTAGAGCTCCCCAGACAGTCTAATATAAAAGTTTTTAAAAAATAAGAAGTTCTCCCCAGAAAATTAATAGGGAAAGATTAAAAATACACAAGAAGAAGGTTAAGAATGGGAAAGAATACAAAAAACAGCGATTTCAGAAAGAATGGGAAAAATCAAGAGTGGGAAGGACTCATCTGACCACGAGACTGACGAGAGGCTGACAATAGTACTGGAGTCAGGATTCCAACATTGTGACCCCCGTCAGGCTGAGTACTCCCCCGAAGTGGTAAGAGAGGGCACCCCTACCTGACCTGAGAGGAGGTCGGCGGGAAGCTGTGAGTGAGGCATCGGGAACATGGTCTGGAGCGCTGTTGGGCGTGGACAATGGGGAGCCCTGTATGTAAGGGAGTCAGCCTGAGGCAGTGACTGATGGTGGATGGGGGATCGCAATATTGCGACCCCCTTTGGGATGAGAACTCCCTCAGAGCAGTAAGAGAGGGAGCCCTAGTGGTGCTGACCCAAGAGGAGGTCGGCAGAGAGCTGTGAGTGAGGTGGTGGTGGCACGTTTTGGAACGCTGTTGGGCACTGCCAATTGGGAGGCATGAGGGAGTCAACCTGAGATGGTGACGGCAGCAGTGGTGTTATATGGGAGATTGCAACGGGCTGAAAAAAATTAGAAACTCACCAGGTAAGGTTGTCTCACCCGGGAATCAAGAGGAGGCTGCTTGCGGAGCTCCATCGGGAAGTCGAGTCATTTGTCCAGACAGGAAGCAGGAGTGGCGAGGCCGAAGAGGCGTCAGGGACACAGGGTGGAAAGAAAAGTTGACAACTTGATGTCCGAGAGCAAGGTGGATAAGGAAGATGGAGAAGAGGAAGACCACGGGAGAAGGAGAAAGATAGTAAATGGAGAAGAACAGAAAAGAAAGGAGATAGAGGGCTTAATGCCCTCTACCAGGGACATAATGGTGGCCTTTGGCCAAATCAAAGAAACATTGAAAAAAATAGTTGGCAGGTCAGGGGATGATATGGGAGAAGTTAAATAACTTGACAGAAAGGATGACAGAAGCTGAGGAAAGAATTGAGAGGGTGGAGGAAAGGTTGGAAAGAGAGAAAGAAATGGATGTTTGGGAGAGAGAGATGCTGTGGGAAAAGATAGAAAATTACACCAGAAAAAATATCAAGATTGTGGGGATGAAGGAGGGTATGGAAGGGAGAGACCTGGTGGGGTTCTTTAAAATGTAGATCCCAGAGTTGCTGGGGAGGTAATAAAAATTAGTGAAGATTTTGAATTAGAGGGAGCCCACCAGTCTCTTCCCCAAACCAATGACCCCGCTCTGTACTGGTTAGATTCCTTCATTACCAGGACAGAGAGCGAGTTTTATGGATGGCAGTTTTGGGAGTGAAGGAAAGAAGGGGTTTGATCATACATGAGGGAGTAAAAAAAAATTCTACCTTGATATTAGTGTGGTACTTTTAAGGTGCAGGAGGGAATTTGATTTAAGTAAAAAGAAATCTTAGGCAAAAGGGAATTGAGTATACCCTCCTTTACCCAGCAACTCTGAAGGTAACAGGGGACACGACTCTTGAGAGGCAATGGACTATATAAAAACCCTGCCACCATCTTAGGACTAAATATAAATAAGGGGATAAAAGGGAATTAATGGAAGGACTGACTGTACATATTGTAAGCAATATCAATATAGCGGGGAACGTGTTTGTTGTATTATTGTTTAAATATGACGGTTCAAGTTAAATAAAGAATTATTACGGGGAGCTCAAAGAAAGAGGGGAGGGAACAAGTAAAGAGGTAGGTGGGTGCATTGTGCACATCTCAAAATGGCGGGAGAGTTGCCACCAATATCTTGGATATCGATGCTGGGAAGGGAAAGGATAAACTAGGGGGGAGAAATGAAGGGGGGAGTGTTATTTGGAGGTAGGGTTTGGTGTGTTTTTTTTAAGCTTGCTTGGGAGCACAGACATCTGCGCTAGAGATCTACGGCAAATAAGCGGGACGGAGGATGAGTTTCAGGGGAAAAGAAGGAAGGGAAGGATAATGATAGAAGGGCTCTGGGGTAATGGATAAGACGATTAAATTTTTAAGTTTTAATGTGAATGGGATGAATGGAAAAATAAAGAGTCTTGGCACACCTTTTATTAAAAAAAATGCAGACAGACAGTATTTTTACAGGAAACCCACCTTACAAATCAAGAACACATAAAGTTGAAGAGGAGGAGGGAAGATCGGGTGGCATCATCTTCCTTTAATTCAAGAGCTGAGGAATGGCTATCCTGATAGTGAAGAATGTTCCGGTGGTGGTCCAAGGTGTGGTTGCTGATCTAACCAGGAGATTTATGATGATGCATTGTCAAATATATTCATATGAATATATATGCTCTGAATTTTGACGATGAGCAATTTATACAAGATATGTTCTTGAAGGTAACAGAGGGGTGTGGGAGAAATTTGGATTGGATCAAAATTTTATCAATTGAATTTGAGCTCTAAATAATGAACCAAAGGTTAGAGTTGTGACCAATGGTCAAATATCTTCGACATTCCCACTATCTAGGCTGAACGACACCTATCTGGTGTTGGCTTCATGGTCAAGAACTCCATTGCCTCCAAACTCGAAAACCTCCTGACAGGCCACTCTGACTGGATCACGTTCATGCGACTCCCCCTTCAAAACAAGCAACGCATCATTCTCATCAGTGTCTATGCTCCAACCCTTCAGGGGGAACCAGCAGAAAAGGACAAGTTCTACACTGATCTGCGCAACCTCATCCAACGCACCCCTACAGCCGACAAGGTTGTCATCCTTGGCGACATCAACGCTCGCGTCGGCAGAGACTCAGGAAACCTGGCCAGGAATCCTTGGCAAGCATGGTGTCAGCAAGTGCAATGACAACGGGTGCCTCCTGTTGGAGCTCTGCGCAGAACAGCGGCTTGTCATTACTAACACCCTTTTCCAGCAGAGAGACAGCCTGAAGACTACCTGGATGCATCCCCGATCCAAACACTGGCACCTCCTGGACTACGTTCTGATGCGAGCAAGAGACAAACGAGATGTGCTCCCCACCAGGGTCATGCCCAGCACAGAATGCCACATTGACCACCGGCTTGTTCGCTGCAAGCTCAGCCTTCACTTCAAGCCAAAGTACAAGAACAGTGGAGCCCCCAGAAAGAGGTTCAGTGTTGGAAACTTGCAGCCAGACGAAGTGAGAGAAAACTTCCAGGCAAACCTCCAAGCAAAGCTCGAGGATGCAAACTGCCTCACTGACACGTCTCCTGAAACACTCTGGGATCAGCTGAAAACGGCCATACTGCAATCCACTGAAGAGGTACTGGGCTTCTCCTGCAGGAAAAACAAGGACTGGTTTGACGAAAACAACCAGGAAATCCAGGAGCTGCAGGCAAAAAAGCAAGCTGCCCACCAGGCTCACCTTGCAAAGCCTTCCTGGCTAGAGAAAAAATGAGCCTTCGGTCTCGCAAGCAGCCACCTTCAGCGCAAACTCCGGGAGATCCAAAATGAGTGATGGACTAGCCTCGCCAAATGAACCCAGCTTAGCACTGACATTGGCGACTTCAGGGGTTTTTATGAGACACTAAAGGCTGTGTACGGCCCCTCACCCCAAGTCCAAAGCCCTCTGCACAGCTCAGACGGCGAAGTCCTCCTCAGCGACAAGATCTCTATCCTCAGTCGATGGTCAGAACACTTCCAATCTCTTTTCAGTGCCAACCGCTCAGTCCAAGAATCTGCCCTGCTCCAGCTCCCTCAACAGCCTTTGAGTCTAGAGCTGGATGAGGTCCTTACCCGGGAAGAGATATATAAGGCAATTGAACAACTGAAAAGTGGCAAAGCAGCAGGTATGGATGGAATTTCCCCCCCCCCAGAGGTCTGGAAGGCTGGCAGCAAAATTCTGCATACCAAACTGCATGAGTTTTTCATGCTCTGCTGGAACCAAGAAAAGCTGCCTCAGGACCTTCGTGATGCCATCATCATCACCCTGTACAAAAACAAAGGCAAGAAATCAGACTGCTCAAACTACAGTGGAATCACGCTGATCTCCATTGCAGGCAAAATCTTCGCTAGGATTCTCCTTAATATACTAATACCTAGTGTCGCTGAAAATGTCCTCCCAGAATCACAGTGTGGCTTTCGTGCAAACAGAGGAACTACTGACATGGTCTTTGCCCTCAGACAGCTCCAAGAAAATTGCAGAGAACAAAACAAAGGACTCTACATCACCTTTGTTGACCTCACCAAAGCCTTCGACACCGTGAGCAGGAAAGAGCTTTGGCAAATACTAGAGCGCCTTGGATGCCCCCCCAAGTTCCTCAACATGGTTATCCAACTGCACAAAAACCAACAAGGTCGGGTCAGATACAGCAATGAGCTCTCCGAACCCTTCTCCATTGACAACGGTGTGAAGCAAGGCTGCATCCTCGCACCAACCCTCTTTACTATCTTCTTCAGCATGATGCTGAAACAAGCCATGAAAGACCTCAACAATGAAGACGCTGTTTACATCCGGTACCGCACGGATGGCAGTCTCTTCAATCTGAGGCGCCTGAAAGCTCACACCAAGACACAAGAGCAACTTGTCCGTGAACTACTCTTTGCAGACGATGCCGCTTTAGTTGCCCATTCAGAGCCAGCTGTCCAGCGCATGATGTCCTGTTTTGCGGAAACTGCCAAAATGTTTGACCTGGAAGTCAGCCTGAAGAAAACTGAGGTCCTCCATCAGCCAGCTCCCCACCATGACTACCAGCCCCCCCACATCTCCATCAGGCACACAGAACTCAAAACGGTCAATCAGTTTACCTACCTCAGCTGCACCATTTCATCTGATGCAAGGATCGACAACGAGATAGACAACAGACTCACCAAGGCAAATAGAGCCTTTGGAAGACTACACAAAAGTGTCTGGAAAAACAACCACCTGAAGAAACACACAAAGATCAGCGTGTACAGAGCCGTTGTCATACCCACGCTCCTGTTCGGCTCCAAATCATGGGTCCTCTACCTGCATCACCTACGGCTCCTAGAATGCTTCCATCAGTGCTGTCTCTGCTCCATCCTCAACATTCATTGGAGTGACTTCATCACCAACATCGAAGTACTCGAGCTGGCAGAGTTCACAAGCATCGAATCCACGCTGCTGAAGACCCAACTGCGCTGGGTGGGTCACGTCTCCAGAATGGAGGACCGTCGCCTTCCCAAGATCGTGTTATATGGCGAGTTCTCCACTGGCCACCGAGACAGAGGTGCACCAAAGAAGAGGTACAAGGGCTGCTTAAAGAAATCTCTTGGTGCCTGCCACATTGACCATCGCCAGTGGGCTGATATCGCCTCCAATCGTGCATCTTGGCGTCTCACAGTTCGGCGGGCAGCAACCTCCTTTGAAGAAGACCGTAGAACCCACCTCACTGACAAAAGACAAAGGAGGAAAAACCCAACACCCAACCCCTACCAATTTTCCCTTGCAACCGTGCCTGCCTGTCCCGCATCGGACTTGTCAGTCACCAACGAGCTTGCAGCAGACATGGGCATACCCCTCCATAAATCTTTGTCTGCGAAGCCAAGCCAAAGAAAGAAGAAGAAAAAAAAAATTGGAAAATGAGTGAGATCATATCTTTAATGGATGAGGACTATACAGAGTGTAAACGAAACACACAATTCAGATGGCCAATAAATGGTATTAAATATTTGGGGATCAAAGTATAAAATGATTTTTTTTTAAACTTGTATAAAATGAACGATCTCCCCTTTCTTAAGAAAGTTGAAAAAGATTTAAATAAATGGGTAACTCTCCCAATATCATTGATTGGAAGGGTGAACTGTATCAAAATGAATGTATTCCCACGTTTACAATATCTTTTCCAGATTCTTACAATATCATTACTGCAGAAATATTTTCAAAACTTGAATAAATTAATTAGGAATTTTCTTTGAAAAGGTAAGATAGCTAGAATCTCCATGGAAAAATTAACTTGGAAATATATGGGAGGTTTACAACTCCCTAATTTTAAATATTACTATTGGACGACCCAGATGAACTTTGTCTCTTCCCTCTTTGGTTGAAAAGGCAAGCCTTCATGGGTGGAAATTGAACTGCACAAAGTCGGAGAGAGCATTTTAAAAGATTTTGTATATAAATGGGATACTAAATTTATTTCTGCTGGAAAGGAGGCACCATTAATAAAGCATATTTGAATATTTGGCTTAAATTGAACAATTTAATTGGATCAAGGAAAAAGATGGCTCCAAATATGCCCTTGATTCAAAATAGATAATTCCTTTAACTATGGATAATTTAATTCTGTATGCCTGGTCCCGTAAAGGGATCAAATATGTAGAAGATGCTACGTACAAGAGCAATTAATGTAATTCGAACAGTTAAAAAATAAATATAATATCCATAATAATACAAGCTTCTGCTACTTTCAGTTAAGAGCTTTTTTTAGAGATGAATTATGACTGACCATAATTTTACCAGAGTGCAGTGAGATGGAGATTCTAATTCAAAAGGGAATCGCAAAGAAATTTTCATCGGTAATTTACTTTCTACTTCAATCAGGCATTCCCAAGCTGGAGTTATATAAATCAAAATAAAGATGGGAATCAGACTTGAATATTAGTATTAATGATAAGACCTGGTCTAATTTATGCCACGATTGCATGACTAATTCAATTAATGTAAGATATAGACTGGCACAATATAATTTTTTGCAACAGTTGTATCTTACCTTGCAGAAATTAAATTCTAATATATCTGATATATGTTTTGGATGCAGGGAAGAAACAGGAACCTTCTTACATTCTACCTGGTCATGCTCTAAACTTTAAAAAAATTTGGGGAAAATTTAAGAATTTTATTAAACAGATTATTTGGAAGCAATTGCCATAAAGTCCGGAATTGTTTCTTCTAGGAAATATTATGGACCTAAAATGAGGCTGTCCAAGTACCAACTAGAATTTCTTAAAATTACATTAGCACTGGCTAGGAAATGTATTGCAGTTACCTGGAAATCTGATTCCCTTATGAACACAGCCCAATGGAATGCATAGCTCTGTTCCCCTGGAGAAAATTACTTACAATTTAAGGAAAAAAATACAATATGGTTTTGCAGGTATGGCAATCATATTTACAAATACAGGGTTGAATACTTAAGGTGCTTATACTATTTTTGAATTCTCTATCCCCTTTTCTCCTGTATTTGAGACTAGGTAGAAAAAAAGAATTGGACTTACTGAACTGGATTTTGGATCCCAACAGATCCTTTTTCTTTCTTTCCTCTATCTTTTCTTTTTCTTCTTTCTATTTCCTTATTACTTTTTCTGTTCTTCTCATTTCTGTTTTCTTTTTGAGGGGATTTTGTTTGGGGGAAAAGGAAATTTGGACAATATGTATCAATGATTGCTTTTTATTGTATATATTTGTGATGCTTGTTTGATCATGAAATTAAAATATTCAAAAAAAAAGTACTGTATACAGTGGTCCTCATTCCCCAGTGGTAGCCTGAGGTCCCCGTTCCCCCACTTATGAGAAAACCTGACTTACAACCAATCCTTCCATCCCTATTTTGGTCATAAGTCGGGGACAACCTATATATAAAATTATGAGAGGCATAGCTAGGTTAGGTAATCAGAATCATTTTTTTTCTGGCATGAAAATGTCAAGTACTAGAAGGGATACCTTTAAGGTGAGAGCAGGGGAGTTTAAAGATCCTTTCTTTTTTTACAGAGAGTGATACATTCCTGAAACATGTCAGGGATGTGGTGGAGGCAGCTACAATAGCAGAGTTAGAGATATTTAGACTGGCACATGAACAGGTGTTGGATGGTGGGATACCTACCATGTGCAGGCAGTAGGAATTAGTTTAAATTGGCATCATGGTTGACATAGAAATCATGGGGTGAAGAGCTTGTTCCATCTATTGTTCAATGACGAGATTTGTTAAGCTCTGAAGCATTAAACAAGCTTTCCTGGTTTTAGGGGATTTCTAAGGCACTATTAATTATATTGCAAATAAAATCGAGGTCTCCTTTTTATTAAATCTAGGAATACAAGCTACAGATGAGTACAGAAATTATTACAGAATAAAGCCTAGAGGATAAATACAACCTGCTGGAGCAATTTGGTGCATCAAGTAGCATCAGTGGGTAAAAAAGAATGATTAGTGTTTTGAATAGAAATCCTTTATTGAGACTGGGGATATTTAGTTTCCAATTCAAGCATTTTCTGTCGCCTGAGTATCTCCAAACCCTTGAAGGTATAACTTGGTATATTGAATACATCTTCTTTACTGTGTTAAATAAATTAAGATTTGGCATAATAGTTTAATTAATATGCCATATTTTAAGTAAATTAATATTCTCTGATGTGCAAAGCATGTTGAATATATAAAGCAGAATTCTGTGTGCTAATGAAAGCTATGAAATAATAAATACTAACAATTATATCAGTATACCATTATTTTATTCAACATTTTGTGCTGTGGTCTTGCTGCTGAGTTCAAATTTGAGTTTAATATCATCTGACTGCACATATACAACCAGAAGAAACAGCATTTCTCTGGTCCCTGATGCAAACATGTACAGGCATAATACATTTCTCAAGAACATTTCAGCAAAAACAAGCATTGTTTTGAGATGAATGAAGCACGAGTGTTGATCCAATTACAAAAGATGTTTCCTCATTCTGACTGCTTTCCGTGTGCCAAACAAAACCCAAGTATTGATTTGTATTAAGCTATTGTAATTGAGTACATTTTTAGGTATAATAAAGAAAAGATTACATTAAGACCTGATAACCTGAAATTCTTAAAGTGGTAACAATATAATGGAAGTATACTTTTTCTTTCAGATACTTTGAAAAGCAATTTGACTTGGCAGAAGCAACTAAATTACCCATGTTTCTACACTGCAGAAATTCGCATCCAGAATTTTTAGGTATGATTGAAATGAGAAAGCAAGGTTTTCAGATCTCATTTTTAAAATTGTTTTTGCTGACATTGTATTTTAATGCATTTTTAAAAGTTTATTGATTTAATCCCTGACAAGGCTAAATTTATTGGCCATATCTAATTCTTCTTAGCTGTGTTTTTGATATCCAACAGCATTTGCATCTTTTTGAAAAGTTCATCTTTTTGAATGACTAAGTATTTGTTGTAATCCATCAAATTGCCATGATATGTATTACATATTGCTAAAAGATTAAGAGAGAAATGTTAGAGGGGCTATCAGGGATTTAATGAAATAGGCAAGAAAGTGTGTTAACCAATCAAATTGAAGGATGTCAAAGCAAACAATGTTGGGTGTGAATATGGGAGGAAAAAAGTGGAAAGATACAGCTTGTAATTTTGGCCCCATGAGCTTATTCACAGTGGCCCAGCAAACTGAAATCAAAAGTTTTCATGTGAAGCAGTCAAGTTAAACAGTGATCAAAACATTACAGACACAGATAATCTGAAATAAAAAGGGAGATTGCAAGAAGTGCTCAGCAGGTCAGGCATCATTAGTGAAGAGGGAAACAGAGTTAACCAGATCTATTATCCTGAAATATTAACTCTTTCTTTCACTGCAGATACTGTCTGTATTTAATTGGCCAGATCATAAATTAAAATGTATTATGAAGCTAGACACTGTTGACTAAAATCTTGGAAGTGAGTTCCATTGATTGCATAATATTTACATTAGTTGTTTATCTGTATGTTTTCAATGTTAAAAATTTATATTCATTAGAAATTAATATGATATGGGAAATAGAAATTATTTGAGTCGAGGTTGCTTTAATAATCCTGTATTTGTTTCTGTTATGCTTGAGGAAAATTATTCTTCCAAGTATCCAGAAGAAGATCATCAGATTTCCAGAAGTTGGCAAGAATGTTAATTTCAATAGTGGTCACTGAAATTCCTATTAGGCTTCTGGCTTTGAGATACTAAGGAGCTGTGGTAGAAAGGTCAATAATTGAATTTTTATATGGAAAGTGAAAAATAGGGAGATCAGTCTTTCTCCATTATGTAAGATAATTTCTTCACCAACCTGTTGTTTTGCTGTTGTTGACTTGGTTGAACAATGGGAACCCTTCTCAATGTTCCAGGTACTTTGTGACAAATAAAGTTAAACATAGAATAGGCTTATCCAATTTTGTTCAACTGTCAGTGTTTTGTGTCTGTCCCTGTAAATTTTGTTTCATATATGTGTGTTATCCTGTCATCATTTATGCTCTGTTGCTGGAAATATCTTGGTTTCCTTTGAATGGCTGGGTAAATTTATAATAGTCTAGCCGCACTGTTGAGATAGGAAAAATACACAACCATAGAGCACACAAGACACATTATTAAGTCATGCTAGTTGGAATAATAATATTAATGTCAGGTAGACCATTTCACTCATGTCAATATCGAATCTCATTCAAAGATCACAGTGAAACAGCACAGTATTTGTATTATTTCTGACATCATATCTCTTACAAGTTGATAAGCGTATCTCTTTAAATTTGAAGAATAATATGACAGTTCTTTGCTGTCCTTTGTGTCTTTGTGTCCTTTCTTAAGAAATGTAAATGGTTGACAATCTGCCATTCACGTGTGCATTCAATATTGTTGAAACTTCATATCTTACAAAAACAAATGAACTCCTATCTATCAGATTTTGTTTTTAATAAAACTGACATCTGTATATGAGTTTCAAGATTTAATTAGCACATGTTAATTAGAAGTCTTTGGAATTAATTAAGTTTTTTAAGACTCACAAAGGAATGGAAACTTTTGCTCAAGTTCAAAGAGAAAGACATAGTTTTTGGTGTTTGATACTGAGGAGCGAAGTTTATGCTTTCTGTAGTAATCTTGACAGATCGTTATTGGTCAGACATTAATCAAATGGGGGCAGGTTCTGTCAGATCGCTGTTAATGCTCCTGTAAACTTGTTGAACAATTAATTTCGGAAATGGCTTTGAATAGTAAATTTAAATCCTAATTTTGTAGACTGGTTGTTCTTAATATGTAAAGTTGGTGGCTCTCTTGAAATCCTGGAGTAATGCAGGGAATCTGTAATAATAAACTTATTAATTGTTGCTTCTGGATGACTCAAAAATAGAATCTTTTACAAATTTATGGATGAATTCTTCACTGTTGATTTTACATTTTTTCTCTTGCATACTCAAGTATAGTAGGCTTAATCTGTAATAAAATGCTTAACAATTTAAATTGTTTCATTTGTAGATATAGTGAAGAGAAATATGGATAGATGTGTTGGAGGAGTGGTAAGTCTAATGATGTTTATCTCAATCTACTCTGCCCATTGTAGAGAACCAACCTTCTCCGCTTATAAGAAAATGTCACATTGAGTGTGCTAAATTGCTTGAAATATCACATGAGTATAGAATTTTACACTTAATAAGTGTGAGGAAATATTAGAGTCGTATTAATAATGAATAGATTTAAGAAGCAGCTTTTTTTCTTTGAATTGGCTGTGTGAACTGAAGCATGGTCACTTGCTTGTATTTTTAAAAAAAAATCACTCTAGCAGATCATCACCTAGTGGGAATTTTGTTCACTGGACTATGGAGCTCAATCACATCCATCCCTTAGCCTTCTGTGTTCCAGTGAGAATAAATCTATCCTATCTAATCTCATATGATAACTACAACCATCCATTCCAGGCAGCATCTTAATGAAGCCCTTTTGCATTCCCTGTTATTATATCCTTCCAGTAGTGTGGTGACCGGAACAATACATAATGCCCCAACTGGATTCTCATCAGTGTTTATTAAAACTGCAAATTATGTCCCTGGCCTTTGCTTAATTACCAACTTGTGAAGACAAGTATACCAAATTTCTTTTTCTCCACCCTCTCAATCTGTTGTATCTTTTGAGGAGCTATGGACTTGCACTCTAAGGTTTTTCCATTCACCAATACTCCTAATGTCCCTGCCAATTACTCTGTATGTCTTATTCCCATGGTGATAGTCTTTTTTTCCCTCTTTTTAACCTCAATCTTTCTGTACATAGAACATAGACGAGTGTAGCATGGGAACAGGCCCTTCAACCCACATTTCTGTACTGAGCCTGGTGCCTAAATCAAGCTAAAATTCTGCTGTTTGCCCTTGGTAGATATTCCTCCATTCCCTTCATACTTGTGTGTCTCTCTAGAAACTTATTGAATATTGGTGTCTGCTTCCACCATTACTCCTGGTTCCAACCACTATGTGCTCCGCACATCTCTCTTACATTTCTTCCCCTTCACTCTAAATGTGTGATGCTTTTACCCTGAGGAAAAGATTCAAAGTCTGTACACACTATCAATGCCTTTGGATGATTTTATAAACCTTTACGAGGTTGCTCCTACACTCCAGAGAAAACAACCCAAGTTTGTCCAACCTCTGCCCATGAAACCAGGCAACATCCTGGTTAAACCTCTTCTGACCCTTTTCCAAAGCCTCTATATCCTTGTAGTAATGAGGGTGACCAGAATTATACACAGTATTCCAAATGAGTTTTTCTATACCTACAATGTGATTTATTGTATTCAGTGCCCCAACTAATGATGACATATGCCTTCTTCACCACCATACCTACTTGTGTGGAGCTATGGACCTGAAACTCCAAATTCTTCTTTTAATGCTTTTAAATGCCCTGCCATTAACTTTATATGTTCCCCTGATGTGACCTCCTAAAGTGCAATACCTCAAGCTTGTGCAGATTAAAATCCATCTGCCATCTCTCTGCCTATATCTGTAACTGATCTATATCCTGTTATTTTCTTTGATCGACCTCTACACTGTCTACAGTTCCACCGATCTTCATATTATTTGCAAACTTGTTCATCCACTCACCTTTTTCATCCGTCATAAATATCATAATTTGTAATTTGTGCCTTGATTTATTATTTTAAACATTCTTGGATGCCTTGTTGACTACCTGTGCAATCTAGTCAAAATTTGATTTTTGTCTGCTAGGTGAACTTGTAAAGGAAGATTTAGAGTAAGCCATTCAGTAGAAGTGCATGTGCATATTATCCATCCCACCTCAAATAATTTATCTCTCAATAAAACCAGCGAATACAAAGTTAGTGCATTTAAAAAAGTAAAGTTAATTTCCTTAATTTATTTTAGGTGCATTCTTTTGATGGCACAAAAGAAGAAGCTGCTGCGCTTGTAGAGATGGGTCTTTATATTGGAATCAATGGCTGGTAAACTTGAATTATGGTTGCTGTGAATTTATAAAAATTTGTAAATATTTCTCATCTTGTTAGTAGCATAAAGGTCTGGGGTTTATGACTATATTTTAATCATTTTGACTCATCATTCTTTTGTTTCAATGTTGTTACAGGTACACAATCCTTTATCCTGATATCTAAAATCTGGAAAGCTCCAAAATCCGGCAAGTGGAGTGAGAGAGACCGCAGCACGAGTCGGGCGGGAGGGAGACCGGCAGAGCGAGTCGGGTGGGCAGTGGGGGGGGGAGATGGCAGCGCGACTGGAAGGGGGTAGGGGTGGATATGGCAGCATAATTCGGGTGGGTTTAAATCTGGCTTTCCAAAATTCAAAATTTGGGACACACTGTCCCCCATGGGTTCCGGATAAAGGATTGTCTACCTGTATTGTTTTTGGCCTAATTTAATATTACAATAACTCAAGAGGTTAGGGCTCTTGTGTGTTTTACTTTGCCATTTCCCAAGCAAAGTGTACTATCTGTATTTGATTACTACAATGTGACTATAGGTATGCATCATACTGGATCTTTAATTTAATCCTTAGTTACCCACATTTCATCTAAAATCTTTTTAAAAACAAAACAACTTGAATTGTAAACCTAATTCTGGCAGGTTGTGGCAAGGATATTTATTATTAAATTAACATTTGACCCAATAGATTTTAGAGCCTCCTTCAAGAAGATTGGAAAATATCATATACAGTGTCCTCAATATTTGAGACAATGACACATTTTACATTCATTTGCCCTGTGATCTACAGTTTTAAATTTGTGATCAAACAATTCACATGTGATTAAAGTACACATTCCAAATTATATTCAAGGTTATTTGTTTATATTTTGCTTTGACCATGTAGAAATTACAGTACTTTTTATACATAAACCCCTCATTTCAGGGCACCATAATGTTTGGGACATTTGGCTTCACAGGTGTTTGTGATTACTCAGGTATATTCAATGCTTCATTGGTGCAGGTATAAGAGAGCTTGGCTTGCTTCTAAGCTTTTTGATCACCTTTGAGGTCTGTAGATGCCATTTTTCAACGAGGATCCAGGCATGTGAATTTTCTGTGTTTCCGTGGATTTCTATGATTTTTAAAATCCACCTCTGCATTTTGTCAGTGCCCTTCCGGCCCACTCTGACTCCCTCTCCTCGTTCTGTGCAGTGCTAGGATGTTGCTTTGGCAACTTCGACTGCCACGTTTCCTGCAGTATAGCGGTGGTGCATCCCCATGCACTTCTCCTTGGTTGCAAAGTGCTTCCGACATGATGCAATGCCATGCTGTTTATGACCGTGGCGCTCTCTTGTGTTTTTACCCATATCTGAAGTCCACAATCTTCTCCTTCATCTTGTCCACGTTGAGACTCTGGTCGTTACTTTTACACTCTATCACGAAATTGATAACAAAGTGTCATCAACCTATATTAATTCTATATTGCTCCCCATCATTCTGTTTGTATTGTAGATTTTCAGCAGCTGTAGCTTTGTCTGTTCAAACAAAATTAATTGAGACGTTCAAAATATGTACAATTTGTCATAGCTTCATAACAAATGCAAGTTCTGTTTTTAAAATTCTTTCCTCGCAATGATCCAGCATTGGGCTCTGTCCTGATTCATTTTGCTCCTCCTGGAGTCGTTAAACATTGGTTGCTTTCTCATCTGCTTCCCTAAATTCGTTCTCAATCTCTTGCAAAATCCTCTGCTGTGGCAATTTTCAACCTTTAATCTTCTTCAGTCTGGTTATAAAGAAGCAGAGAGCAGACGATGATTTTAAATTTCTGTGGTAAGTAGAGCCAACAAATTTCATCCATGGGTTAGATGAGAATGCAGCATTTTAATATAGTGGGGATTGATTACAGAATGCATACTTGTTTCCAAAGCAAATGTTGTTGAATAATTTGAAGAGGAGGGGTAAGAATGACTGATTTTTGCAGATATGGTGTTCCTATGTGGTTGCGACTCTTGTTTTGTTGAGGCGATTCATTGACAGATCGATGTCATAATTTTTCAAAATGTAATTTGCTAAAGTACAGTATTTATATGGCCTATGCCAGGGGTTCCCAACTTTTTGGTTCCTCTGTACCCCTTGGGCACTTTTATAGGTTCCCGTGTACCCCTAAAAATTAAGGATTAAAAAAAAGGACATTGTGCAGTCTGACTGCAGATTACAACACCATGTACAGTGGTGGTGATTCTCTCAGACCCAATGTACCCCCTGAAAAGTGCAAATGTACCACTGGGGGTACATGTACCCCAGGTTGGGAACCTCTGGCCTAGGCCATCAATTATATTTGTTCTTGAGCCTTCGTGCCACTGCATTTGCAGACAATGACCACGGGATGGCAGCATAATTCCACCATGTCTTCTAGCACCATTTTCTGAAGCACTGTTATGACACCTTTTGGGAAAGTGAAATATTCCAAGACCCTCCTCATTATTAAACAAAATTTTGCACAGAGCTCCATTAGGAGATGTCAGAACTGAAGTTTAAATGTTCTGGGGACCAAATACAAGATCTTCTCACCTCCCTCCCTCTATCTCGTCAACTTGCATAATATTTCAAAGTTTAAGGGGATCTTTCCGCATGATCCTCCTGAGTGATGGTTGAAGACTTTTTCTATTCCAGATGATCTTAACATATTTATTTGCAGGAATTAAAGATATTTCAAAGTCACTAACTATTTGCAATCTTTAAAAAATTGATATGTTTAATGAAGACAGTTTTAAACCCTAGACAACATTTTATTAAAATCACACAGGTGACACTTTTACAGAGCTGACAGCATGTCGACAAAGATCTGTCATTAAAATCTGAATGGATTCTTCCAATTGGAAACTATTCCTTTTGTAGTTAAAATATGTGGCCTTGGATGTTCAATACAAAGTGCATGGTTTTTAAGCATTGGTTTGTAATCCAAATTCCTTGTCAAAATATTAATGGTTATCAGGCATATTTGTACATTAAGCCAATGGAGGGTTTTTAGAAAACTCACAAGTTATTTCAGTCAACATTACAATGCCCATCCGGAAAAATGGATTACTATTAACATACAAAACAGATGAAATACAAGAGAGCAAATCTTACACATGCTTTGCAGCACTTTTCAGAATCATCACTCCCTTGCAGGTTTATTGAAGTCTCCCTCAAATCAATACACCAGGGAGCTGGCTGGAGTTAATAGTGAGAGATTTTGTGTGAAATTGTGATGTGCGTGGATTTCCTTTGATTCTTAACTACTGAAAATGGTTGCATTAATAACTGCAGCATGACTGGATGCAAGTACAGAGGATCTGAAAGCAGCAACATGTCAGAGGACCCAGAAGGATAGGAAGGGAGAAGAAAGCCTTTGTTAAGAAAGCCCACAACCTCTCTTCCAAATCTATGAGGCCTACTCCTATCTCCATCAATCTAAGCATCCGTGCAGATCAGGGGTGGCCAAATCGCAGCTCAGGAGTCGCTTGTGGTTCTTTGACATATAATGTGCAACTTGTGGAAACGTGTTGGTTGAAACAGAAATAGTATGAGCTGGTGTTCACAATGGTAGTTTTAGTGGGCATGGCTTGTGATCGTGTGATTGTTGCGGCTCTCAAACATCTGAAGTTTATCGTATGTGGCTTTCGAGTGAAGCAGATTTGGCTACCCCTGGTGTAGATGGAGCCTAAGGATTTCAAAACCTGTGGTAACAGATCTGTTCGTTTCTATCAGGATAGCTTGAACCATGCACTCATGACTGAATTGCTCTGCCTCAGTAGAGATGCTCTTGTTCTGAAATAGGGTCTGATCATTCCAACCTGCAGCGGCTGATGAAGTACTATGACCCAAGTACTTAATGGTTGGAGCTACAGCAATATGGCAAAATGCTCCTCTTGTACCCAGTCATGATGCCTCCCACAAATGTCCAAAGTGAAAGTTTTTAAAAAAAATTGTCAAAGCTGGAAATCTGAAATAAAATTAAAAAATACAGGTCAGCATGGATTGTGGGAATAGATTTCAGGTTTGAGGAGGTATTTTGTGACTTGTCTCTACAAGTGCATCTGACCTTAATTTGAATAACTGAAATATACCCATTAAAATCTAAGACCTGAACTCCTGCATCTGAAGCTTCAGAATTTCAAAGGCATTTGATTTTGTATTGGAATGTAATTAATTTTCTTTGTGTTAAGTACAAACTTTATTTTTTTTTAGCTCTTTAAAAACCGAATCCAACCTCGAAGCCATGAAATCCATCCAAAGTGAAAGACTGATGATAGAAACTGGTAAGTTGTATTTCAAATAAGAACAGGAAGTGCTGCAAGTGACAGATCAGCCCCTAAACAAAAACCGATTTGTGTTTCAGGTTAATAATCTTTCTGCAGAACTGGGGAGGAGACTGTGAAAATAAGTTGGTGGATACCTGATTGAGGGTATCTGATGGGGTATGGAATTTAAATGCACTGACATCAAAGTACAATTTTATGAAACATTGGTTAAGCCAGAGCTAGTAATATTGCGTGCACTTTTGGTCACCACATTACAGGAAGCATGTGACTAATGGATATTCCTCTGGGCCTCTGTCCTTTTTGGCAAGCTATCCAGTAATCCTGCAATTTTCTCTGTGCACTACAGAAAAAGGACCAAGTATTAAATATTTGATTGCTAACGATGTCAAATGTTAGTATATGATTTCTCATTTCTGAATTAGAAGATTGTGGGTTCAAGGACTGCTGTATTGTTGGAGTTGCCATCCTTTGAAAGAGATGTGAGATCTCTTCATTTGGGTGGATTTAAATTATCCTGTAGGTCTACCCTGAATTGGAGCAATGAATTTATTCTGCTATATTTAGCCAATGTTTGACCCTCATAAAAATTCAATAGAGTAAAAAAGGTTCTAATCCCATCCCTATTTGTAAAGATTGTTGGGTACCAATTGGCTACCTAGTTTCCTACATTACAATTATTAACACATGTAAATAAATTTATTGACTATAAAGTCCCTTGAGACATGAAAGGCACTACTTAAATTCAAGTCTTTCCATTCAACACCTGTTCATGTCTTTATAGTATTCATTGCACAACTGGTGAATGTCCAGAATGACCACATTTGATGGCTTACAAGACCTGCAGGCATGTAGGACCCCCTCATTTCAGCAGGGAATAGTCAGACAAAATGTTTTGAGTGTATTTACGGGTAAGCATTTAATAGCGTGTAACGCTGATAATCGTCACTGCATGGCTAACTACCATCACCATTATCTATAATAATGGCTAACTACCATCACCATTATCTATGATAATGGCAAACTACCATCACCATTATCTATGATAATGGCAAACTACCATCACCATTATCTATAATAATGGCTAACTACCATCACCATTATCTATAATAATGGCTAACTACCATCACCATTATCTATAATAATGGCTAACTACCATCACCATTATCTATAATAATGGCTAACTACCATCACCATTATAATAATGGCTAACTACCATCACCATTATAATAATGGCTAACTACCATCACCATTATCTATAATAATGGCTAACTACCATCACCATTATCTATAATAATGGCTAACTACCATCACCATTATCGTTGGGGATTGGTGACCGGCTGTTAGGAGGGGGATTAATGTGGGAACCCACAGCTCACCATCAGCCCCCACACTGATCCCATTGTCCTGCTTCCCTCACCTCAACAGCCTGCCACCAGCCACCAACGATAGATGGCAGTGATACTAGTGGACCACCTTGTTGGCGTTACTCACCATTGCCATCCTAATTTCAACTTCACATACCAGACCCAGGGGATTTTTTGGGAGTTGGGGGGGGGAGTAGGTTTTGTATGCTATCAAATATGGTACTCATTGATGATCAGATTAAAATTTGTATCAATACTGTGGCAAGGATTCAAATTGCAATCTCTATTCATAGCAATGGATGATAGAAACATATAGCATTCTTTTCTTGACTATTTCTTGTTTTCCAACATGTTAATTTTTATTCGTGGCTGAAGTATGCCATTCTCTCCCTGCAAATGAGATAACCATCAATGAAAATCGGCATGCTGGCTGTCAAATGCATTGCAGACCTGTCCACTCCCATGATTCACACCCCAATACGCACATTAGCAGCTGATGAATAAATTGGACAAGAGCCAGCCATTATTGCTTTGTATCAACCACATCTTCACCGTGGAGTGGTGATGAAGCTCCATGCATCTTCCTGTTGTGGTGGTACTGAGATTGGAGAACTTGGAAAAAGTAATGACAGAGCATGGAAGCTTATTTGGTTGAGTCTCAGCTTTGAGTAAATTCAACCATTGCAGTCATTGTCCCCTTTTTTTGGTCCTGTCTCTTACCCCTCACATAATGCCTTGAATTTCTGAGTGATCTCCAAGAACCAGTTTTTCCACAAAACTATGTAATCAACCAAGTTTAACTGATGAGGCAGACTGGAAAGCAAATGATTTCTGTGCTTCTTTCATTCCTCAACATTTCAATTGAATCAAAAATATTCTCTAAAAATTCCAGTGAACATGTTTCTGAAAATAACGTGGCTTTATACTCTCAATTGGTCACAGGCTTGGTACAGTTTATGGCTGGGACTGAGGCAGCAGAGCCTGCCATGTGGCTGGGGGAGCAGGTATTATGAAACGTAACTCGTGTTCAAGGGTTGGTGATGATCTGCATTGTTTTCAAAGGGTCTGGTGCAATACTTTGAGGAAGAATGGAGGGTAGGGTCCAGCATCATGGTTTTCAGGGAGGGGTTTGGGTCTGTATTCTTTCGCAGCAGAGTTTGGCAGACAGGCACTAAGGAGGAAATGGGGCGGAGGGTAGTGTGGTGAGTAGCTTGATGCTTAGTGGAGGGGTAGAATGGTAGGTGTGCCACAAACATTCTTGCATAAGAGGAGGTTTGTAGAAGATAAGATTGCATTATGGGGACAGAAATAAGGAGCTTGAAATTACATTGTGGTGGGTGGGAGAAGGAATTGGGTACGATGGTTTGAAGTGGCTCGTACAGTCAGTCAAAAGTCAGCAGATTGTGTGGATTGAAATTGACATTTAAGTGATGTGGATCTATATGGGTCCACAAACCCCAAGTGAGTAGTTTTTTGGGAATTGGAAAGGGGAGCATGAGTGGGCTTGCTGTAGGTTAGGTGGCCTGAGAATGTACATGCTTCATTTACCTCCAAGCATCACAGGGTTAAGAAACCTGTCCCAGTTTCCTTCAACGATACCTCCCATTCAAAAATGGGAAATCAAGACATAACAGGAATTATCAAATAATTTGCTTTGCAGGGTGCAATCCTGTCTCAAAATTGTGTAAAAACAAGTTATTCGGAGTTGCATATCAGTATAGATTAGATAATTTCTGTGTAGATTTATTCTTTGGGGGAATTTTTGTGCTTGTTGAAATGGGCTGATGAAGGAATGCTAAATAAAGAGCATCTTGAACATTAAACATTCTGAACTTACAATCCGTTTTAAAATACATACTCGTGAATGATTTAACATGAGTATTTTTAAGGGCCAAATGATTTGTTAATTAGTAATTTTGACATACTGGAAAACTCAAACTTTGTGGGAGGGCTAGTTTATAAATATTTGAAAGTTGCATTCATTTTACAGATTCCCTTTTATTGCAATTCATAACTATGTGAAAAGTGGAGCTTGCAGAACTGTGCTGAATAACTTAAATTTTTGTTTAGCCTGATGGCAGCAAAAGATGGTTACATTAATTATTGTTGTACAGTCCAGGCCTTAAAAATTTTATTTTAGGTTGACAAAATTTATATTTTACAATTTGTGAGTGGTATTAGGAATCTCAGGATAAGATATATTTATGGAAGACTCAGCCCTCCTCTCAGCTATGTACTGGTTAAAATAAATATAAACCCCTTTTCATAAAGTGTCTCAATGACACAATTTTACCCAAAATAGAAGCTATTAATGTTGGCTGAAGAATTTAGAACTAGAATTGTAGTCCTAAAAATGACAGTAGGCCATTTGTTAATAAATTGAATGATGCAACTCAGAGCCACTGCCTCAATGCCTGAAATAGGTGCTCATTCTGATCTTGGGTACTTCCTGTATGGAGTTAGCGTGCGAGTTTTCTCCAGGTGCTTAGATTTCCTACCACATGTGCAGATTGGTAGGCTAGTTGGCCACTGTCTATTGCCTCTTATAAAGGGAGGGGGGGGGGGGGGGAATAAAAATTGGGATTCATACAAGATGAAAGGCAAGTGGATACTGATTGGTATGGACTGTGGGGCAAAGGCTCTCTTTTCATACTGATTCTAAATTGAGAATGCTCTTCATTCTGGTGATGAAATTCTATCCACAAGAATCGAGGGGACTCGGAAATGCATTGCAATTCTGGATATTAAAACTTGGGTATACTTTACCCCTGCTGTTTTTGTTTGAATATGCAAAACTCTCCAACAATGAAAGAATATTGTACTAAATTATCTGGATCAGAATCTATTCACAAGAAACATTTAAGTATCCTTCTTCAAAACTCATGTAATTTTATTTTTAAAAAGATGCACCATGGTGTGGAGTAAAGAGCACGCATGCAGGCACAAAATACGTGAAAACAATCTTTCCAACAAAGAAGAAGTGGGAAGAGGGATATTGCCTCAAGGACCGGAATGAACCATGCCACATTATGTGAGTACCTTTACCAAGGAAAATCCTGTTTTCATCCCAACTGCAGGTGATTCAGATGCTTGGGTTGATGTTGGATTTTTTCATGACAGTTGTAACAAAGGACCTTAGGTCATGAAACAGCGTACTTTCAAAACTTCACCTACGTAAGCAATGAATGATGTGTGACTAAGAAACTATTCTATTTGCTGCAATGTCATCCAAAATAGATATATAGCCTTGTATAAAATAGATTAGCAATTAAGCAACCTCTGACCCATGGAATCAAATAAACAGCTTACAAACTGAAGATGAATGTTCATGATGATACAAATTTTTAAAATGCAGACACTGAAAACCTGAAATTTAAAAAAAATGCTGTAAACCCTTTACAGCATCTGTGGTAAGAAAAACACAGTTAACGTGGTTTTCTGACTATTTCTCTTTTCGAAAGATGCTGCTTGACTTGTTGAGTGTTTCTAGCATGCTTTTTTTCCCCCCATGATTTATGGAACTTATTCAAATATTGTGAACATGTTTTAGTGTTTAAGAAAAGGTGCTAGGAGTAAATCTAGTAATTGTAGGCATGCAAGTTTGGCATCCACTAAGTTGATGGAAAGTATTCTTAGAGATAGTAAAAAATATTTGGATAGGCAAGGTTTGTGAGGGGAAGATCATGTTTGACAAACCTTAATTTTTTTGAGGAGGTTACTAGGAAAATTAATGAAGGTAAGGCAGTGGATGTTGTATATATGGAATTTAGTAAAGCCTTTGATAAGGTTCCTTGGGGAAGGTTCATTCATTAGGTATTAACATGGTTGAATCCATTTTACTACTTCAGTGGTTGAATGGGAGATGCAGAGAGTAGTGGTAGATAACAGTTCGTCAGACTGGAAGCTGGTGACTAATGGTATGCCTCAGAGTTCAGTATTGGGTCAATTACTGTTTGTCATATACATTAATGATCTGGATGATAAATCAGATGAGTAAGTATGCAGATGATACTAAGATAAATGGAGCTGTGGATAGTGAAGAAGGGTTTCAAAGCTTGTAGAGGGATTTGGGCCAAATAGAATAGTGGGCTGAAAGATGGCAGATGGAGTTTAATGCAGATCATTGTGAGGTATTACATTTTGGTAGGGTTAATCAAAATAGGACATACATGGTGAATGGTAGGGCATTGAAGAGTGCAGTAGAACAGAGGGATCTAGTAATAATGGTTCATAATTCCCTGAATGTGAAGTCACATGCGGATAGGGTGGTGAAGAAAGCTTATGATATGTTGGTTATTATAAATCAGAGCATTGAGTATAGGAACTGGGATGATATGTTAAAATTGTACAAGATATTGGTGAAGCCAAATTTGGAGTATTGTGTACTTTTGGTATATTTCCAAAGTATATTGGAGAGAGTGCAGAAATTTACTAGAATGTTGCTGTGGTTACAGGGTCTAAGTTATAGGGAAAGTTAGGTCTTTATTCTTTGAAGAGTAGAAGGTTATTAGTGTTACAGGCTTTTTCCTTTAAGGGGGAAGATTCAAATGAGAGGACATGATCTGAGTGTTAGTGAGCAAAAGTTGAGAGGAGATGACTTTACTCAAAAGAGTGGTGAGTGTATGGAATGAACTTCCAGACAAAGTGGCAGAGGCAGGCTTGATATTAGCATTAAAGGAGAAGTTGGATATGTATATGGATGGGAAAGGTATGGAGGGTTACTGGTTGGGTGTAGATCAGTGGGGTGAGGTGGAAGAAAGTCAGCCTTGATTAGAATGGCCAAGTTGGTCTGTAATTGTTAACTGGTTATATATGTACACATACTTCAGGCAACCTTTATTACAATTTTCCTGACATGTACCTGACCCTTGTAGCTAAACTATTTCTACCCATGATTGTTTCTTCCATCTTTTCCTAAGGTCATACTGTATTGCTCAAAATGTACAACCTCTTTCACTTGGCTCCCTCCAGTAGTTCTAAACTTTAACTGTTGTTCCCCAGTTTTCCCTGACATAACCATTTACCCCATTTTTCACACCCACTGCTTTCAAATGAAAATCTCCACAATTTACAACTGCATTTGTCTCCAGCAACTGTACAAATATTTAATTCACAATTGTTTTAAAATCATAGCTGTTAATCATGAAATTCTTCAAACATCTGAAGTAAACAACATTTCAAGTGGTCTCTCAGACAGACAGGACACTAGAATCTGCAAAAACAAAGCCATAAAATCAGGAACAGAACTTAAATACAAAGCTTAAAAAAATGAATATAGTTGTGATCAAAACAAATTTTTTGGAACCTCCTACTACAAGAACTGAAAATTGTATTTCAGAACACAGATTCGCGTAAGTTCAGAAATATATTAATATCTTATTTTTCCCTCACAGTCAAATATTGGAGATAATGGCTGCTGTACGAGAAGAGGATCCACGTGAACTGAGCAACACCATGTACAATAATACTGTGAAGGTCTTCTTTCCTAATGGCTGATCACCAAACATTATTCCAAACTATTTGTTCCCAATTGGACAGAGCAACTGACAGAAAGATACTTGATTCCCTACTTTATTCTGTTGTTTTAAATAGATGCACAAGCCACCATTGAATTAGTATGAATTTTATCATGGTCCTTATCAAACACTTTCTGATAAATGGCCTGTCCTTAAAATTATAAATATTCAGCTTGAATAGAAGGGAAATAGCTTCCCTTTTAATAAGAACGACCCAGCAATGCGATTTTAAAAATATCTCCTCAAATGTTAACAAAATGCATTTTACATTGCTCTATTGTTCTATCAAAATCCTGATTGCATAAAAAAAACTTTGCAGTACATCTCTGAAGGTCAGTGTTATCCAGCTGCTATGTAAAGAATCAAATAGTCTGATAAATTGAGCTATTCCGTTATGGAGCAGGATTTGCATAACGTTAGAGTGCAATTTTATGTAATCAATTCTAGTCCACACTAGATATTATGAACTTGTGGAGCAAAGCGCTTTGAGCAGACTATTTTAAATTATAAAACATTATGTTCATATGCACAACTATGTTCTGGTGGCAATTTATGAGAAATATATAGAAATGTCTGAGCTGAGAAACTAAGTAGTTACCATGTTGTATAGAATCAATGTTAATAACCCAACTTTGTGACAAAATAACTTATGAAATTGTAAGAAATAAAGTATTATTAGGTTAGTATCATCATTTGTGCGAAAAGAAATGAAGTACCGGTATTTGAGCTTAGAATGTTGCAACACATTCAATGAAAATTAGATACACAACAGCAGATGAAAAAGCGGTAAAACTGAAGATGCTGCCATTTGGAAACAAATATCAAAAGTGAAAGAACTCGGGTCACACACCATTGGTTGGGTCAAAAGGTGCAAGTTGATCCTGCAAAAGGATAGAGAAGGAAGAGGAAAATGTGCTGATACATTTCAGAATGAGGAACAAACAGACTTGTGGGTGATGAGTGGAAGCAGATGGGAATGGTGAAGGGAGAAGAACATTCAGTGGAAAGGTGAGTGTCTGAGAGTAGAAGACCAGGAATGTGGGTTACTTGAAGAATTCAGCATTCATACCTTCTCCATGTAGAAAATGAAATCACCCTACAATTTCTGTTTGGCCTCTGCACCAAAGGAAAAGGATGGCAAGGTGATGGTGTGGGAAGCAGAGTTAAATTAATACACAACTGAAAGTTTGAGATGGCTATTACAGATGTAGTATAGATCTATGGAAAACAATTGCTAAGTCGACACTAGCAGAGACCACATTGGTCAGATCAGCTCTGAATGTAGTACACCAAGTTGGAGGAGGTACAGGTAAACCTGTCTTACATGGAAGACTGTTTAGGATTTCCCTCAGCCATAGTTGGAGAGAAAGAGAAGGGGCAAGTATTACATCTCCTGTACTTGTAGGTGAAGAGCCAAGGCACCAGGAGGATTGGACAGACCAGGAAGTTGGAGAGTGGTTGCTGCAGAAAGGGGGAAGGTTTGACTGATGGTTGGATCATCTGAGCGAGCAGAAATGGTAGATTTGTTGGAGGAGGAACAGCTGATAGGGTGAGAGGCAAGAATCAAGGGAAGACTACCTCAGTTTTGTCAGGTGGGGGGGGGGTGGAGGAAATGCATGCAAAGGCTCCATCAACTATGCCAGAGGGAAATTGAGAAAAACTATCATCCTTGTGAGGCTGGGTTATAATTGTGTGCTTATATAAGTTGACAGTGGAAGTCTGCCCCCAAAGATGGACTTATCCCGAACATGTCAGATAGTCTAGGTGAATGAGGACAGGGTGGAGGTTGGTGCGAAAGGTGATGACATTGACAAGTTCGTCGAGAGTGGAGAAAGTGTGAGTGTGCTGGTATAGGTTTGGAATAAAGAGTGAAATGAATGGAAAGAGAAGTTATGCAGGACAAGAACAAGTTCTGCCATAGAGGTGAGTGTTAATGGAAGAGAACTAGTTGGGTCTTTGTTGAAGAAAGAAACAGAGGGCCACAAGAGCTTCCTGATGGAGAATGTAGGTGCAGAGAGACTGCAGAATCATGGTAGAGATGAGCCTTGGTTGAGACAGACAGTTATCAAAAAGGTAGTGGGTACGAGAGGTTCTCTGGATGTAAGAGAAAAAGAGATGGTCATGAAGATGCAAGTTCTGTGAGGCAAAAGGGCAGGTAGAAACAATATAAATAATTTTAGATGCAGGTGATCAGTGCAATCAGGATCATTGAGCTGGCACAAATTAGTTACAATCTTACCAACTGGCAGAACAATTTCAAATGCTTAAATAAATATCTGGTACCTAAACAGAATTAAAAACAATTCTCAGCATCCACCCAAATTAGAATTAGAATGCATAGCACTGTGCAGGCCCTTCAGCTCACAATGTTGTGCTGACCTATGTAAATCTACTCCACAACCATCTGATCTCTCCCTACCTCACACCCATAACCTATTATTCTTAAATCCATATGCCTATCTGAGTCAAGTCTTTTAAATTATCCTATTTTACCAATCCCAACACTGCAGTCCAGGCACCCACCACTGTAAAAGCTTCCCTGACATCTCCTATTTTCCCCCACTCACCTTAAACTGATATCTGGTATTTGCAACTGTTGCCCTAGGAAAAAGGTGTTGACTGCCCTCCATCACTTCAAATAACCCAATTCTCTGAACTCAACCACCTCATCTTTACCATGGACATCCAATCACTATACACCTTCATCCTCAAGTCCATTCTTTCTCAACAACTGATCCAATCAGTTGCCCTCTACCACCCTCCTCCAGCTCAGAACTTGTTCTCACCCTCAACTTCTGCTTTGATTCATCCTTCTTTCTACAAGTCAAAGGGGCAGCCATGGACACCTTCACAGGCCCCAGTTATGCCTTTTTTGATGGCTACATGGATGGCCTTTTTAACTCTTCCTCCACAACATCAATGACTCCTTTAGAGCTGCCTCATGATGACCTCATCGACTATTCACATTGCTGTCAACTTCCACCCTAACCTCAGATTCATTTGATCCATCTCTTATCAAGGTTGTGCCTTCTCAATCTCTCCATTTCAGGAGACAAACTCTCGACAGACATCTACAAACCACCAACTTCCACAGCTCTCTCAACTGCACCTCTTCACACCCTATCCAGTAAGGATTCCATTCCTTTCTCTCAATTTCACTGTTGTTGTCACATCTGCTCCCAGAATGAGGTCATCCATGCCAGATCAGAGATATTTTTCAAAAAAAAAAGTGGTTTCCCCTTTCTTCTTCTTTGGCTTGGCTTCGCGGACGAAGATTTATGGAGGGGGTAAAAAAGTCCACGTCAGCTGCAGGCTCGTTTGTGGCTGACCAGTCCGATGCGGGACAGGCAGACACGATTGCAGCGGTTGCAAGGGAAAATTGGTTGGTTGGGGTTGGGTGTTGGGTTTTTCCTCCTTTGCCTTTTTTCAGTGAGGTGGGCTCTGCGGTCTTCTTCAAAGGAGGCTGCTGCCCGCCAAACTGTGAGGCGCCAAGATGCACGGTTTGAGGCGTTATCAGCCCACTGGCGGTGGTCAATGTGGCAGGCACCAAGAGATTTCTTTAGGCAGTCCTTGTACCTTTTCTTTGGTGCACCTCTGTCACGGTGGCCAGTGGAGAGCTCGCCATATAATACGATCTTGGGAAGGCGATGGTCCTCCATTCTGGAGACGTGACCCATCCAGCGCAGCTGGATCTTCAGCAGCGTGGACTCGATGCTGTCGACCTCTGCCATCTCGAGTACCTCGACGTTAGGGGTGTGAGCGCTCCAATGGATGTTGAGGATGGAGCGGAGACAACGCTGGTGGAAGCGTTCTAGGAGCCGTAGGTGGTGCCGGTAGAGGACCCATGATTCGGAGCCGAACAGGAGTGTGGGTATGACAACGGCTCTGTATACGCTTATCTTTGTGAGGTTTTTCAGTTGGTTGTTTTTCCAGACTCTTTTGTGTAGTCTTCCAAAGGCGCTATTTGCCTTGGCGAGTCTGTTGTCTATCTCATTGTCGATCCTTGCATCTGATGAAATGGTGCAGCCGAGATAGGTAAACTGGTTGACCGTTTTGAGTTTTGTGTGCCCGATGGAGATGTGGGGGGGCTGGTAGTCATGGTGGGGAGCTGGCTGATGGAGGACCTCAGTTTTCTTCAGGCTGACTTCCAGGCCAAACATTTTGGCAGTTTCCGCAAAGCAGGACGTCAAGCGCTGAAGAGCTGGCTCTGAATGGGCAACTAAAGCGGCATCATCTGCAAAGAGTAGTTCACGGACAAGTTTCTCTTGTTACCACCATCAAAATAGCCCTCACCCAACTATTGTCCATTACCTGCACATCTGCCCCTAGGCACAACAAGGACAGGCAGCACGATAAGCACAACACTGTTACAGTACCAGTGATCGGAATTAGGGTTCGAATCCTGCGTTGTCTGTAAAGGGTTTATACATTCTTCCTGTGTCTGCGCGAGTTTCCTCTGGGTACTCCGGTTTCCTCCCACCATTTAAACAAAAATTGTACTGGAGGTTGTAGATCAATTGGGCAGCACGGACTCATGGGCTGATTGGGCCTGTTAACATGTTGAATGGTTAAATTTAAATCAATAATTCCCCTTGTCCTCACCTACCACCCTTCCGGTTCCTGCATCCAATCCTATAATTTCCATCACCTACGACATGATCCCACCAGACAGAGCTTCCCATCTCCTTCCCTCTCCACCTTCTGCAAGGACCACTCCCTTCATGACTCCCTTGTCCACTTCTCCCTTCCCACCAATCCCCCCCACTTGTACCTACTCCTTTGACTGCAGGAGATGTTCCATTTGCACCCACACCACCTCACTCGTCACTTCCAACTGAACCAGCACTTCACTTGTGGATCTGCAGGGGTCCTTTTCTGCTTCTGGTCCTCCTGTGGTGGTCTCTACATTGGGGAGACTGGATGCAGACTGGGAGTTTGCTGAACATTTTGGCTCTATTAGTCTCAATAATGGGGATCTCCCTGTGACCACTCCCCATTCTCTTGCCGACATATGTCATGCAGTGCCAGATTGAGAGCACCCGCAAATTAAAGAAACAACAGCTCAGATGCTGTCTGGGCACCCTCTGACCAGATGGCATTAACCGGACTTCTCCAGTTTCCATCAGCAACTTGATACCTGAACTTGCCCTAGGTATTCTTTCTCCTTGCTCAGTCTCTATCTCTTCCCTTTTCCCTGTCTCCTTTCCCCTAGCTCTGCTTTCACAAAATAAAAACCACCCCACCCCCCATCCCAAAGTCAATTCTCAGTATGGTTAGTGTAGCAATTAACGCTATGCTATTACACCACCAGTGTCCTAGTTCGAATCTGGCCGTCTGCAATGAGTTTGTATGTTCTCCCTGTGTCTGTGTCATTTTTCTCCCAGCGTGCTCTGGTTTCCTCCCATCATCCAAAATGTATGTGGTTGTAGGTTAATTTGGGCAGAATCAGCTACTACTATAATTTTTTTTTAATTGCCTCTCTCTTGTTCTCCCATTAATACCTTGTTTGTTGGTCTGTACTCCACCCTCTGCACATGCTTCCCTTTTCTCCTGCCTTTTATTCATATGCCTGCCTGCTTTTTATTCATTACCTTGACGCTGCAAGACCCGCTGAGTCCCTTCATCATTTATTTGGTTTTACTAAAAATCACAGCATCTGCATTATTTTGTATTTCACTGGCTGTACACCATATCTATGGCCCTATCTCATTGCTCCAACCTTGCTCCGCAAGACATGTTCTCCTATCAAACAACATCTTGGTAAATTTCCTATACACTAGCCAAATCATCTACATCCTTCCTGCAAATGAGGACTAAAGTTGCATGCAATACTCCAAGACTAAACAGAATTTTACAGAGTTACAACATAACCTCACAGCTTACACTCAATCCTCGGACTAATGAAGGCCAGCACACCAAACACCTACTTAACCACCCCATCAGCTTGTGCTGCAACCTTATGGAATCTATGGACCTGGATCCCAAGATCCCTGTTTCTCTGTTAGGAATCCTGCCATTGACCTCATACTGCATATTCAAAGTTCAACTTACTTCAGTTATCCAGACTAAACACATAACCATATACAGCATAGAACAGGCCAGTTTGGCCCTACTAGTCCATGCTGGAACATAATATGCCACTTTGCTTAACTCTACTCCAAATTTGGCATTACCAATGTCTTATACTTTACCATAAAATCCCAATTCTTATTCTCAATACCTTGATTTAGGAAGGCCAAAAGGTCTCCTTACAACTGTACCTACCTGTGATGCCACTTTCAGGGAACTATGTATCTGAATTTCCCTTTGTTCTACCACTCTCCTCAGTGCCCTACCATTTATTGTGTATGTCCTTTTTTTGGTTTGTCATTCCAAAACGCAACACCTCACACTTGATTGCGTTAAATTTCATCTGCCATTTTCCTAGATGGCTCCGATCCCTCTGCAAACCACTTTCGTTGTCCACAATGCCTCTAATATCATATGCAAATTTGCTAATCCAATTTACCACATTATCATCCAGGTCATTGCTAAAGATGACAAACAACAATATTCCCAGCACTGATCCCTGAGGCACACCTCTAGCCACAGGCCTCCAGTCTGAGAAGCAATCATCTACCACTACTATGTGGCTTCTGTCCAGCCATTGTCAAAGCTAATTTACTACTTCACCATAAATATTGAGTGTCTGAATCTCCCTGACTAACTGCCGATGTGGGACCTCATCAAAGGCCTTACTAAAGTCCATGTTGACAACATACACAGGTTTTTCTTCATCAACTTTCCTGGTAACCTCCTTGCAAAACATCATCAGGTACTGACTGGTAGATAGAATATGTTCCATCACCCACTGCCCTCTGCCTTCTGCAGGCATGTCATTTCAGAATCCAAGCAGCCAAGGTTCCCAGATACCATGCCTCTTGACTTCCTGAATGAGTATGGGGGACCTTGTCAAACACCTTACTAAAATTCATATACACCACATCATCTTAACTTCAATTTCCTTTGTTACCACCTTGAAAAACTCAATTAGGCTCATGAAGCACAACCTGACTTTCACAAATCTATACTATCCCCAAAGCTTCTCCAAATGCTTGTAAATCCTGTACGCAACAATCCTCAGTAGATTTCCTACTGCTGACCCAAGTATGACAGTGAAGTCCCAATAGAATATTTTTCTGGAATGAAAAATTGTGATCTTCAACCCTTTGTCTCAACTTGCCCTTGCAGACCAAAATGTTCCACCTCCCTGCATTTGGCCTATTTTCCTCTAACTCCATCCTATCCATACATCTGTCCAATATTTTCTTAAATATTGCAACAGTACCGGCCTCAACCTCCAACAGCCCATTCCATTAACTCACCACAATTTTTTTTTAAAGTTACTCCTCAGGTTTCTGTCAAATCTCTCCCACTGACATTAAACCTATGAGGTCTGGTTACCTGTTCCCCTACTCTAGGCAAAAGGCTCACTGCATTCAGCCGATCTATCCATCTTGTGATTTTATACCCCAAAAATCACATGCATCCTCCTGCACTCCAAGGAATAAAGCCCTAGCATACTCAACATTTGCCTATACAGTAGGTCAGACCCCAGAGTCCTAGCAACAGAATTTGTGATGACACAAAGATTAGAGGTGTTGTTGAGAGCAAAGAAGGCTTTCAAAGCTTGCAAAGGGGTCTGAACCACAAAAAAAAAATGGCAGATGAAATTTAATGCAAACAAATGTGAAGTGTTGCATTTTGGAAGGACAAATTAAGGTAGGTTATACATGGTAAGTAGTAGGGCACTGAGAATGGTAGAAGAGGGATCTGAGAATTCAAATATAAATTTCTTGAAAGTGGTGTCCAGGTAAATAGGGTTATAAAAAAGTTTTGGCATATTGGCCTTCATAAATCAAACTATTGAGTTTAGGAGTTGGGATGTTATGGTAAAGTTGTACAAGACATCGATGAGGCCAAATTTTGGGTATTGTGTGCAGTTTTGGTCCCCTACCGAGGAAAGATTGAAAGAGTACAGAGAATATTTACAAGTGTGTTGCCTGGAGTTCAGGAAAGGAGTTGCAGGAAAAGATTAAACAGGTTAATACTTTAATCCCTGGAGTGTAGAAGAATGAGAGGAGATTTGATAGAGGTATACAAAATGATGAGGGTTATCGACAGATAAATGAAAGGCTTTTTCCAGAATCGGAATTTATTATTATGAACAAGCCACGAAATTTGTTGTTTTGTGGCAGCATCACATCACAGTGCAAACATTCATATTATAAACCATCTTACAACAATAAAAAAGTCCACAAAAAGTCAAAATAAGGCAGTGTCTTTGGTTCATTGATCATTCAGGAACTTGATGGCAGCGGGGAAGATATTGAGTGCCCTTCTTTAGGCTCCGGTACCTTTTTTCTGATGGTAGCAGAGTGAAGAGAATATAGCCTGAGTGGTGGGGGCACTTGAGGTAAAAGGCTGTTTTCTTAAGACCATCTCTTGTAGACGTCCTCATTGGAGTGAAAACTAGCCTCATTGGCAGAGTTAACAATCCTCTGGAGTTTTTTTTTTCTCTTGTCCTGAGCATTGACACCTCTGTACCGGACAGTGATGCAACCAGCCAGAATGTTCTCCAAGGTACACCTTTAGAAGTTTGAGTCTACAGTGACATACTGCATCTCCTCAAACACCTCAGAAATTATAGCTGCTGCCAAGCCTTCTTCATGATTGCATCAACATGGAGGCTCCAGGTCAGATCCTTGAAGATGATGACATCCAGGAACTTGAAGTTCTTGACCATCTCCACTACTGAGCCCTCAATGATGTACACCTGACTTCTTCCTGAACTCCACAATCATCTTCTTGTTTTTGCTAATATTGAGCACAAGGTTGTTATCATTACACCATTCAATGAGCTAATCTACCTCCCTCCTGTAAACTTCCTCATTGCCATTTGTGATTCTACCAATTGTGTCATCAGCAAATTTGTATATAGCATTAGAATTCTGCCTGGCCAGAAAGTCATGGGGTGTATAGTGAGTAGAGCAGTGGTCTAAGCTGTTTGATGTGCCCGTATTGATTGTCAGTGAGGAGATGTTTCCAATTCGTGCTGACTGGTCATCCGATGAGGAAGTCAAGGATCCAGTTGCAGAGGCCCAAGGTTTGGTGCTTATTGACCAGCACTGACATAATAATGGTGTTGAAGGCTAAGCTGCAGTTGATGAAGAACAGCCAAATGAATGAATTGATGTTTTCAAGGTGATCCAGAGCTGAGTGGAGAGCCAGTGATATTGCATCTGCTGTAGAGCGATTATGATGCAAAGGGAATTGCAGTGGGTCCAGACTTCTGCATAGGTATGCATTAATTCTGACCACGACCAACCTCTCAAGGCGTTTCATCACAGTAGATGTTCATGCTACTAGGCGATGGTTGTTGAAGCAGCTCACTCTGCTCTTGGGCACTGAGATAATTGATCCCCTTTTGAAGCAGGTGAGAACCTCTAACTGCAGCAGTGAGATTGAAAATGTCAGTAAACATTTCAGCTAGTTGGTTGGCACAGATTTTCAGTACTGTGCCAGGTACCCCATCAAGGCCTGATGCTTTGTGAGAGTTCACCTCCTTGAATGATGTTCTGACATCAGCCTCAGACAAACATCTCAGGGTCCTCAGCTTTTGGAGGGATTCTCAAAGGCACTGTTGGGTTCTTCTTTGTAAAGTGGGCATAGGTTGTTCAGTTCATCAGGTAATGAAGCATCACAGCCATCTATGGTGTTCACTCCAGCTTTGTAGGCTATAATGGCCTTCATTCCCTGCCATAGCTGGCGTGCACCTGTCTCTATCTCTAGCTTCCTCCAGAATTTTCACTTTGGTGCAGACATCTGGATCCCCGACCTCAAACCCCCTTGATCTCACCCTCAGCAACTTGTGAATCCTCTTTTTCATCCAATGCTTTTGATTGGGGAATTCGTGGTATTTGTATGGGGGCACACACTTGTCTGCACAAGTCTTGATGAAGTCGGTGATTCATGTTGCATATTCATTCAAGCCAAAGAATGTCCTTGAATACAAACCAGTCCACCAATTCAAAGCAGTCCTGCAGACGCCCCTCTGCCTCCCTCGAGCATACTTTCACCATCTTCACCACTGGTGATGTGGTCCTCAGTAACTGTTTGTATGCCAGGAGTAAACGTATATCTAGGTGATCACACTTGTCAAAGTGTGATCATGGAATGGCTTGCTAGGCATTCTTCATAGTGATATTGCAGTGGTCAAGTGTGTTGGCCCCCCTGATGTCGCAGGTAAATTGCTGATGGTAGTTCATTAGAGTCTTCTTCACGTTGCTCTGATTGAAGTCCCCTACAATGATGGGAAGGCATCAGGAAATGTTGTTTTGTTGCTATTAATCACATTATTACTCACTTGAGGTGGAATATACACTGGGACCAGGATGATGGTGGTGAACTCCCTTGTCAGGTAGAATGGGTAGTATTTGATCACCAGACGTTCCAGGTCGGGGAAGCAGGATTGAGATGCAATAATCATGTTTGTACACCACTAAGAATTCATGTCAACATAAACATCACCTCTCCTGGTTATCCTGAAGCTGGTGTCCAGTCAGCATGGTGGAGGGGATAGCACCATGTCTAAAATGTCCTCATTTAGCCATGTTTCTGTGAAGCACATCCTGATGTCTCTCTGATGTAATCCGGCTTGGAGTTTGTTTTTCAAGAATCGTACATTGGCCAGGATGATGATAGGGAGCGGAAGCCTTAGGGCCCAGTGCCTTAGCTTAACCTATAGCCAGCCCACACCACCACGCCCCCCCCCCCCCAAATCCTCATGGTCAGGTCTTCTTTAAATGGCTGAAATTAGTGAGATGCTGAGGTTACAATGACATACAGAGAACATGGGTTGAAATTCCACTGAGGGTAGATGAGAAACAAAGCAGAGGACATGGGTTGAAATTCCACTGAGGATAGGTGAGAAACAAAGTAGAGGACATGGGTTGAAATTCCACTGAGGATAGGTGAGAAACAAAGTAGAGGACATGGGTTGAAATTCCACTGAGGATAGGTGAGAAACAAAGTAGAGAACATGGGTTGAAATTCCACCAAGGGAAGGTGAGAAACAAAGCAGAGGACATGGGTTGAAATTCCATTGAGGGTAGGTGAGAAACAATTAAGAGGATATGGGATGAAATTCCACCGAGGATAGGTGAGAAACAAAGCAGAGGACATGGGTTGAAATTCCACCGAGAGTAGATGAGAAACAAATAAGAGAACATGGGTTGAAATTCCACCGAGGGTAGATGAGAAACAAATAAGAGAACATGGGTTGAAATTCCACTGAGGATAGGTGAGAAACAAAACAGAGGACATGGGTTGAAATTCCACTGAGGATAGGCGAGAAACAAAGCAGAGGACATGGGTTGAAATTCCACTGAGGATAGGCGAGAAACAAAGCAGAGGATATGGGTTGAAATTCCACTGAGGATAGGTGAGAAACAAAGCAGAGGACATGGGTTGAAATTCCACTGAGGATAGGTGAGAAACAAAGCAGAGGACATGGGTTGAAATTCCACTGAGGATAGATGAGAAACAAAACAGAGGACATGGGTTGAAATTCCACTGAGGATAGATGAGAAACAAAACAGAGGACATGGGTTGAAATTCCATTGAGGATAGGTGAGAAACAAAGTAGTGGACATGGGTTGAAATTCCACCGAGAGTAGGTGAGAAACAAAGCAGAGGACATGGGTGAAGGGTGAAAGTGGAAAAGTTTTGAGGGAACTTCTTCACATAGTGTGGTGGAAGTGTGGAAAAAGCTACCAGCTGAAGTAGTGGATGTGGGCTGAATTTTCATATTTAATAAAAATTTGGACAGGTACATGGATGGGAGGGGTCAATGGAACTAGGCAGAATAAGTTTGGCGCAGACAAAAGGCATCAAGTCCAGTTTTCTGTGCTGTAATGTTCTATGGTTTTAACAACTTGTGCATAACACTCTCCATTCCCATAGCATAAAGGCCAGTTTTCTGTGCTGTAATGTTCTATGGTTTTAATATCTGCACATTCTCCAGCTTACATCCTTTCCAACAGCAAAGTACAAAACTGAACACAATACTCTAAGTGCGACCTTTTACACAACTGCAACATGACCTCCCAACTTCTATACTGATTGATGAAGGCCAATGTGTCAAAAGCCTTGACACCACTTTCAAGCTACCTCCTAGATCCCTCTGCTTTGCAGCACTTCCCAGATCCCAACCATTCATCATGTTGGTCCTACCCACACTTCCCTTCCAAAATATAACATCTATTTCTCTGGAAAATGTTTCTGGAATGGAAATTTTAAAACACAACCTATCATGATTCAAGTTTGTATATTATTAAGTGAAATCTGATAGATAAAGAAACCTCCCAGAGAATAATTAGTTTGTGACTGAAGCAGAATGGTATTAAGAAATACATTACAACATTTTAAGCATTTTGGGAAGTGGAAAATCAGCTAGAAATTCAGAAGTAAAACTGAGCAAAGATAAGATTGATGTATCTATGAAGAGTCTGCATTTTAGAAGCATGTTGACTATTACCTTTGTTAAGTCTGCTTTGTTCATGAATGAGTGAGACAAACACCAGACTGAGTCGAAATCAGGGTTCTTTGTTCTTTATTACCGGATTGTAACACTTGCGACTAACAATGTTAGTCGGAGAATGCATTCTGCCGTTATCAGCAAAATGGTGATTTTTTATACCCTTGGATACGTGCTTAGAACATCATCATATCATTACTTGTCCAATGACTAAAACTGTTGCTATCCTTTCCCTGCTAGCTTCCTGCCTCTCAATCCATCAATGTCTCTCTTATCTTGTAAGTACAAGGATGCATTCACATCTTGTTACAGCCCTGTACAGGGTAACTCCTTACACATTCCCATCTCATGATGTTTTACCTTACACCTTTGAGGCTAATAGATGAACAATGGAATTTTGGAGGATGTATTTAGATTGAAGTCTACACATCAATTTTAGAAGGTGAACAAAATATTACAAGCAATTACTGCATCAGGGAATGCCCAGAGAAAGCCTGAGCACCAAAATTTAATGATAGTAACCAGTTTCATTTTCTACACCGTATTTTATTTATTAATTTTTATAATCAATATTCTACCATGGACACTGCTAAATGGGAACAGCATCAGAACAGGAAATAGCACAGATTTGGTCATGGAGCATATCGATTCCCCCTATAAGCCATTTTGTAAGTATTTAGTGCCAATGAAACAAAAAAAATTCCTTGCTCATTCCATCAGATGCCCTGGACCAAGGGAGCCTCTTCTGCCATTCAGATGCCCTGGACCAAGGGAGCCTCTTCTGCCATAACAGATTGAGATTAAGTTTTAAAATGCTCAAAATCTTGTTAAAGAATATTTATGATGGGATGTACAGGCATTGTGCAAAAGGATTTCTGCTTTCGTGAAAAATCAAAAATTAGGAGTTACTAGTGCAAATTCCTTAAGAAAATTAGAAAAATATTACTCAGCGAGGAGCCATCACAGGCTAAGGCAACAGCTTAAATCAGGGATGTCCAAATAATGAATACGAGTTGTAGCAACTACTGGCACAGACATTTTATAAGCATAAAACACAAGGCAATGAGGAAGATTTTATTTACAATCACCTAATGTCACAAAGAAGCAATTTAGAATTAATCTATGGAGTGTTTCAGAGGGCAAAGAAGGGCAGGGTTGTTGATGAAGATGGAAGTGGATGGGAAATTTAAAGATGAGAGATTCAGTCTTTTCAGAGGTAGGGATGGACCACATCAGAAGGCGGTCATGTTACTGCAAACACCCAACTAGACTCCTTATTCTCTTTAGCAAGGAATCTGTGATGGCACACCATTTGTGGCCAAGCAGAACCCTCAAATTGAGGATCACTTCACTTTTGTCATCAACCACGTGCTGCCGTTTAACAGTGTTGCACCCATACAGCACCCTTTCATCACTAGTGCAGACCACAACTGTAGAGGTGCCAATTAGTCCATGATTGTTCATCGAGACAACGCAGATAGCATACTAATAAGCACAATACTGTTACAGCATCAGCCTGGGGCTCGGATTTCTTCCCGCCTTCCAAAAACGTGTGGCGTTTGTAGGTTAACTGGTGTATTTGGGCAGCACTGGCTCATGGGTTGGCAGGGCCTGTCACCATGCTATGCCTTTTCTTCAAAGAGATATGGCATTTAACAGAGCTTCCTGGTGCGTGAGCCCGTACGCTCAAATTAACCTTCAAATCCTGTAGAGTGTTAAGAGGGTGAGAGTAAACTGGAGCCCCATGCAGACATGAGAATGAAAAAAAACTCCTCACAGACAGCGTCAGATTCAAACCCGCATTGCTGGTGTTGTAATAGCACTGTGCCAGCCACCCACTATTGTTAACTGTGCCACCTCATTTAATCTCCAAATCAAATTAACCTAAAGATGATTTTCAAAGCAATAGTTTAGCTACCTATGGCTTAGATGGCTTTGAGAAGGCATCTATATGAATAAATGGAAGAAAGTCACAAAGATATAAAGAGGAAGGTCGAATGGAAGACAACTTGAGGTATGGACACACAAAGCTGGGCTAATTATCCACAAATTTCAATGTGTCAAAGGGTTCTGAATTTTTCCAAAATGTCAAAAGGGATAAGATAATGATTTAAGTGTCATTGAGCATCTGCTATTTACCAATACTAAAGGGTCTTGACCTGAAATGACAATTGACCATTTCTACCCTTGGATGCTGTCTGAACCGTCAACTCCTTCCATCTTCTGGCATTAAAACAGGTCATAATATTTTGATCTGTATGGACGTGAATTGAACATTTATAAAACAAAGTTTATTAATGCTTGCCATTAAATTGACTTGGATAACCATTTTAATGGGTACATAGGACAACTGGACTATTCAATTGGAATGGAAAAATGATGCCTTTCATATCAAAGCTCCTGAAAATACTGAAATTTATTACAGAGGTGCAATTTAATTTTTTTGGCATTAACATAGGCAATATTTTGAAAACTAATTTAGTCAAACTTTTTATTTCATATACAGTATACACAAATTTATGATTCACAAGAGGCCAGCAGATTTTTTTTTAAAGAGGTAAACCATACAGCAGGTCGTAAATAAATAAGTTGGCTGATACCATCACTTGCCGATCACCAGCGTCTTTTCACAGCTGTTGTGCTTTGTCCATTCTGCTCTCCAATGATAAATGGAATGCAACTTTTCACAGCCCAATTAATCCCTTCTAATTGCTGGTCCGATACAACTTTGAACAATCACTTTTGCAAAAAAAAAGTCACTTTCTTCCCTGATGTGTGGTTGGCAGTTTTTTTGTTTAAAATCAACATCTCTGCACTCAGCAGCCTCACTCATCACTTGCATCTGTCTCATCGAAGTATTCATCCACCACGCCTACGTTGCCATTCGGAGTTGCCCATTCCTCTTCGTCATATTCAATGCTGTCATTGTCTTCATTCCGATCACTGTCAGCATCAGCAGGAACAGCTGCTGCCATAAAGTGATCCACCACCTGCCGACGTTGTGGAAGATTTCCATTATTATTGACGAACACTAGGCTTTCACCCTGGTTCCCTTCAATGTGCACTCCTTGATGGCACATGGGACACGTATCCTGAATGTACAACCACTTGCGCAGGCAAAGCGCATGGAAATAATGATTGCAAGGTGTGATACGGGCGGAAGTAGTGAACTCCTGGTAGCAAATTGCACACACATCACCAATGTCATGCAAACTATTGCCTCTTATTTCTGGCAAGGAATTGATTTTCTTAACAGCAGTCCTCCGATTTATAAATGTTTTCCATCCATTCTTGGCTTGCAAATAAATGTTAAAGTAAGCATGTAAGCACATCATACAGGCACGAATTTTACTTCCAGATTCAAAAATCATTGTGTAAGCTCCATTTCCAAACATTATCACTCCAAAAATGAACTCTATAACATTCCCTGTTGAACGAACATAGTAAATGTAATCGTCTAGTTTTTCCCACAGCACATTGTAATATCCATCAATTAGAAACAAAGTATACACAGTGAGGGAAACAATGACTTTTAAGCACAATTCAACACAGAATGCTGTAACAGCAAACAACCAAGTGTTCAATGTGTGGACCTGCCACAAAGTGCAGCTGAGTATAATTGGAAGAATGAAAAGGCTAATGGAAACCAAGAGAACAGGCAAGTGTCTTCTGAACGAGGAAACATGGGAGGCACTAAGTGACATCAGCACAGGATCTGTCATTCCATGAATGAAATGCAAAATTGCAGTCAACAGAAGGCACATGTTTCGACTAAGGCGAACCAGTCTTTCTTCAGGTTCCAGTCCACTCAAACCGGTCTGTAGTGCCAAAATGAAAAATAAAACTGGAGCCACAAGCCCCAATCGTTTATCTTCTTCCTCAGTCGACCCAATGAAAGCCAGGATTCCAAGTCCCAGGAAGTGCGCTAATGATGAGATGACTGCACTCATTCCAAGGACGGTCAGTGTTGAATCACAACCACTTATTATAAGGTTGCAGAGCACTTCCCAACTGTCATTCCAGGAAATAAAATAACTCCTATTCCCTGATTCACCTTGTGTTACTTTCACTACATAAACTAAAATGATGGCCTGTGCGATGAGCCGAGTCAACCAGAAAACTCTCAGTACATCAGGGAAGCGAATTCTTTTCCAGGTGTCTTCCACAACAACTTGTAATCCATAGATTTGATACATATGCCGGACTAGCAAATAAACATATCTTACTGTATAATAAAACCATTTTAAATTCATTGTAATGTAAAGTACTGTTTGTGCTGTTATATATATGCCTGAAAAGGCAATTAACAAATTCTGAATGTCTTCTGGTAACTCCAAGGCCAGACCCAGTATAGGCAGTAGGAAATTTACCATGGTTAATGCAGAAAACATTGATGGAATGCTGAGTAATGCTGCATATCCAATGCCAAATGTGAGCTGAACAGTAATAAGTGCAATCCACAAGGTTGGACCATTGCGCGGCAACAACTGCATTCCAAACGCTGCGGAGTAGTATGCATTGTAGAAGTCTACGTGGAGAGTGGTGTAGTAGTTCACAAGGATAGAAGTTGTGGCAAGTAGAACGACGCAGCCAAACAGGTACAATCTGAAGAGAGCTCTTTGGGATAGGATGAGAACGACACATGATGCTAAAAGACCTGAAAAACATTGAAGAAGATAATCAAATATAACTGTACAAAATTTTAAATACAATGTCATAACATCTTTATTTGTAATCCCTCACATGACACAAGTTTCATATTTTTATACAAACAAAACAAAATCAAAAAATAGTACTCCATTCAAGGACCTTCCTTCATTGCGCCTTGAATGCTTACATTTAAATGAAACTATGATAGTTGCTTCAAGTATGGCAGTGTCTTGTGCTTTTGAACCACTGGATAAAAGTCTCCCAAAATTTTCTCTGAATTTATCAGCAGGTGCCTTGTTTTCATAGCCACAATGCTAGCCAAGTGTCAGAACGTGGAACAAGAACAGTACGTGTTCTTTAGCCACGATGTTGTGATGACCTATATAAACCTACTCTGCCATCACCACTCTCCTTATAAGGTTTCTCAAACCATACCATCATTCACAACCTTGAAAAACCGTACATTTTTCTTAAATCCATGTGCCCAAGTATCTTTAAATATTCCATTGTATCAATCTCTATCACTACCCTCAGCAGTGTGTCCTACGCACCCAATAACTTTCCTCCACTCTTCTATTTTTCCTGCACCCTTTAAATGTATCAGTTAGACTGGAAAATATATTGTTACAGGTTATATTATATATAAATATGTCTTTGAAAGAGATTGTGTGTGGGGTGGGGGGAGGTTTAGTATAGGTCACTTCACAAACTGATACTTGCACTTCACATCTTATTTAAAATGCAAGAGCTTTGCTGAAGCCAGACATTCAGGCAACAGTGGCTTTGCAAAAAGACAATGGAATTGCTTTGGAAGAAACTTCAGAAGTAGGTGCAAGTGGAACAAAGTTGGGCTCAAGTGCTGATAAAGATCTTACAAGGATTGGATTTGGAGCCTTGAGAGAGGTTCTGGTTTTTACAAGCAGAGAGGAAAGAAAAAAAACACAGGATTTATCTTAGAGAGATACAAGTGAGTTCGACAGTGGCTTTTGAGGCTGCAACATGGCAGGCTTGTTGAAAACCCCATTTTGAAGACTGGCTGTTAGTTCTTAGTTCAGCTTTTGAAAACCCTTGTAGTCCTTACAAGAAGAAATAGCTGGGTAGAGTGTTTCTCCAAAGCTAAAAAATGGAAAGTTTTTGAATGGCCAAGTTAGTCACCTGATCTAATTGATCATGCCTTCCATAGGCTGAAGAGAAAACACAAAGGGAGAAATCTCTGGAACAAGCAGGAGCTGAAGGTGGCTGCAGAAGGGGCCTGGCAGAGCATCACCAAAGAAGAAAGTCAGCATCTGGTGATGTCTATGAATCACAGACTACAAGCAGTCATTGCAGGCTAGGGATATGTACAAAACATGACGAATATACGTTCATTGCTACGTCCCAAATATTACGGTGTCCTGAAATATCACATTATTTTAATGACTAAAAAGCCTTCCCTGGTTGTTTGTTGTTGTTTAAACACTGTTACAAGTGATTTTTCTGTTGCTTCTGGGCTGTTTTTAAAAAATGACCAGTTCTCCAAAAAACCCGTTTATCTGAGATAGGCCAGCTCCCGACCATTTTGGATAATTGGAGTTGTACTGGATCTAACACAAAAATCAAACCAACATAAAAGCAGACGAGCCAATATATTTCAAAACTTCTTAGAATGGCTATGAGGATCTTCCTGCTCCTTTGAAGATCGATGCTGCCGATGATCATTTTTGAGGTCCTCAGAATTTAAATCCAGAACAACTACACATTATGCAGATCTAATTCAACAAATCCAACAGGTTTTACCGATCTGAATGTTTTCTTGGATTTACAAACGAAAAAAACTCTTTGTGGGAGCTAAGCACACATTCTAGCTATAAATTCCATAATCTTTCATTATTGTTTGTATCTCAGGAGACAATAATGTATTTAAGGGATATTCTAGATCTGTACCTCTTCCAAATTTTCTGAAAAATTATGTAGTCATAAGCTCACTACCAGGTGCTCCCCTACTTATGACGGTCCAAAGTTACAATGGTTCGAATCTGTACTTTCAATTTCAAATTCTGATCTGTTCCCGTGTTTGCAATATGCAGTGTGCTACTCTGTCAAGATGCTGGGTGATAGCAACATTGTGTGAGAGTATCATGCAGTATAGTTCAAACATTCTTCATGCCCAATGTGCTTTCAACTGTGTACGTTAATGTTTTATTCAGTGTGAAATGTAACCCCATCATAAGTTGAGAAGCGCCTGGATGTTGAGAGCTATAGCACAAAATGCTGCATGGATATTCTCGCTGCATTCTTACTTTTGACCAGATGTACAGAAACATTGTCCATAGTGAGAAAGAGTTTGTTGCCATGTTTTACCTCGTACTGTATTACAAAAAGAAAGGTGATGAAAACAATGCGATCTGATCTTGAGCGGGCAGTGCCGTCATCCAGGCTTTTATTAAAACTAGAACACAGGAACACTGGCAATCAAATACCCCTTTCTCAGGTTCTCTGAGCAATAGTTTATAGTTGCTCCTACCATTGCCTCCAAAGCAACACCAAGAAACCTAGAGCAGTTTACTCAGCCACTGAAATAAACATGCGAGGTCACTGTGTTTGAAAATAGGCTTTCATAGAGAGTAGCCACCTTCTTTGATAATTCATTTCACCCTTTTTGGAAAAGTTATTGATTTCCAGTATCTGTTGCCTCTTGCTGCTTCTCCTAGTAGACAAATAAGGCCTTGAATGTATTGGCACCACAATCCACCATGCCTCTCATGTTCTTCCTTGTCTTTCCTGAGAATGTCAAATGTAAGCACATGTCCTTAATTCCTATCTTCTAACTAGATTTTTAACCATTTTGATCTTCATTACAACTGTGCTCACAACACATGATGCATTTCCAAGAATGTTCTACCATCACCAGCAGAGATCTTTTTCTAAAAACAATTCCATCAATGGTTAATTGGCTTCAGCTTGTTTCTTTCAGAAATGATGTCTGGTCCCTGAAACTCAGTCTGGTGAATAGCATTCTTTGTTGACACAGCTGCTATTTATTGCAAATATTGATATAATTTCCCTGACAATTAACATTAACAATTAGTTACTTATAAAGCAGAAAACTAATTAAGGAAACACAGTCAAGATTCAGTTACTCCATTAAAGTGAAAAATTCTTAAATTGAAAGGTTCCTGTGCAAGTGATTAATAGCCCAGAGATCAATCCTAATTGCCTCTCCAATGTTGACACCCATCTCAGACATGCTCAACGTACAAGAACATCCATTTCCACATCTTGATTAATCATGCCCTTTTTCACACCCTCTCCAAAAGGTTATTGGAGGGAAAATAAGAAAAAAATCTAAGAAATTTGAGTCATATGGAGGAGTTGACTCAGATGCAAATTCTGTATGGAATAGCTAATCTAAACAAAGCAGCTTTCAATTTATGGACACAATTCAAGCAAGTTATAAACTTCCATAAAATCAATAAAGCACAATCTGTTATGAAATAGCACAAACAATTGAAGAATCAGATTCAGTGGTTTTTAACTGTACTCATACAAGATCTTAATAAGATCTTAATCAGGGTCTGTGTTCAAATGTATAACATGGGTACCCACACGCCAGCCTTTTTGTTAGATACTTGGACCAATCAATTCTACAACCTCTCAAGTCTTCCTCCGCTACATCAGAGATCATACCATTTGCAAGTACAAATTTAAATTCTGAAAACCTGGAAATAAATGTGCAATATGTAAAATTATTAAGAAAAAAAACCAAAACATTTTATAAACGTTACTGCATGTCCTTTAGAAAATTTAGTTCACGTCTTCATTGTAATTCATTATTAACTGTTCTCCCAAGTCATTCAACTGAAAATCATGAAATGAAGTAGACCATAAGAGCTAAAGAATTAATTCCCATCAAAATTTTGCATAAATATGAAATAAATGATAACCTTGATGCTAATACCAACATCTACATTTGACATTTTTATTTTAAGCTTTTACAAAACGTAAGACATAAAAAAACAACAAAAAAAACAAACAAATCCCTTAACCCCCCCCCCGCCCCACATAAAACTATCCCATCCCACCCACCTCGGAACTAAAATTAAAATAGTTACTGCTTAGTGTGCCACTGGACCCATTGATGTGTTTATTGGGTTATTTGAATACATTAATGACAGATGTATAAACCATTTATACGATTAGGGTTAGCTATAACAAGAAAACCAATAGCTATTACATGAAAAAATGATGTGGAATTGAATATACAAAGATGGCAAAATGAATTGCAATCGTGTTTGTATCTGGAAAAGATAATTTATAATTTGCGAAATAATTATCCTTTTTTTGTTAAGTTGTGGAGTTTATATTTGGAATATATGGGTTTGGATGTTAAATAAATGATATGTAAAGGGTTGGCACACCCAGCAGTAACCATTAAATTCCCCAATTTTTTTTTAAGCACCAATATCTACCTTGAACATAACTTTGAAGTATATGTTCCAAGGAAACACAAAATCAAATAAATTGTTCACAACCCAAACTAGATATTATATCAATCAGAGAGAAACATGATAGGCTGCGTTATGAGTCCGGAGGACCCCAAAACCCAGCAGCAAATAGATATTCACCAAGACAAATTGATACTTAAACAAAAGTTGCTTTTAATTATCTTTAAACATGAAAACAGGATCAAACTTTAACTTATCACTATTAACTTAACCCCTTTCTAATTCTAAGTGCTCGTGTATGTAATGTGTGTAAATTCAGAAAAGTTCTTTGGTTCACAGTCCAATCTCACTTCTCATTCCTCAAAGTTTACTGGTTGAAGGCAATTCTTATACTCTGCACAGAATTTAACATTTATGAAGTTCACCAGGCTTTTGTGCTAGAAAGGTAAATGGTTACCGCTCAGGAAGGTTCTTGTCAGTTTTAGAAAGATATGTTGTTCGCTGGACACCCACAACTGACTCCTTTTTAAATCAGCCACTTCACTGTCTTGCTGAAGAAACTTGCCTCATCAGGGTTTTCCAGATGATAACCTCTTTCCTTCAGATCACCACAGAGTTCCTTTTTGTTTCTTTTATTTCAAGTGAAACATTAGCCAACAAGTTCTCTCCTCTTGTATGAGCCACAAGGGCTTTGACCAGGCTGAATTAAGCAGTCACAACCAGTCTTCCAAATGGGATTTTCCACAAGTTTGCCAGCTTGTCCTGTTCCAGTCCCAACTGCTTCTGCTGACTGTAAAATTGCAAAACTGAATTCTCTATCTCTCTGAGAGAAAGCCTGTTTTTCTCTCTCTGCTTGCAAAACCACATGACCCTCTTAGAACAGCAAGCTCCACTCCAGACACCCTACGGCTCCAAGTTCTTTCATCTGTTGCCTTTTTTTAAACAACAATCCATTAGTGAAGTCTCTTGGGCATTCTCCAAAGCTTTTGCAAAGGCTCTGGGCTGCCGGCCTGTCTAGCATGACCAGAGCTCCAGTATTTTAAATAAGATCTGTTTTAAAGTGTTTGTATGTGACCTATACTAAAATAAACCTGCCCCAATTTACCTCCCAAAAACATATCTATAATCTGTCACAGCTGCAGACACTGTGACTGTAGTAAAAACACTAATATGCTGGAGGAAGTCAGCTGGTTTATTCAGCATTTAAAATATTTTTGACAAAATTAATTACAAAGAATTAAAAATCCCACCTCAACTGCAGGATTAGTTTGGATGTCACCAACAGAAACTAAAGTGAAGAGAATATTACTCATGAAATGCTACAAAATGTACAAATCAGGGACTATGTTCAAAAATATACCATGGGTACCCACATGCCAGCCTTTTTGTTAATTATTTGGAGCAATCAATTCTACAAGCTTACATAGGCAACACTCCTCAACTCTTCCTCCGCTACATCAACGACTACTTTAGTGCTGCCTCATGCACCCATGATGAGCTCATCAACTTCACCCACTTTGCTGTCAACTTATATTCCGACCTAAAATTCACTCTCCATTTCCTCAGTCTGTCTCCATCTTGAGAGACAAACTTTCAATAAACATCTTCTACAACCACCAACTCCCACAGCTACCTCGGCTACACTTCTTCACACCCTGTCCCTTGTAAGGATTTAATTTCATTCTCTCAATTCCTCCGTCACCATCGCATCTGCACCCAGGACAAGGACTTCCATGACAGATAATTAGAGATGACCTCCTTCAAACAACGCGATTTTCCCTCTACCACCATCAACTTGGCCCACACCTGAATATCCTCCAATACCTGCACATCTATCCTGACCCCCTCTGCCCCAATGCGCAACAAGGGCAGGAATCCTCACCTACCACTCCAACAGCCTCTGCAGCAAACACATCGTCCTCTGCCATTTCTGCACTACATGATCGCACCAAGAGATACATATCCCCTCTCTGTTTTTGGCAGGGACTGCTCCCTCCATGACTCCCTTGTCCCCTCCTCCTTCCCCACCAATCATCCCCTTGGTACCTAGCCCTGTGACTACAGGAAGTGCTACACTTGTACCCACACCTCCTCCCTCACCACCATATGGGGCCTCGAACAGTCCTTCCAAGTGAAGCAACATTTCACTTGTGAATCTTCAGTGGTCATCTACTGCATCTGGTGCTCTTGTTGTGGTCTCCTCTGCGTCGGAGAGACTGGCACAGACTGAAAGATCACTTTATTTAACACCTCGGGTCTGTGCCACGCAATAGTGTGGATCTCCCAGTGGCTATCCATTTCAATTCCGCACCCCATTCCCTTCCTGACATGTCCTGCCATTCGGTCTTTCTAGTCTGGGCTGACCATTTTTGCTAGTCAATTGATATGCTCCCATTGAATAACCCTCCAGACATCTCCCATCCATGTATCTATCCAATTTATTCTTAAAACTCAAGATCGAGCCAGCATTCACATCAAATAACAGCTTAGTCCACACTCCCACCACTATTAGAGTGAAGATCTTTCTCCTAATGTTCCCCCTGAACTTTTCCCTTTCAGCTTAAAACTATGTTATCAGAGATGGACCAGGTGAATTTAAGATCGGGGTAGAAGTTGGACACGAAGTGGGTGATGCTGACAAGCTCATCACAGTATACTGGAGGAAGATTTGGTGGGGGGGGGGGGGGGGTGTCTTGCCTGTATAGGCTTGCAGCATGGATTGCTCTACAAAGCATACAAACAGGTAGGTGTAGCTGGGACCCATGCGGGTACCCATGGCTACTCCTTTGATTTGGAGGACGTGGGAGGAGTTGAAGGAGAAGTTATTTAGAGTGAGGACAAGTTCTACCAGGCAAAGTGGTGATAGAGGGTGACTGGTCAGTTCTTTGGTCTAGGAAGAAGTGAAATACTTTCAGACTTGTGGGGGATAGGGGTATAAAGGGATTAGACATCCATCAGTTCAGGGAATCTGAAGTCATTGAGGAGATGGAAGGCTTGTGAGGTGTCGCAGATATAGGTGGGGAGGGATTGGACCAGAGGAGAAAGGATAGAGATAAAACTAGTTCGGTGGGGTAAGAGGTATTCGAGAGCTGTCAACTGGTCTTGGCAAGGTAGAGGTTAGTGCGCCAGACCATAACTCCACCACCATTGTCTGCAGGTATGAGGTCGGATTGTTGTGGAGAGAGTGGATGTGAGGTTAGAATTTGAGAGAGGGGTGGTAAAGTTGAGACGGTTGATGTCTCTGCGGCAGTTTAAAATAAAAAGATCCAGAGTGGGCAGCTGGCCAGGACGAGGTGTCCAGAAGGAGGAAGGTGTCTAGAAGTAGGAGAAAGGGTCTTGGGTGGGGGTGGTGGAGAATTGCAGTCCCGGAAATGGGCCCGGAGGCAGAAAAGTTTGGCATCGTGGCATGAGGGGGACGAAGTTAAGGCCTCTCCTGAGAACCGAGCATCAGAGAAGGGAAGGTCAGAGGGTATAGTAAAAACCAAGCAGGGGTTAGAGTGGGGAAATCAGTGTTTGGGGGGAGGGGGATGATGAGATTTGGGGATGACTGAGGTAGAGGTGGATGGAGGGAAGAGGAGGGGGTTGGGGAGGTGAGAAGGAGGAGAGGGAGGTCAGAGGAGGGGGGAAACAGAGGAGATCTGGGGCTTGAGAGCTAGGGGAGAAGAGGGGTCAGGGAAGGGGAGATGGGGGTGAAGTAGGGAGGGGTGTAGAAGGATGGCGAAGGAGTAGTGGAGAGGGATCCAGTAGCAAGGTCAGGACTCCAGCAACAGTCTATGTTGGGAGCCATGTGGTGCAAGTCAGCAAGGGAGGCTCCAGCATCATCTTCTGCAGGTCCAGCGCTGGAGTTGGCAGTCAAGGCATCATGAGCTCCGTTGAGTAGGGGTTCAAAGCTTGGCTGGGTGTGGGCGGCTATGGCATCAGTAACTCCGTGGTGTCCACGGTCAGGGTCGGTGTTCTGGTAAGTGGCCGTGGTGTTGGGGGCACTGTGGTGTCTGTGGCCTGAGTGAGAGTGGGCAGCCATGGTGTCGGGAACTGAGTAGGGTCTGAGGTAGTTAAGCTCCTTTCTGCAAAATATATTGCTCGTGTATAGTATGTTCAGCAGAAACATGATACAATCTCTACAGTCCCATGAAAAGATTCCCTTCAGTCTCTCTAACTTAGCCTATTTCATTTAATAATCTGTCACCCCTTTACATGTCTTCATCTACACAGGCTTTCATTGTCCATTTTCCATTCCCAATTTGGTTTCTTTTTTTAAAACATAAGTCTACAGACACTGTGATTGAAGTAAAAACACAAAACTGGAGAAATTCAGCTGGTTAAACAGTGTGTTTTACATAGCCAAGATAGATACATAACTAACTTTTCAGGCTTGACCCCTTGGTCAAGGTATGATACTTTTCAGCTTTGTGTTTTTACTTGCTTTCCTTTGTGCTACCTCAACTCACAACACATTCCACTTGCTTATCTGCACATCCAGAGAACAAACTTTTAAATACAATATGTCATTCCTATCCTGATTATTGGACCATTAAAAAATCTTTTCTTTTAGACCAGGGGTGTCAAACTCAAATTCACGGAAGGCCAAAATTAAAAACTTGGACTAAGTCGAGGGCCGAACTAAATATTTATTGAAAATTTTCAACAACATCTGCATGTTTTCTCTTCTTTCAACATATGTAATGTTAAACTTTAGGATATCATTTTAGGAGGATAATGTTACAGGTCAGGAGTAGGTAGCTCAAGTTCACCCTTTGCTTGACCTGAGGGAAACCTATTTGGTCCCTGTGGAGATGTAGTCAGCATTCACAGGCTGTGTCCATTTTGGCCTGCATCAGGACTCAGCATTTCCTGCTCACTCCTCAGGCTCTAGGCCTCTATTCACCCTCGATCCACCATCCCTCTACCTGACCAGTCCTTTACCCAACCTCTACTCACCCCTCACTCCACTCGCTCTGCCTCTACCCACCCCATCTTATACACACCCCTCTACTGCCTCTCCCCTCAACCTGTTCCTCCCTCTACCCGTCTCTCACCCTCTAATCATCCCTCCCCTACTCGCCCTGCCCCTCCCCTTTTACCTCTTCCCTATCCATCCCTCCTTCTACTCATCCCTTCCTCTAACTGCCCCTCGCACCACCATAACTTCCCCTGCCCATTACTCCTCACCTACATCCTCTGCCCACCCCTGCTTACCCACCCACTCAGGCCCAGCGCGCTGCCGATCAGCCTTTGTGGACAGCCACCATCTCTCTCTTCACGTGCAGGGCCGAACCAGCCGTCCTTGGGGTCCGCGCGGATGCAAGCGCTGAAGGCCGTGGCGATCGGGAGAAGTGCACTCGCGCTGTGGAAGGGCCGTCCGGTGCCAGTCGCGAGCGCACCTATAATACATTTTTGAAATGATCTTGCGGGCCAAATATAATTATATCGCGGGCCAGAGTTTGACATGTGTGTTTTAGAGCATTCAACTTTCAGCATTGTGCTGATCTGTAATTACAGGTTGAAAGGTGGTCAGATCAGTGAAGTCTCTGAGTGAGTACCATAGTCTGGTCCTTCTCCAATTGGCAAATGAGGCCTCCTGCCACAAGTCAAATCTTCTTTCAACAATATAGACTTTGCAAAAATCTTTCAGTGCACCTGAAATACTGAACGACTTCTCGGAAAAGAATAGGTTGCTTTGTTCATTCTGAAAGTCAAAATGTGAGTTAGTGTCTGGGAGTGGCTGCAGTGGAAAGTTCTATGTCACATTTTGGAAGGATGAACCAAGCTAATACATACACGGAAAATGGTAGGGCACTGAGGAGTACGATAGAAATGAGGGATCTGGGAATAAAGATACACAATTCCCTGAAAGTGGTATCATAGGTAGATAGGGTTGTAAAGAGAGCATTTGGCATGTTGGCTTTCAAAAATCAAAGTATTGGGGATGTATAGGAGTTGGGATGTTATAGTAAAGTTGTGCAAGACAATGGTGAAGCCAAATTTGGAGAAATGTGTGAAGTTTTGACCATTTAACTACAGGAAATAAATCAATAAAATTGAAAGAGTGAAAAGAAGATTTACTTGGAAGTTGCTGGGACTTCAAGAACTGAGTTGAAGGGAAATGTTAAACAGGTTACAACTTGATTGCCTGGAGCAGAGAAGAATGAAGGGAGATTTGATATAGGTAAACAAAATTATGAGCCATATAGTAAACGCAAGTGGGCTTTTTTCCACTGAGGATAGATGAAATACAAACCAAAAGACATGGGTTAAGGATGGAAGGGAAATGTTTAGGGGGAACTATTTCATAGAGTGGCAGGAGTGTGGAACAAGCTGCCAGCTGAAGTTGTGAATGTAGACTCAATGTTAACATTTAGGAAGAATTTGGACAGGTACATGGATGAGCAGGTAGTAACCTGCTTTAACAACTATCAACCAGTACCATTTAAATCAACAATGATAAAGTATTTTGAAAGGCTAGTGTTGAAGCAGATCAGCTCCTGTCTGAGCGATGACATGAATACATTCCAGTTCGTCTATTGTACACAGGTCTATGGCAGATGCCATCCCTCTGGCTCTACACCATGTCCTGGAACACCTGGAAATCAAAGATGCATACATCAGGATGCTCTTTATCAACTACAGTTCAGCATTTAACACCATCATTCCCTCAAAATTGATCAGCAACCTCCAAGACCTGGGGGTTAACACCCCACTGTACAATTAGATCATGGATTTCTTCACATCCAAACCACAATCAGTGAAGATTGGTAAGAACTTCTCCACAATTTCCATCAGTATGCAGCAAACAGAGCTATTTACTTAGCTTCCTGCTCTACTCACTTTACACCTACAAATGTGTGCCTCAGTATGACAATAAGACCATCTACAAATTTGCCGACAATAACACAGTCTCATGCAGGAGGCTGGTGGTCAACATGTTTTGGACGCGTGGAATTGAGGATAACATTATTGTCAAAATTATCAATTTTGCCTCTCTGTTTCTATCTCAGGAGACAAGCTTTCCACTAACATATATTACAAACCGAACGCTCACAACCACCTCGACTACACTTCCTCACACTTTGTCCCCTGCAAGGATTCCATTTCCTTCACTCAACTTCTCTGTCTCTGCCATATTTGTTTCCAAGATGAGGTCCTCCAGTCCAGATCTTCTGAAATGTCTGCCTTCTTCCACAAATGGTGGCTTTCCCTCCACCACCATCAACTCAGCCATCGCCTGCATCTCCTCCATTTCCTGTACATCTGCCCTGGCCCCCTCTGCCCCAAGATGCAACAAACACAGGATTCCCCTTGTCCTCACCTACCACCCCTCCACATCCAACACATTTTCCGGCACTTGAAAATAGGATCCCACTACCAGTCACATCTTCCTCTCTGCCTTCCATAGGGACCACTCCCTCCATGACTCCCTCATGCACTCATCCCTCCCCAACAATACACCAATACCCCTGAGCATGAAGCCTTCTAAAAGGTAGTGGACACAATCCAGGACATCACAAGGAAAACCCTCCCCACTATTGATGCACTCATCCCTCCCCAACAATCGCCCCACAGCACCTTCCCCTGTGCTCACAGGAGTTGCCACACTTGTGCTCACACCCCCTCCCACAGTCCGGGGCTCCAAACAGGCCTTTCAAGTGAAGCAACGCTTCACTTGTGCATCTGCAGGATTAATTTAGGACATCTGGTGCCCTACATGGGAGAGACTGGGCACAGACTGGGAGATCATTTCGCTGAGCACCTTCATCCTGTCCATACCAGTGACAGAGACTTCCCAGTGGCCAACCATGTCATACTCCCATACTCACATGTCTGTCCATGGCATGTACTATTCCACCAAGATCACCTGTACATTGGAGGAACAATACCTGATTTTCCCTATCCAGACAGATGGCATTAACAGCAACTTTTTTCAGTTTCTGCTAACCTGTTCTCCTTTTGCCCTCCCTTCCCTTCCACCTGTCAGCTCTCCACCCTTTCCCCCTTTATTCACCTTGCCAACTCTCTCCCCCCTTGCTTGGTGCCGTGCCTTCCTTCCATTATCCACCTATTATCTCCTGCCTTTGCGAACACATCTCCCCCCCATACCATTTTATTCCAACATCTACCAAAATGTTTCCATACCTTGGTGAAGGGCTCAAGCCCAAAACATTGGTTATGTATTTTATCTTTGCTATATAAAGGACACTGTTTGACCTGCTGAGTTTCTGCAGCATTGTGCTTTTACCTTTTATTGTCAATTTTGTGTTGATTAAAAGACAAGAGTTAAAGTATAGGAGATGGAATAACATGTGAATAACAATAGAAGAAATAGCTCGCTTATTAGAAAAATCTTTTTTTGCTTATCAGGTAACAAAAGGACAATGCTTCGGCACACCTAGTTAATTATTTGGCCAAAACCAAATAAAAAGTTCCCAAGTTTGTTCTTGATAAAATAGCTGCTTCAAGAGGATAACTAAGCTGAGTAAGTAGGGAATGAGGCAGATGAGATACCATTTAGAAAAAAATGAGGCCATCTACTTTAGTAGCAAAAAGGTGCCAAGAATTTTTTATAAAACACCAAGAAACTGGAAAATATTTGTTTAAAAGGATCTTGGTAGCCTTGTGTACAAGTCACTGAAAGGTAATATGTGCATCAAGCAATAGAAAATAAAATGCATCCTATTTATTAAAGGAATTGAACACTAAAGCAAAGATGTCTTGCTATATAATACTCTTGTGGGATCACACCTTGAATGTTGTGAACAACATTGTCATAATCATAATCATAGGCCCAGTTCATCCATGCCCTTCTCCTTTTATCTGGTCTGGCTGCATTTTGCCCAGAATCTTCCAACCCCCTCCCATTCATTTAATTATCCAAGTGTTTCTTAAAGGACGCTAATTTACCCATCCCTACCAGATTAGCAGCTCAGTCCAAATGCTCACTAGACTTCAGGTGAAGAATTGTCCCCTCCCTTCAAAATCCTACCTCTCTCTTCTTGTAGATAAGCCCTCTGGTCTTAAGCCTCTTTGACATTGGCAACTTGCTAATTTGGTGTGTGAACGACCCATTTTGAAATATTGGTAGGGCCATTCACACTGGACCAAAAAAATTCAGTTTCATGCGCCCTTTCACAATGCTTACCTGGTATAGAGGAGCAAAGGGGGACCCAGCCTCCAGTGGCAACATCCTAAGTAATGTATTACATCCTCAACAGGCAATAAATGCTTTGTTCTATGCACCTCACCCCAGCCTCTCACTCGCGAGTATGTTCCCAAATATCACAGGGATTTCTATCCCTGCAAATGGGGGTGGTCACGGGGGTTCACCGTCCCCGCAAGGCAGGGGGGAGGGTCATCGGGGTTGCGCAGAAATGTATCAGGAAGTTTTCGATCAGGGGTGGCTGATAGACGTTGTTGAAACCACAGTCCAAGGAGGCAAAGTCGGTGCACTGGCATACGAGTTGAAGGAGCCACTGAAGGTGCCATGATGGCAGGGGAGTAATCAGCTGGCTGCATGTCCTAGGTGCAGTCCAAAGATGTGGGTCTGGGAGAGGAAAATGTTGTAGCCTACGGGCAGGCAGGGGCTACCAGCAATGCTGTTGGAACCCTGAGCCTGCCTGCAGCACAGATGGATCAGACCCCACACTGCATCCCCATGCTGATCTCCATCTCCCCACAGTGCATCCCCTCTGCAATTTCAGTGCTTGCCATAGGCACTATTTTCGCTAGATACACCACTGCCCACACTTCACCCCACCCCCTCACTTTCCGAGTTGGGGGGTGGGGTGAAGTGGAGTGTGGAGGGGTTGCATATGTGGTGGAGGGGGTAGGGTGGCTATTCCAAAAGGAGGACATGGTCATAGGTTACCATATACATTATAACTCTGATTATCTGAAAGATTATCCAAAATTCTCATTCTCCAGTTTGAAAAGCTACCCTCTACAACCACTGCTCTCTGACTGCCATTGCCAAGCCAATTTTCTTATCAAATTGGCTCCCTGGCTTCATATCCCATGTGTCCTAACCTTCCAATAACAATCTACCATGTGGGACTTTATCAAATGCTTTACTAAAATCCATATAAATAAGTTTGTCTTGCCCTCTTCTACCCTATTTGCCACCTCTTCAAAAAAAATTATATCAAATTCACGAGGCATGATTTTGCACACACAAATTTATATTGGTTCTTAATTTTTCCCTGGCCATCTAAAATTTGATATAGAATTTCTCAAGAATCTTCTCTAGCAATTTCCCACTACTACCATCAGTCTAAAAGGTCTATAGCTACCTAGGTTACCCTCACAGCCCTTTTCAAATAATGTTCAGTAATTTTAGAAATGTCTGTCAAGGGACCAACAATCAACTTCCTACATATACGCAATGTTCTGGGATATACCTGGTCTGAACCTGGAGAGTTATCCATCGTAATACAGTCTAAAACTGCTAACATCTCTTCACTTCTGATGAAGACATGCCCTCGACTACCTTCAATTACCCTGCTTACCTCTCACTTCTATTAATGTTTCACACTAAACATATTCACAAAATATTCATTAAGATCTTCTGCATCCCATCCAGTTCCATACACAGACACCCATCCTGATCCTTAAGTGGGGGGGGGGGGGGGCATTTTTTTTCCCCTTCGTGACTCTTGTGTTTAATGCTCAAAATCTTTTTGGATTCTTCCTTATACCATCTGCTAAAGCCAAAATCTCTTAGCTCTCCTTATTTTCCACTTTACTATGCTTCTACATTTCTTATAATCATTCCTCTAATCTTTGCCTATATTTCATCAGCCAGCATTCCTTAATTTGCTACTCCTGCCCTTTACTCTACTGAGAACATGTTTTCCTTTCACACCAGAACCTTATCCTCGTAATTAATGGCCAATAAACCGATTAAAGGGCCAGTGTGAACACTTGCAAATCAGCACGCAGGCATCAAATCACCCCAGGATGGTCTGCCTAGGTAGGGTGCATAATCCCAGGGATCATCTGACACCTGTGTCCCAATTAACCCAGTGTAAAAGGGACATGGACTATCTAGGGACAAAGTAGTGACCCACTGATTATTTTTTTTGTGAGTGCAGGAACGTGAAGGAAACAAAAGATTAAAAAGGTATAAACTTGTATTCAATTTACTATATTCTGATAAATGTATTATGTCTTGTATTTTAATATGTGAGAGAGAGAGAGAGAGAGAGATGGTGGACCTTCCCTCCCATAATTCCATACGGCAGAGAAAGGGCTGTATGCATGAAGCACTCATGGAGGGGTTTCTCTGGGAGGACAGATCTGCCATCACTCAATGCGTCATTCAGATCTTACTGATGGAGGATAGGCGCCCTTCTCCCTGGGAATGCCTGGTGCTGGGTGAGAAATGATGTAGAAAACTGGTTAATAGTGGTCCAGCATGAACAGCAAAAACTGCTTCTTTATCCGGTTTAGTGAACGGACAATTTACAGGTTAACCAATGTAAAAAGGAATGGTATCTCATTAGCCAGGGTTCCTCATCTTGCCATTCCTGCCCTTTACTCTACTAGGAACATGTTTGTCCTGGACCTTCCTTCTCACGCTCTTAAACATCTCCTATTTGACAGCTATACGCCTACTTCCTAATATTTGTGTTCAACTATTGCTAACTCCTACCTGATCAAGCTGAAATTGACCTTGCCCCAATTTAGGATTCTAACTTGAGGAACAATGTTATAGTTTTTCTATAATGATCTTTAAGCTAACAGAATTGTGATCACATCCCAGTGTTTCCCTATAGGTACCTTAGTTATCTGACCCTTCCTAAGCAGGCACTTACAACAGGATCCCACTACCAGACACATCTTTCCCTCTACTTCTGCAGGAACCGCTCCCTCCATGACTCCCTTGTGCACTAATCCCTCCCTACCAATCGCCCCTCCCCCCTGCCCCTAGCACCTTCCCCTGTGGCCTCAGGACCTGCCACACGTGCCCACACCCCCTCCCTCACCACAGTCTGGGCTCCAATTGAAGCAACACCACGTGTATCCGCAAGACGGATTTAATGCATCCGGTTCTCCCTTTATGGCCTTCTCTACATCGGTGCAGACTGGGAGATTGCTTCATGAAGCACCTTCATTCTATCTACACCAATGACAGCCATTCAAGTTCTGCCCCCCAACCCCCCAATTCCCATACTCGGCTGTCATGTATGATCCCACCAAGATCACCTATAAATTGGAGGAACAACATCTGGGCACTCTCCAGCCAGATGGCATTAAGCGACTTCTCCAGTTTCTTCTAACCTGCTCTCTCTTCCCCTGTCTTCTTTCCCTTAGCTCTCCATCCCCCTCCCTCTCTATTCAACTAATCATTCCTCCTCCCCCACTTGCTGGTGTGTCCTCCCTCCCTTCTCCACCCATCACTTCCTGCCTTTGGGACCTTGTTCCTTAACCCCCTCACCATTTGGTTTGGATGCTTGCCAACATTTTTCCACTTTGCCGAAGGCCTCAAGCCCTAAAAGTCAGTTATGTATCTTTATTATATAAAGGACACGGTTTAACCTGCTGAGTTTCTCCTGCATTGTGTTTTTACTTCAACTAGACTTTTGTGTTTTAATTTGGGCCTATCCAGATGTTGCAGTAGAAAGTTTTTTCTGGATATACTTAATAAATAACAACCCTGATTTTTTTGAAAGACCTCAGCAATCTCTCTGTATATTTGAACCTCTAGCTACCAGTGACTCTTTGATGGTCTACAGTAGTCACCTTGAACCCTCATGGTTCCTGCCTCATACAATACAGTGGTATGCAAAAGTTTGGGCACCCCAAGTCACAATTTCTGTTACTGCGAATAGTTAAGTGAGTAGAAGATGAACTGATCCCCATAAGTCATAAAGTTAAAGATGACACATTCTTTTCAACATTTTAACCAAGATTAGGGTATTATTCTGGAAAAAAAAGGAAAAGTGCACCATGCACCTCAAAAGATTTGAGGTCTCAGATAACTTCTACCAAGGTCTCAGACCCTAATTACCTTGTTAGGGCTTGTTATCCTGTTCACAGTCACCATTAGGAAAGGCCAGGTGATGCAAATTTCAAAGCTTTATAAATACCCTGACTCATCAAATGTTGTCCCAATAATCAGCAGTTATGGGCTCCTCTAAACGGCTACATAGCACTCTTAAAATTAAAATATATGATACTCTAGCACTTTTATAATTAAAATAAATGATGTCCACAAAGCAGGAGAAGGTTCTAAAAAAATAGCAAAGTATTTTTTAAGGTGGCCGTTTTCTCAGTTCGTAATGTATTAAAGAAATGGCAATTAACAGGAACGGTGGAGGTCAAATTGAGGCCAAGAAGACCAAGAAAACCTATGAAGAGAACTGCTCGTAGGTTTGCTGGAAAGGCAAATCACTGCAAACATTTAACACACTCTGGAGTGGTGGCGCATTCTGCTGCTGTGCAGCGACACCTGCACAAATATGACCTTCATGGGCCATCAGAAGAAAACCTTTTTGTGTGTGTCCTCAACACAAAATTCAGTGTGAGAAGTATGCAAAGAAACATCTAAAGTCCTATGAACTGATGAAGTTAAAATTGGCTGCAATAAACAAAGGTATGTTTGGAGAAAAAAAGTACAGAATTTTGTGAAAAGAACACCTCTCCAACTGTTAAGGATGGGGTGGATTGATCATATTTTAGACGTTTTGCAGCCAGTGGCCGCAGGGAACGTTGTAGGAAGAATGAATTAAATTAAATAGCAGCAAATTCTGGAAGCAAACATCACTATCTGTAAAAAAAAAAGCTGAAGATGAAAAGAGGATGGCTTTTACCACAGGATAATGATTCTTATCACCTCAAAATCCATAATGGACTACCTCAAGAGGTGGAAGCTGAAGGTTTTGCCATGACCCTCACAGACCCCCAACCTAAACATCATCAAAAATCTGTGGATAGACCTCCAAAGAGCAGTGCATGCAAGATGGCTCAAGAATCTCACAGAACTAGAAGCCTGTTGCAAGGAAGAATGGGTGAAAATCACCCAAAAAAGAAATGAAAGACTCTTAGCTGGCTACAGAAAGTGTTTACAAGCTGTGATACTTGCCAAAGGGGTGTTACTAAGTACTGACAACACAGGGTGCCCAAACATTTGCTTCAGGCCCTTTTCCGTTATTTTGAAACTGTAAAAAAAAATGGGGAAAAAAAATTAATCTTGCTTAAAATATTAAAGAAATGTGTCATCTTTAAATTTTGGAAATCAGGTCATCTTTTACTCACTTAGCTATTCAAAGGAACAGAAATTTTGACCAGGGCGCCCAAACTTTTGCATGCCACTGTAGTTCTCCAGCAGTTTCTTTAAAGGATCCACTGGAAAGATCTTCCTTGATGAAGTGCACAACCCCACCCCTCCCTTCTGTCTTATTGGTCTTCTTACCCTAAAAAAAGGGGACACATCTGCTACGCAGGGAGTGCAGTAAAAATTCCAATTCAGAGAATGACAGGTCTGTCACCAGTGGAAATTGAAATTAGGCCTCCATTCTCAGAACTGAGAGAGATGGGCAATTTTATTAAATGTTTGTTATTAAGAGCCCAGATACAAGGAAGTCAATTCCCCTGGCTGAGGAATCCAGAAATCAAACAAGAGGAATAGATTTAGAACTGAAATCTACAAATCTCTCAAGAGAAAAAAAGGTGGAATCTTTGAAATTCTCAATTCCAAAGTAGTGCGATGTAATGTCATGGGCTGCCTTCAAAACGATGATTTCTGGACATGAAATCTGGGGGAGGGGGAAACTCAGCTCATATCGGCGATAAGCCTGGATTTCGTTGAGTGGCAGTAGACTTGAAAGGCAGCATGGGCTACTTACAGCTGGTATATTTTGTTCTCCATCATTACTACTTCACCTGGACCATCAAGTGCGTGGCAGCAGGTCATCCTCCAGTGGCTCAACCACTGCAGCCTTTTTTTCTTCTCAAATGACGATTTTAAACATTCTTGAACGAAATGAGTAAAACTTGACATCTCTGCCCTTCCCCAGAAGGCTGGTTCACCATAAAAAAAAACATTTCACCTTCCCCAGACAACTTCTACAGCCATGAACTTTGAACATCACCCCATCACCAGATTCAAGTGATCAACTGATACAGCGGAGACAGCCGGCAGCAAGTCCATTGCAGGCCTGCGGCGGCTCAGAACCCCCCCCACGGAGTCACTCACCCAACAATCGCTGCGATACTTGCCGAGCCACCGCGGCCAAGGGCTCGTCTCCGTCATAGTAGGAGTTCAAGATGGCGTCGATCAGGAAGATGCAGGGAACCCTGAGGGCCACGTCCAGGACCCCTCGCAGGTGACTGCCCATTGACACCCACTGCGAGGACATCGCCAACGGCCGCCGGGTGTCCGTCACCGAGAGTCGCCTCGCATCCAGCGAGAGAGTGGGGCCGAAACGCGGCGGCCGAGTCAGCTGTCGGCGCTGGACGGCTGTCCCGCCACCGGAGCCCTCCTCGCCTCCTCCATACTCCGGCCTGCGGCGGTCGCTCTCTCCGCTCAAAGCGCGTCACGCGGCCGATACATCAGATCGGGCAGGCTGAGAACGTGGACGAGCGCATCGGAAGACGCAGGTGACGTATGTGTGACTGGCCCCGCGTGACAAATAGTCCGGATTGAAGGGCATGAGACGGCGCCCACGTCATAGTCCGGCCACGCAACCGTGGTGATTTGCAGACGCTGAGTTCTGGTGGAGATTCAAAATCATGGAGGCCAAGAATTGAAATGTTAGATCTGCTTCACCTACTGCAAAGGCAGTCTGACTTGCTGAGCATTTTTAGCTATTTCTACTTCTATTTCTGGTGTCTGCAGTATTTTATATTTCTCTTCTAAAGATTTCCCACCAGTGCATTTCTTCCCCAACTCCCCAGTTTTCCAAAGGGGCGGGTTCGTGAGGGGTAGCTTTGCAGTCTGCTGATTCAGCCACCAGTGAAACCACAAAGAAAACCATGGGACAGAAGCAAGTCAAAAGGATGAGCCCTGATTGCCAACTTGGGCAGCAGGGACAAAAAGGGTCTGTTCATGCTGTATGCCTTTCTAACTGTCTTGTTTATGTGACCTTTGACTGGATGAATCGACGAGAAATAAGTGTTTTGAACGTTCTTGAAGATTGAAGGAAGATAGGAGCAGGAGTAGGTCATTCGGCCCTTCGAGCCTGCTCCGCCATTCAATGAGATCATGGCTGATCTTAAAGTTCAGTACCCTGTCATTGGAAAATATGGGCAGAGATGATGTTGCATCAACAATCACAAAGAAGAGAACACTGAGCCCAGGGCTTAGACAAACTGGCCAGTTGCTTGAGAGTAGCAATTTTCAACAGGGTCCATAGATTGAAAACATTTGTTTTGTGTAGTCGGTGGAAGACAAGTATGAAAAGCCCCTTTCACACTTGCAAGTGCCTTTAAAGTGTCAGGTGTGAAAGCAAAATCAGCTCAATGACAGCGACAGATGACGTGATCTCACACCGAGGATTGATGGCCTCGACCTCTAGTACAATCCCCTGCATCTGCAGGCGCTGGCATTGCAATCAGGCAAGTGTGAAACGGGCAATTGCATTGTGGGATTAAAACCACCCAGTTTTTGCATAAGTGCAGGGACGTGAAGGAAGAAAACATTAAAGTGAAGGTATAAACTTTTTCATGGGAAAGTTGGGGGGGGGGGAGAGAGGGGGAAATAAATAGCAATAGTGGAGAATTTTTAAATAGCATGGGAAAGTTGTAGTGCTATAGCACACATTTTATAAAGATTGGGATAAAGCTACCAACTTTCTCACGCTATATAACTTGAGCGCTAGAGCGCTACCAACTTTCCCACACTAGATAAATTGAGCGTAATAGCTCTTCCCATGCTATATAAATTGAGTGCTATAGTGCTACCATGCTATATAAATTGAGTGCTATAGTTCTATCAACTTTTCCACGCTATATAAATTGAGCGCTATAGCGCTACCATGCTATATAAATTGAGCGCTATAGTTCTATCAACTTTCCTACAGTATATAAATTGAATGCTATAGCACTACCATGCTATATAAATTGAGTGCTATAGTTCTTCCCACGCTATATAAATTGAGTGCTATAGCTCTTCCCACGCTACATAAATTGAATGCTATAGTTCTATCAACTTTCCCACACTATATAAATTGAGTACTTTAGCGCTACCAACTTTCCCATGCTGTTTAAAAATTATCCGCTATTGCTATTTATTGCTAGCACCTTCCCACGATCCCTTATAAAGGTTTATAGGTCAGCACAACATTAACAGGGACTGAAGGGCTTAGACTGTGCTGTACATAAAGCTTAATTATGTTATAATTAGGAATGATTATTTTGTTCAAATATAAGATTATAATACATTGATCAGGATTTAAGGCAGGCCCACCATCGCTTGATGCGTCATGACATTGGCAGTAGAAAGTAGAATAGTCCTAACTCCGTGGATGGCTCCTTGCAAGTGTGAAAGTATTCAGTGACCCAATTAGGGGTGATCCAAGTGTGAAAAGCCAAACTCCCATTCCTATTGCGGGACACTGAATGGCCAATTTAATGGGATGCAAGGGTAAAATGGGCTAATGAAACCAACTAAACTTGACTGCTTCATAAAGAATCAAGCCCATAAATTTGAACAGAGACCTAAGGGGGTGGGGGGGGGGGGGGCATAGCCAATTAAAAAAAGGTTGTGAATGGGTGCTCTATTATTATAGAATGGTTAAGCACAAAAGTGGGCCCCTTGACCCATTATGTTGATGTCAATTGTTTTGTCCCTCTGTATTAATCCTTTGTATGACTTGCTTATTTAAGTGCCTGTCTCTGAAAGTGATTCTTATCACCTTGCTGGAAGGATGTTGCAAATATCAACCACTCCTCGTAAAAGAAACTTTACTTTCAAATCCTTTTTAAAACTCCTTCCCCTTCCCATGAAGTTATGTCTTTGGGGAAAAGATTCTAGTTACCTACACACTATCTACAACTCTTATAATTTGACATGCCTCTATCAGGTACCCCTAGGCTTTTGCTGCAAGGAAAAACAAACAGCCTATCTTTTCTCTCCTTATAACCAAAGACTTCCATCCAACCAACATTCTTGTATATTTCTTTGCAATCTTTCCAGTTTTGTGACCAGAACAGCACATAGTATTCCATGTGTGGTTGAACTAATGTTTCCGAAGTTGTAACATTATGCCTCAACTTTTATATACTATGCCCTAACACAGTGGTTCACTCAACCTTTATCTTTCCACTCGTGTACCACTTTGAGTAATCCCTATGCCATCGGTGCTCTGTGATTAGTCAGGGATTTCTTAAGGTGGTATGTGAGTGGGAAGGGAATGTTGAGAATCACTCCTCGAGACCTAATTGTTACTGAAATATTTTGCTTGAGTAAAATTGTCATTGGCCTATTTCCTTTGGAATTATGAAATCGTGCATATAATGAGTCAGTTAGATATGGTTAAAATAGTGGTTCTCAAAACTTTTTTTCCACCCACATACCACCTTAAGCAATCTCTTACTAATCACAGAACACTTATGGAATAGGGAATACTTAAAGTGGTATGTGAATGGAAAGTAAAAGGTTGAGAACCATTGGTCTAAAAGCAAGATCATCCTATGCCTTTCAGGTTTCACCAACATTGGTACACCAACATTCCCTAGCACACTATTATTTACTGAATATGACCTTTCCCTATTTGATTTTCCATATTTCATCACATCAGGTATTGTAGTGTCTAGATTGGGTTTGGGACAGTTGTAGAGGTGTTAAGCTAAGTGTTGAGTAATAATAAAAGGCTTGTAATGGATTATATCATATTTTATATTGTCTATAGATATGTTTTTGAAGGAGATAGATTGTGGGAGTAGTGTAGATCACAAACAAACAAACACTTCACAAAACAGATCTCATTTAAAATGCAAGAGTTTTGCGGAAAGTGAGTCATTCACGCACCAAGAGCATTTGCAAAAACAATCAAACAAGGAGGCTGCTTTGCTAAAGAATTTCAAAAGCAGATATAAATGGATTATTGTTTTGAAAGTAACAGATGAATGGACTCAGAAGTTTGGGTCCAGTGCCTCTAACTGTCTGGTTGCAGTTGCTGTTCATACAAGGTCATGTGGTTTTGCAAGCAGAGAGAGAGAGAGAGAGAGAGAGAGAAAGAACTGGTTTCTTCAGTCATGGAAAGCTGGCAGCATGTTGAAACTCCATTTTGAAGATGGGTTGTGAGTTCCGAGTTCAGCCTGTTGAATATCCTTGTGGCCCATACAAGAGGAAATGACTGGCTAGAGTATTTCACCTGAAATAAGGGAAACAAAAGGAATGCTGTAGTGACCTACAGAAGAAGAGGTTATCATTTGGAAAACCCTGATGGGGCAAGTTTCTTTGGCAAGACACTTAAGTGGCTAATCGGAATAAATCAGTTTGTGTGTGTGTCCAATGAGCAACGAATCTCTCTGAAACCAACAAGAACCTTCCTGAGTGGTAACCAATTACCTTTAAGCTCCAGAGGTTGGTGAAAATTCATAAATGTTAAATTCTGTGCATAGTATAAGAATTCCCTGATACCGGTGAACTTGGAGGAGTGAAAAGTGAATTGAAGAACTTTTCTGAACTTATACACAAGAGATACACATGTGCTTAGAATTAGTTAAAATTTGATCCTGTTTTTATGCTTAAACAAAATTAAAAATGACTTTTGTTTAAGTAATCATTTGTCTTGTTGAAGTTCTATTGCTGCTGGGTTTTGGGGTCCTCTGGGCCCATAGCATGCTTAAAAACATAATCATGTTAAGGGGTCATTTGGGTTACATGTAATTATTTTTAAACACATAAATAGCAAAAGAAGATTGGGGTTGATAGGGGATCTGCATTTAAGTGAGTAAATACAAGTTCTTGGGATTCACTATCTCAGAGGATCTTTCCTGGATCCAGCATGCTAATAGCATCATGAAGAAAGCATGTCAGCGCCTCTACTTCCTCAGAAGTTTGCAAAGTTTTGGTATGACTTCACCAACCTGGCAAATTTCTACAGATGTGTGGTGGAAAGTGTGCTGATGGGTAGCATCATGATCTGGTATGGGGATACCAATACCCCTGAGTGGAAAGCTCTGCAAAAGGTAGTGGATAAAGCCCAGGACATCACAGGCAAAATCCTCCCTACCATTGAGAATACTGCTGTCAGTGATGAGCATCAATCATTAAGGATCCACACCACCCAGCACATGCTCTGTTCTCACTGCTGCCATCATGAAATAGGTATAGGTGCTGCGAAACTCGCACCACCAGGTTCAGGAACAGCTACTGCCCCTCCATCATCAGACTCTCAAACTCTCTGATTGAGTTTAAGGACTCTTACTTTTGCACTTTATTGATTTTTTTTCTCTCTTTATATTGCACAGTCACCTTGTTTACATTTATTTACATGTATACACATCTTCTTGAGTACAGTTTTTTGTACTATGAATAAGTGGTAATTCTGCCTCACCCACAGGAAAAAGAATCTCAGGGTTTTATGTACTCTTGACAATAAATTTGAACTTTGAAAGGCAATCTTGTAGTGGCAGAGTGTATAGTGTCTGAGCTTTAAAACATAAAATAGTTAAAGTGAAAGCAGTATTGAAATTGGAGAATATTTATAAAAAATCAACAGTTATTAAAGTAGAAAAGTCACCTAGTCCAGAAATAGGATTAATGGAGTAGGAAAGATGAAAAATGTGAACAAAAACAAATAATATATTTTTTTGATATATATAGTGGCCTCCATTATGTTTGGGACAAAGACACTTATTTCCTTTATTTGCCCTTGTGCTCCACAGTTTTAAATTTGTTATCAAACAATTCACATGTGATTAAAGTGCACATTCCAGATTTTATTTGAGGTTATTTGTATATCTTTTAGTTTGACCATGTAGAAATTACAGAACTTTTTGTACATATTTCCCTCATTTCATGGCACCATAATGTTTGGGACATTTGGCTTCCCAGGTGTTGTGAGTACTCAGGTATGTTTATTTCATTTGTTTGGTTACAAATTTAAAACTGGAGCACAGGGCCAAATGAAGAAAAAAAAAGTGACTTTGTCCCAAACATTATAGAGGGCACTCCATGTTAACAGCCAAAGATTTGAATTGATATGGATGAACACGATCTGCAGAATCTATGATATGTGGGATTATAGATAACAAGAGTGGGATAGTAATAGGCTTCTAAATATCCAGGTTGTTGAAATGGACATCTGCATTTTAGATGAATTTCACCATAAGGAAATGTGATGATCAGATACATTGTGAATTCAATGATTAAGATCTTGAAGTCCAAAAGCTCAGATCTGGGAATGTGTTTACATGAACATTAGAAGATGATGCAATAAATTGAGGAAGTTGTGAAAATGCACGTTGATATCTTGAGTTTATTAATGGAGAAATACAAAAGAAAGGAACTATACAAACCTTTTAAAAACAATTCTTGGCAACTCACTTCAGGGGGAAGATCAAGGTTTACAAAGGTTGCAAAGTTATTTAGTATGACGGCAACAAGCAATGACCACAATCCACACAGTAGAAAAATGGAAAAGTTGTGGTTCCGAAGAGCAGAGAGGTGGCAAAGCCTTTAAATTTATGAAAAATTTGGAAGATGGAAAAAATGAGATATTAACTCAAACTACAGTAAGATTGGTAATTGAACAGTTGAAATAATTTTTTTTTAAAGTGATTGTCAATAAAAAACAAAAACAACACAGTTGTGATTTGGAATGAATGGTTTGAAAGTACTCTATAGCAAGCATAGGGGATTGCAGAACTACCTGAAAAGAAGTAAACTTCAGGGCTGCAGGGAAGGAACAGAAAATGGTTTATCAGCAATATATAAATATGCTGGAGAAACTCAGCAAACACACTGAATCCATAGGAAGTAAAGTGTAACCAGCATATCAGGCCTAAGCCCTTCATTAAGAATGAATGAATGATTCCTGAAATTCTTTTATATATATAAATAAATAGAATTGCAGTTAGCAATTATTCTTAATACTGTATCCCTCTCCTTACTTTCCTGAACCTCTACCACCTCTTCACTTGCACAAATGTCCTTCAAATCTTTTATTAATTTTACCATCAACCAATACTAAAAGAGGAATATTCATCACATTGCAGCTGGAACATTACTGGATGATGTTAATTACAGTGTGAGGTCCAAATTCATCTCCAGTGTGATTTTTATCCTTTTGGGGTTGAAAAATGTCAGCTTTACTTACTCACCATCTTTGTTGCCCCAGATTCAAGTTACTTAATGGGCAAAACATCAAAATGCATTTTTGTGAGATCTGTGACCTCCTGTAATTTCCTCATCTATTTTGCCTTAAGGGAAGGATCATTGGACACACTAAACTTCTAAACATGAGGAACATTCTATCTTGCTGATCAAAATCTCTGCCAGTCTCACAGTTTACTGTTCACTAATACATTATGGAGATCATTCAAATGCCAATCTCAAAGACAGAACATATCATTCACATCTTTTTACCTGCTGGTGCTGGCAGAGTGCATAGGTTTTTATCTGCATTGTAGATTTCCCAAAGATATGAGGAATTTTAAGTTGCATTCATTTGATATTAATCTTTGCGGAGACTTTACTGACAATCTTCTGCTTGAGTGTCTGGATGGATCCCAAAATGGTTTCCATCTACCTTGCATAAAGAATATGCCTCCTTCTGCAGTTATTGCTTTTCATTATTCATTATTCTCTTAGCTGGGAGAGTGATGCGTGTGAAGGCAGTGATGATAAAATTAGGACAATTGCCTGAAGCTGTACTGTTAATACTGATCAGCCTCTTGGACCATTGTGAGTTTTTGAAATAACTCAGAGTTTAGTTTTGCTTCTCTTTTCTCATTGCTTTGCAAATTATTGCATTTTTAGCATCTCCAGGTACTAAGCTAATTTTCAAATACTGTAACATGTTCTAACCTATAAGTAACCTTCTTTTCTAATGTTGTTTCAAGAATCATTTTTGCACCGAACATTAGGGGTCATTCCTTGCTACCCTTGTATCTAATGGCACGACCTTTTACACCTGTCAGAGTAACAAAACAGGGTCTTTGTGAATTTCGCAATTCACTTTTCAATCCTACATACAGTGCTCTCAATGACATTTGGGATAAAGAAAATATTTTTCCCTTTATACAGTGCTTGTGCTCCACAGTTTTAAATTTGTAATCAAACAATTCACATGTGATTAAAGTGCACATTCCAGATTTTTTAGCGATATTGGCGTACATTTTGCTTTGACCATGTAGAAATTACAGCACTTTTTATACCTCATTTCAGGGTATCATAGCATTTGAGACATAACCATGGTATGTATATTAAAAGTAGTCGTAGTTAGTACTTTGTTGCATATCATGTATGTATTGATTGCTTGAAGTCTGTGACTCACAGATGTAACCCGCTACTGAGTATCTTCTCTGGTGATGCTTTGCCAGGCCTCTACTACAGCCATCTTCAGTTCTTGCTTGTTTCAGGGCATTTTGGAATTTCTCTTCGTTGAGATGAGAATATTTCTGTCATCAGCAGTGGAGATCTACCTTGGCCATTCTGGCCCTTTTGTGATTACTGAGCTCACCAGTACACTGAGTCTTCTTAATGATGTTCCAAGCAGTTGATTTTGGTAATCCTAAGATTTGGGTGGTGACTCTTTCGGTTTTATTCTTGTTTCTTCAGCTTCATAGTGACTTCTTTGACTTTCATTGCCGCAAGTATGGTCCTTGTAAAAAAATATGGCAATTACAGACTCCAAAGGTGTTCAAAAGCTTAGAAGCAAGCCTGGATCTCTTATACCTGCACCCATGAAGTAATTAAACAAACCTGAGTAATCACAAAGACCTGTAAAGCCAAATGTCCCAAATATTACAGTGCCTTGAAATGGGAGAACTATGTATAAAAAGTGCTGTAATTTCTACATGGTCAAACCAAAATTAACCTTGAATAAAATTTAGAATGTGCATTTTAATTACATGTGAATTGCTAATTACAAATGTAAAACCGTGGAGCACAGAGACAAATAATGTTGTCCCAAATATTATGGAGGGCAATATATCAATTCTGATTCCTTCAATCTTTAAAAAAAGCAGATTATAACAACTCATTTTTATTTTGTTTCATTAAATGTTACACTATTTTTAATTTTTAGTGAACTAATGAAAAACAGTTTTTGTAATAACATGAGTAAATACATTAACTTATCTGGAATTATGTGGATTAATATTGAACTTAAATGTTAATTTCTCAATGAAAATGATGCACATTTCAAAACACTAGACCAATTTTAAAAAAGTAAACCTTTTTATTTATATTTATATATATATATTTATATGTGTATGTATATATAAAAGAAATACAAAATTTCAACACAATGAAAATATTATCATGGCATTTCAGTTTTTTCTGAGCCTTCCGCTTGTGTCACTGTCTCAGGTATATTGGAAGTAAGTAATGTCCTTCTGTTGTAGTGTCCCTTAATTATGCCGGAGTTGTTGTTTTCATTCAGAATTTGTTTTTGTTTTTGTCTGTTTAGTGACTGTACAAGTCCGAGGACAACAACAGCCAACGAGTATTGACTGGTTAGCTTCCTTGGTTGCATGATAAGTGGATTTGGCTGCACTCTTCCCAGAAGAAAATAGGTTTTAATCTTTCCTTCTTGTTCACTTATCCCTTTGACATATATTTCACCCCTGTATTCAAAGGCAAATCCTTTGTCCTTCAGGATAAGGTATGTATCTTCAGGCACTTGAATTTTGCCACTAATGCCTGTGCTGTCCATACGGCTTGCTAAATTTACAGTTTTACCCCAGATATCATATTGAGGTTTCTTGGCGCCAATAACCCCTGCAACGACTGATCCATGGCTAATACCTGGAAGTAGAAGTGCATTATTAGGTAAATTACTCACTACTTCAATGCATTAAATCCTCCAGAAGTGACAATTGATGTCATGACAACCTAATTATTAATTACTCACGTTGCATATATTTTATTTTCTAAAAATATATTTTATTATGAACTAAACCCATAAGATTTAGAGTACATCTTAAATAGTAATGTTTTGACATCACAAGAAAAGAATTAGGCAGATTTGTTCAAAAGAACAGATTTAACATGTTACAACTGAGCTTGATCTGGCTTTGACTTTGTCCCATTCATATGTTTTCTAGCAAAGATTGAGCACTGATCATAAGTAGAGACTAGGTTTGATTTTTTTTTAAGCCTCTAATTACTGTTCTAGATTAAATGTTGGCAGAGACCAGATTTTCACTCAGCAGGTCACACAGCATCGATAGGAAGTAAAGGATAACCCACGTTTCAGGCCTGAGCTCTTTGTCAAGGTATGAGCAAAAGACTGGCAGACTTGTCTGCACTATGAACAAAACACAAGAGCAACAATTTCCAATTATATATTGCCCCTAACATAGCAAAAAATACCCAAGTGTAGTACCATATAAAAAAAATGAATAGGCCCCTGAGCCCACCATAATTGCACCAATCATGATGAATTCAAAAATGAGGAACATAAAATACTATCAGTTTACTGAGAATTAATGATTGAATCTGCTCTAAAGCTCCTGATAAATTACTTCAGTTATATTATATTTATCTTGGAGCATGCAAAGACAATATATCTAAAACTTAATGTAATATGATCTTGGAAAATAATCCAGTAATTACAGCTGAATCCTTTTAATGCTGTGGCCCAATTTTAAAAAAAATCAAGAATCATAGATATTTTATACAATACACACTACCTGCCAGTATGAGTCACTGTGTAATACTTTATAACTGGGAGAACATGGAGACGATAATTAAATGTGAGGAAATGATTTTAAAATGCTGTATTACATTTGTAAAATTATTACACTGACGTGTTTATGTATGCTACTTGTGTGGGGCTAAATGGGTCATGGAAAGATGCTACAGTCGTTAAGGTGTTTAATAATGGACTGAAGGACATAAATATTTACTTCAAATATTTGTGAACTAAAATGAGCTATTTATCAGAATAATTTTAATTTTGGACAGAGGAAGAAATACCAGTTGAAGTTACATGTCTAAATTCAGCTTTCTGTAAAAACTAATTGATAGATAAGAAGTGGTACATGATCTTAAAGGCATGGTTAAACAGAACATAGAGAAAGATAAGAACTGCAGATGCTAAAATCTTAAGTGAACAAAGAGAAATTGGAGGGATGCAGCCTCTAAGGAGAGAAATGGTCAGTGAATACAGCAGGAATAGGCTCCTGAGCCCACCATAATTGCACCAATCATGATGGCAAGCTCAATTAATTTCATCTGTCTGCACATAGACTCTTTCCCTCTATTTCCTGATTGTTCCTGTGTCTGTCCAAATGCCTATGAAATGTTTTTGTATCTGCTTCTACAATCCCTCTTTTTAATCTTTCCCCCTCTCAACAAGTTCATGCATTCTAGTATTTGACATTTCTACCCTTTGAAAGGACTATCTACCTAATCTATGCCTCTTGTAATCTTATATAATTATATGAGATTGTCCACCAGCCTCTCCAGAGAAAACACTCCAAGATAGTTCAACCTCTCTTAAGAGCTATTATTATGATCATTAATGAAATACTAATAGTGGTTATTCAGCACTTGACAAAAATAATTTTGTATTTTTCAACCATCTAATTAAATGTACGGTTGCCTTATAATAGGAGGGTCATCAATAAAGCAGCTGAAGATGATTAACCCAAAGGAACCTGAGGAACTTTTTCATTGATGATCTGGCACTAGAATTAAAAACTATTCACAACCATCTTCTGTATTATGAGGTAAGAATCCACCTCATGAAGTATTTTCCTTTGATACTCATTGACATCAGTATTTGCAGACTCTTTAGCAGCAAACTCTATCAAATATAGCATTAATATCAAAATTAATGTGCCATGAAGTGCAGAAAGGGCAAGCTTGGTCTGGCTATTCACTGCAACAGAACTTCTTGGACCTCACCATGCTGCTGAATCTGGCAGGGGATGTTGAGAGGGTGGGTCTGGACCTGTACAATCCCTACTCACCTAAATCCATTCATGCTGTTCCTTTCTGAGGAGTGGGGTATCCTATCAAGCCCCACAAACTGACTGAAAGGAACCACCATCATCATACAGATGGATAGCCAGAAGAAGATCTAAAGCAATTTCTTTCACATCTCTGGAATTCAGTTCTTTGATCTTTGTTTAGAGGAAAACTGTAGCTGAGTGGTCCTCACAAAACCCAAACAGAATGTGGGTGAGCAGTCTATCAGTATGTAACTGCTGCTTGATAGCATTGTCCATCACTTTGCTGATGAGAGAGAGCAGACTGATTATAAACTAGATTGGATCACCCTACACTTTTCTGTGAACAAGACATATTTAAGTAACTTTTCACATTGTTGAGTAAATGCCAGCACTTTATCTGTCCTGGAATAGCTTGATTCAAAGCACACCTGGTTATAAAATCTGTCATAAAGTGCACACCTTGGAACCAGGCCCTTTGGTGCATTATGCTCATGCTGATTTTTTTGCTCATCAATACAAAATCAATTTGCCCACATCAGTTACATATCCTTCTATGTATTGCCTATTTGAACACCTGTCCTAATACCCCTTAAAAATGTGCTTGTATCTGATTCCAGCACCTCATCTCTGTGTGAAAGACTTCCCCTCAAATCCATTTTGAAACTTCTTCCATATGCCTATCCCCTCTTGTTGTTGATAGTCCTACCATGGAAAGAAAGATTCTGTCTATCTACCCCATTTCTTCCTCTCATTATTTTATATACCTATATTAGGTCAAGACTCAGCCTTCATTCCAGGGAAAACAAGTGCAGCCTATCCAACTCTCCCTTTAAATTAATCCTGCTGAATCTCCTCTGCATTTTCTCCAGTGCTATCACATATTTCCTGTGAAGTAACAACCAGAAATGAGCACATTACTACATATGGTCAACCAGCATTTTGTAAAGTGGCAACATAACATCCCAACTATTATGGTTCTTTGCCTCAATCAGTTAAGGTAAACTTTCCATATGCTTTCTTCACTCTCTAAGTGTTGCTAGTTTCATGAAATTATGGTCGAAACTTTGTTCTTCAACATTCCTTAGTACCCTATAATTTGCTGTATATGCCCTATTTAACTTCCTAAAATCTATCACCTTTTACCTTTTGGGATTAAATTCCATCTGCCAGATTCTACGCAACATTCCATTTGATTGATATTCTGCTGAAAACGTAGATAACGTATCTTGATAGACATAACACCACTCATTTTTTCTGCCATTCATATGCAAATTGTTAACATGTATCACAAGCTACTAAGGTCCCATCACCATTGGTCACATACTTCCAATTAATACTGCAGGACTACCCTATCATCATGCCAATTTTCAATCCTATTAGCTAGCTCATTTTGGAACACATGCCTCAATCTTCAAGACCAACCGACCTGGAGTCTTGTCACCTAGCTTACTAAATAATGGCTACTGGCCTGCTTTCATCAACCATTTTACGCATCTTCTCAAAAAACTCAGTAAAATTAGATTCAAGGAGGATTTACCTAACACAAAGCCATGCTGACAATTTTCGATTGCCTGCTGACTTTCTAAATGTACAGAAATCTATTCCTTAAAATGCCCTCTTGACCTAAACTCTCCCATGATGAGAAGCAACCTTTCTACATCTAATCTGTCCACGCCTTTCAACATTCAAAATGTTTCATTGAGATCTCTCCTCATTCTCCTAACTTCCAGCAAGCTCTCAAATGCTCCTCATTTGATAACCCTTTTATTCCTGGTATCATCCTTGTGAAGTTCCTGTGAACACTTTCCAATGTCAGCAGATCCTTTCTTAAACGAAGAGCCCAAAACTGCTCACAATACTCCGTGAGGTATCACCAGTGCCTTATTAAGCCTCTTATATTCTATTCCCCTTGAAGTGAATGCCAGCCTTGCATTTGCCTTCTTCACCAGCGACTCAACATACAAGTTTACTTTTTTGTACATGAACTCCCAAGTCCCTTTGCATCTGGGTATTTTCATTTTTCTCCCCATATAAAAAAGTCACATTTATTTTTCCACCAAAGTGCACGTTCATACACTTTCTGACATTATATTTCATTTGCCACTTCTCTGCCCAATACTCCAAATTCATCTAAGTCCTTCTGCAGCTTCTTTTTTTCCCTCAAAACTACCTGCTCTCCCACCTTTCTTTGTATCAACTGCAAACTTGGCTACAAAGCTATTTATTCCATAATCCAAATCATTAATATACAACATAAAAAGCAGCAGCCCAAACACTGACCCCTGTGGAACATGATTAGCAACTGTCAACCAACCAGCATATGATCCTTGTATTCCAACTCTCTGCTTCCTGCCTATCAGTCCATGCTAGTATGTTTCCTGTTATACCATAGGCTCTTATGTAGCCTTATGTGTGGCACCTTTTCAAAGGCTTTCTAAAAATCCAAATACACAACCTCCACAGAATCTCCTTTATCTAGCCTGCTTGTCACTTATTCATAGAATTCCAATAGGTTTGCGAGCAAGATTTTCCTTTAGGGACACCATGCTGGCTTTGATCTACCTTGTCATGTGCCTCCAAAACTCCATAACCTCATCCTTGACAATCGACGCCAACATTTTCCCAACCACTGACATCAGGCTAATCAATTTATAATTTACTTTCTGCTACCTTATTCCCTTCTGGAATAGTGTGGTGACATTTGTGATTTTCCAGTCCTCTAGGACCATATTGATCTATTGTTTCCTGAAAGATCATTACCAATGCCTCCACAATCTCTACCATTACCTCTTTCAGAACCCAAGGGTGCAATCCATCTGGTCCAGAACATATACACCCTGAGACTATTCAGCTTTCTGAACACCATCTCCCTTGAAATAGTAACTGCACTCACTTCCCTTCCCTGACTCCCTTCAACATCTTCTCTTCCACAGTGAAGATTGTTGCAAAATACTCATTTAGTTCCTCTGCCATCTCCTGTCATCTTCCATTATTATTTCTAATGGTCCTATATCTACTCTCACCTCTCTTTTACTCCTTATATAATAGAGAGAGTGCAGAGAAGGTTCACGAGAATGTTGACAGGATGTCAGGGTTTGAGTTACAGAGAAAGTTTGAGAAGCCTGGGGCTTTTTTCTCTGGAGCGTAGAAGATTGAGGGGGGATTTGATGGAGGTGTTCAAGATTTTAAAAGGGACAGAGAGAGTTAACGTGGATAGGCTTTTTCAATTAAGAGTGGGGGATATTCAAACCAGAGGCCATGTTTTGAGTTTGCAGGGAGAAAATTATAAGGGGAACATGAGTGTAAATTTTTTTTCACGCAAAGGGTGGTTGGAATGTGGAATGAGCTTCCAGCAGAGGTGGTTGAAGCAAGGACATTATTTACATTTAAGGAAAGACTGGATAATTACATGGAGGGGAGAGGATTGAAGGGGTATGGACCAGGTGCTGGTCAGTGGGACTAGGAGGGTGGGGATTTGTTCCGGCATGGACGAGTAGGGCCAAACTGGCCTGTTCTGTGCTGTATATGGTTATATATACTTGAAGAACCTTTTTGCATTCTCTTTGATATTATTTACTAGCCTACTTTCATGCTGCTTTTCCCTTCTTATGAATTTTTTTTTGTTTTTAAAAATTTCTCAATCCCTTATCTTCCCACTAATTTTTGCTTCCTTTTGGTTTGACGTTGGTTTTGCCTTCAGTTGTGACATTTTTCCATTGGAATATTTCCTCTTTTTTTTTTAATGTATTTATCCTGCACATTCCTCATTTCCTGCAGAAACTCCATCCATTGCTGTTCTGCCATCTTCCCTCCTAGTGCCCCTTTCCAATATACTTTGGCCACTGTCATTCCCTTTACTCACCTGAAATACTGACATATCTGACTTTAGTTTCTCCTTGTTAAATCTCCAATTAAGTCAATCATATTGTGATCACTTCCCCCTAATAGCTCTCTAATCACCTCTGGTGTATTAGACGACACCCAATCCAGTACCCCTAGTGGGCTCATCAACAAGCTGTTCTAAAAACAACTTTTAGACTTTTTACAAATTCTCTCTTGAGATCCAGTCCCAACATGGTTCTTTCAATCTACTTGTATGTTAAAAATTCCCACGACTACCATAACATTACCTTTTTGATTGGCCTTTTTTAATTGCTGTTGTAATTTAACATCCACATTCCAGCTACTGTTTGGAGGTCTGTATGCAACTGCCAAGAGTGCCTTGCCATTTCTTAATTCAACCCACAATAATTCTGTATCTTCTGAGCCAATGTCACCTCTTTCTAAAGCTTTAATGTTGTTCTTCACCAAAAGAGCCACATCACCCTTTCTGCTTACCTGCCTATCCTTTGGATAAGCTGTATATCCTTGGACATTAAGCTCCCAATGACATCCATCATTTTCCATGAGTCCGTGATGGCCACAACATCATACTGCCAATGTGTAGCTGTACTACACATTGGTCATCTACTTTATTTCATATGCTGCGTACATTTAAATACAAAATCTTTAGCCCTGTATTTGTTACTTTTGACTCTGTCTCCCTGTTGCTTTGCAACTCATCCCACTGACTGCTATATTCCCCCATCTGCCTGTACTTCTTTACAAATTCCCTACCATCTGTTTCAACTTATGCACTAACCACCACTTCCTCTTCACTTTGGTTCCCCTCCCCCTGCAAATCTAGTTTAAAACCCTCCCCACCTCCTCCAACAGCATTAGCAAACCCCTGTCAGGATATTGGTTCCCCTCAAGTATGGATGCAACCTGCCCCACTTGTACAAGTCACTCCTTCCTCAGAAAAGTTTCCAATGATCCAAGAACTTGAAATCCTGTCCACTGCACCATCCCTTCAGCCACACATTTGTCTACACTATCTTCCTGTTCTGATCTTCCCTAGCTCGTGGCACCGGAGTACAACCTAGGGGGTCCCACTCTTCAGCCTCTTTCCTAATTCCCTAAACTTACTTTGCAGGACCTCTACCCCTCTCCTACATCTGGCATGGTTTCCAATATGTACCACAACCTCTACCTACTCACCCTCCCCATTAAGAATATTCTGTACCTGCTCAGAAACACCATGGATCAAAGCACCCAGAAGGCAACACTCTATCCTGGTCTCTATTTAGCAGCCCCAGAATCTCCTATTCTTCCCCTGATATCGAGTCCCCTATGATTATCGTTCTATCTGCCTTCTTTGCCCTTCTCTTCTGAGCCTTAGAGCCGATGACAGTGCTATTGGCCTGCCTGCTGCCTGGTTCAGATAGGTCATTCCCCCTAGCAGCATCCAAAGTGGTATTCATGTTGCTGAGGGGAATGGCCATGGGGGTACTCTGCACTGCTTGCCTATTCCCTTTCCCGCTCCCTCTCCTGACTGTCACCCAGCTACCTTCCTCTTGCCTCCTGGGTGTGATTGCTTCCCTGTAATTCATGTCTATCACCGCCTCAGCCTCCCAAATGATCCAGAGTTCATCCAACTCCAGCTCCAATTCCCTAACACAGTCTGTAAGGAGCTGCAGCTGGATGCACTTTTCGCAAATGAGCTTCCCTGACTATCCACATTCTGCAGGAGGAGCATGTCCCTGCCCTAGCTACCGTTCCCATTGTCTATTTAAAGGGAAAGAGTTAGAAAAAACTGTCCTTACCTTGACTCAACTCTTACACCTCCACCTCAGCCTCTACTCCCCTCAGCTTCTCAAGCCAAAGCCGCAAATTCCCACTCCTACACTGGGCCACTCACCCAATGGCTGCTCCACTTGATCTTACCTTCCTTTTATTAGCTACAACTAATGGGGAAACTTAAGCACCTACCTCTGCTGTTTTTTCAAATGTCCCTCCTCTCTTTCACAGTTCCACTCTATGAGTTTCCGACGAGACCCTCGAACACTCCCTTTTAAATTCTTCTCCCCAACCTAAATGTATCCTCCAGTGTTCTGGTAGCTGTGGCTTATGAAGATGCAAAAACCTTCCTCCCTGCTTCTAAAGAGATCCTGGGATAGATCAAATCCAGCCCTGGGGATTCATCCGACTTTATGCAATCCAAGATATCCCACACCTCTACCTTTTAATGTGCTGAGAACCTGGTTAAAGACTCAGCCCTCTGCTTGTACTCCTGCAGCAATGAACTAATTAAACTGATCTCATCACTGCACAGCACAGTGCTAAATAGGCTACCAGAGCAAAGTTCAGTGGTTAGTAGGGCTAGTGTCTGATGAACAGGGGCAATTGGTGCTGACGCTCAGCAGAAAGATGTGGAGCTCAAGTGAACATGAGCATTGCTGAGGATCGACAGAAGTCACTACACATGCTCATCATCACCTTCTGTTGGATATGATGGAAATGGCTTTCTCCTCATCTGTGTTTGGGCTGCACAGCTCTTCCCAGTCTCAAGATTTCTTTCTGATTACAAACTGAACACAAAGAATGCCTTTCATTTTCTACACATGAGATTTTGCTGTTAGCATAAGTTTTGGGATACCCTTAGATAAATGCCAACCAGGATCCATGATTTCCAACCGAGCACTGCCCGGTTCTACCTCCTACCCAAGAACCATAATCTCAATTGAGCATTTCCACATGCTCCTGCTTCACTAAGCGTTCATGTTTCATATGATTTCATCATAGTATGTTGCACACCTAGCAAAATGAAGTGACATGAGCTGCCTGAGGCCCATAAGGCAGATCTTGGAACAAGCACAAGAGCAGCAGAAAAACAAGAAAACCTACTAGCAAATGTTCCATCTGAACAGGAGAGCAGAAGAGGGAAGCAATGACTGCACAAGCTATAATTAATTCCCTCTAACAGAGGATATTTGTACAAGAAACCTGCTGAATGAATGTATATAATACAAACCAAATGAACCTCTCCATATTACAATCTCATATCAATACAGGGCATCAATAATCATGTGAAGAGTCTAGATGATGTGTTAAATTTCCAAACAATTTGCTGTGCATGTCAATTGATACTGAATATAACATTCATGAATAAGTTGCTGATCTTGTAACTTAAATACAAAATCTACTTCTTCCTTGATCTGTTTGGCCTGCTGAGTTTCTCCAGCATTGTGCATTTTTTCTGATTCTTCCTTGTTATGTTAAAGTACTATAAATTTGTATAAGCATTGGTGAGGCCATTTTCAGAGTATTGTGTGCAGTCTTGGTTGCCTAACTGCAGGAAGGATATCAATAAGATGGATAAAGTGCAGAGAAGATTTACTAGGATGTTGCCCAGACTTCAGGGTCTGAGTTACAGGGAAAGATTAAACAGGTTAGGACTTTATTCCCTGGAGCGTAGAAGAATGAGGGGTAATTTGATAGAGGTATTTAAAATTATGAGGGGGATACACAGAGTTGAGGGTGGGTGAGTTTCTGTTGAGGGTGGGTGAGATTCAAACAAGAGGACATGGGTTAAAGGTGAAATGGGAAATGTTTAGGGGAAAACATGAGGGGGAACTTCTTCACTCAGAGAGTGATGGGAGTGTGGAACGAGTTGCCAGCTGAAGTGGTAGATGGAAATTTATTGGAAATTTGGACAGGTATATGGATTAAAGAGGAATGGAGGGCTAAGGATTGAGTGCAGGTCAGTGAGACGAGGCAAGAAAAAATGGTTCAGCACAGACTAGAGGGACTGAAGTGGCCCGTTTCTGTATTGTAATTGTTCTACGGTTCTGTGAATGGCATCTAATTATAAGAACTCTTATCTCTGTATAAAATATATTTTCCTCTGATCAGTTCCACTCTGCATGTCTAAACCTTGCTTGAAAATTTATACCTTTAAAATGCTTTCTGACATCAGGGGTGGCTACAGAGCATTGTAGCCTAACCAGCTGTAAGTAATGTGCATAACATATCGTCTAGGCTGGCATTAAGTAAGAGAACACCTATTTCAAACCAATGAAATATGCACTCAATCTGCATTAAGAAATCTTTGTGAGATTCTGAATGTTGTTCACTTTAGCCATTATTTCAACGTACAAAGTGATGACTGATCCACTACCAGTTTCACTCAATCCTGTTATTACTTTTCAGTTACACTTTCTGACATACTTCTATTAATTTTAATTTTGCACACAAATAGGGGTTTCTAGAAAGCAGGCAACTTTGGGCAGATGGCTCATCTCATCTTATGACTTCTTTATATTTTTCTATTGTTAAAAGGTGACCATGATAAGTGTTGTAAGAGCTGAATAGGTCAGTGATAGAGCCTTCAGACGTAGTAAAACTCACATTGAAGGCAAAGTAAAATCACGATCAGAATATTATGCATTAGATTACTTCATATTGGCATGGCCAGCTGTAATGAATTATAGTTCTGGCAACAATGAAGGTATTAACATGCATGTTAGTGGTTATTTAAGGTGAACCATTGAGCATCTGCAAACGCCACTACTCCCTTGAGAGTTATTCCTGCACAGTGGAGGATGTTATCTGTCCAAAATGAAGAAGCATTTGAAGAGTTCTAATAGCCTTGAGCATCATTTATAAAATAAAAAACGCAGACACATCAAAGGAGATGATTGTGGACTACTACACATAAATTGGTTCTGTCATAGAACGAGTGGAGAGCAAAGTTCCTTGGTACGTATGTAGCTGATGACTTATCTTGGACCCAAAAACCTCCTCATTAGTGAGGAAGGTGCAGCAGTGCCTACACTTCCTAAGGACATTGAGGAGAGCAAGAGTACTGGCGCCCATCTTATTTTGTAGGATCTTAATCGAGAGCGCCTTCTCTGGTAGCTGCAAAGCAATGGACTTGAAGTAAATTCCAAGGATAGTCAAAGGAATCAAGAAGATCGCTGGGGTCTCCTTTTCTTCTATTGTTGACTTTTATTGGAAGCACTGCTTAAATAGGGCTCAAAGAATTATTGAGGACTCTTTCCAGAGCACACAGTATCTTTGGCGTACTACCATCAGGAAGAAGGTATAAGAGCATAAAAATCAGAACTGCGAGGCTGGGAAATAGCTTCTTCTCACAGCAGTGAGATTGATGAATGGTATCCTATAACATTGGGGTTCTTATTAATTAAATGAGTATATTCTAAAATATGTAAATATATTCATTTTATATAACATCTTCATGTATACATGTGATTAGTGTGTACTATGTGTACCATGGTCTGGTTGTACATGTTCAGTCAGATAATAATGATCTTGAAAACAACGTGAAATAATTTATAATTTGTCTGTAAAGTTTCATATCTTGATGCTTTTCTGGTTTCTGTTTATTGGTCCTCAATTGTGTCCCCTGCTTGGGTGCAATCTGATGACTGAAAGCGTGCTCTCTTTCACTTCAATTCCCTTTAAATGTTGTTGATGACCCAAGAGGAAACTCTTGCCTCCTGTGACCTAGTTTTAGGTGAAACACGAAAGTTTGCAGATGTTGTGATTGTAGTAAAACATACACAAAATGCTGTAGGTATTCCACCAGTCTTTCATCGTCTATAGGAGACGAAGATACTTTGCTGATGTTTTAGGCCTGAGCCCTTCTTCAAAGAATAAGTAAAGAATAAACAGAACAAAAAAAAAACAGGAAATCTCAGAATAGTCATAGTGCTGGCTGGAGGACGAGTCCAGACCAATAAAAAAATGTTAATTGGATATAAGGGGAGAGTTGAGAATTGATTATGTCTTTGTGAAAGGAAACAGGAAAAAGGTAGAATGGTAGAGCTGGGGGGAAGAAGTGAAGGGGTAGGGTTTAACAAAAGCCAGAGAAGTCAATATTAATGCTATCCCATTGGAGGATGCCCATTTGTAGGTGTTGTTCTTCCAATTTGCAGGTGGTCTCAATCTGGCAGTGCATGAAAAAAATGAATGGGATGGGGAATTGAAATGGGTGGCTATTTGGAGATTCACGCTTTTGTGATCTCCCAGTCTGCCCTCAATCTCTCCATGTAGAGGAGACCACAACAGGAGAACTGGATGCAGTAGATGACCCCTGCAGATTCATAACTGAAATATTGCTTCACTTGGAAGGACTGTTTGGAGCCCAAAATGGTGGTGAGGTAGGAGATGTGGGTGCAAATGGAGCATGTCCTGCGGTCATCTCTGATGAGCTGGCATGGAAATTCTCATCCTAGGTGCAGATGTGATGGATATGGAGGAATTGAGGGAATAAATGGAATCCTCATAGGGGAAAGGGTGTGAAGAAGTATAGTCAAGGTATCTGTGAGAGCTGGTGGGTTAATGAAAGAAGTTTTTCTCCTGAGCTGGAGATAGAGAGATCAAGGAAAGGGAGAGTGTTGCTAGAAATGGATCAAGTGAATTTTAGGTCAGGGTGGAAGTTGGCAGCAAAGTGGATGAAGTCAATGATCTCATTATAGGTGAATGAGGGTGAAAGTAGTCATCGATGTAGTGAAGGAAGAGTTGAGGATTTTTGTTTATGTAGCCTTATAGCATGTAGCCAACAAAAAGGCAGGCAATAGTTTGGGCCCACGTAGGTACCTATGGTTACCCTTTTAACCAGGTGAAAGTGGGATGTTAAAGGATAAATTATTGACAGTGAGGACAAGTTCTGCCAGGCAGAGGGGGTGGTGGAGGGGGACTGGTTGGATCTATTGTTCAGAAATAAACAAAGGGCTTTGAGGCCTTCAGAATGGTGGATGGAAGTGCATAAGGATGGTAACAATGAGTGATCCAGTTCAGGGAACTGGAAGTTGTTAAAGTGGTGCAGGATACATGAAGTGTCCCAGACGGACTGGACCAGGGGGACAAAACAGAGTTGAGATAAGTGGAGACCAATCAATGGGGCAGGAGCATGCAGACACAATGGGTCTGCCAGGGCAATTGGATTTTTGACTGCCTTGGGATACTTGCTGTGGACCACAGGTATTCCTGACTGAGAAATTATGGTGGAACATGAGTCAGTGCACTCAAATGCATGAATATCTGCATCCATACACAAGGGGCCCTCTAGGCAGTGGTGCAATGATGTGTTGGCACATGGAGTCCTCTTCAATTGTTTCAGCCTCTGGACCCAGAGCTAAGTACACTGGCAAGCTCCTAGTCATGCATGTCTGGTATTCAATTTTTTGATATATCTCATTGGACCTTTTACTTTCCTTTTCCTTATTATCTCAGCTTAAATGGAAGAGCTAACAGACAATGAATGACCTTTTCATTAATCTACATTTGTAAGCTAAAGAATTGTATTTATACACTGCTTTGAAAACAGTTGAAATTCATTTTTTTAACCAGTAAAGTCCAAACAGAATGAATTAACTTGCATTCACCTTTATAATTAGAAAATAAATAATTACTCCTAACTGTGGATCTCAACCAATCCGGTATGTATACATCACCTCTTCTGCCCTCAAGATCCTTAGTGGTTTTAGTGTGCCACCATTACAGATATATCTTTAGCTAATCCCTAAGCTTTGGAATTTTCTCTTTATTCCATATTTCTACATCTCTACTTACCTCTCAACTTTAAAACCAATATTGAGCCAAGCTTTTGGTAATCTAGGTTCTTAAACAATACAGTGTAGCATTTGTGCTATGCAGCCATGGATAAGAACGACACACACACCAAAGTCTTGAAGTCGAGACTGATTTATTGCACTGGTCAACGCATTTTATATGCGCCCCAGGTGCTGACGTCAGGGCACTGCATCATGATATTGCCCAGCATTACCCCATAGTTCACTGTCTTCCTGTAATGAGGGACGTGACGATGGCCAATGTCACTTCCTCCCTCCCCCCTCGCTCCTGGTACGCGTGGTCACCACATTGGTTGGCCATTTTGTGGGCAAGTCGTAGTCTTTGTGTATGGGCCACTACACGACCCTCACCGAACCGGCAATCAGGCCATTGTCTCTTGACCTGGGCAGTCTGCCCTTGCGTCGTGGAAGAGGAGTGGAGACTGGCTGGTAACTGTCCAGATATGCTGGCTTTAGGCGGTCAACAGTAAAGATCTCCTCCTTACTGCTATGTCACGGATGAAAGTGAAGCTGTTGTCCCTGATGACCCTGTAGGGCCCCTCGTAGGGTCATTGTAGAGGCAGCCGGTGTGTGCCACTTCACACAATCACATATTGACGTCTTTAAGTCCCTGGGGATGTTATGTCTGGGCTGGTCATGTTGTGGGGGTTGTTGTAGGACCAGGGACCCCAGTTTTCGCCACAAGGTCTCAAGGGTGGCCACAGGGTCTTCTAGGTATTTGTCGAGGGCCAGGAACTCCCCTGGAATGATTAAGAGTGTGCTGTAGACCATCTCTGCTGCCAAGGCATTGAAGTTTTCCTTTGGCGCTGTGTAAATTCCCAGCAGGACCCAAGGCAGTTCGTACACCCAGTTGGGACCCTTAAGCCAGGCCAACAAGGCTGCCTTAAGGTGCTTGTGAAACCGCTTTACCAACCCATTGGCCTGAGGGTGGTACGCTGTGGTGTGGAGGAGCTGTGTCCGCAGGAAGTTAGCCAGCACTGCCCAGAGCCCAAAAGTAAATTGTGCCCTCCTGTCTGGACACCCGTGTGTTGATGAGATCCCTGGCACAGGTTTACGTGGTGGTATCAGTCAGCAGAACTGCCTCAGGCCACCTAGTGGAGTGGTCAACAATGGTAAGTAGATATCTCGCCCCACGGGAAGTTGGTAGTGGCCCCACTATATCAATATGTATAATGCTGAATCTGCGTCACACTGGTTCAAAAGTCTGTGGGCACCTTTGTGTGAGTCTGCACTTTGGAGGACTGGCAGTGCATGCAGGTCTTGGCCCACTGGCTGTGACTCGTATTTCCAGATGCACCAGGCTGTCAAAAACATGGGGTCAAAACCTGGCACCTCCATGTGGCCGGGACGATGGGGCGAGGGCTGCTGGTGGAGACGTTGCACAGTAGAGTCAGGTTACCTGGGCTGATGGGGACGTCTTCACCCTGAGACCAGAGAGAGCTGTCATATACGTGGGGATCTCAGGATCCTGCTGCTGCGCTTTGGTGAGGGTCACTTAATTGACCCCCTGGGACAGGACATGGACCAACTTAATCACGGGGCATGACAGACCGTCAGCAATCACATTGGTGTATGTGCATGGTAAATTCGGACACGTAGGACAAGGGTCTCTGCTGCCGGTCCGATACCTCATGGAAGGCAAAGGTCAACAGCTTGTGAAGACTTTAAATTGCCTACCTTCCAAAGAGTAACGAAAATGTATTCCCTCCCAGGTACAGTGCCAATAGCTTTCAGTCAAAGGCACTATATTTGAGCTCTGGAGGAATGGAGGTGTCTGCTACAATAGGCCAGGGATTGCCATGGCCTTCATTGTGCTGTTCTAGTACCCCCCTACTGCAGTGCTGGAGGCGTTGACTATCAGAGTGGTAGGTGGCTCTGGTCTGGGGTGTACCAGGAGGGTGGCATTGGCCAGTGTGTCTTTGGCATACTTGAATGCCCTGAAAGACTCATTGTCCCAGGTAATGTCCTTTGACTTGCTGCTATCAGCACAAAGATGGGGCTCATGATGCGGGCCACTGCAGGTATGAATCTGTGGTAAAAGTTTATCATTCTGGTAAATTCCTGTAGCCCCTTTACTATACATAGCTTGGAGAAGTGCCAGAACACCTCAAACTTTTCGGGGAGGGGTGTTGCCCGTGTTTGTTTATTCTGTGTCCCAGGAAATCAATAGTGTCCAGGCTGAATTGGTACTTCATAGGGTTAATTGTTAAGCCAAATTCACTAACCGAGTGCACAGTTGTCTCAGGTGAGTGGCATGGTCTTAGCGGCTTTGGCTGGCGATGAGGATATCATCCAAATAGATGAACGCAATTGAGAAGTCCTGGCCCACTGCACCCATCAGCCGCTGGAAAGTTTGTGCCGTGTTTTTCAGCCCACAGGACATCCGTAGGAATTTGAACAGGCCAAAGGGGGTTAAAAATGCAGTTTTGGGGTCATCCTGGGGGTGAACTGGGATTTAGTGGTACCCCCAGATGAGGTCCACCTTGGAAAAAACCTGTGCCCCATGCAGATTGGCGGCGAAGTCTTGGATGTGGGGCACGGGATATCTGTCTGGTGTTTTGCCTCTTTGAGGCGGCGGTAGTTGCCACATCACCTCCACAACCCCCCCACCTGCACTGTTTGCAGCACCATGGAGGGGGGGGGAGGCCCAGGAACTGTTGGAGCACTGCACTATCCTTAGCTCCTCCATTTTCTTGAATTCCTCCTTCAAGAGGTTGAGCTTTTCAGGAGGGAGCCAGCGTGCCCTGGTGTGGAACAGGGGGCCCTCAATCAGAACATGGTGCCTTAACCCATTCTTTGGCTCAGCCGCAAATAACTGTGGCATCACTATTGAGGGGAACTCCGCCACGATGCGGGCAAACTCATTATCTGAAAGCATTATAGAATCAAGGTGGAGGACGGGTTGTTTGGCTTCCCCCAGAGGTAGAGTTTCTAAAGTTCTAGCATTCACCAAACATCATTCCTTGAAGTCTACAAACAGGTAGTGGGCTTGAAGGAAGTTGTCCCAGGAACAGTTGAGCCACTGCCGCGAGGGTAAATGTCCATGTAAACTGGCTGAACTGAAAGGGGATAGTGCGGGTACCAAAGGTTCGGATGGAGGAGCTGTTAGCTTCCCTCAGTGCTAGGCCCTGCTTGCCATTGCAGGTGTCGAGCTCTGCAGGGGGCAAGACACTTATTTCTATGCTGGTGTCAACCAGGAAACACTTGCCCGACAAGGAGTCCCAAACATAGAGAAGGCTATCACGTGGGCCAACCACTGCAGCCATCAATGACGATTGGCTAGGGCATGTCCTGGGAACCTGCAGGATGGGCGGCATTGACGGGCCTATGCACCCCATCGTTGATGATAATAGCAAAATTGTCCCAGGGTATTAACTTGCCTCTCCGCTAGTCTTGGCTTAGCGATTGGCTGTGGGTGAGGCTTGCCAACCTGGTCTATGATGGCGCTGGTATCCCTCATTGTTCTCCAGAGCATCTCTGCCTGGACCGTGACTCTCTGGGGGTTGCTGAAGTCTTCATCTGTGAACAAGAGTCGGATATCCTCAGGCAGCTACTCCTGAAAGATCTGCTCGAAAAGCAGGGAAGGCTTGTAGCCCTCGGTCAAAGTGAGTATCTTGCTCATTATGGCAGTCGGGACCCTCTTCTCCAATCTATCCACGTGCGGCAATCGGGTGGTGTGTTCTCGCCGGCAAAGCCTGAAAGTGCGGGTTAACAGCTCTTTGAGGGCCACATATTTGCCTTGCTCCAGAGGCTGCCGTTGGAAGTCTATGACCCTTGTCGCTGTGTCTTGATTGAGTGCGCTCACGACACAGAAGTAGCAGGTTTTAGCAGCGGCGACGTGTCGAAACTGGAACTGAGCCTCAGCCTGCTCGAACCACACATGTGGATGCAATGTCCAAAACGTTGGGTGTGTGACTGAGACCATGTGGGTGGTCGCTGGCTCCACCTGGTCTGTCACCAATTCAGTGTTCACACTACGCGGGCATGGAGAAGAATGATATGCACACCAAAGTCTCGAAGTCAAGACTGGTTTATTGTGTTTGTATGGGCTCCAGGCACCGCATCATTGGAGTGTCAGGGATTGGTTCACTGTCTTCCCGCCGCACGGAAGATCTCCTGGGACGACAGCTGGTGTCACCCCCAGATCTGTGCGGTCGCCGCGTTCGTCAACCACTTTGTGGACCAGTCTGTGTCTCCTTGGGTGGACAACCTTGTTTCTATCAGTTTTAGGATAGTTTACTATTTTAGATGTGCAATTATGTGTTTATTGTTGCTAATATCATTTAACTCCATATAATTCTTTTGCATAAAGTATTTTGTACGAGCTGATTAAAAATTAACCTGCAAATCTTTTCATGCACAAAGGTTAGAAAAGAAAAAGCATTTTCACTGTTTTATATAAAATAGCTTGGACATTTTTCCAGATTTGAGATAATTTCCAGTGGATGTTCCATCCATCAGCTGATGGTGTGATTATTTTCAAACTGTATTTTGCACACCTAATAACTTCACCTTGCCCACCACATTCCTGAATAACTGGCAGAAATTTAATCAAAAGGTTTGCCACCTAGAACTTTGTTATTCACTCACAGTAAGAAATGCATTATGCATCAAGTTGAGAACATACATGAATTGAAGGGTCCCTAATGAGACAACATTTTTAGTTGTCCTCTTGTATCATGTCCTGCCCTTTTGCTGACTGGCAGCATTACATGCTACAAGATGTGGCCACAATAATTATTGGGGCAACATCTGTTTGTGGCATGGAGTTCACATGCACCACAGGGTTTGATGAGGACAAGGGACTGACTGGTATGCTCCATAGCATAGGATAACTGCTTAATCCTTCTTCAGTGTTTCCTTTCCCCAGATTCCCATCTCCTGGCTTTGCTCTCTCTAATAAATCCCTTGCCATTGATTCTCTGCCTCTGCTTTATTTTCTTCTCTCCTCTCTATCTCCCTGTATAGCTACATGCAGACATCTCTTTAACAAACTGACCTGCTTCCCAGCAGGTAGAAAATAGATGACACACTAGTCATTGGGTCTGTTAGCACCTGCTGTGTATGAATCTACACATTGCCTTCTAGTGTTTTTAAGTGGGAGATGACCACAATAGTGATTTCTTCATATTTGCTAATTTTGAAAAAAAAATTTTAAGGGAGCTGCATTGAACATTAAATATAATTAAAAGACTAGAATTTTCCAAAACAAATACAATAGTGAATCAGTAAATTATGCAGAATCAAGTTATACTCACCAACCCGAAGTTCAAAGTTATTGAAGGAATGTTTGTTTATTTCCTGTATGCTTTCATTTAAAGCAATGGTAAAGTCTGCCAGAGCACACAGATGGCCCCATTTCTCTTCACATTGCTGTAAGTGGTAATTGACAGAAGTAAACTATGATGAGAAATATGCATTTTTAAAATATTATAAATTATGCATACATTATTTACCATATTTGTTTATATACCTGTTTTTCAGGAGACAGTCCAGACACAGCCATATAAGTGCTTCCAATTGTTTTAATCTTTTCAATGTCTTGAAATCGTTCTTCACCCAATAACTGCAAGAAGTATCAAGATTGATAAACAGCCATACTGAATTGAGATAAAAGTAAAAACCACAACGCTGGAGAAACTCAGAGGTCAAACAGTGCACTTTATATAGCAAAGATAAAGATAAATAACCAACAGTTCAGGCTTCAGCCCTTCATCAAGGTAGGAAACAATGTAGACAGGTACCGGAACAGAATGGTGGGGTGGGGAGGGGCAAGGGGAGGAGCACAGTCCCAAAGGCAGATAGTAATAGATGGATAAAGGAGGGAAGGCACACCAGCAAGCAGGGGGAGGAGGGATGGCTCTGTGAATGGAGAGGGAAGGGGTGAAGAACTGGAGGAAAGAAGACAAAAGCTAATGGAAGAGAGGGAGAATGGAGAGTAGGCAAACAGAAACCAGAGAAGTTGCCGTTAATGCCATTCCTATTCAGAATTGAGATATAGCATAATTCCAAAATCTAAAGGTAGACTGCTTATTATCACCTCCCCCTCTCTTTAACCTCCCTCTATTATTCAATTTTCTAAAATCTTCGTCTCCACTAACTCTGGACACATGTTCATTCATGATTTTGCCAGATGTGTTCTTCAGTTTTAGAATTCCCTCCATTAAATCTATTCTACCACCCCGCCCAACTATTATTTAAGCGTAATCTTTTCAACTAAATCCAATATTTATTGTTCAAAAGATGATAGGAATAAACTAGGCAACTACAAACCAATCACCCTTATCAGTGGCTGGGAAAATATAGATTGGTGAAGAAAAGTTATGAAACTTTGTCAAAGGCAAGTAGGATTTAACTAACTTGCTTCTTTGTTGAAGCAATAGAATGAGTAGATAATGTTTGATGTGAATGGAATTAAAAGGGCAATGACTGAACAGGATGTAAATTGGTGAAGTGAATGATGGTGATGAGAGTTTATTGTCACATACAGAAGTACCATGTACAGATGCACTGGAGTTCTTGCTTACTGCAGCTACAAAAATATATACAGTACACTAATAAATAAATATAAATTACATTACCACAAGAGAAAAACACAATGATAAATATTCACGTTGCATTTAGTACAAAATATAAGTGATGGTAGATGCAGACAGATCTTTGGTGGCTCTGTAGTAGTGCTATGGAAGGTCAAGAGCCTAATAGTTATAGCTCAAAACATTGTTGTTGAATTGAGAGTTGCCTGACTTCAGACTCCTATACCTTCTGCTTGAAGGTCACACCAAGAAGAGAGTAATAAGCAGTTTTGAATAGATAGGTTTCATATTTGAAGGGCATGGAGTGATGGGCTGATTTTAGATCAAAATATATTAAAGACCTATGCCAGTACAGTTTAAATAATTTCAAAGTTTGCAAATGACACAATACTCTGAAGTGAGAAAGTTATAAAGTAGCAAATGCAATTTACTGCAGAGATATAGGAAATTATTCATTTTAATCAAGATGTAAATGAAAATGGTAAGAGAAACAACTGAACAGTATTTGCATACATTCCTGACAAAATGATGGGACAAGTTGAAAGGATATTATAAAGGCATATGGCTTTATAAATAGAGATGAATATGAAAACAAATAACTGGTTAGACTAAACTGGAGTTTTGCGTTCATTTATTGCCACCATATTTTGAACAGGGGACACAGACTTATTGGAATGGCACACCACATGGAAGACTTTAATTAAATGGATAATCTGGGAGCAAAGAAGAGTGGGAGGTGGGTTTCACAGAAGTGCTTAAAATCAAGGAAAATTTTGATTGTAGGTAGTGTGAAACCAGGAAATGTCTGAAATGACAGTAGCAGTAGATCCAACAATAAATTAAAAAGAAAATGGCAGAATCCCATGAAAAGGAAAATTAATGCTCGTCAATATAGAAGACAGAGGAGTGTGTAATTAATTGCATGCATCATTAAAAGAGTTGGTAATAGCATTTGAGTTTTGTTTGAATTTTAGATGTCTGTAGATTTTGAAAATGCAAATTTTATTGATAATTTCTCAACTTGATTAGAAAATTAATATCTTTTATATTAATTATTGTGAATGGGGTAATAAACACAGTAGCTCATAAATGTTCAATAAAGCTGAATAACGTTGATTATTTTGACACAATGATCTGATTGTGTTTCAGCACGTAGTGGACTAAAGTGGAATTTTTGTACCAAAACTAAAATCTGAGTGCATAGATCATCCTTTTATTTCACAGTAGCTATTGAACAACCTTCTCTCACTATTCCACTAGCATTATATTGGGCAATTATTTAAGAACTTAAAATCAGAACATAAGAAATTGAGGCACGTAGCCCATTTGGCCCAAGGGTCACTATCCCAAAGGTAACCTCATTTCTGCTAATTTCTATTCTTAATGTTGATCCTTGGTTCTGGACACTCCAATCCTGGAGACGTCAATTCTGCATCTATCCCGTCAAGTCCCTTATGAATTTAGTACACTTTAATAAGATCATCTGTGATTGCTCCAAATTAAAGAGACTCCAGACTTAGTTTGTTAACTGTCTCCTTTTATAATAAATCCACCATGCCAGGAATTGACTGCTCTCCTTCCATTGCATGTAAATCATTCCTGAGATAAAGGGACCAGACTGCTACACAATATTCCAGATCTGGTCTCAACATGGCCCCATTTAATTGGATCAATATGTACTCAAATCCTCTTGCAATAAAGGTCAATCTATCACTCATTTTTCAAATGCCTTACTGAATCTGCAAAGTATTTTTCAGTGATTTGTATGGAAGAACCTCTAAGTCCTCTGAACACCAACACTTTTCAATCTCTACCTTTTTGTTTTATTCAACCAAAACAGATGGCCTTATATTTTTCCACATTATATTCCATTCTCCACATTCTTACATTTTAACCTTGCTTGTCTATATCCCCTGGAGACTCAGTGCATCCACCTCACAGCCCACACCCAGTTTTGAATCATTTGCAAACATGAATTTATTGCCCAAGTTCCCTTCATGCAAATCAATCTTATGTAGTTTATATTGTAGGTCAATGCAACATTGAATATTCCAAAATATTCACATTTTGGTGAACAAGTAAGGCCTCAGAACCAATTCCCACCACCTCCCAACCCAAAAATGAATAGACTATTCCTACTCAGTTTTATGTCCATTAATTAATTTCTTAACCATACATCCCTTTCATAGATCTATGTTCCATCAGCTTATTATTATTTTTATTATCTAAGTGCCCTGTAATCATTTCCTAAAATTAATTTTAGGATTTTACATCTTTCAAAACCTCAGGAATTCAGAAACTTCCTAAAAAAATACAGGAAATACATATAGTCTTTGGACAGAAATGTGGGGCCAATACTCTCTCTCTCCTCAACACAACAATGCTATATTGGGAAACACAATGTACAGCCAAGATTTGAAATCTCTACCACAGCCAGGAAGAGAAATATATATATATATATATTTTAAAATTTAGACATTCAGCATGGTAACAGGCCATTTTGGCCCAAGAGTCCGTGCCATCCAATTTACACCCCATTTACCTGCACCCTAGTACATTTGAATGGTGGGAGGAAACTGGAGCCCCTAGACAAAACCCATGCAGACATGGGGAGAACATACAAACTCCTTACCGACAGCGGGGGACTTGAACCCACATCTGGAACCGATTGCTGGCACCGCAAAGGTGGTGCACGAACCACTACATCACCTATGCTGCCCTTGTTGTTACTATGCTTTGGCAAAGCAACAATGGCTTGTCAAATGCTTGAAGATAGTAACTTGCATACTACAACACCCAGCAAAAGAACCCAAAAAGCCAAACAGTTCATTAAGCCATGAAGTGTGAAGTTACCTCATCAAAATCCGCTATTATTTCATTTAGCAAACGTAAACATTCTACTCCTTGGTTATTCATTTCAGTTTGGGAATAGAAGTCTGCAAATCCTGGAATTGAGGCAAACATCACAGCCACAGACTCATAAGACTGTGAATAAAGCTCCTGGTGTAAAAAAAACAATAATTGTAATAAAAGATATGAGGAATCAACCACCTGATTGTCAGAGTTAGTTTATTTCTCATAATTTAAAGTTGTTCTGTGTGTAACAGAATAAATCAATAATTTGAATTAAGCAACATGGACATTCAGTGCCAAGAGTTGTATTTAATTTATCCATATTTATCAACTTTCAATTAAGAGGACTAAATATCTTTACCTGGAAACTATTCCTCAGTACAAAAACAAGAAATCTGGAATACAGTCATCTCTGTATGTGATATACTGTCTCCAAGATTTTGTTCCTTTGAGCCCAATGAAGAATCACACAATCAGTGATGTGAACCATTTGACTTCAATGATGAAATGAACCCAGTTCACTTTCCATTTGTAACATTGTGGAGCTGAGGATCATTAACCTGCTTACGTTGAGCTGCACCCTTAAAGGACTTCTATTAGCTGCTTGCCAGTCTCAACCATCTCACTATCCAGCAGCCAAGAGTTCACCCCAGTTGCTGCAATTTAATATTGTACAACGAATCAGTATTCTGGGATGTGTACTATTTCAATTATTCATGTGGAGCATTTCTACTTCACACAGAAATAACTTCACTTTTTGGGGTTACCTTTTTCTTTCTTGATATATTTTACTGGGCACGGTGGCCATAGCAGATTGTCTGGTCAGTAGACTGTTGAAAGGTAATAAATGTATATGTTACCAGATTTCTAACAAAATTCATGAAGTTCTCATCCAATTCCAGTAGAAATTCTGCACATCCTTGAAAATATTGAAAGGAATGTGTTGGCAGAAGGGAAGTGTGGCAAGAAGCACATTGCTGCAATTTTGCTCCATCTCATGGATTTCTTTGGAAGAGGGAGTTAATATCATCAAGCAATATATAATTTTATATATTTAATCCTGTATTTATAAGGATGACAGAGGGTGTTAATATAGGAATCATAATAGGGCTGTGGGGACGTTTGCAATCATTGATTGTCCATTCATTAAAGTGAATGCAAAAAAATGCAAAGGATAAAAATCTTGATAATGGATTTGATTAGTTTTAAATTAATTTATATTTTGCTGTGTGATGACCTTACTTCATTGTCTCTTTCCTTTTCCAAGAAATGACGTGCAACATGACTTGGTAGAATATTTTGGAGCATATTTTCATTATGTTCTCGAAGCTCCTTCATTTCATTAACTTCCTCTTTTGCTTGAACACGCCAAAGGAAGTCCAGTCTTGCTGTGTATTCCAGCTAGAGTTATTAAAACACAATGCAATTCTTTCAAGCATTTTTTGTTGAAACATTCAAATTTTGTCAAACATAACTATACACATTTTTAAAGGAATTTGTCCTTAAAGGCTATGCAAAAGAAATGCTCTATTCTTTTTGTTATTCAGATCAAAGTTCAACAAATTTCTACAATGCTGATTGAAATGTAGTGATAGAGAATTATCTTTTGAAATGGAAAATACATACATTTTTATCAAGTGCATGTTTGATGCCATGAAATTGATTCATTGATAATAAACTGAGTCAGAAAGAATGAAATTAATCACCAAATTTGGACCATCACAAGAAAGCAAGTCTTAACTCAGATTTTGTTAAAATGGTCTTTAATTACAGATACAAAAATCCTGGAGAAACTCAGCAAGTCATGCATTGTTCTTTATGCAACAAAGTTAAAGATACATAACCAGCATTTCACTTGGTCCATCTCTGGCAACACTCTTCCATTTCTCTATCTCTCTTTCTTCATCTTGGGAGACAAACATCTACATATATTTTCCAAAAAACCCACCAACTTCCACAATTACCTCAACTACACCTCTCTAAATCCTGTCCCGTATAAAGATTGTATTATTTTCTCTCAATTCCTCCATCACTGTCACATCTGCTCCCAGAATGAGGAGGTCTTCATTTATGATCATCTTAGATGCCCTCCATTTTAAAAAAAATGTGGGTTCCCCTCTACCACCATCAAATCAGCCTTTACCAGCATCTCTTCTATTTCCAGCTCATCTGCCCTATTCTCTCTGGTATGAGACACAACAAGGACAGGATTTTCTTTGTCCTCACCTACCACCCCACAAGCCTCTGCATCCTACATATTATCCTTTGTAATTTCCCTCACCTTCAACATGATCCTACTACCATACACATCTTCCCCTCTTCGCCCTCCCTCATCCATTCATCCCTTCCCACCAATTACCCCCTTGGTACCTACCCCTGTGACTGCAGGATGTGCCATACTTGTCCCCAACCCTCCTCCCTTAACATCATTCGGAGCCCCAAACATTTCTTCCAAGTGAAGTAATACGTCACTTGTGAATTTGCGGGGATCATCTACTATGCCTGCTTCTCCCTTCTCCACATCGGAGAAGCTGGATGTAGACAGAGATTATTTTGTTGAGCACCTTTGCTTTGTCCACAGCAATGACCGAGATCTCCCAGTGGCCAACCATTTTAATTACATGTGCCACTATCATGTTGACATGTTTTTCTATGGCCTCATGCACTGCCAAACCGAGGCCATCTGCAAATTGGAGCCGCCACACCTAATATTCAGTCTGGGCTCTCTCCAACCAGATGGCATTAACATCAGTTTTCATTGTCAATCCCCAGTCTCTCTCTCTTCCTGTCCTTTTCCTTTCCTGAAGCTCTCCACTCCCTTTCCTCTCCATTCAGACAGCTATCCCTTCCCCCATCACCTTAGCCTTTTTCTCTTTACTCTCCGGTCCATATCCACCTCTTATCTGTGGGCCTGTGGCTCCTCCCTCTGCCCTTCCCCCTACCATTTTATTCAGACACCTGCTTGCTTTTTGGCCATACCTTGATGAAGGTCTTAGGCCTGAAGCATTAGTTATGTATCTTTACTGCATAAAGAACACTGTGACATGCTGAGTTTCTCCAGCACTTTTATTCAATTACAAGCAGTTTTGTTGGAGATTGAGTATGAGGAGAGTACATTTACAAAATATGGGTTCCAGTGAGCCTGCGAGGTCCACAGAAGTAGAAAATGAAAGAATAAAGACAAGGCTGACTTATTTGAGGAGACTGGAGGATGAGGCTCAGAAGGATTCTGCTGGGCGTTTCCAAAAGACAATATCCTGTTTTACTACTACAAGATGGTACAGATTTTGTGTGAGCAGCACCAAATTATCCTCATGTTTAAAGCCATGTATCCAGAAAGATTGCATTTAAAAAAAAAATTCTTAAACTATTTTGTGCTCCCACCAAATTGCATTCATTACAGCAAACAAAGGATGCAATTTGGGGCAGAGAGCTATGCCCTCTGTTCTTTGTTGTTCACTGCATTCAGCATACTAGTGAGGACAAATTCAATTTATTACTGGAATGTTAGGACCATATCAGACTTAACAGGAGTGTCTTGAGATATCCCATGACCTGGGGTGCCTGGAAGATGTCCCACAGCGCTCTCCAGAGAGCATACCTCATTTCACCACCAAATGATCTTCCCTTCTTCTTGGTCTTCCTCAGCAGTTTTGAGGGGGGGAAAGATGAGGAAGAGGTAGGTGGATAAGAGGTAAACCCATTGACATGAAAAAATACCTCCTGTAGACTTACTGAAAATAGTGTGCCATATTGTCTTTCAGATTCACCTGAAAATCCTGTTCCATCAGCTTTGGGTACAAAAGATACAGATAGTCTTTGCTAAGATGTTCAGAGTCCTTGGCACTATTTAGATGTGGACTGTCAGGTTACAGGATGTCATTATACCACAATGTACCTTTGAGTTGAAAACTTAGTATTTCCTGTTGACCTTCAACAGCATTACCATTTCCCACTCCCCCTTCTAATAAAGACCATAATTAATTGGAATACTGTGGTCATAAGAGCACTACAGATAATACTTCTATTGCAATTAGCATCTCAATTCCTTTCTTTACAAAACCTATTAGCCTTTTACAGGGTTCAAGTCAGGGCTGTAAGGGAACTTTTAGAGAAGCAAAATAAGTTCTTTACAGCTACAAAGATACTGAAGAGTGCTCTATGCTTGCCAATGAATGCAAACCAAAAATAATAAACAGGGTCCTGATTCAACTTGAAGCTGGGAAATGCATTACTAAGCCCCATGAACCAATCTAATATTTCATTGCATTGCAGCATTGTCAGCAGTATCCACCACTTTTCAACTGGAATGCAGCAACATGTACAGTCTAATTTTCTGTCACAAGGAGAAGCCTCACTCTACACCACCTGGAGGTGAGTTTTTCAACTGGGCGGCTATTCCACATTTTGATCTTCTACCAGACTTTCACTTGACTTTCCACTCAGCTGCCATTCCCTTCTAGGTTGCAAATAAAAGCTTTGTTTAACCTAGTCTAAGCATCAACAAAGAGAAGGGGCAATGTCATTTAACTACTTTAACATTTTATTTGGAAATCCTCTTATGAAAATCTATTTATTTTCTCCCCTTTGTTCCATCATTCACAGTGTTGGAGTTTGATCAGAGAAACAAGGATAACCCAATAATCAGAGATTTCTGGCATCCTACTTGAATGTTGTGTCGTGTGGCTGAAAAGACTGAAATTGATGAAAAGCGGCAAGTGCTTGTTATGTGTTTGATGATGGGAAGTGTATGGAAATGTTGCATTAATGGATTCAATTTCCAGTCCTAGTAATATTGACCTTATGTGTAACATTATTGAACTTCTTAAGGCACTGGATAGTTCTCAGGATATGATGTGGGTATTGATCTCTACCTGCCTCCTTCCACTGGCCTTTCATTTCCATCCTCAGTGCCTTCCCAGTGCAGGTCCTTGGCCTTCAGTGTCTGACTTGCCCCAGAATCTCATAGCTGGCATCTATGAAATAGAGAGTCCATCCTGTGGAGGTGCTTCCCTGGCAGTTAAGCTGCACGGTGCCCTCCAAAATTGGATAGATTCAATAGTTTCTTCCTCTTGAAGAGTTGCAGGCATGGTGTCAAATAGCAGTCAGTAGTTTCAGTCGGCGCATAGTACAGTGCATTTCCCCATATCCGAAACATTTGGGACCAAATGTTGAGTATTTCATTTTTTTTGGTTGTCGGAACAAAACTGGAAAAACCCAAAAACAGCACAGCAGCATCAGCCATTGCAGGTCCCCAACACCTCCCCATTACCATTAGTCCTGACTATGGTCCCCACTCCTGCCTGGGAGCTCAAGGTTCTTGCTCGTGCCTGGACGCTGAGCCAAGGGATTCTTCCAATCGCTTATGGCTGGGAGACTGCGGCATGCAGTTTGTAAACAAAGTACAGCGGAGGATTAAAAAAATAGAAAGAGAGAGGAGATGGAGTTATGTGAGAACAGGGCAATCAGCTTTCATGACCTTTGATTTAAGGGCTGACCCTTGCACCTAATTTCTCCCCATGTGCTGCCTGACCTGCCGACTTCCTCCAGTCGCTCACTGATGGCTCAAGAATCCAGCCTGCTTTTCTGAGCCGACATCAAGCCATTCAGCAACTGTCTTCCCAGCTAGTTCTGAACTCTGTTGTTACCAAACTGGTGCCAACAGAGCATCAGAGCCCCACATGGACAAGTCAGATGATAAATATTTTTCAACTTGTGACATCATGCTGCAAAAAAATTTGGTGTTTGGATCTTTTCAGTATTCAGAACTTCAGATACGGGAAGCGTACTGTATTCCTGAAATCTATGAACCTAACATGCCCCAATGAAGAAAACAGAAAAAACTGATGACTGTGCAAGCCCTCTACCTATACAAGGAAGAATAAGTGTGGGTTCACTGCACATTGCTATTTCAACTTATGCTCATAGACACAATTAAATTTCTATCATCTCTTTAAATTTGCATAAAGTGAATACTATTCCATGAAATGCATCCTAACCCTTAATCATTTTGTATACTTGTCTCCTTCCTCTATTTCCTCTCCATTTTCCTCCTGTTAGAAAAGAATGAATGGAAATGTTATTTTTTTTTTTAATAAGAGTACATCAAACCTTTTCTTGTGGGTTGAAAAGATATTCTGACTTTCATGAGAAGTGAGAAAAAAATAATTGCTATTTGCCTAGATATTAATATATCCTATTCATAGCCCATATGACTTTCCAACCATTTGTACTAATGGATATAAAATAAAGCAGGCTGTGAATCAGGTGGATTACGTTCACGTCTGTACTCTTGAAAGTTGTAAGACCTACTAAGTCATAAGCTGTTCTATGACTCCTAATGGAGGCCTTTAACCTCATTAAATGACTACTTTTAAAGTGAGCCTGAATAGTGAATGTGATCTGAAAAACAAGCAACCATAGAAACCACCTTGACCATGTCAAAATTTGTTCTTGAAAAGGAAATAAAACCCTGAAAATGCTGGAAATCTGAATCAAAGACAGAAAATGTTGGAAATATTCATTAGGTCAGGAAATACCTGGAGAAAGAAAAGAGTTAAAGGTCAAAACCCTTCATCAGTCCCAAAATGTTGACAATGAATTCTCCTGATCAGATGCTGCTCATCCTGCTGAGTTTCTCCAGCAGATTGTTTTGTGAAACAGAATTAATATTTTAGCTCAATGTTTTTTTATCTCCATAGTTGATGTTTGACCCGCTGAGTATTTCCAACATTTTCTGTATTTTTTTTTTCACCAGGCATAATAGTACAAGAGTTGCTGGATTTGAGCAAATGTATTGATGCAAGTTAAATCAAATTTTCACCTATGGCATTATTTTCATCCTTTTCCAAGTAATATAACACATTTGTATAACAGTGAAAAAAATACCTACATAATTGTAAAGACTACTGAGAATGGATACCGATACATTGCAAATATGTTCTCATTTGTACTTAACCAACGCTACACTCGTAAAAGTAGCATCACATGTAATATGAAAGAATGTGAAAAGAAGATACAGAATTTTAACACTAAGATGTATTTCACTATTATCAAATTGGCAGTGTGTGTAATTAGAGTACTCCCATTATCATATACGTTCCAGCATCATGAATTTTTGATGCCTGATAAATATCTCTAGGAGATTAAGTTGAACATATTTGTCTCTCTCAGCAATGAACACAGGTAGTACTTTCAAAGCCACAACAGCAAGCAAGAATCACCTAACCAAAATAGATTTAATGATTCTTTGCCCTTTTTTGTGTGCTGTTACTATTATAATGTTAGAGTATAATTGCCACAATTTAGAAGGTTGAACTTACCTGTTGCCCATGATAGAACACAGCCAAAAGGAACATTGCCATGAGTAGTAGGGAAGTTTCCTTCGTGCCCAGGAAGTCTCTGCTACAGAAGAACAAATTGGAACACCCTTTTGTAAACAACATACCTGAGTAATGTTATTTTAATTTGGATAGAAAAGATTTCCAAAATCAACACAGATTACAACAAGACATCAGCAAAGGTTAAGCTTTGCAATTCACATTGGAGGAAGTTCTTCCAATCTCCCGCTGTAATGCCACAGAGGCTGACAGGAAATTAGGAGAGAACAATTAATCTGCCAGGTAAAGGCCTGACTGTTACATGGCCAATGCCATCAGAAGAGAGGATCGAGGGCAAAAGCTTTAAATGCCTTATAATCATATTCCATTGACAATTCAAGAAGGCATAAAATTAAAGGAGCTAGATCAGCTCAACATAATTGTAGAGGCTGTGATGTGATTGGTTTTGACCATCAATTTTTTTACAAATTGTTTTACTTTCCATGCTATCATTCCAATATCATGCAAAGACACCCTCAAGAATTTGATGAAGAATTTTGCTCTCCATGACTCAAAGCTGAAAGTAGGAGGCCAGAACAATCTTGGAATTCACGCACATGCTTCAAAGGAGTGTGACGTGGAGTCAGGCTGGGAGCACCCTGTCTACTCACTTATAGTGTGGTTATACAATTGTATCAGACAAGCATTGGATATCCATGTTCTTCATAACGCCTGAAAATTTCAATTGTCAGATTCAGACACAATATAACCAAATCATTCCTTTAATCTTTTATTGTCATTATTCAGGAGTATTTATAATAATCATTTAATCCTTACAAGTACATAGAATCAGAAAGCAGTTCTTTCACCTGATTTAGATTTTTTATCAGTCATACTGTATATTCTAGTTTCCCTGAAGCTCTGATTCTGTCACCTCAGAGCTCATTTCCTTGTGGAACAAAAGTAATGGGTAAATAAATTCTATGGAAGAGAAACATATCTCTGCGAATAGTAGATATGTAATACACAAATGGAACCAAAATTCAGATGACAAGTATGATTGGTGACTGATACCCTTGCAAGTAGTTTGTATCAGGAACACCATTATCCTTCTGGATCTTTAAAAGCTTGACAAATGGCTCTTCTGTGTCCTATTATGTAAAAATAACAAGAACTTTGTACCAAATCACATTGTCCTTGAAAACCCATGTATGCTCTCTTTCGGTGCTGAATATCCTTATCCAATCTAGAGCAGCAAATTTGTTTATTTTCATGGGATCTGTTTTATTTTGGTAAAACCCTTGATTTTACACAGTTCTATTTCCCTCTTCTTGATACCTATGAAGCTGAAAGCCGTGCTCTATTACTATTGCCGCTGGGAGCTAGAGGGTATCAGAGACAGATCACATCTCCTTATAGTTCCTCTGTAGGCTGTGGAGACATATCTTGGAATTGAATGGACTCTGAGATGCATGGAGATCCAGACCAGAAATTGGACATTAAACAATACTGCATCAGCACTTAAAGAAAACTGGCATACTGCCATATCCAAGTAATGCAATTGATATTGAGTGCAATAGAACATTAATCACTTACTTTCCACTGTGATAAAAGTTGTCATATCTAACAAACAGCGAGCTGTAGATGGTTTCAGTCAGCAGTGAGTAAACTGCAATCATTATCAGTAACACAGCAAGTTTCAAGATGGAATTCAGACGGAGAAACACTGCACAGGTCACCATTGCTAGAACTCCAGTAAACACAAAATACTAGATAGATAACACAAAAGGGTTAGGTTAAAGTTTCAACTCTGCAACAGACAGTGCTTCAGATACTCTGCAAATATATTACAGGAGACTTAGGAACTTAGCTACATTATTAAATGCTCAGCTGTTTCTTGGAGTTATTTACTTTTAGGTCTTCCAATAAAACACTGTAGTCTCTGTCAATTTACCCTGGATGTTTCAGTGTAATTTCTTCCTCCTTTAAATTTATTTCTGGACTTGTTCTTTATCTCTACCATTGTAGATAATGGAGTGGATACATGAGCATGGTGACATCTAAGACTCAGAATGATAGCACACTAATTCATTATTCACTGGGCTACCAGTCAAGTTATATATTTAATTTCAAATGTAACCATAAACTTTTGTCTCCCATAGAAATAAATTCTGAGGCTTGGGCTGCATGGTCTGTACATTTGGGACATTTCCATCCCAGATACTCTGAACAAAGTTTCTAAAAATATCACACTTTTAATTATTTCATAAGTAGAATATTCATTCCTCTTTTTGAAAATCTTTTCCCTTAATTTAAAACTTTGAGGAACTAAGATGCAGTAAATTATGACACTAATTGCAAAGATAACTTACTTTAAGCCATCACCTTTGGAACTGTGCCACATTGTGAGGTTGTTGGACAATACTTCAGTTTTACTTAATATCTGACTCTCACAATAAAAAGTTAGAACCATTGAGCCATAGAGCATTACAGGACAGAAACAGACTGTTTGGCACTTCTAGTCTGTGCTGAACTATTATTCTGCCTGGTCCCACTGACCTGCACCCAGTCCATAGCTCTCCATACTGCTCCCATCCATGTACCCGTCCTAATTCTTCTTAAATGTTAAGAGTGAGCCCACATTTACCACTTCAGCTGGCAGCTCATTCAATACTCCTGCTTCTCATTGTGTGAAGTTCCCCCTAATGTTTTCTGCAACTTCTCCCATTTCATCCTTAACCCATGTCCCATTGTGTGTTTTTACTTCCACCACGGTAACTACAGATTTTTGTATTTTTCCTCTAGTTTGTATCTTTATGCCCCTCATAATTTTAAATATCTCTATCAAATCTCCTGTCATTCTTCTCTGCTCCAGGGAATAAAGTTCTAACATGCTTAACCATTCCTTGCAACTCAGTTCCTGAAGTCGGACAGCATCCTAGTAAATTGTTTCTGCACTCTTTCCAACATTGATATCTTTCCTGTAGTTAGGTAACCAAAACTGCACACAATGCTACAAATTTAGTTTCACCATTGTCTTATACAATTTTACCATAAAATCCCAACTCCTACACTCAGTACTTTGATTTATGAAGCCCGATTTGCCAAAAGCTCTCTTTACAACCCTATTCACCTGCGATGCCATTTTCAGGGAATTATGTATCTGTATTCCCAGATCCCACTGTTCTACTGCACTCCTCGGTGTCCTACCATTTACTGTGTATGTCCTTTCTTATTTTGTCCTTTGAAAATACAAAATCTCAAACTTCTCTTCATTAAATTCCATCTGCCATTATTCAGCCCAATTTTGGAGCAGTCACATGATGGAGTAGTGGCCGGTAGAAGAATACCAGCCCTCTCCAGAAAAGAAGAAAAAGTAAAGCCCTAGACACAACAAATAAAAAATAAAGGTGTGGAGAAAATGGCACCTAAGAAAGAAAAGCCAAAAACAACGGAAAGAAAAGAAAGAAAGATGCCAGAAGAGAAAGGTGAAGGCCTTACCTGCATGAACAAGCAAGGACCCGCCGTGGAAAGAGGACCCCGCTCCGCAAGGTTAGTGGAGACCTCGTAGGGTCAGTCGACCCACCGACCGCAGGACTGCAAATATGGCTCATGGAGCCAAACAGGGGTGCACAACTGCGCATGCGCCTGACAAGGACACACCGACAGGAGGGGGACCAGCTGTGGAGTCAAACTCCACAGCATGAACAGCTGAGAGATGCCCGACAGTAGGGCTCCCAGCTGGAAGATAAAGAAAGCAATGGGAAAGGGTGGGGTGAGAAAGAAAAAAGGAAACCAGAGACACAACAGATAACCAACCCAGAAGAAGAGGACCAACATCAAGAGACCATAGAAAAAGAAATACCCAACAAACTGAGACAAGCAGCTCAACAAGAAAGTCAGAAGAGACACAGTTACAAGGAAGAGAAATAAAAGACACAAACCCAAGAGCAGACACAGAAGAAGAAGTACACCAAGCTCTGCACAGAAGAATAGGAGGTAAAATGAATGGACAGTAGATAGATTTTTAAAAATTTCAAGAACAAATGAAAGCATTAAAAGAATGGCTGACACCAGAATTTAGTGAAATGGAAAGAAAAATGAAAAGTACAGAAGAAAAAGTGAGTAGAATAGAGCTGGTCATAACAGATGTAGGGAAAAGATTAGAAAATGTGGAAGAACGTGTAATGGTGGTAGAAATGGAAGTGAATGACTTAAAAAATTGAAAAAGTCACAAAAAAATTAAGGAAATACTCATCAAAAGTTATCTCAAAAGATGGATATAATGGAAAACTATAGTAAGCAAAACAATATAAAGATAGTGGGCCTTAAGGAAGATGAAGAAAGCGAAGATATGAAAGAATTTATAAAAGAATGATCCCAAAAGTCCTGGGAATGCCAGAAATGCAGGAAGGAATGGAAATAGAAAGGGGACACAGAACATTAGCCCTGAAACCACAGTCACAACAAAAACCAAATAAAATTTCTGAGATACACGACAAAATATATTGGAGAAGGCAATGAATAAAATGAGAGAAGACAAAAAAACCACTGGAATACAAAGGTCAAATTTTTTTTCTACCCAGACGTAAGTTTTGCGCTCCTACAGAAGAGGAAGGAGTTTAATGCAGCAAAATCATTCCTATGGAAGAAAGGCTATAAATTTATGTTAAAATATCCAACGTTGCTTAAAATAGTTATACCGGGGCAGCAAAACAGACTGTTCGCAGATCCGGAGAAAGCACGAGAATTTGCAGAATGCCTGCAAGACAGAAAGAGAGATGAAGAGATGTAACAAGACCAAAGAACGACGACAAACTACATATAAAGAAATAAAAATAAATGTATAAGAACTAAAGGAGGGAAGAAAAGGGAAGTAAGGAAGAAGGGGGGAATTAAAAAAAGGGGAGGGGTTAAAAATAATAATAAATAAATAAATAAATAAGAAAGAGGGGGAGCTTTGTTGTAATGTGAAGATAAAAGTCTTTTCTCGAGGGGGTTGGGTTGGAGAGAATAACAGTCACTGCAAAATCAGTTGACACTTGCAAATGGGTTCACAGTCTGAATGGAGGGGGGAGTTATGGTTGCCCAGCAAGGGACAAGGGGCGACTCAGAGAGGGGGGTCACTTGGGGTTAAGTGAATTTTAGATGTGGGAATGGTTGAAATATTTTATGTTTTAGAAATGTTGTCATACAGTGCATTCAAAAAAAAAAGAATATTGAGAAATGGAAATGGGGAAAAGGGTGATGAGGAAGCAGAAATGAGATGGAAACAAAGTATGAGATGGCCATGTTGAACTATATGACTATAAATATTAATGGAATACATAACCAAATCAAAAGGAAGAGGCTACTAAATTTACTGAAAAAAGAAAAAGATAGATATAGCATTCATGCAGGAAATGCATCTAATTGAAGTGGAACATAAGAAATTAAGGAGAGACTGGGTAGGGCACGCAACGGCAGCATCATATAACTCAAAAGCCAGAGGTGTAGCTATATTAATCAATAAAAATGTACCAATCAAAATAGAGGAGGAAATAATAAATCCAGCAGGAAGATAAGTAATGTTAAAATGTCAGATATATTCAGAAATCTGGAATTTGGTCAATATACATGCACCTAATGAAGAGGATCAAAAGTTTATGCAAGATATTTTTTTGAAGATTGTAGATACGCAGGGGAATATATTGATAGGAGGGGACTTTAACCTTAATTTGGATTCAAAGATGAATAAAACTGGACAAATGACTAGCAGAAAGAACAAAGTAGCCAAAATTATGGTTAAATCAATGCAGAAAATGCAACTTTTGGATATATGGAGGAGACAACACCCAAAGGAGAAGGAATACTCATATTATTCGAGTAGACATAAAACATACTCAAGGATTGACCTGTTCCTGTTGTCAGCCCATATCCAAGGGAGAGTTAGGAAAACGGAACATAAAGCTAGATTGTTATCTGATCACTCACCCCTGTTATTAGCAATAGAACTGGAGGACATCCCACCAAGAACATATAGATGGAGATTAAACTCCATGCTACTTAAAAGACAGGAATTTAGAGAATTTATTGAGCACCAAATTAAAATGTACTTTGAAATAAATACAGAATCAGTGAAATACAAATTTATATTATGGGATGCAATGAAGCCTTCATCAGAGGGCAGATAATAAGTTATGTAACTAAGATGAAAAAAGGACTACAATCGGTAAAGAGAACAGCTGGAAAGGGAAATAGTAAGTACAGAAAAAGAACTAGCCACAAGGGAAGATACAACAAAAAGAGAATTGGCGGACAAAAAAAATAAAATACAAAACACTACAAATGTATAAGGTGGAGAAGATTATAATGAAAATAAAGCAGAGGTATTACGAGCTAGGAGAAAAAATGCACAAAATACCGGCTTGACAGCTTAAAACAGAACAAGCTAAAACAACGATATTGGCATCAAGGAAAAAGGACAAACAAATTACATATAACCCAACAGAGATCAATGAAAACTTTAAGGAATTCTACGAGCAATTATACCAAATTGAGAACAAAGAGAAAGAAGACAAAATAGATGAGTTTCTAACTAAAATTGAACTACCGAAATTGCAAGAAGAGCAAAACAATGATAAAACCATTTGAAATAGAGGAAATACAAGATATAGTTTTTAAAAAAGCACCTGAACAATAAAACGTCTGGGGACGATGGACTCCCAATAGATTTCTATAAAACATTTAAAGAGTTACTAATTCCTCCTCTCCTGGAAGTAATGAACAAGATAGAAGAAACACAAAACTTGCCAGATTCAAGTAAAGCAGCAATAATTACAGTAATACCAAAGACGGGGAAAGATCCACTAACACCAGGATCGTATAGACCAATATCTCTACTTAACTCAAATTATAAGATAATAGTAAAACTATTAGCAAACAGATTGGCCAATTGTGTACCAAAAATAGTAAAATTAGATCAAACTGGATTTATGAAGAAAAGACAATGTCTGTAAGTTCATTAACTTAATCCATGCAGTACAAAGAAATAAGACGCCAACAGTGGCTGTTGCTTTAAATGTAGAGAAAGCCTTTGACAGGGTAGAATGGAATTTTTTATTCAAAGTATTACTGAGGTTCAACCTACCAGAGAAATATATTGGATTAAAGCATTATATAAGGGTCCAATGGCGAAGGTGACAGTAAATGGATATATATTGAACCAATTTAAATTAAGCAGGTCAACTAGGCAGGGATGTCCACTATCTCCCTCACTGTTTGCTTTAGCAATAGAACCATTGGCAGAACTGATAAGAAGTGAAAATAAATAAAAGGGATAAAAATAAAAAAAGGAATATAAAATCAGTCCATTTGCAGATGACATCATAGTATACTTAACAGAACCAGAATTATCAGTAAAAGAATTACATAAGAAATTGAAGGAATATGGAGAAATATTGGGGTACAAGATCAATGCAAATAAAAGTGAAGCGATGCCAATGAGTAATGCATATTCACAAAGTTTAAAAAAGAATCACCATTTAAATGGCAAACACAAGCAATCTGATACCCATGTATTAGACTAGATAATAATCTAGGCCATCTATACAAATTAAATTATCAGCCATTAATGAAGAAATTACAAGACGACTTAGAACATTGGGAAGATTTACCACTAACACTGATAGGAAGGGTAAATTGCATTAAAATGAATATCCTCCCAAGGATACAATACCTATTTCGATCATTACCAATTCCCTTAACAGAGAAATTCTTCAATGAGGTAAAGAAAATTATAAGGAAATTCTTATGGAAAGGGGGGAAACCGAGGATAGTGCTAGATAAATTAACAGAATGGTACAAACAAGGGGGCTTACACCTACCAAACTTTAAGAATTATTATAGAGCAGCACAATTAAGATATCTATCAGATTTTTATCAAACAAGGGTAAAACCAGACTGAACCAGGATAGACCTAGATAAAATAGGGGAGAAGGTACCAGAACATATACTTTATAAGTGGGATGAAAAACTGGTGCAATATAGAAGTTCACCAGTACTGCGCCATCTGCTCAATATTTAGAAGAAGATTCACGTACAAAAGAAAAAAAAACAAATGACCAACTACCAAAATACGCAAAATCAACTAATCCCTTTCACAATAGATAACCTTTCCTTTAGAGAATGGGAGAGAAAAGGAATTAAAAGAATAGAAAATTGTTTTTTGGGAAATAATTTATTATCATTTGAACAAATGAAGTACAAATATGGAATAACTCACGGTACAATATTTGCATACCACCAACTGAAAACCTACTTAAAGGACAAATTGGGAAGCAGACTGAGATTACCAGAAGGAAGCAGCTTTGAATATGTGATTACAGACACAATGATAATTAAAAGATTTATAACAAACATGTACATCAAGCTGCAAGAGATAGAAAATGATGAAATAAGCTGTAAACCCAAACAAAAGTGGGAACAAGATCTAAACATAAAGATAAAAAATGAAATATGGGAAAATCTATGCTCCGGAACTATGGGAAATATAATAAACACGAGGTTATGCATGATACAATATAATTGGTTACACAGGCTATATATCACACCCCAAAAGTTAAATAAATGGGATCCAACATTATTGGATAAATGTTTTTGCTCTAAGAAGGAAACGGGAACAACAGTACATGCAATTTGGGCTTGTGAAAAAGTGGAAAAGTTTTGGGAAAATCTAAATCAGGTATTAAATAAAATCACCAAAAGCAACATACCAAAAAATCCAGAGATCTTCCTTCTAAGTAATATAAGTAGTAAAGAATTGGGCCTCAAACTGGATGAAGCACAAAAAAGATTTATTATGAGAGCCTTAGCTGTAGCAAAAAAAATATATAATGTCAACTTGGAAATCAGAAAAGAGCCTGAGAGTACAGCAATGGTACATTGAAATGAATAAATGTATTCCATTGGAAAAAAAACATAATTTAAAAAATAAAGTCACATTATTTGAACAAATTTGGGAACCGTACATGGAACACAACAGAGAGGGCCTTCTACGGACCTTCACCCCCTAAAATGATAGAACGAGAAGGAGATGAAATGAACTGACCCAATGTGTAAAAGTAGATGACACAATTTTCTTATTTATTTTCATTGTGTGATGACATTGTTTAATGGATTTATTGTACTGTTGAATGTTTAATGGGTTTGGAGGGGGGTGGGAAGGAGGGAGGGGAGGGGGGATAAAGGGGAGAAAATGACACTGTGTATATTCAAGAGGGAAATGTTTGTGTGTATTTTGGTTAATATGGTTCATAGTGTGAAAAATTTTAAAAATTAAAAATCAGCCCAGTTTCCCAGCTGGTCCAGATTCCTCTGCAAGCTTTGAAATCCTTCCTCACTATTCACCATATCTCTAATCTTAGTGTCATCTGTAAAGTTGCTGACTCAATTTACCACATTCTCATCCAGATCAATAGTGTAACTGACAAACAACAATGTTTCCAGCACCAATCCTTGAGCACATCATTAGTCACTGGCCTCCAGTCTGATAAGCAATTATCCACTCTCTGGCTTATCCTGTATAGCCAATATCAAATCCAATTTGATACCTCACCTTGAATATCAGGTGTCTGAGCCTTCCTTATAAACCTCTCAAGTGGGACCTTCCTGGTAACCTCCTTGAAAAACTCTACAAGATTGGTCAAACAAGACCTACCATGCACAAAGCCATGTTGACTATCCTTATTCATTCCCTGGCTATCCAAATGCATGTACATTTGATCTCTTAGAACACCTTCCAATAATTTACCTACTATTGACATCAGGCTCACTGGTCCATAATTTCCAGGGTTACTTTTGGAGCCTTTTTTAAATGACAGAACAACATGAGCTAACCTCCAATCCTCTGGCACCAGAACCATGGCCAAGGACATTTTAAATAATTCTGCTAGAGCCCCTGCCTCAAGGTCTGAGGGAATATTTTATTAGGCCCTTGGGAATTATTTGCTTTAAGACAGCAAGCACCTCCTCCTCCTCTTTAAACTGTAAAGGTCCATGATCTCGCTGCTTGTTTTCTTCCAACAGATATTGTGCCAGTTTCCTGAGTAAATATTGATGCAAAAAAAATTAAGATTTCACCATCGCTTCTGGCTCAATACACAGTCTTCATGATTTCTTTCTCGAGACTTTTCTTGCATTTTTATACTCCTCAAGTACCTCATTTTCTCTGTTTTACCTACCCTTGTTATACACCTCTCTTTTCTTCTGATCTAGATCCCCAAGGTCCCTCAAAAACCAAGGTCCCTATACTTATTAACTTTGCCTTTAATTCTGACAGAAACGTACAAACTCTGTACTCTCAAAATTTCACCTTTGAAGGCTTTCCACTTACATAGCACATCCTTTCCAGAAAACAACTTATTCCAATCCACACTATCTAGATATTTTCTCATTTCCTCAAAGTTTGCCATTTTGCAGTTGGTATTTATATATATTGATGTAGAACATTTTTCTGAACACATTTGACAAACCTCAAGCTATCCATCCCTATTCCAATATGAGAGTGCCCTGTCAATTTGTGGAAAGTTAAAATCCCCTATCTTTCCTGCAGCTGTCTGCTCTCTTTCTATAGATTTGCTTCTTCAATACTTGCTGACTGTTGAGAGGTCTATATTAAAACCTCATGAGTGTGATCATACCTTTCCCGTACCTCTGCTCCACCAATAGAGCCTCAGTAGATGAGCCCTCTGGTCTGTCCTGCCTGAGCAGAGCTGTGATATTTTCCCTGAGGAGCAATGCCATTCCTCCCTCCTCATCCCTCTCACTCTTTCACATCTGACACAAAAAACCTGGGAACATTGATTTTCCAGTCCTGCCCCTCCTGCAACCAAGTTTCACTAATGGCCATAATTCCATTTGCCAATCCACATTCTAAGTTTGTCTTCCTTTCCTACAACTTGTATTGAAATAGATGCATCCAAGAACATTTCCACCATGTACAAACCTTTGATTTCTGATGTTACATCTGATCTTCACATTATCTTTTCCCTCCTCCACTCCACTGTCTGCTCTGTCACTTCGGTTTCTAACCCCCTGTATATCTATTTTAAACACCCTGGAACAACACTAGCAAACCTTTCCACAAGGATATTAGTCCCCTTCCAGTTTAGATGCAAACTATCCTGTTAATACAGGTCCCATCTTCCCTGGAAGAGAGCCCAGTGATCCAGAAACCTGAAGCCCTCCCTCCTGCACCATGTCTTTAGCCACATGTTAAGCTGCATTATCCTCCTATTTCTAAACTCAATAGCCCATGGTACAGGTGGCAGTCCTGAGATCACGACCCTGAAGGTCCTGTATTTCACCTTAGCACATAACTCACTGAATTCTCTTTTCAGGACCTCAAATCCTTCCTACCCACATCATTGGTACCTACATGGACCAAGACATCTGGCTGCTCACCCTCCCTCCTGAGAATACCGTGAACTGGACTAAGTCTTTGGCTTGGCTTCACGGACGAAGATTTATGGAGGGGGTAAAAGTCCACGTCAGCTGCAGGCTCGATTGTGGCTGACAAGTCCGACGCGGGACAGGCAGACACGGTTGCAGCGGTTGCAGGGGAAAATTGGTTGGTTGGGGTTGGGTGTTGGGTTTTTCCTCCTTTGTCTTTTGTCAGTGAGGTGGGCTCTGCGGTCTTCTTCAAAGGAGGTTACTAAGTAAGGCATATAAAACCACAACAAAATAACAGAGAAACAGTTCACTTCAGTTAAAAAAAAACAATTAAAATTCTTTAGAAATATTAAAATTTCAGCAGTTTTGCCCATTGACCTACAACCTCATCCTATTACTGCACTTTTTGAATGATCAGTTTTGAGCTCTGGCCACTTGTCTGCTTTAGCTTGTCAGGTGATTGCATTTGTTACTTTAACATATAACATATATAACAATTACAGCACGGAAACAGGCCATTAGGCCCTTCTAGTCCACACCAAACCAAACACCCCTTTCTAGTCCCACCTCCTTGCACAATGCCCATAACCCTCCATCTTCTTCTCATCCATATACCTGTCCAACCTTTTCTTAAATAATACAATTGACTCCGCCGCCACTATTTCTCCCGGAAGATCATTCCACGCGGCTACCACTCTCTGAGTAAAGAAGTTCCCCCTCATGTTACCTCTAAACCTCTGCCCCTTAATTCTTAACTCATGTCCTCTTGTCTTAATCTTTTCTCCTCTTAACGGAAATAGTCTATCCACATCCACTCTGTCTATCCCTTTCATAATCTTAAATACTTCTATCAAATCCCCTCTCAACCTTCTACGCTCCAAAGAATAAAGACCTAATCTGTCCAATCTCTCCCTATACTCTAGATGCTTAAACCCAGGTAACATTCTGGTAAACCTTCTCTGCACTCTCTCCACTCTGTTTATATCCTTCTTATAATTAGGCGACCAGAACTGCACACAGAACTCCAAATTAGGCCGCACCAACGTCTTATACAATCTCAACATCACCTCCCAACTCCTATATTCCATGCAATGATTGATAAAGGCCAGCATACTAAAAGCCTTCTTCACCACCCTATTCACGTGAGTTTCTACCTTCAGGGAACGATGTACCGTTACACCTAAATCTTTCTGCTCTTCTGTATTCATCAATGCTCTCCCATTTACCACGTATGTCCTGTTCTGATTCTTCTTACCAAAATGAAGCACCTCACACTTATCAGCATTAAATTCCATAATGCTGAGTTGGTCTTTCCTGCCTCTTTCACTGCTATCAAATAATAGCCAGGAGATTCATTCTACTCAAATGGAAAGACCCTAAACTACCTACTACTTTTCAATGGTTTTCTTAAAACATGTTCCTTAAACATTTCCATGTTTAAATGCTGAAAAAACTTAGAAGTGATACTGGCAATGCTCCAGTTAAATATGAAGAATCATGGAGGGCATTTATTCAACATTTTGAAATGATGTAAGTTGATCTTTTCCAAATTTTTTTTTGTCAGTGTAGAGGAGCGGAATTAGTCACAAAATAATAGTTTAACTGCTGAAACATGGTAGCCCAGCTTTTGTTTTGGTTCTTGGTTAGGGGGATACTTATGTAATAAAATTGATTCCTTTTCATGTTTGGCCTTTAAGAGATTGAGAGGTTCAGTTTACATATGTTGCTCAATGTTTGTATACGTTAACCATTGTTAATGCAATCCTGATCTCTTTGTATCATTCTTATGTTTATTAATCTGAAACTTAAAAAGATTGAAAAAGAAAGAAATATTAAAAAGAAATTATCAAAGGAAATTAAAGGACATGAAACCATGTATTGCTTTTTGTAATCTCGGGTCATCCCAAAGTACTTTCAAAATGTCATTACTCCTGTCATATGGCAATTACATGCTCATGAAGTTTAATAGCATCTCACACTTGGTGCCCGAGTTGATCTTTCCTGCCTCTCTCACTGCTATCAAATAAAAACAAAATAATCAACATACTATAAATAAAAATTGCTGGAAACGCTCAGAAAAGCAGGTATAAGCTGTGTGAAGAGAGGCAGAGATGATACTTTTGCTCACAGGTCATTCCTTGATCAATTAGTTTTGATTTCCTATTTCTTTGTCTTCCTCCTCTCCCATCAATATCAGAGGTTTATATCCCCTTGTTCAAACCTGTTGCTTCTGGTTACATTTTTCCTAACCTGGCCTGGAGGGCATATTGATATTTCAATCAATGTTTCATGTCAAGCAATGCTTTCCTGTCATGCTTGCTTTCCTGCCAGCTCTATCCAGTCTGAATTAATCTCACACCTCTCTCCAGATGTCCTCAATCAGTGCACCACTTCCTTGCATGGATCAACATTTATCAAAATACTTAGAAATTTCTGAAGGATGTCGATTCACTTGGGACTGTTTGTGCTGTCGTGGTTCTGCATTGCATTAACACCCCAGACTTGATTTAAATTTAGCACTCAACACTTGTTACCACCACTTTCATCTTATCAAAAATGCACTAGAAAGAAGAAAGTTAGTCTAAAGTCTTTCTGATCTCTATCCTTCACTATTTGCCTCCATGAACTTTTCACACAGTTCAGTCCCTCACACAATTTAAATCTTCTTTATCTAATATTTTATCAAACCACTTCAAATTAGTTCTCATCATCTCCCCTTGTTCAGGTTTTGCCCTGTGGCTCTTTCCCCTCAGCTATTTCTATCTTCAATGCAGCAGTCTTTATTGAACTCAGTGCAGTACTACTATTCTCTTCAAATCTTTCACTCCAAATAGCCTTCGAGCCGTATGCTAATTTTATGAGCTCCCATGACCTCCAACTCCCATGGTTTCTCTACTATTGTGGTCTCATTTTGTAACTAAATTCACATTTCTCAGTCTCTTTTAACCATCTTGCTTCTGGATATTTTCCTTTCTTTGGAATTGTATCTTTCATTTCTCTTATAACTCCTTCCAGCAGCATATATGCCTTTAACTACTACAGTCAATTACCTTTTACTGCTGTTGCTTTTCTCCACCTCTAGCTCTCTTTTTCTCTTCATGTCTTTGTTCCCCACAAAACGTGAGTGTTTGATCAAGGCTGACACTTTCATATAAACCTTCAGAGTTTTGCAATTTCAGAGGCACTATATTTTTGATGAGATAGAAAACTGGGCCCCCAAATGTTTACTCAAAATAAAACAGGAAAATTCCGAGACTAATATCTCACCAACGTTTACTGCACCACCAATGCCTCCAAAATACTTCAGAGAAGCACAAAAGCAGACAAAGAATTAATGGAGAAACTCAACACGTCAGTTAACATTTTAATTCCTAATAAAAAATTCAGACGAAGGTAGAAGAAGTAAAATTACATACATTTACATTTAATTTTAGACATACAGCATGGTAACAGGCCCTTCCGGCCCATGGGCCCATGTCTCCCAAATACCCCAATTAACCTATTTTTCCAAGGTGTGAGGAAATTGGAAACCCACAAGACACAGGGGGAATATACAAAGTCCTTACAGACAGCACCAGTTTCGAATCTGGGTCACTCGCTCTGTAATAGCATTGCGCTAGCCATGCTGTCTGTCTCTAAAGGAAGAAAGAAGGTGGGGGAGGGGCCCTGAGGTGTGGGAGGTGGGGAGACAGGTAGAGGGAGAAACCATTAGGAAAGGGGTGAGTGAAAATTTAGAGAGAGAGAAAACATTAAGAAGAGATGGAAACAGTGGAATCAGATTGGGGGTGGGTGACCCAAAATTAGAAAAATCAGTGTTCATGCTTTCATGCTGTTAGGTTTAAGGCTGCCCAGGAGGAATATGATGTGCTGTTCCTGAAGTTTTCATTTGGTCTCGCCCTGACAATGGATGAGGCCAAGGACCGACATGTCACTGAAAGAATGTTTTGGCTACAGGAGGCTGAAGTTTAGACCCACAATCAGAGCATAGGTGTTCAGTGAAACATTCACCATTAGCACTGCTTTTGGGACCTTGTTGTCCATAAATTGGCTACTGCATGCAAAAGAATTGTATTGCCTATGAAGTGATTTTGGATGTTACAAGGATCTAAAGGCATTCTATAAATACAAGGACTTCCCTTCTTCAAACTATAACTCGCTCCTTTTCTGGCCATTCCTCTTTTCGTATCCCTCATCCATGGTCTCTAAATTTTCAAATGAGGAAGCTTTTCTGGTAAACAATTCACTTTGCCATCCAATGCTGTACCTCACTAGAAAATATCAAAAATTGTTGGGTCCTGTCGCTGTCATCGGGAGCAGTCCTGACCATTGCTGATGATGTAAGCGATGCCATGCGCGGGGGTAATGGCATTCATGCACGAGTGTGTTAAGTGTCAGTATATGGGTGATGAATCTCAGCTCAGATGCAGCAAGAGGAGAGTGAGTGTGTCAGGATCACTTGTGCGGCAGTGAGCCAATGAGATCAGAGGAGTTTAGCTGGGTGGTGTTTGGGAGTTGAAGAATGCAATGTTGTATCTAGTGAATAATAAAAAGGAAGTCGACTTCACGGTGTGCTGAAAGAAACGAGTGAGTGTATTCTTTATTTGTTTGTAAGCTGTGGTAAATCAGTGCTGTTAGTCCTATAATGCAGCATCATACTGGAGAGCAAAGACACCCTGATTTATTTTCCCCATAAATATGTCTGCATTTCTCTCATTTCTGTTCCTCTGCTGATGGTCTCGATTGAATTCTTCCTTCTTTTACTCCACAATGGTCAACTATATCTTTAAATATTTAAATTCCGTGCTCTGTGCCATCTCAATCCTCATTTATTTGCTTCCTTAAAACCTCTCTGTTTTACAAAGCTTTTGGTCATATACAGTATACATTGGATTAGAATATATTTTTATAAGAATATTACAGATAACATAGGAGCATAGAAGGTCCCACAGCTTCATGAAGTTAGCTGCTGCTCAAACCTTGTGTCTTCTGCAGTCCAAATCTACCTTGATCTTGTGCGTGCTTCCTGGCCAGAAGTTTTCCCTCTCTGGTGTAAAGAATTCCAAAGGTACATAACCCACTGAGAGAAGAAATTCCCCTTCATTTTAGTCTTAAATTAACATTCCTTTATCTCAAGACAATACCCCTAGTGGCATAGATAGGTTGGGCAACCATCATCCATTTCCTAGGGCAACAACAGCCAATACCAGAGGACATCTGTGTCTTAAGATGAGTGGAGCAACGTTTAGGGGATATGTCAGAGGGTTTTTTTTTTAAAAACACAGAGCGTGATGGGTATCTGTAATGCATTGCTGTGGATGGTGCTGGAGGCAGGTACAATAGGGGCATTTAAAAGACTCTCAGACAGGCACATAGATGTAACAAAAATAGAGGGTTATGGTGTGAAGAACAGAAGGATTAGATTGTTGAGGAATACGTTGACATAAGTCAGCACAACATAGTGGGCTGAAGGGCCTGTATTTGCTGTAATGTTCTATACTCACATCTCTATCAAACCACCTTAGAAACTGAAATATTTCAGTAAGATCATCTCTCATTCTTCTAAACACAAAGCACAGGCTCAATCTACTCTTTTTTTTACCTCATTAAGATGAGCCATATGTCCCAAAACAATATTCTAATGAACCTGCTCTGCACCATTCTATACAAGTATGTTCTTTCTTATAATAGGAATACCAAACAGTGCACAGTACAAACTATACTGTTGCAAGGCTTCCCAAGTTTGTACTTCATCTCACATGTTAAGATAACTGCTATAAAATGTTGTTGTCAGCTTTACGGGGTCTAAATTTTATTGTTGTTAATTTAGTTTCAAATTTGGAGACATTACAGTAATGAGGACAAAAATTGGCAAACAAATTTTTACATTGTGAATCCTCCAGAGAGTGAATCAGAAGGAGGACTAATTAATCTGATTAAACATTTCCCTTTAATGTGGTAAGCACCCAAAGAGCTGATAAGAGTACTGCAAAGAACAATTTGATTCTGAACCACACATGGTGACACTAGGATAGGTCAGCAAGGACTTAGTGTGAGAACTAGGTTTCAAAGAGGTTATTGAAAGAGGAAGGAGATGAAAAGGTACAACATTGGGTGGGCGTGGTGTGATGGCGTAGGGAGAAGATGTGGGAAAACACCTCCCCCTGGCAGAACTATTTAAAACCCATTTAAAAGCTCTTTAAAAAAATTTTTAAGCTGTTAATTATACCATTGAAGTACCTTAAATACAGATATGAGAAAGATTAAAGCTCAAATGGTTAAAAATCAGCTACTAAACAGCCTGGAATTGCTGAAGAAACTCGGCCTACCAGAAAAATGGAGCCTCCAGCGTTGATTTCGGCACAGACCCGACCACAGCCATTGTCGACGGGTAGTGTTCATACCACGCCGGCGCCGAACTCGCGTATCGCTGCGCAAGATGACACTGGCGATCGGCATCGATCCCCTCTGGAGCAGGATGACCAATCGTGCATGCGCGCTACGCTTGAATCGGCCCAGGCTGTGCGGGGGACCCGACCTCTCTCAGTCCAGAAAAAATAAAGAAAGGTACAACACTTTGTGCGAGGATCGAAAGTGGAAGTGTGAGGAAAATTTCAGAACTACAACCTAAAGAGCAGATAGCTTTGCCTTGGCTGGCAGTGGAGAAACAGTGCTGCTCCCTCAGGGTCCAATTGCTCATCCCTAATATCAACATTAGCTCAGTGCAATAACAACCTCAGTTTTTCTAGATGCAGAGATTGAGTCAAGAATCTGAAAGGCCTGCTTTGCGTTTGGTCAGCTGAAAGATTGAGTTTGGTCACAGAACATCAGGTTGGCCACCAAGTGCAAGGTGTACAGTGCCATTGTCATATCAGCTTTGCTACATAGATGTGAGACATGGTGCCCATATCAGAGTCAGTTATGTCACCTTGACCAACTACAGCAGCGTCACCTATGTTTTATAATGAAGATCACCTATTGAGACAAGGTCTCCAAAACAGAGGTTCTTTCTCAAGCCAGAATGCCGGCAGATTCAACCTTGGTGATGTCAGCCCAACTGCGCTGGGCAGGACATTTTGTCAGGATGCCTGACAGACAACTGCCCAAGGACATCTTGTACAACCAACTGTCCAGTGGTACCTGAAAATGAGACCACTGACTATGGTACAAGGATGTTCTGCCCAAGAGCCTCACAAAAGCTGACATTGCCCCATCAGCATGGGAGGATCTGGCTCCAGATCATTCGCAGTGGAGGGACACCATCAGAAAAGATGTGGACGGTGCTGAGAAAAAGCTCAAAGAGGCAACAGAGGAGAGGCACAGGAAGCGCCAGAACAGAGATTCTGCCCCCGTTTCCCCTCCAGGCCTCACTTGCCAAGGATGTGACAAGCAGGGCCTGTCAAGGATCAGCCTGTCCAGCCTCTCCAGGGCACACAGATCAAACCCCACAGTCTGACTGAAAGGAACCATCATCATCATCCTATGGGATGGAGAGCCAGAAGAATGTTGACATCTCTGTATAGTCCTTAAATGGCCAGTCGAAGTGTTTTTAATTAAAATCCTGCAACTGTGGGATTGTGACCAAGATGGCAGCACCTGTGCTTGACAGCAGATTAGCACAAGGAAACAGAAATTGAGAGAACATTGAAGGCTTCCTGATTGTATTGGAGGTTTGGATATGGAGTTTGGGTTGCCAATGGATCAAACGGGTCTGTGTGACTGCAGAGTGCTGGAGGTGAATCCACAGACACTCAATATCTCTGAAGAAACTCTCTTTTGCTCCTCTTTCTCTTAATATAAGGGTTACCGGGCAATAATAATGGCAACTCTGAGTGCCCTACAACAGGGAAAATAAAATTTCATGTAATATTGCATTTTCTGTGTTATTACATGACAAAGGCATCTGGAAAAGGTTAAAGAAGGATTTGTGTTGCTACCAAACAGGCCTTAATTATTGAACCGGTGAACTGATATCACCAAAAATCCTGCATTTACTCAGCATATTGTGAAAACGTTCGCCTGATTTGTGTACTCTTGGTGTATAATGCATCTCAGACCCAAAACTAGCTTTGGTGGAATTGGTTATGGCTTATTTCCAGACCCTTACGTAATCCTGCACTGGTGTTAATGGTACGATCAAATAGAAGCTTGACAAGGAAGTACAACATTAGGACAATGCATTGGAAGACAAAAATATGATATTATATAAAAATGAATATCTATTAATAAGTTTCTGCTAAGTTAGCATTACTAACTGAAGTGTTTATCAATTACCATTAACAGCATGTACGCAGACTGTAGAAAATATTTGGCACCTTGTCTTCATCAGTGCTTGGACGTCATGTTACAAATGTACAAGACATTGGTGAGACCACACTTGAAGCATTGTGCACAGTTCATATGGTAGGAAAAATGCAATTAATCTGGAAAGGGTGCAAAAAAGATTCATGAGGATGAGGCTTGAATTATAAGGAGAGACTGGATAGGCTGTCTTTACTCCTTGGAGCAAAGGAAACTGAAAGGCAGAGATAAAGTAAATAGCCATTGAGTTTTTATTTCCCCTGGATAATGGAGTTTAAAATCAGAGGCCATAGACTTAACTTGAAAAGTGAAATATTTAAAAGATACCCGAGGGGTACCTTTTCTACACAGAGCATGTTGGGTATGTGGAATGAGCTGCCAGAGGAATCGTGACATCTAAAAGATACTGTATATGGATAGGAAAGGTCTAGAACCCTGGTTTTCAAACATTTTCATTCCACTCACATACCACCCTCAGTTATCCCTATGCCAGAGGTGCTTTGTAATTCGTAAGTGATTACTTAAGGTGGTATGCGAGTAGAAGGAAAAAGTTTGAAAACTACTGATTTAATCGTATCTAATTGACTTATTGTACGCACACTTCCATAACTCCAAAGGAAATAGGCCAATAACAATTATTTTCAAGCAAAATATTTCAGTAACAATTGGATCTAGAGCAGTGGTTCTCAATTTTTTTCCCACTCACATACCACCTTACTAATTACAGAATACCTATGGCATAGGGATTACTTAAAGTGGTATGTGAGTGAAAAAAATGTTTGAAAACCTCTGGACTAGAGGGATATGGGTAAACACAAACAAATGGGTCTAGCCTGGCTTAACAACTGGTGGGCATGGACAAGTTGGGCTGAAGGTCATCTTACCATGCTGTATAGTATTCTAACTCTATGATATTGTTTTCCCCTATGAAATCTGCATTTAGGATTTAATTAACTTCACCTATATAAATCTTAAGCTAATGGATTCGCTTAAATTATTTCAAGAGATGACCTCACTATAGAACCTGCTTCACAGCCTTTTGTACTAATATTGGAAGAGATATTTTCCTTGGCTAAAATGTGATTTTATACATCCTGGGGCTATGATAAAATGCTAAATACTGTAACCATTATTTAATTATTTGAGATTAAAACCTTTCTACTGCATTTCTGTCACATTCACAATTTGTCTAAGGCTCTGAAATGATGAAGAAGTTTCCAAGTATTATATTTTTTTTTAAATCAATCAGTAAACAAATGTATTATTTAGAGATTATTGAATTGAATGATTATTTCAATGTAATTCATCAGTTCCAATTGAATATTGGAGTTTATAAATAATTATGATATTATGGGATTGCTTGGTCCATTATTTCAATGGAAGTATTAACTAATTAGTTTTAAATGGGTTAATACATCATTAAAATAACAGAGAAAATAATCTGGTCAATGCTTTAAGATGCAATTTCCAGGCTTAACTACATTTAAATTATCTATTTAAATGAAATAATTAATTAAACATTTATTTTAGAGTAGAGATACATGTGTTAAGATGAATGTGGCATCATCTAAATCCTTCAGCTAGCTCTATAGAAAGCTCATAACCTTCTATTATCTCATATTTCAAAGCACTTTACAGTGCTAAATTACACCCCTTGAGTGTAAAAAATGCACAAATTTAGTGACAGTTCTGGGCTGAAAACTTAATTCTTCCAGCTCAAAGAGTCCAGTTTGAATTAAGTTGATGATTTCAATCCAATTGTCAATAAATTTTAGTATAAATCATAGAGCAACTTTTTTCTCATGTTGGTTCCCACTGCCTTGACCCATATCCTACTGTTTCAAAATTGTTGTCATTCTCCAGAGAAAACAATATCTTTAATCCTCTGTGCCAGCAAATTGTCTAATCTTCTCCTTTCCAATTGTTTCAAAATAGTTTGAAGGTGTAACTGGGTCACAAATTTTTATCTAATTTTCTCAACATGCTTTAATGCGTCAGCTTATTTTACACCATTGCCACAAAGGAATCCTGAACAATACATAAACTAAATTTTCTTGATGAGAGCTATGGTGCAGCATCCCTTCTCCTTCCCCAACTTTCTACCATCTTTGATATAATGAACTATCTTCTGATATCTGTGCAATTTTCCCACTTTGTAGTAGCATTCAATTTGTTCTTCTCCTGCCGAAACACACATTTTGCATAATAGCTTTTCTTCTCAGATTGGATCAAAGGATCTATTCCAGATCATCTTCTGTTCTTTGTGCACCAGCTGCTCAAGTCCCACATTATGCCTATAATTCCTTACTTCACTTTAACATTGGCTCTCTTGATATCTGTAATACTTTTATGGAGAAAATGTGGAGTAAATATTGGAAGAATCAAATCATTATTTCAAATCAATAAGGGTGGCACTGTTGGTGTAGCGATGGGGACCATCGATGGGTTAAAATCCTGCATTGCCTGTAAGGAGTTTGTACATTCCACCCGCCCCCCCCCCCCCCCCATGTCTGCATGGGTTTTCTCTGGGGGATCTGGTTTCTTCCTACCCTTCAAAAATGTATTGGTGGGTAGGTTCATGGAGTGATTATTGGGAGGCACAGACTTGTAGGGCCAAAATGGCCTGTTACTGTACTGCATGTCTAAATTTAAAATCTAAATGATCCTCCATTCCTACTGTAAACATTAAAACATGTGGCAGTAACTCCATTTGCCTCCTTGCCACCCTGTCATTAAATTCTGTGCAACCTAGAAGGATCCCATCTGATCATTAAATCCCATGAAAATTGTGTTTGAGGTTAGATCATGCTTGGGAAAGCCTTGGGGTACAATCAGGTAAATGGGGAAGAGGTGATTCGAAGATGTTATGATATGGGATGGAGTCAAGTTAGGATGGAGAAGATTCAGCATTTGCGTAAGGAGCTGAAAATGTTTAAAATATCAAACTTCTGCGTCTCTCCTCCTTGCTGAGCTCATAAAATAATTTTCCTTTTGAAATGATTGTAAAGATGCAGGCACACTGTTTTTTTTAAAAAAGATGCTAGTGAATGACCTGCCTGAGAGTGGGTTATTTGGATGAGCTAACAGCCTCTTCTACAATTCATTTTGTTTTAATTTCCCAGTGGAAATGGTGTAGAGCTAGTCACTTGAGCTGCCTCTATTAAAATTGGAAGAGGTGAATTTAAGATGCAATTAGATTGTTATACATTTTTAAAAATAATCAATTTATACAGAATTCATATCTAGTTCTTTACAAAAGCTAAAACTACCATTCTGCTTTTTTTTTTAACTGCTCAGGTTTCAGGTCATCCTCTCGTCCCTTCACTTCACCTTTAATGATCATGCCATCAACGAATCATTTCATGTCTCCATCACGTGCCTCTTTTAGGATCATTTAATGTCATCTTCTGGGCTGATTTATCTTTGATAATGGAACCATAAAGTCAAAGAGTTTTACATCCCAGAAACAGATGCACAGGTCCACCTTGTCCTTGCTAAACACCATGCCCTCCTGTTTAGTCCCACTTACCCAGATTAGGCCCCTGCCCCTCTCAGGTACCGGTAATTATCCAAATGTTTCTTAAAGGGAGCTAACATACCTGCCTTCATCAGTTTGTCTGGCAGCTTGATCCATATACCCTCTGAGTAAAGAACTATCCCATCTTGACCCTTCAAAATCCCCCTCTACTCACCATATATAGTGCCCTCCATAAAATTTGGGACATTGACAGTTTTTTTCCCTTTATTTTCCCCTGTGCTCCACTGTTTTAAATTTGTAATCAAACAATTCATGTGATTAAAGTGCACATTCCAGATTTTATTCAAGGTTATTTGTATACATTTTGGTTTGACCATGTAGAAATTACAGCACTTTTTATACATAAACCCCCCATTTCAGGACACCATAATGTTTGGGACATTTGGCTTCACAGGAGTTTGTGATTACTCAGGTATGTTTAATTGCTTCATTGGTGCAGGTATAAGAGATCTAGGCTTGCTTCTAAGCTTTTGATCACCTTTGGAGTCTAGTTGCCATTTTTCAGCATGTGGACCAGAGTTGTGTCTATGAAAGTCAAAGAAGCCATTATGAGGCTGTAAAACAAGAATAAAACAGTAAGAGACATCATCCAAACATTAGGATTATTAAAATCAACTGTTTGGAACATCGTTAAGAAGAAAGAGCGCATCAGTGAGCTCAGTAATGACAAAGGGACTGGTAGGCCACGGAAGCCTCCACTGCTGATAACAGAAGAATTCTCATTATCATGAAGAAAAATTCCCTAAACACCTATCCGACAGATCAGAAACCTTCTTCAGGAGGCAGGTATGGATGTGTCAATGACTACTGTCCGCAGAAAAATTTATGAATAGAAATACAAAGGTTACACTGCAAGATGCAAACCACTAGTTAACCACAGAAACAAGATGACCAGATTACAATTTGCCAAGAAGTATTTAAAATAACCTGGAGAATTCTAGGAAAAGGTCCTGTAGACAAATGAGACCAAGATGAACCTGTATCAGAGTGATGGCAAAAGGAGCATAAAGTAAGTGCTCAAAATCCAAAGCACACCACCTCATCTGTGAAACGTGGTGGTGGGAGTGTTGTGGCCTGGGCATGTATAGCTGCCACAGGTACTGGTGCACTCATCTTCAGTGATGATATAACTGCTGATGGCAGTAGCAAAATGAACTCTGAGATGTATAGAGACATCTGCTCAAATCAAGAAAATGTCTCCAATTGCATTGAACAGCATTTCATCCTCCAGCAAGACGATCTCAAACATACTGCTAAAGTAACAAGGGAGTTTTTCAAAGCTAAAAACTGGAAATTTCTCAAATGGCTAAGTCAGTCACCTGATCTATATTCAATATGCTGAAGAGAAAACTTAACAAGCCCACACACCAGCAAGATCTGAAGATGGTTGCAGTCGAGGCTCAGCAGAGCATCACCAGATAAGATACTCAGCACCTGGTGATGTCTATGAATCGCAGACTTCAAGCAGTCATTGCATTCAAGGGATATGCAACAAAGTACAAAATATACATACCATTGCTATGTCTCAAATATATTATGGTGCCCTGAAATGAGGGTACTATGAACAAAAAGTGCTGTAATTTCCACATGCTCAAACCAAAATCTAATTAAATATAATTGAATAAAATCTGAAGCATGCACTTTGATCACATATGAATTGTTTGATTACAAATTTAAAACTGTGGAGTACAGGGGCAAATAAAGGAAAAAAAATGTCTTTATTCCAAACACTATGGAGAGTACTGTAGTTTCTCTAGGAAACTGATATTATTTAACTTGTGATTTTATTGACCTCAATAAGATCCCCTCTCAACCGCCTATGCTGAGGAAAACAGGCCAAGCTTTTCCAGTCTCTCATGGTAACTCAACTTCCCTAATCCTGGCAACATCTCTGTAAACCTCTACAGTACTCTTTCCAACTTTATAGCACCCTCCAAGATTTAAGTGCCCAAAATTGTACACAATATTCCAAGTGTGGCCTCAGCAACATCTTGTATAACTTCCACATAATGTCCCAGCACCTGTATTTAATGTCCCAGTCAATGAAGACTGTCAATGAAGAGAGTGTCCCAAAAGCTCTCTTCACAATTCTGTTTACCTGTGCTGTCAAGATTAAAGGGCAATGTTCTTGCACCCTTAGGTGCCTCTGTTCCATAAAATTCTTTAGGGGCCTGACACTAACAGAGCATGTAAAGCCCTGGTTCAATTTACCCAAATGCAGCAACTCACTTCTTTGAGTTGAACTGTATCTGCCATTACTTGGCCAAGTTCCTCAGCTGATCTACTGTAGATCTTGTTGTAAATCCAGGTAATTTTCTTCACTGTCTAGTGAAGGACATTATTAATAAATTTACTCAGTTTCCCATCAATATTCATTTATGTATATTACAAAAAGTGAGAGTATCAGGACTGAACCACTAGGGATTCGATTAGTCACAGTTGTTCAATCTCTACAACTACTCTTTGACTAAACCAATGTTTTTTATACAGTAAAAACAATGCTGGAGAGGCTCAGTAGGTCAAACATTTTTGAAATGACTTGCAAACACATTCGCAAGAAACTAGCAGCAAGCATATTGTTTATGAATTCTTGGAGTATCTCTATAGTAACAGCTTGAAAGCCAGTGTCTTTTTCTGTGTGGTTAATATTAGCAAGGTTAGTTTGAATTTTCTTTTGTTCTATGTCGGACCAGAGTAAGAAGGCGGCATTTCAGATAATTTCTTTGAATGTAAAATTTTGAAAGTATTAACTTATTAATAGTTTATTGTCTGTTCATTAATTGTTTTAAGTATAGTTTACTGTTTCAAGAGTTCAAATAGTGAAAATCTCAATGTTACTTTGAAACGGACTTTTCATTAACAAGTCAAAACAAACAACATCTAAATGTTTCTCAAGTGATTATGAAGGGAAATGGCCTATTAAGTCAAATAAATCGTGGATTGTTGACTTGTTAGTCAATAAAGTAGACTGAACAAGTCAAATAAATGGACTATTGACTCATTAGTCAATAGAAAATTGGAAATTGGATTTGGTAGAAGAATAGATCAAATGAGCTCTGTTAGAGCAGATCAATAAAAAGACACAAATACCAACATCCAAGACCACTGAAGAAGCAGTAAACCTGCGTATTTATTACAGATTAGAATACAGTTTGGTCCATTGGATCCACTTGTTCTATGAGGACTGTTTTGGAGAGATTGTTGTGCATGTTTTAGGTCTGAGTGCGATGAATGACATAATGAAGAAAACAGCAGCTGCAGCTGCTAAGGAGCTATGGGTCGAGAAGATGAAGAAAACAGATAAATTGCAAAGGCAGCAATTAGATACAAAGGGAAATAAAGTGGCTCTTCCAGCAAGACTGAGGGAGGATATAGATAAGAAAGAGAATGCAGTTGTTAGGGATAATGGAATTTGAGGCTGAATTCTGAATAGTGCCTGAAGCTACACCACAAGATGGTGGTGTGGAGGATGACCAAACCAAAATGGAGACATGGTCAGCGATTGAAGCAATACACGAAGTACAGAACCTAATAGGAACTAGCGATATGCAGCAAGAGGCTTGTGACTCTTTTGTTCTTAATATACTTCTCAAATATTTCTGGATTCTTCCTTGAATTCTCTGCTGAAGCATCTGAAAAACTCTTTGAGCTCTCCTTATTTCCCTCTTCACTTTGCTTCTACCAGTGAATAATTGCTTCTGCCTATATGTGCAAAAGGCTGAGGGACATATTATTTTTCAATAATAATGCATACAATCAGACCATTGAGATTTATTGAAAAGAGTTCCAGAATACTTAGATTAAAGACAACCATGCTGATAAGCGAGTGTTTACGTACCTCAGGATAAAAGCATATATCTGTACACTTGGCAGTGGAGTTGAATGTTTGGTTCTTATCAGTTGCTGATTTATTAGAGTCACACCAAAACTAGAAAAGAAGCTCAAAAATTAGGTGGAATATATTTAATTCATCACAAATCCATTCAAAGTACTGTAAAACCCCCGTTATCTGAAATTCAAGCAACTGAAAGTCTCAAGGAATTGGCATAAAAATTGCATAACATAAAGAGGTAAAAAAAATACAGAAGTTTAAAATTGGCATGCCTCGTCTTTAGATCACCATCCATGTTAATCGGCTTCCTGGGGTCCATAGGCATGGCTATCTTGATTCCTGTGCGCATGCGAGTCTTTGGTTGACACATGCATGGTGCATTTGCATATTGGAGTTCAGTTGGCATATGGGTGAGAATCAAGTGCCCTGACAACATTGAATTCACGCCCTTAATTCTCACGCATGTGCCAACTGAACTCCCGTACGTGAATCCACCAAGCATGCGTCAACCGAAGACTCCCACATGTGCACAGGAATAAAGATGGCCACACCCAGTCTATGGACCCTGGGACACTGACTAACAAAGAAAGAATGAACATTTTAGCTCTTAAGTGTCTGTATCCCTGTTATAGTTTGCCAAATACAACATAAATTGTCTAAATTTTATATTTTTTCTTATTTTTTGTTAAAAGTTCGGTCATATGTGGGGATGGATACAAGTCACATAGGTTGCAAGTCATAGAGTACCTGTACATTGAGCCCACAGCAGGTCTTTGCAAGATTAATCATGTCAGTCCATTTCCCAACTCTTGTCCTGTGGCTTTGTCATTTTTTTTTCTCTTTATCGAATTAACTATTATCTCTCTATGCTGAAAATGTTTCTCATATCAACCAAAAATCTAAAGCAGTGATTCTCAATCTTTTGTTTTCCACTCACATACCATCTTAAATAATCCCTTACAAAGCACCTATGGATCATCAAATTCAATACCCTATTCCCACCTTCCCTTGATCCCTTTAGCATTAAGAAATAAATCTATCTCGTTCTTGAATTTATTCAATGACTATAATTTCACGCCTTCTGTGGTAGACATTTCTTCAGGATCATCGCTATCCAGTGAAGACCTTTCTCCCGATCTCAGTTCAAAATGGCATACCCCACAACTTGGGATTTGATCCTGGTTCTACACACTCCTGCCACCATGCACAGTATAGTCATGAACATGAATAATCTATCTCCATGAGAAGTTTATAGGATTCGTTTCTATGAGATAATCTCTCATTCCTCTGTACTCTGACAACTACAGGCCCAAACAACCCAAACTCTCCTCATCCTTTAACCCTGCATTATTTAGATAAGGAGATAAATACTGTAAATGAAACTTGAGATAAGGCCTCACCAAAGGCTTTGTATAGTTGCAGCAAGACATTGTTGCTCCTATTCTCCAATGAAAGCCAACATACCATTTATTTTCCAAATTAATTGCTGTAGTTGAATGCTTCTTTTTGTGCCAAGTGTACAAGGACACCCAGGTTCCTATATCTTCCCTTTTCCCACTCTACCATCACTCAAAATAAAGTCCTTCTGATTATTATCTATCCAAGATCAATCAAATCTGCATGCATGTGCCCACTTTCCCAACTTTCACCTCTTACTCGCAGCTTAAATTTGCCCACCCACAACCCGCACAAGCTTTGTGACTTCAAAAGGTCATTAGTTGAATTCCAGTGAGAAAGAAACACTCCAAGTTAGAGATAATTGGTAGGGGTGAAATTTTATTAGAGATTGCAGTCTCCAGGCATGACTACATTTGGGGGTTAAATGACAGTTTCCCATTGGCCCTTAACCCAGATTCTCTCCCCATCCTTTTTTTTTTTAAATTTTCTTCTCCCTGCAGTACATGCAGCTTTGAGGATGTGGTCTGGATGGAACAGTTTGTCTTTGTTCTTCTTTGTATTTTTAAAAAGTGACATTACATTCCTGCATTTTGACCCAGTAGCACTTGCTCTGTGCCTTCACATTAGCTTTCTTAGCATTCCAAACTCCAGCTGCCTCAGGAAACTGGAGCAAAGCAGTGAGGAGGTACTAGCATCTGTCAGAAAGCTAATCCAGTGATAGGTGTTTACCATTATGATTTAAATGTTTTACAAATTCTTAAAGTCATTGCAAATTAATTTTTAAAAATCATTCAAAATTTGAATGATTGTGGAATTTTAAGCAACTGAAACATAAATAATTTAAATCATTAAACTGAAATATGTAAAAAATAAAATGAAAGCACTTTAGAACACAGAACAGTGTAGCACAGGAACAGGCCTTTTAGCCCATGTCTATGTCTAACACAATGCCTAATTTAAACTAAAGCTTTGCTGCTTGTACATGATGTATCTTGCTATTTCCTTTCATTTTCTGATATTTTGCCCACAAAGCCCCATTGAGGTAAAGAGTATTGGATCCGATACTAGATCCAATATGACATGTTTTGAGATGTGATTGTCAGAGAGGGAGATGCTACCCAGTTCCAATGGGGCCTTCCTTTGCTACTCGACTCCATCAGCAATTGACTAAAGTAGCAGATTCAGCTTTCTTAACAGGACTGACTGGAAAAACCTTCAATAGCCAGGAAGAAATTTGTCAATATTCCAAACTGACAAATCATTGATTGGGACAGTAATTCTTTTCTGCTTACACAGAGACTACCTGATCTGCTGACATTTTCCAATATTTTATGGTTTCAAAACAAACTATATACTGTAACCAAACACTGGAGTTATTTTTGTTCAATTGTTTACTACTTGTTTTAAGGATGGAAATAATCTATAGATTATATTCTTAAAGGACTACAACATTTAAAACTACACGACTTTCAGTGGTTTTAAATTTAAACCTGTAGAAAGATTTATTCCCATAAAAGAGCAGAAAACAATAATACGTACTATATTTATTATAGCACCGAGAAAGTTTATCATAATGGAGGTAAATATTATGACATTCCTTGCAAAATGGGTTTCATTGATCCAGCAGCACGATTTCCGAAGAACTAAAGGCAGACATTTATAATCCTCCGCAGTAGTAATTAATACCAGTGCAGCATGCAACATGATCAGAATGGTAAATTGGATCACCATTGCCATTGTTCTAAAGGAAAAAAAACATGGCATCATTATTCTGTTCAAGCACTTACTTCATACTGTCACTCTGTATAATCCTTCATTTGCTTACCAGACAAATTAACCCAGGATGATATCCTGGAAGTTGTAGTCTAGCCCAATAATATTTTATGCACAGAAACAATTGATTATTGAAATAGAAGAAAAATAACTGCAATAATTGCATAATGTTCAATTTTATTCTCAACTTTTTAGCAAGACATAAATTGAAGAAGGCAACATCAAGGCAGGGGCTGATAAGCGGCAACTAACATTCTGGTGTACAAATTTGCTAGGTAATGACCAGCTCCAACAATGGATTCTAACTACCTACCCTTGATATTGTGTACATTGTACATGTGAATATAATAAACTCTCTCGCATACTCATATTCAATGGCATCACCATTGTCAAGTCTTACTATCATCAATATCCTTGGATGACCATTGATTTACAACTCAATTAACATAAATAGCATGGCTAGAAGTAGCAGTTGGAGACTAGATATGCTGCAGTGAGTGATTGAGCTCCTAATGTCCAAAGCCTTTCAAATTTTGTCAAGTCACATGTCAGGAACATAAACAGTCACTGTATATTTGCCTGGATGAGTGTAGCTTCATCAACTTTCAAGAAGCTCAATACCATATTGGGGGGGGAGAGAAACCAAAACAGCCTGCTTGAATGGGTAGCTCATCAACTGTCTTAACAGGCACTTCTTTCAGCATGGTGGCTCTGGTGTGTATAACATCTATAGAATACACTGCAGTTACTTTCCCTGTCTATCCTGACACCACCTCCCAAACCTGTCATCTCTCCCACCAAGTAGGACAAGGGTAACAGGTGCTTGGGACCACCTCCAGCTGCAGGTTTCCTTCTACAAAGCTTAATGATTATTAAATTCAAGTCCTAGAACTCCTTCTCCAAAAGCACTGAGGGAATAATTTAATTTTGTTAGACTGCAGTGGTTCAAGTTTCTGGCTCACCACCATATCTCAAGAACAATTAGGAATGGGAAAGAAATACTGCCCTTCTGAGCAATACCCACACCTTGTGGAAAAAAAAACTAAAAATGATTGGGATATTATCAGGTTCATTTGCCGTTACCAGGGCAGTCAGTTTCTTTTTAATGCCTCATGGATGGAACCAAATGAACCCATCACTGTCACTTTCATCCTAACTAGAACCATAGAATATTACAGCGCAGAAAATGGGCCCTTTGGCTCTTCTAGTCTGTGTTGAGCTAGTAATCTGCCTAGTCCCACTGACCTGCAACCACTCTATAGTCCTCCATACCCTTCCCATCCATGTATCTGTCCAAATGTTGCTTAAATGTTAAAATTGAGCCTGCATTCACCACCTCAGGTGGCAGCTTGTTCCACATTCCCACCACTCTCTCTGTGAAGTTCCTCATAATGTTTCCACTAAACTTTTCCCCTTTAACCCTAGACCCATGTACTCTAGTTTCTATCTCACCTAACCTCAGTGGAAAAAGCCTGGTAGCATTTATACATGCAAATGTGACTATTTCAATCTTCAGAATCTGAGCTGAAGTATAATAGAGAAAATAAAGGTTCAGCAATGCATCTTTCAAATATTTCACTACTTTGTCTGTTAGCATTTACTGGCATTGATAGGGCTTCAGTCATTTGCTCTAACCTTTTGGTTCTGAATACTTCGCAGATCTAGTCCAGTGTAAAATTATATCGATCCATTTATCTCCCAATAGCTTTCATTTCAAGAATGTCTGTAAGGCTGCCATGAATTTATTAAATTTCATTTAGTATTATTCCAGAATTTCTACACTCCTTATTGGGTTGTAATAGATGGAAAGAGGAATGTGTCAAATTGGTAAATTATGTTGTAGTAAGACAAGGAATAAGAGCATAAATTAATTGTTGGAACTGTCCTTAGTTTCTATTCCCAATCGCCTGGATGATTAAATATATTTATAATAACAAAATGCTTCATAGAGTCAGAATTGTACAACATGGAAACAGGCCCTTCAGCCAAACTCATCTACACCAAGATTTACTGAAGATTGGATGACAAAAAGAGTAGAAATGTAAGGGGCCTTTTTTGGCTGGCTGCCGGTGATAGTAGTGTTCCAGAGGGCTCGTTGTTGCGTCTGCTACTTTCCATACGGTTTGTAAATTATTTAATTGACAGAATTGATGGCATTGAGGCGATAAATCAAAGGTTGGTAGAGGGGTGGGTAGGGTTGAGGAAGCAGGAAGCCTGAAGAGGGACAAATGGGAGTATGGACAAAGATATGGTAGAAGGAATACAAGTACGTGGAATAAAGGCATGGACCATTTTCTAACTGTGGAGAAAATTTAGAAACCAGAAGTCCAAATGGACTTTCATTCCAAGTTGTTGTCATAGCTATCCCCTCGAGGTCAAGGATAATGGACTTCGTTCCTTTGGGCTCTCAAGTGGCTTAGGAGTCCAATCTTGGAAAGTGGCCCATCGAATTAAGGTGCCTGTGTGTGTACTTAATGTTGCACTCCAGGAAGCACACTATACTTCATAAATCAACCAACTAGTTTCAATGGCATGAAAACCATGATGATTGGAGCTGATGGATTTGTTGCAGCCTTCATCCATCTTCACAGCCATCGAGTTTGAAGCAACTTCATCCACCTGTGCTACCGTTGAGGCCTTCGTCAGGGACCTCATCCTTGACCTTACCACCTTTAATGGCCCTACCGGGAGCATAGCTCCAGACAGCATTGCTCTTGCTTTCATTCCTGGTACAGGATTCCCGAAAGGATACCTTGCATGTTAAATTGATTGTAAGGAAGGCAAATATGACGTTAGCTTTCATTTAGAGGGTGTGGGAATACAAAAACAAAACCAAAGATGTAATGCTGAGACTTGATAAAACACTGGTGAGACCCCATATGGAGCATTGCAAGCAGTTTTGGGCCCCATATCTAAGGATGTTGGAGGGGGTCCAGAGGAAGTTTATAAGAATTATACTGGGGATGAAAGGGTTAACGTATGAGGAGTGTTTGATGGCACTGGGCCCGTATTTGCTGGAGTTTAGGAGGATGAGATGGGATTTCTAAATATTGAAAAGGCTGAATAGAGTGGATGTGAAGAAGATGTTTTCAGTATTGGGAGAGTCTGGAACCAGAAGGCACAACTTCAATAAAAGGATCCATGTTAAGAACAGAGATGAGAATAAATTCCTTCAGCCAGAGGGTGGTGAATCTATGCAATTTGTTGCTACAAATGGCTATAAAGCCAAGTTATTGGGTAGTTTTAGAGGTTTATTGTTGACTACCTGAGCTAATCCTATTTGCATGGGCATTGCCCATATTTTATTAAGCCTTTCCTATCCACATATATTGAGATTTTCTTTTTAAGTCTTGATCTTGTCTCTTTCTCTACTGCTACTCTATTTCTTTCTTTATGCTTGTCTCACTTTTTGTGCTTTTTGTTAAATTTGCCCTGACACAAGAGATATTTGAAATAAATTTAATGTGAAATTAAATGGATAAAAATCTTCCCCCCAGGTGCCATGTAACCAAACATAAAGCATATCATGTTGTGGTACATCAGATGGTTAAAACAAATGCACAATTGATCTCTCCAGCATGGATAATTTCTACTATTTACCTTGATAATGGAAGGAAACTTTGTATGGCTGTGATGAATATTAGGACAATAAAAGCGCACACCAGATTTGACTTGAAAACTTCATCTCGCATCTGTGAATACTGTAAGAAAGAAGCACAAAACATTAACGGGCCATATTTCATTGATCCCACAGTAGATTGCAGTGATTTATCTGTATCTACAGGAGTTCTGGGAAATTAGCAAGACTTTGCCTACCAGGATGAGCAGTGCCAACTAAAAAATTAACTATCGACTTTTTTTTTTAAATGACATTGCTTGCATTACTTTACAGGGAAATTTAAAATAAGAGATCTGATAAGTTATCAAATCCAATGAACAAACTATGAAAATAAATAGCTTTGATTAACTATTTTTTTAATGAGTTTACCTTTCACATTTTAATCATGTCTCTAATCAGTTTATTAGGCAGTATAAAACTTGGAAAGTTATACAATAACAAGTCTTTACTCTTCAAATTTCAAAAATTGTAATTCTATCTTTTTCTGTTAATGCTTTTGGTATCATTTAATGTGTCCTGCTTTGCTAAGGCTGCCAAAATGTGTATTTGTGGCCCAGCTACCTTTTCCTCCAGGCTGGAGTCTTTAAACATCAGTGAGAAAGGCTTGATATGCTCTCTTCTTAACTTATCCCCACTCCTTAAGTCGATGGTATGTTCTATTCGCTTGTTAATTTCCTCAGGCCCAGACTGGACATGCAAAGCTTGTGCAAGGTGGTTTGGAAGCAGGTTTATTGAATTTCTTGTTAGGGCAGCCAGAGTCTAGGGAAAGCACATGCAAAGAGAATAAACCCCTCTAGACCTCTGTTCAATTGCATTAGAATGAACAGTTAAAGGACATGTGACAAGGTGGAGATGATCTGTTATTGAATCAAGAAGAAAAAAAAACATTAATTTTCTTTTACTCTACTTTTAGATCCATCTGCTGGTATTACATTCTTGATATTTTGAATGAATAACTACCACAGCACATCTGCCACTTATCCACTAAACCACAAATACCATGCAATAAATCATTGGTTATGTTAATAATTCAGGGCCACAGTAGGATTTCAGTGTCAAACCTTAAAATATATAAACTCTCATTTCTGAGGTATTCTTGTTCTTTCTCCAAGCTAATCAGCATGAATGGAGATTATGCTCGATAAGATCATCAGAAAATGCTTCTCTTAGAAAGGAAGAGATCTTCCAGTGTTAACACAGAGGAAACTTTACTTCAGTTCATTAGATTGTTGCTGCTTTTGTGGTAGCATCCAGAGGAAATCTATGCAAGGCCTTTAATAGCTTGTAACTAATTCTGTTTAGCAATTTTAAAATATGACCTTGCTTCTAAATTTTCTAAATGTACTATTCAAAATATTTTTTTTTTTTTTTTAAATCATTTTTTGTGAACATTTCATGATATATTTGAAATAGAAAATTATCTATCGTAACATTTAAAAAGTCAGAGGTTACAATAATAAGTACTCATGGGAAGAAGGGTGAGAATGTGGTGAAGGTAAAGAGTAAAATTCCTGTATCACTTTTTATTTCAATTATGGCTGACACAAATCACATCAGTGCGTAGATCATTAGACTGTTATTTTATTTTATTTTTTTTAAATAAACGATTACGATGTGAAGAAAGTAACAATTGAAACACAACCTGGAAAGCTTTATCATTAGATTAATTATCTGTTTGCAATTAGTTTTTAATGTTTTGATATAGACTGAAGTGAATTTTTGTTAACAACATCAAATAGACAGCAAACAAACCAGCAGGATTTTCTTCCATGTTTTTTTTCCATTGTCAAAATGAAACCATTCTGGTTTAAATAATTTTATTTTCTTTTTTTTTTGTTTTCACTGAAGGCAAATCAGGCAGAAAATAACTTCATTTGATAAGAATTTTTAAAAAAAGAGAATTAAAGTGTTGTCAATTCACCAGTATTCCAGACCTCCCATTATTAAAATGTGGAAATATTAAACATCTCCCCTCCTTTTTTTCTTTCTCCCCCCCCCCAGATATCCCCTTCTTTTAGATGAAACATATGATTTGTAATTTTATTTCATTTTAAAAGTATGCATTTTAATAAACTACTTAAAAAGTTTCAATTGATGTAACACTACCATTTTGGCAGGTCCAGACGAATGACTTTCTTTTACATCAATAAAGCCAAATGGCCTAATGCCATGTATTTACCATCAGGGTTAAAGCTATGATATTACACATCATTAACAATACCCTCAATGGAGTAAGATGGGAAGAAAATGTAAATATATATTTTTAAAAAAATATCTTTGCTCTATTTATGGTTAAGAGGATAAAAGCAGACACACCCTCACACAACCAAACAGAATCCTTCAGATTTCAGACTGCTATAGAAAACCTTGTCAAATGGCCTTCAAGCATGTTACAATGTTTAGCAAACATGCACTTTACAAACTTAGTTATGACTAAGTCATTATTTGTGAAATATAAATTAAAGGCTGAAGCTGCAATATCCCTTTTCATAGGTTTGCAGAAATGGTTTTGCTGGTTAAATATTCTACAGTACCAGAAAACATGGAGGCTACTATAATCCAGAGTACAAATGTAGTGGCATCTCTAGAGCCAGGACAAAATCATTCAGTCTCCAGGCTTTGTGAATGATTCTAGGCCGGCAAAAACTAAAGCCAGTCCATTTGTTCGGACTTCTGCAGGCAATTTAAACTGAATCGAATTTGACATACCTGTGGACCTGAGCCATAGAAGTGGTTTCAAATCTAAAATTATTTTAAGTTCATCAAATAACAGAGAGAGTGTGGGAATAAAAGTGTGATTCAACTGAAGTAGAGGAATTTCTGAAGTTAAAATTGAAACATGCTATTGGAGGAAGAGGCTGTGATTGAGGTTGTTTCATTGGTGACAGGGCAGCTCTTGTATATGGAATACCAAGTGCAATGTTTAATCTTGGATCACTGTATTGGGGAGTACAAAAATAACAACATATTAAAATAACAGAAAGCTTACTAAGATGGAATAAATCTCCAGTGGTGGTTATTCCTTTTATTAAATTACTTGTGTTTCTCTCCATTTGTTTATTGTGAATGTTTCTCAACCTTATTTAGGGTATCTGTATTTCAAGAATATTGTTTTCTCGCTATGGACTATAGCTAAGTGGAACAACAGATCCTGTGTGGAGTCAGAATGACATTACCTTAATCACTTAATAAGTGTAAATCCACGGGGCCAGGATCCCACACAGAAGATTAAAATCCAAAGAGGCAGAAGGGTGCTATAAAATGCCAATAATGGGCTAATTCTAATTAATAATTCAAGGGTGATTTCTGTAGTTTAATACTATTACTGTACTAGGAAAATCAAACCCAATCTTGTGAGATGAAAGAAAAATGATTCAGCTGCCCACAATTTGTCAGGGTTTTGTATTGCTGAATAATAATGAGCCTTAATAATGGACAATTGGACACAAACACAGTGGCCAGAGGAGTACCACATACCTGAGAGATATTCACAGAAATGATAAAGGATAGAAGTTCTTTACCTTAAGGGGTTACTCTTAATTTCTCTTGCAAATAGCACTTGATAAAGATAGACTAACTAATCACATATGAGTTTGATACAATGTTACACACAAACCACTTTGCAAGCAGGAACAAAATGAGATAATGCAGTTGTTCATTATAAAAAAATCTAATGCCTATATTAAAATTTGTACAGGGTTCATTCATATTAATTATCGCTACTGTATAACATTGTCCTTTCTTGATAATGTTTTAAAGATGCATCAAAGATTATTGTTCTTATTGTAATAATCAATTGTAAAGTTGTACGTTGTCAGGCACTATATAACAGAAATAATCAACTCAAAGACATGCAGAATTAGTAAAAAATACAAATATTTCATTCATTATATGTAATTGATTGATTGTTGACCAATTATATTTACTAAAAAATGTGCATGCACATGACATGTTAAGAAAGCTATTATGTTGTATCCTGTACTCAACAGCCATATCCAAACTGTCTGTTCATGGACAGACAGCAACATGCTGATACAGTGCATCTTTACATGCACAATTGACATTAACGTCATGCTATTATGAGCAATATGAAATGAAATTCTCTGATCAATATGCTCTTATTTTCCTTCCCAAATCTCTTATCTACCTTCCCTTCAGAAAAAAAAATCCATAGAATATAACAATTTAATGCAAATTTTGATGTCACACATAGTTACTATTCACCTCATTAATAAACTATATATCATTATAAATCACTCATGTCACTGTGATATACTTCCATGACAGTCTCGTAATAAGAGTACACCAAGATTCTACTGTCTCCAATAATGGACAACCATCCAAAACCCATTTTTAATGTCACTATAATAGCTGCTTCATTTGAGCAATTCTGGTATTTTTCTATTTTTATCATTTGTAGTTTTCATTTTATTTTGACGTTAAAAGTCAAATGGGAAGCATGTTGATTGACGGAGTTTATCAGCAACTGAATTGTGAGTGAATAACTGACTAAGAGCAATGAAATTATTTGAACAGCTTTCAGAAAGAGTACTTCAGGAAAGAAGTACTATTCAGCTTTGGACCTGCTTATGGCATTCTGATTGTACATTTGACTTGATTACAATATATTAGCTGCATACAGCCTGCATAATAATCTGTCAGAAGGGAAGCTGTAACACTTATCTTGTGGAATGGTTGGAGTGGGTGCTAAACCTCAGACCCTGGAGCACGAGCAGGCATCTGGCAGTGGAAAAATGTGCTGTTTGGTGCGAAGATGGGACCAATGAAAGGTGCCAAGAGAACAGTGGAGGAACGGAAGATAGTCAGTTGGGATACACCCAGGAGACAGCAAATGCTAGAATCTGGAGCAACAGAATCTGTTGGAGGAAGTCAATGGGTCAAGCAACATCAGTAAGAAATAAAGAATGGTCAGAACACTTCATCAAGACTCATTTGGGATAGTTGAGTTGGAGGAGGATGGAATATATTCTCTGAGTGATAAATTTAAAAAGACTGCATTCATTTTTTTTCTTGTGGTTTGTAGTAAATGTACTCATTTATACAGTGGATGCCAAGGTTCTTTATTGATTTGCTTTTGTGATCTAAAAATTCCTTGGGTATATTTCTATAAAACAAATAGAAAAGTTCTTACTTATTATTCTACAGACATATAATATATTCTGCCTTTGCCTTGGATTCTTGTACCTTGCTCTGACATTTCAATGGCTTTTGAAAGCTCGTGGGGAGAATTATGCGTGTGCTTGTATTTTACACTCCATTTTTGATGGATTAGGGAAGGAATAGGGTCAGAATAAAACAGTAGGGAAAAGGCCTGGAAGAATATCAGGGTTTGGGTCAGCTATTGGGGATAGTGGTAAGGGTGATAGTTGGATCAGTGTTCTTGGATTGAGGGAGGGAAGGGAATATGGTGATAATTATGACCTCAGAGTCAGGGATCATTGTAGAGGCTGTGCTAGATTCCAGGCAGATCACCTCAAAATGAAGCTGAAACCAGCGTCAGACTTTGACTTTAGTGGTTATGGGCATCACGTGGTTGATTTGTGAGGCGAACGGCAGAGAAGTAGTGTCCTGCCACACAAGTGGCTGTCTCTCCCTCTGTTCAGGATCCTTTGCTGCACAAAACAACCTTGGAGTTCAAAGGTGTTTACAGCAGATCTTTGATTTTCCATTTTATGTTTAACTTTTCAAGTTAAATTTCACATTGCACAGAAAAATGACCCTTCCTCCAATTTCTAGGCAATGTACTTTTTAAGCATACGACTCTAGTGAAAAATTGTGGGAAAAGGGGACAGCAGAAAATACAGAAGAAAAAAATTGCTTTATGGGCAAAGTTAGGTCTCAGTATGGAAGCAATGATTGGCAATAAGGTCTGCTAGTCTTTGAATTATCGACCAACAAATGATTGGTGCAGGGTTCCAAGATTATCAGTGTATGATATACAAAATACTTTAATACATGATTTGCAATGAAACATAACACCTGAGAAACGTCATCAAATAAAAGTTGTCTTACATTATGCTTTCCAACAATATTATCAAAAGGAAGCTCAGGACTCCAGGAACCTTCAGTAAATGTTGCAGTGCTGTTTTTTGTGTCGCAGGATGTACTGGATTCTTTCATAATGTCTTCAGGAAGAGTTAGTAGGCTTTCTTCTGGCTGTTTTATCAGGTACGTTTCTATGTTATGTTTTCTCAGAAACTCATTTCTCTCTTTTCCGTGCCCTTCCTCCACCTCATAGTCATCGTTCAAACAATCCAGTGTCGCCTTGGAAATGTGAATCCTCCTGCAAAATAGCAGAGGAAAAGAAATACATTTAGATCCCCACATAGAATCGGCTCCCTCAGAAACCTTAACGACAAAGGGATTTGTTTGAATTTATCATTGGATGAAAATTAAATTGCTTATGGCTTGAGCATAAGACAGGATATTTACCCAGGGATCCCACCAGATTCCAGTTTGTTTGCAATATCAACATCCCAGGACCAAACATCAAATTGCCATTTTCGAAGGCCAAGCACTCCACAAAGTACAGATCCGGAGTGTATGCCTATACGCATGTCGATCTCATGTTTTGTGTGAATTCTCACATACCTATAAAACAAAAGTAATAATGACAGATTTTCAAGCATTAATTTCCATGGATCATGGATTTCCTAACCTCCAGACCATAATCAGTGAGGATTGGTAAGAACATCTCCTCCAAAATTTCCATCAGTACCAGAGCACCACAGGGCCGCGTCCTTAGCTCCCTGCTCTACTCACTTTACATCTACGACTGTGGCTCAGAATGACAATAACACACTCTACATGGTAGTGGGTTGTATAAAGAAAGTCAACATACAGGAAGAAATTGAAAACTTGGCTAAATGGTGCACGAACAACAACCTTGCACTCAATGTCACCAAAACTAAGGAGCGGATTGTTGATTTCAGGAAAGGAAAGCCAAAGGTAAACAACCCAGTGATCATGGGGGGGGGGGGGGGGGTGGGAAATCAGTGGTGGAGAGGGTGGGCAAATTTAAGTTCTTGGGAGTCACTATCTAGAAGGGACCTAAAACATTAATGGCATCATGAAAAATGCACATCAGTACCTCTATTCCCTGAGGAGTTTGCAGATGATTGGTATGACACCAGAAACCCTGTCAAATTTTCACAGATGTGTTGTGGAAAGTGTGCTGACCGGCTGCATCGGGGTCTGGTATGGGAACACCCCTGAGCATAAAGCCCTCCAAAAGGTAATGGACCGAGCCCAGGACATCACAGGCAAAACCCTCCACACTATTAAGAACATCTACAGTGAACACTGCCATCGGAGGGGAACAGCAATCATCAGGGATCCACATCACCCCGCACATGGTCTGTTCTCGCTGCTGCCATCAGGAAAGAGGTGTAGATGCCACAAGATTCAGGTTCAAGAACAGCTGCTACCCCTCTACCATCAGATTCCTCAATAACTTGGACACTTTATTGATGTTTTGAATTCTCTTTGTATTGCAGTCTGTTTACAGTTCTTTATTTGTTTACATGTATATGTTGTGTACATTGGGTACCATTTTTTACACTACCAATAAGTGGTAATTCTGGCTCACCCACAGAAATAGCATCTCAAGGTTGAATGTTCTCTGACAATAAATCTGATTAAAAACTGCTCTGTGTTGTAATCGTTACCTGACATTGTGTAAATAGAAACAGGCCAACTTCTTCAGTAAGAGAATATTTTAAAGTTTCACTGTGCTAATATTCACAGCAGTTCCGACTCCATCGTAATGTCCTAGTTCATTTATTATCGACTTTGAAGCAATAATGGTGAAAATGTTTTTTCCAGTCTAGCTTGATCAGCTGTTTGCTTATTGTCTGCAAAGATGGGAGATATATCCAGCTTCAGTTTGATACACACTTCCCTCAAGTGTGAAACATCAAGGGGGGAGTTGGCGGCGTGGAATTAATTACAAACTTAATTTTTTTTTTAAAAAGGTAAAGTGGTTTTAAAAATTTCTTAAAGGTCACTAAAGATGGCTACAAAAATATCCAGAACTCAAAATGCAAAAAAAATACTGTAATTGAATTTACTTTGATGGATGAAACTAGGCCTAGCTTGAATACTCAGTCTCCATTTCTGGTTCCTCTCCAGCCCTGACTGACGAAGGCTCCGCAGTAAGGATTCAGGCTCCTTCGCCACCTTCTCGGAGAGCTGGGGAAGATGGCACTGGAGCACGAAAGAAAACTACAGAAGTGATTGTAGAAACAACGCACATGCATGGCACGGAAGCGATCGAGTCAGAGTCTATTGACCCGACTCCATCAGTGATCGATGGTCAAACAAGGGCTAAGCAAAAAGCCCGCCTGTAGTTTCAGCCCCTGGCAACTTCAACGGAGGAGGGAGAAAGAGAACCAGGAGTAGAAAAAGAAAGCCTTCTGCCACAGACACAAGGAGAGGAATCAGAAGAAGAAGGAGACCAATATATTCAAGGTAAAATGGATGCACATTATGTTACCCCAAAACCTCTTGACCCACAGAGTTTTGGTAAGATTTTTTTTTAAATGGATTCAATTAATCAGAAAATGGATGCAAATTTTACTACTCATTTGGGAACTAGTAAAGAGGAAATGACTGTAATGAAGGCAGATATAGCAAAGTGTAATAAAACTGTTGATAAAATCAAAATTAAAGTTCAAAAATTTGAGGAATATTTCCAGGAATGTTATATGGAGGTGGACGAATGTAAAGATACAGTTAATAAGATAGAATATTCTTTTACGGCGTGGGATATTCGGAAGAAAGATTTATTGTAGAAAGTTGAAGAAATAATGTGAAAATTGTTGATTTGCCTGAGCACTTTGAAGGCAATAACCCAGTAAATTCTTTTTAAAATTGGCTGCCTGAAATTTTGGGATCAGACAATTTTCAAAATGGTTTGGAACTTGATAGGTAAAAAACGTATCTAGGGCAACCGCCACACTCTATTTTGATTTAATGTCTACGTTACCAAGATAGAGAAATTATTTTTAAAATGGCAGTTCAAAAAGCCAGGGAACAACGAAGTCCTTTAGTGATTCAGAATAATAGAGTATTTTTCTAAGTAGATTTAAGTAATGAAATTGTCAAAAGAAGAGAAGAATTTAATCCAGCAAGATCAGTTTTGTGGAAAAAGGGATATAAATTTGCTTTTCCATACCCAGCAGTTCTTAAGTTTTTTTATGGTCAATATCAAGCTCAATTTTTCACTAATGAGTCTGAAGCTTTGGAATTTTCCAATTCATTGCCTAATATTAAAGCAGAATGGAAGACAATCTTCTGTGTCTCAACAAATCAAAGGGATCAAGAAAAATCGAAAGGAGGAATTTCACCTGGAGGACAGCCGACTGAGGCTCAAGTTAAAATCGATGGTGATCAAGTTAATAGAGACTTTGAAGAAGCTCATCATTCTTAATTTATTTAAATTAAATTTTGATATTCTGTCTTCATGACACTAGTGGCGAGGGACACTTCTCATTATTAAGGGAGTTACTAATCGGCATTCTTGGGGTTTTATTTTTTTTTAAACTTTTGGGGTTTCTTAAAAAAGTGTGAAACATCACCATAGTAGGTAATTCTGTCAATGTGATCTTGCTAAACTTGCTGGAGTAAATTTCTTGATTTATTATTGAACAGTTTTCAGAAATATTGACCCGTATCTCAAAGGTTTTGTTAATCAATACCTTAACTTGAAAATCTGTCTGTCTGCTGGTTTTAATACTTAATGCATTGATACTGAATAATCCAACTTCCTTCTTTTCTGAATACATTTACAAATCATGAATTTAAATTATAAAAATCTGCAAATTCTGAGTTTGAGTACAAGAAACTCAGCAGGTCTCGCAGCATCCATACGAAGTAAAAGGTAACAACTTTTCAGTCCAGAGCCCTTCGTCAGGAATGTATAAACAAGTAAGGTCTATCTGCTTCCTGTTTTATTGTGAATTCCAATGGAAATCACTCCTATGGCTTGTCTTAGTCTTGGATCTGCAGCCTGTCTGAATGTAAGCCATCTTTCAGCAAATATAACAAAAAAGATGACTATGTGCTGCCAGAGTTGCTGTAATGCCACAACTACTGCTGGCACAGTCCGAGAGAGCACAGTTCTGCTCCAAAGGGTTCAACTGCCCAGTGCTCTATATAGGCTTTAAATGGCCTGTTAAAGGAGTCAACAGTATTTGTAAGTCAAATCCTGCAACTGTGGAGATCTGTACCCAAGATGGCAGTGCTTGTGCTTGGCAGCAGCAATGAAGGGCTGCAGACTCCGAGGGAGCAGCAATGAAGGGCTGCAGACTCCGAGGGAGCTGCAATGAAGGGCTGCAGACTCCGAGGGAGCTGCAATGAAGGGCTGCAGACTCCGAGGGAGCTGCAATGAAGGGCTGCAGACTCCGAGGGAGCTGCAATGAAGGGCTGCAGACTCCGAGGGAGCTGCAATGAAGGGCTGCAGACTCCGAGGGAGCTGCAATGAAGGGCTGCAGACTCCGAGGGAGCTGCAATGAAGGGCTGCAGACTCCGAGGGAGCTGCAATGAAGGGCTGCAGACTCCGAGGGAGCTGCAATGAAGGGCTGCAGACTCCGAGGGAGCTGCAATGAAGGGCTGCAGACTCTGAGGGAGCTGCAATAAAGGGTTGCAGACTCTGAGGGAGCAGTGGACCGACAAGACACCAGTGATGGGGACCCCTTCCCTCCATTGAGGAGGAGAAGCAGAGGAAATGACTCTGCGGGATGGTGACCGTGACAAAAAACCAACAGGGGACTCAGTGGCTGAGGGATCTACACGGACTGCATGTTGTTTGCAGCCGGGGGACCAACAGAGGCTGTGTGCTGCTGCAGACTGGCTCATGAGAATCAGATGCAAGAGTCTGAAGGATGCTGAGGGCCAGAAGGGCCCCCAAAGTGTCTCGGTCACTGAAAGCATCCAGGCCAAGGTCTTCTTATGCCCCCTTTGAGCTCTTTCCTTAGCCCTTTCCTTAGCTCTTTCCTGGCTACCATATACTTCTGATGAGCCCTTCCTGTTTCCTTCTTCCTCACCTGCTTCATCAACCACAGTTCACTTTTCCTACCATCTTTTCCCTTTCCCAGTGGGACAAACCTATCCAGAACCCAACACAAGTGGCCTCTTCTCCACATTTGTTCTGTTCTTTCACCCTTGAACATCCGTTTCCAATTTACTCATGCTAGTTCCTGCCTCATCCCATCATATTGATCCCTTCCCCAATTAAACACTTTCCCATTTTGTCTGCTTTTATTCTTATCCATAGCTATGCTAAAGCACAGGGAGTTGTGGCCACTCTTACCAAAATGCTCCCCCACCAAGAGGCCCACCACTTGATCAAGTTCATTACCCGAACCAGATCCTGTATGGCCTTTCCTCTCATCGGCTGGTCCATATACTGTGACATGAATCCTTCTTGAACACACCGAACAAATGCAACCCCATTTATCCCACTTGCAGTCAGGAGGTGCCAGTCATTATTAGGGAAGTTGAAATCACCCATAACTACAACCCTGTATTTCCTGCACCATTCCAAAAATCTGCCTAAGTGCAAATCCTTTCTCAAGAACAAGTCAAATAATGAAATTTTAAAGAGCATTTTTAATCTAAATGCCATGACTTCCCATTACGTCCATCCTGTTGAACTGCCCCCGCCCTCCTCCCACCATTCATCTCAGTGGACCTATTGATTATTTGAAGAGAAATTATCAGTGATTGTCTGAATTTTCAAAGAGTACACTACAGGATGTTTTTTGCTGCAAGATGCACAAATTCAAATTGATGGCTGATAATGAGAAGGGATCATGTATAAAAATAGTTCTTATGCACTGCTTGGAATTGATATGGAAAATGATGGGATTTTAGTTGGAGTAAAATGGGAATGGGACCCATAAAAGAGCATTTTAAAATATGGTACAGCAATATGTGAATCTCTGGACAAAATATGCATAAACAAGGCTTCAGTGACAGTATCAGTAGTTTAAACTGGAATAAAATGAATAAGTATTTGCTGTAACATACTCCAATGCATTTTCCTTTCCCTTAACGCAACCAAATAGTTTATAATTTACTGAAGCAATTTTCAAATTTCATGGCTCAGATGCTAAGTGGACAAACTAGGTTATGCATGTTATTGAGGCCTCTAGTATTGTTTTTGTGAACTTGCATTCACAAACTGTCTTTAAACATGAAAAATATCCACGTGTTTCACACAGAATGAAAAACGTGAGCACTAAATTGTAGAGAAAAAGTTGAGACGAAAGGTCATGTAGGAAATGCTATGAGGCAGGGAGTTACAGAAGGGGAGGTGAAGATGGGCAAATATTATGTGTCATGGGTATTGGAAGGAGAGGAGAGGCAAGTGGAAGATGTACCAGTCAAAGGCTTAACTTGAATGACCAATATTCAAAGTAACCAGAATCAATAATTCTCAAGAATCAATTACAAAATTTTAAGGTCTGACATGTTAAATATTAATTACTTCCCAAACCAGGGAGCCTAATCCAAATTTGCCATCAAAGTTCCTGACAATGCAGATATTAGGGTTAGGAATATAGGACTGTACTTGTTTCATGATTCTTATTTGGTTTACTAGACTTTAAAGAAACAAAGCTGTAAGTAGACATAAAAATAACCTTCCGAAGCCAAAGTAATTACAAGTCTTGGGATGTAAAAAAAATGCAGTTGATGAAATTTAAAAAGGCTAGCATTCAGTAAAATTCAATTTCCATGACGGAGGACAGCATAAAATGAAAGTTTACTAATTTAGTTTACACCTCCAGTCCAGCTTCATAAAATTGTTAGATACATTTTTAAATGTAATGTGTTTTTCATGATTCTAAGATATTTCAAAATGTTTCATCATCAAACTTCACAATGTCAGTGGTAAATCCATAAATCAACTTGCAAAGTCTCACCAACAAGTCTAATTTCCCTTCATGAGAAATGATGAAAGAATCTATTTTAGTTTTTAATGAGTTTGGTTGAGGAATAAATGTTGGGTAGAATATTGGCAGAGCTCCCATGATCTTTCTCACATTAGAAGGTGGGCCTGCGAGGGCATGTTGGTTAACATCTCAATAAAAGGCATAAAGTTCAGTAGTACAGTAGAAGCTACACATTGCTCTGATATATCTAAATCTCAGTATCAGGCTGATAGATCAAAGATGGGGCTTTTATCTGCAGTCTTCATACTTAAGAACAGAATCCACCACTCCTTTGCTTTTGTCTAAAACCTCCACCATTAACATGGATGTGGGAAAGCAGCAAAGCAAGTTTTATGGATCCAATAAAAATGAATCATGGTGTTTCTTACATAAAGTAACAATAAGGGATTGAAGCTAAATATCCCCCTGATATAGTTTACATAGAAATGGAAAACAATCAAAGATTTTTCAAGATTGACCAAGTATTTAAATAATAGCACATGCCACTTTTATAATAAACAGAATGATTCATAATAGTTAATTAAGGCTCAACTTCTAAAAATCAATTTAAATCTAAGATGGAAATATTCTTAATTACTACACTTAAGTTTTACTAAATTACTACATTTCAGTTTTAATTATTGTATATACACACAAAACTTTAAGTGCACTATAAATGCTTACTAGGACAGTGAGATTTTTAATATGCTGAGGGAGATAAGCAGAATGGTGATGGATTTACCTTATTGTATTGATCATACTAAGACCCATTTCAACACAGCAGTGTGCGTGGTCTTGACGTGGCTCAGGAAGTCCAGATACACAATAATAGCAATCTCCAAGGATTTTAATTCTTAGACAGTGATGTTCCTAAGATATTATTGAAAACTTTGATTAATACACTGGCTTCCATAATTGTATCATGGTACCTTTTACAATTCAACCAAATATTCACTGCTTTATGATAAATGTTGCTATACATTTATAATTAAGTAAATATTGTTGCAGATTGTAATAGTTTTGCATTTATTGAATGTTCTGACAATTGTAATCAGCCATTTCTCTTTCCTTTAATGAATGATGTGGAATACTTGCACATCACAGGATAATGTAACATTCTGTACAGAAAATATTTCATGGTTTTCTGTGACATTTGTGACTAGAAATGCTAATTACCGAGTTCTAAAGAACACAACATGATCCAAATCAGCTTAAAAAGTGATATATATTCCAGTTATTGAAGCAAAATAGACTGAATAAATTGCGATGAAAAGAAAGTGGTTATTTACTCTGTGCCAAAAAGTTGAAAATCTATGAAAAATACAAAATAATTGTTTTATGGCAATAGATTACATGTAGTAAAAGGACATCCGTATTACAATGGCCGAATCTTTTTTAAATTTAACTAGCCTATCTGAAAATGAATCTAGCATTGGATTAAAAAATAGATTGATAGCAAATGACTCAAGTAACATTAATCAAGAGGCTCTACTGAAAATGTATGCAAATAAATTAGAATGGTTTCAAAATAAAATCTTCAGTTGAGGCAATGCAAGTCCTATTAGTGGAGAGATTAAGATAACATTTAAATAAATAGCTTCCCAATTTTGCCCAAAGGTATATATAAGGAATTACCAAACTACTAACAAAATTGGAATATACTTGCTTTAACAACATTGTGATTTTCTCCGAACCTGAAGCACTAAAGGGTGGCCTGCAGCTGCAGGATCGTCATTACAAATGTGCTGGAGAAACTCAGCAGGAACTGCAACATCGATAGGAGGCAAAGATATATAACCAATGTTTCAGGCCGGAGCCCACCATCAAGGGATGAGCAAAAAGCAGGCAGGTGCCTGAATAATAGGTGGGGGGAATGAGAGAAGAAGTGGCAGGGGGAGGAGCACAGGCCAACAGCCAAGGGGCTATAGGTGGTCATGAATAGAACATAGAAGGGCAGGAGAGAAAGGCAGAGAATTGATTGGGGAAGGATTAGCTCTGTGAATGTAGTACTGGAGAGAAGGAGACAGACTGATAGGAAAGAGAGAGAGATGGAGGGGCTAACAGATACTGGAGAAATTAATGCTAATGCCATCTGGTTGGAGAGTGTTGTTTCTACCATTTGCAGGTGATCTTAGTTTGGCAGTGCATGACAGATATGTTGGCATGAGAACAGGGCAAAGAATTGAAATGGATTGCCACAGGTAGAACCCTGCTATTTTGTCTTCCCTGATCCAGTCCTACGTCGCGATACCTCACACGTCCTCCATCACTTCAACAACTTCCAGTTCCTTGAGCTTGACTACCTCATCTTTATCATGAATATCCAATCTCTACATACCTCCAACCCCCACATCGAAGGCCTCAAAACTCTTTGGTTCTTTCTCAACAAAAGACCCAACCAGTCCTTCTCCACCACCACCCTCCTCCAGCTGGCAGAACTTATTCTCACCCTAATCTCTCTCTATCTATTGCTATGTCTCCTTTCCCCCAGCTCCCTGCCCCTCTCTTTCCTATCCCCGTTTCCTTTCCTCCATCTCTGCATCCACAAAATGACCCCACTTCACTAATCAATTCTCAATTTTTCTCTGCTGCCCTCCTCTCCATGTTTACTTATGACCTCTTGCCTGTTGGCCTGTGCTCCACCCCCTCCCTCTCCTTTCCTTCACTCATTACCTTTATATTCAGGCACTGCCTGCTTTTTGCTCCTGCCTTGACAAAGGGCTCAGGTCTGGAATGTTGGTTATGTACCATTGCCTCCTATGGAGGACTTGGAATCTGCTGAGTTTCTCCAACACTTGTGTGTTTACTATGATCACAGCACCTGTAGACTTTCTTGTTTCGCTTCATCATCATCACTTTCCCAACTGAAGTATGTTACCACTTCTACAACTCAGACAGCACCCTGGACACTTTGCCGGAGGCCATTGAGGTCATGATGCTTCTGATCTACAATATTTTGCCGTCTGTGGGATTCTGATGCAACATGTACCCCACAGAGACTCCAGTGTGAAAAGACAATGCTACTGATTTTTATTCTGCTTTGGCAAAGAACATCAGGTGTTACAAGTACACAGATTTGAAAAAAAAATTGATTTCTGACACCACGGACTGATGTCAATTGCACCAATTATGCTTTGAAGGCACTATATATGAATTAATACATAGAACATTAAATAGTACAGTACCCTTTGGTCCACAATGTTGTGCCAACTTATATAAGCCTACTTCACATCAATCAACCTCCCTCTCTCTCAAAAATCAGAACCCTCCATTTTTATTTTATTTTATTTTTTACATTCACATTCCTTTCTAAGAGTCTCATCATTATCCCTATTGTATCACCACCCATGACAAATTATTTCAGGTACCCACCACCACTCACTGTGTACAAAATCTACCTCTGATATCTCCCCTAAACTTCCCTCCACTCACCTTAAACACACACCCTCTGGTTTTGAAATTCTGAGATAGATTACATGAACAGGTAAATTCCCTCAATTGTTAGCTGAGGATGCCACCCAAACATGATAGTCACTGCCAAGAAATAGTTGTGAAACATTCATTCATCACAAGTCTGTTGCTCTCTCCATCAGTTACCCACTGTACCAAATCATACTGGAGTTCAAGGCAACTCTTCCCACCTGGCTTTTAATTCCATTGTGCTAAGGAAATGTATCTGATGAAAACAATGTTGCACTCACTAATGTATGAGCAAACAATTGGTATCTTCAAATAATACTTCCAGGAACCGATTTCATCTGCATATTCTTTGCATTGTGGGGAAGAGTGGTCTGTTTTTTTCAAGTTGCATGTTTAGGCTCATGTCTTGTCAAAGGTCACAGTATGAGAGGAGAAAGAAGATAATGGGGAAGGGGAGAAAGTGAGAAATTTGGAATGGGAGGGGAAGAGAAAGAAGGCATGTTCCTCAGGGACTGTTAAATATTAACACAAACAGACAAAACTTTGAATGAGTACAATTCAAATTTTGACAAAATAAAAATTAAAAATGTCAGCCAATCATCCATCTTTAACCTCGTTCACATTGCCAGGGTGAGACCAAACAAACTTTTCCCAGACTGTGGAAACCTGTTGCCTTTTATTGAAAAAGATAGGAGATGATATTGGAGGATAACTTGAGATATTCTGGACCAAGAGAGACCAGATTCCATCTTCTCACCATAGAAGGCAGTCATCAGGGCTGTCTGATTGACAGGTATCAACAAGGGTACAGTAGAATTTACTGTGATGACAGCATACACACTGTCAGGATGAGAAAGATGAGCAGATTTGTGCTTCATTGAGTCACTGTCAGTTCCCCAGGATGATGCCTGAACAATCCTCGTCATCAACTGAAGGCCAGATTCTTGCCATGTTACTCAAAGGCTCTTTGAACCTTGGTATCCACATATCCACAGTCATAATGTTAACTATATGATCTTACTCCACAATTCAACCTTTCAATGTTTTTTGCCTGTGCTGAAGAGAAAGCTGAGAGATAGTCTTCTGGCATTCCAGAAGGATGGGTCCACAACCATTGAGATGAAGTTAGCTGCAACTTCCAAATTGAAAGTAACAAAGGGAGGCTGGAGGAACTCAATACATCAGGCTGAATCATTTCGGACCAGGACATTTTATTGATACAAAAGAAAAAGGGGGAAGAAGCTGGGGAGGGGCTAAGAGATTATAGTATCGATCAGACAATGGGAGATGGGTCGAAACAGGTGGAAAGATCACTGTGAAGGGAAGGGAAAGGTAGAGAGAAAAATAAGAATTGGAGTAGTTAAAGAAGAGGTGGAAACAACAGAACCAGATGGAGGTGAGGGTTAACTAAAATTAGAAAAAGATTGATGTTCACGCCATTGGGTTTAAAGCTGTTCAGGAGGAATATGACTTGCTTTTCCTCAAGTTTCTGCTTGGCCTCACTCTGGCAAAGGATGAGGTCGAGGACAGGGATGTCTGTTGGCAATGGTTGATGGATTTGAAATGGTTGGTTCTAGCTTGGAACCACGGACAAAGTACAGGTATTCCCAAATTGGAAATCAAGTTCTAAAATTTGCAGTCATGGAAGGTTAAAGTTGTATGCAAGATTTCAGGCAGGGCTGTGTAGTGATACGTTTTCTCCTTGTACATTATTCCCTACCTGTGTGCTGTTGTATGTATGAGGCTGGCCTGCCCACTAGTGACTCATTTCCTAGGTCTCCTCCCCTTATGACCTGGCCACAAAGGTCGACCTCCCTCCCCCCTTCCAGCATTTCTGTACCTGGATTCAGGCCAGCCAAAGTCTTGTGTTTATTAACGCCCATCATTTCCTTGCTCTCGACTTTGTGGTTATTGATAGAGTCTATCAGGCTGCCAATGCACCAAGATTTACATTGTGCAGACCCATCTGCCTTTTCCTACTGGCTGCACCTTTTGAGTCCTCAAGAAGCTGGCTCCCACCATTATCAGACTTCTGAATGATCCTTGCACGAGGAAAAATAATTTGCCTCTGTTCTAACTTAACTCTGTAACTGCTCTGTTTTATTCCTGTGTTATGTATACACTGGCCAGCTTGAATGCATGCAAAACAAATGTTCTCTCTGTACACGTGACAATAAACTTAAATTTGAGAAATAGATTCATGACGTAGTGTCATTTAATGTAGATCAGTGTGATATTATGAACATCAGTAACATCTATATATCATAGAGCATGGACTGTTCAAAGGTGTTGAGTATGCAAGGTAACAAGGGATTACAGTAGATAGTTTGGGTCAGTGAGAGTTTAAGACCAATGCCACAAGGCATTGTATTATATATGCAAGCAGGGCATTAGAATGCCTTACCAGAACTATCAACAGCTAGCAATAGAGACAGATACAAAGGCAAAAGGTTAGATGATTGCCATTAAATTAATAACAGACTAATGGCCTTTAGTGACCAAGAATATAACGAAAGACTAAATCATTTGAATTGGTTAGGGAGAATGTAGCAGAGAAAATGCATGGGATTTTAAAATGTAGATAAAGCTTACTTATTCAGATACATGTTTATGGCAGGCTCATTGACCTCTAGAATAATTCCCGAAAGTGTGCTGCAAATATTAAAAAGGGTGCTGGCTGGGTTCCCAAGAGTGTCTAATGGCCAGAAAATAGGAGGATGGGTCACTGGAAGTAGGTTACACACTCATCCTTGTCTCCAGAAGCATTCTTCATCAATTGGTGACAAATGGTGCACTTTTCTTTTTCCTTGAACAAGCCTAAGCATTCTTTCTTGGACAGTTGGGAGCTAGAGAGGAAATCTGAAGTGTAAAAAAAATGCCAGAGAAATTCTTTAGGTTTGGCAGAACACATGGAGAAAGAACCAGATTTAACATTTTATTTTAATGATCTTCTGATAATACTTTATGATTACAAGATATAGGAGCCAATCAGCCCATCGAGTCTGATTCATGAGCTGATTCATCCTCCCATTCAGCCCCACTTCCCAGCCCTCTCCCCATAACCCTTGATGCCTGACTCTTCAAATACCTGTCAATCTTTGCCTTCCACAGCCACCTATACACGTAGTTGGGGCTAGTATGGGTGGGACATTTTGGTCAATGGGGGCAGATTGGTCCAAAGGACTCATTTCCTTGCTATGATTATATGACTATTTGCAAAAAATTCAAGCACATTGTGGACTTAACTTCTTTGTTACAGTTAATCATTATAGTGGAGTCTGCATTACTGTAAAATCATCCATTTATTTATAAAACTTAAGTTTATTTGGAAAACAGCACCATTTATGAAACTTTAAGGTCTATCATTTTAAATTATCCTTCAATTTGGAGGCAATTATAAGAAACTGCAAAAGAAATAAAAATGAAAGCTACCTTTACTAAGACTTTAATCATAATTTGATTCCTTGCATCTGGCAGGATGTTATGATGGGCCCAAGCCCTCTTTAAAAAAAAATCAGTATGATGTCAGTGTTATGTTTAACCTGCCAAATTCAATAATGCTCTCCACCCACTGCATATGTGCTTAGTTTCACTTACATGTGCAAGCCGGTCAAATCTTGCAAACAGTTCATTCAGCATCCCCACCAGTTCTTGTGCAGACAGAGTTGTAGAGAGGTTAGTAAAACCTTTCACGTCTGCAAAGAGAATGCTAAAAATATGGAAAACATTGCATTAATATGTATTTCTTTGTCCTGTTAAAAAGAGCTGCACATCCACATTTAATTCCAGCTTATTTTATTCCCATTTCATTATCATTGGACAGCAATTTAGTTTTCTCAGAGTTCTCTTTCAAAAGGCATTCATCTCCAAATTTGCTTTTATTCCAGATAGTTCTATCTCTACTGGTGCAAACTCACAGCTGGTAACTAGATTTGTAGGTTTCCTCATTCATTAAATAATTAAAATGTTAACAACCAAGACCAACAATTTCCATCCACAGTGACAGGCTTCCTTAACTGTTCAAATTTCATATATAGTGTCAGGATATATACAACCCTGAGCTTCTTTTTCATGCAAACAAGGCAGAATTACCCCTTATAAGAAATGTAAATAAAACTGTACACAATGTAGTCTTGTAAACAAATAAAGAACTGCAAACAGATAAAGAAATGTCAACAAACTGGGCAATGCAGAGAAAATTTTTACAAGTGCAAAAGTAAGAGTCCTTAAATGAGTCCTTGTTGTTGAGGAGTCTGATGGTGAAGCAAGCCTGGAAATTAAAGTATCATCTAAGTCATACAACTCTCAATAATGTATCTGTGAGACATTGAGTCTAACCATATTTGAGGTGTTTAAACTCCATGGATCATTATGAATGGTAAATGAAAAAAAATTGTTTTATTAGCAGATAGTTTTCTTACCTCACATTTTCATACCGATGTATGTAGATTTTGTGAAACTGGTGCTGTAAATGTTCATCTTCCACATTTGACATGTCATTAATCATTTCCAATACAACAAACCGTGGCAAAACTGAAAGAACCAGCCTCTCCTTAATTATGTAAAAAAGAACATGTGGATCTCATTAGCAATCGCAGGCAATACGTTCAAGTTGTATCCTTTAGATGTGGAGGAATTGCAACAGATACATCCCAATTACTATTTTGCTGCCATTCTTTGAATGTTACTTTTAGCTCAAAAGACTAACCTTTTCTTGAACGTCCTTATAAAGATTAAACTCTGCATAGTTTTGCTCAATATACAAATAATACTTGCAATAATTTTTTTTAAAAACCAAAGATACTGGAAATCTGAAATTCAAATGGAAATTGCCAGAAATACTTAAAATTTGTGGGGAGACAGAATATTGAATGCCTAAACTGCTGACATTTAATCAGAACTACAAAAAGTTGGAAATAAAACATGCCTTAGTTACAGAGAATGAGGAGACATGGAGAAAACAAAAGGAATGTGTGTGAGAGGATAGATAAGAGAGACCGAGTCGAAGTGATGCTGGTTTAGTGAGGGTACGGATTGCTTGCTAATCACAGATGATCTACTTGGAGGAGATGCAAATTGAAGGAGAAAATAAATAACAGAGACAAACATCGACAACCTACTTCTAGCCTTTCTCCCCTTGACAAGTCTCTTTCCTCTTGAAATAGTGACTTTTGATCCCTTTACCAATTCAACAATTTCTTGGTAGCAATTCATACATCCTGATCTTGGATGCCCAATCTGTTCACATTCCCACCAATACTAAAATATCCCAAGAATCTTAGAGCCACAAAAGACAACAGATACTGAAATCTAAAGTAAAAAATTATCATCTGGATGAACTTAGCTAGTGTTTTCCAGAAGTAGCTTTTTTTGCCTGATGATCTTATTCTTCTTCCACAGAGGACCAACAAATCCCCCTTCACCATCACCTCCTTTTGATGGATGAATTTGTTCTTACAGTTTGCAACTCCTTTAACTCATTCACTTCCTCCAACTTGAAAGCATAGCCATAGGAACATACCTGTGGCCAAGCGATGCCTATCCATGTAGGACAATCTTTGTTTCCATTCTAGTCAGATACCTTCCTTCAATTCATTGGCACTCTTTCCTGCTCCCAAATAAAACTTAAAGGCTACACCACCTTTGCTGCAAATTTGCACCCTGCTCTCAACTTCACAAATACTTCCCTCTCCTTTCTCAACTTCCCCAACTTCAAAGGATAAGGATCAACTGCAGACAAATGGGGCACAGAATGTAAACTGGATGAGATGGGCTGAAGGGTCTATTCCATGCTGCATCACTCTAAGACCCTTTATGACTCTCAAGGGATGGATGACCAAACAATACCCTTCCCTAGCAAGAGATGCTTCTAGCAATCATGATTAAACTTCTTTCAAATCTGCATTCTCGCAATTTCTCTGGCTCTGATGCATCTTTTCTGAGATTTCACCTTTCACAGGATAATTCCCTGTTCCCTTAAGCTTAGTTTCTCCACACTGTAATTGCTAGGGCTCTCAACTGCTCTCACCCCCTTCTTGCGCCCACATGCCACCCACCCAGTCACACATCAGTCTGTCTTCAATGTGCCACCATAACCAGTCACATCTTCCCTTACCCTTTCCTTTTTAGTAGCCCAAAGGATTAGTTCCTGGTTAACTTTTTAATTATAACTGAGACCAACAACTGGAGTCGATCACAACTGGCCTGACCAGCTGAGTATCCCCAGCAATTACTCAAGAGAAGCAACACCTTCTATTTTGGTTCTTCTGACCACTCAATGTTTGTGAGAACCAATGATCTATTTGCTCTTCTTCCAATTTAGTTTACTGAGTTAACAGGAAAACGAAGGGCAACTTTTTTTTTTAAAAACAAAGGGACGTGGGTGTATGTGCTGCCAGAGGAGATAGTTGATGCAGATACTATTGCAATTTTTTAAATTTTAATTTTAAATGTTGACATACAGCATAGGTGCAGGATATTTCAGCCAATGAGTCCTTGTTTCCCATTTTATACCCAATTAACCTACACCCCCTGTTCGTTTTGAAGAGTAGGAGGAAACTAGAACCACTGGAGGAAACCCGTGCAGACACGGGGAGAACAAACAAACTCCTTGCAGACAGCGCAAGATTTGAACCCCTGATAGGATTGCTGCCAAGTATGGACAGATACATGGATAGGAAGGGTTCAGAGCGACATGGGCCAAACACAGGCAGGTGATACTTGCGGGTGGGACATTTTGGTTGGCTGGGAAAATTGAGCTAAAGGACCTGTGTTCATGCTGTATAACTCTAATACTATATCACACTTAGTGGAATTCTGCATTTAAGAAATCAAGCACAGATTGGTGAATGCTTTGCACCAGGTGACCCTGAGCCACTTGTTGTCTTTTACTATTCTTTTCCCATTGTGACTGCACCCTTTTTGGCCTTCTTTGTTGTTCCAATGAAATCTGAAATAAGTTCAAGGAACAGCATCTCACCTTCTGTCCAGGCACAGTACAACCCTCAGCACCCAGCACTGATCGACAAGGATGACCAGTGTTATCAGATTGTCACCACTGATGTGAAGCTCAGGAAAGTGTGGGGAGTGAGACCATGGCCTTTCAGTGCTGAGGTCATATAGCCCAGCTGTCCCACCCAATTGCCTGAGGAAAGGTCTCAGTGGCACTTTTCTCATTGGCCGTTCGATGTCTGGACCCAAATGGTAGTGCCCATATTCAGTAGCCTAGACTTTTGACGGTTTTGAGCTCCAAGGAAGCAGTGGACAATACAGCATTCTAGAGCAGGAGAATACCACCAACACCCCACCCTCCTAGCCCCCAGACCATTGGGGAGGAGAAGGTTTGGAGAGAACTTCACAGGATAGGAATCCACACCAGCAGATGAAGCTCTAGCTCAGTGTTTGGCAGCCAAGGGCCTCACACTAGGTCACAGACTGTCAGTAGCCCATGTCTGGATACCAGGGATTGGGTCCAGGATTCATGATGGCCCAATAATGATCAGGGTTCTTGAAACAGCTTGAGCGGTGATAGCTTCCTAATACTTTGGCCATTTGGAACCAAGAGCTGTTTAGGTGTGACTCGGATGCCCTGAGTTTGAGTTCAATATTGGTCAGGGTACAGAAGGAGGAGGCACAGGATCTATGGACACTTGATGCCTCTGAGGGGATTCTCTTTTGTTTCTATTTATTATCTTGATAGTGGTGCTCTATGAATAGCACCTCTTTGTGCATCTTTATAGGGGAAAACAAATGTTAAACCTTTTTGTGTATTTTTCTGCATATATAATTATAAACAGAACCTTGATCTGAACTGGTTTTATTTGCTGAGCATCTCCAACTTATTTGCTTTATTTCAAATGTCCAAAATCTGCATGGTTCTGTATTTCATAGTTTTCTTCATCTCCTTTCCTGTACTAATTTTAACCTTATTTATACTGTATCTGCTCCAAATAGAGCAGCTGTGATGAACATGCTCTCTCAACCTCCCCCAGCATCATTCACTATCCTTTGCTTTCTTCCTTCCTCCTTCTCCGCAATGAGAAACATGTTTAATTTCTACATTTTTCCCATTGGAAGGTCATTGACCTGAAAAGCATTAATTCTGTTTCTGTCTTCGCCAGTGCTGCTTGACCCGCTCACTTTTTCCAGAATTTTCAGCTTGACACTCAATGTTAATCATCCCATTTTAAAAAAAATATAAACACAGGGATCTCCCATGCTCTCTTTTATAAACACTGATCTTTGTATTTCCTTGCAGAAAAGAGACGCTGTAAAAATTTTTAATTAGGTATATTCTGAAATCTCATTTTGTGGTAAAGCCTTTGACTTCCACCTGGAATAAGGTAATGTAATTATGGACACAAAAAAAACTCAGGGATGTTGAATTGTAAAATCCATCTGATTTTTCTTTGAATTCATGTCAACATAACATCAAAGTATGAATAAAAGACAGAAATGTGTTATCACCCATTAAAATTTGTAATTAAAATTACAATGTCTTCTTCTAATGCCCAAGACCAGAAATCTACATGGCAAACAGAGAAAACTTGACTTTGGGTGGTATTGTAAAATGTGTGGTGTTGAATGAGCTCCTTTTTTTTTTAAAAAAAAAGATATTTCTCCCCATTTTGAATTCAATGGAAATGAAAATTCTGAGATGTATAACAGGAGCTGAATGGATTCTCATTTCTTTAAAATGTGTTACATGTCTGACTTCTCAAACTTTTGGTGAAAGGTTAGAGTTGAAAATGTCAACATGGGCATGCTGCAGTGTTACCGGCATCTTTGGTTTTATTTCTGGCATTTAGCTGAATGAAAGCTAATTCAATATTTCCTAAATCAATATTTACTTGTTATACACCTCTGAAAGACAAGATTATTTTGACTATGTGAGAAACAAGGTCAAGAATTTGCATCCTTAGTCCTCAAACTAATTTTAAACCAGTGATCAAATTTAACCATACAATTCATAGCTTTGGTTTATTACAGAGAGTCGTTATCCGCAACTTTATATCACCCAGAATGCTCACCTACCTATTTTATATGCTGCTTCATCACTAAGTTGGAAAAGTCAAATGTGGAGGAAACAAAGATATGGGTGAGGATTTCAGCAGATAAGACCAATGTAACAAAGGGAGAAAACAAAATGAATGGGTTTGCTAGTTTCCACAAATAAAGTTCTTAATCCAGCAGCATGCACATCAATTTACATTTCAAAGTGAAGAGAGTATTGATTGTATCTCAGCTAAGTAATTCTCCTTCCATTATGGATTAAATGAGAAGAAAATCACAGTTGCTCTTCCAATGAAATATGTAGAATTCTTATCCTTACATTTCATTGCTATTTTAATTGAAGAAAAAATAGATTCAGCAGAATGCCTCATTAACTCTGATATCTGTGCTGATGTACTTTATGAGATGCATCCACATCTGGCGTGATTAGAGAGAAGGATGTGCAAGCACCAGTAGTGAATTTATTTTGTCCGCCACAAAATACAGCAGATACCCTTTTATTTGACCTTCACAAATGACAGATCATTCTTAAGCAGTTTCTCTCTGTTTATGTTAATGACAACTTGTGACAATCTTATATCATCTATTTTCATGAGCTAACATTTGAGAATATTATCTTTTGAATATAGTCATAGAATCGTACAACATGGAAACAGGCCCTTCTGCCCAACTTGCCCAGGCCAATCAAAATGTCCCAACTACACGAGCTCATTCTCCCTGTGTTAGCCCATGTCCTCCTAAGTCTATTCTATCCAGGTATCTGCCCAATTTTTTTTTGAATATTGCAATAGTACCTGCCTCAGCAGCCTCCTCTGGCAGCCCATTCCATGCTCTCACCACTCTGTGTGTAAAAAAAAAAGATACCTCCCAGTTTCCTGTTAAATTTTACCCCCTTCGTCTTAAATCTATTTCATCTGGTTACGGAAGTGGTTCTCAACCCTTTTGTTTCCACTCACATACCACTAAGTCACATTGGTGCTATGTGATTAGTAAGGGATGGCTTAAGGTGGTATGTGAGTGGGAAGGGAAGATTGAGAACCATTGCTCTAGACCCAACTGTTACTGAAATATTTTGCTTGAGAAAAATTGTAATTGGCCCATTTCCTTTGGAGTTATAAAACTGCACATAACAAGTCAATTAGGTACGATTAAAACAGTGCTTTTTCAAACCTTTTTCTTTCCTTTCACATACCATCTTAGGCAATCCTTAACTAATCACTGAATGCCTATGGCATAGGGATTATTTAAAGTGGTATGTGAGTGGAAAGAAAAAAGATTGAGAACCACTGGGATACTGATTTCCTGTGTCTTGGGAAAAAGACACATCACTCGATCCATTCCTCTCATGATCTTGTATACCTCTAGCTAATAACACCTCATCTCCCTGGGCTCCAAAGAATAAAACCTGAGCCTGCTCAACTTCTCTCTATAGAGCCCTGGTAACAGCCTTGTAAATATTCTCTGCACTCTCTCCAAATTTGACAAGATTTTTCTTGCAGAACTGACAAAAGCTGAACGCTACTCCAAAAGGGGCCTCACCAATGTCTGATGCAACTGCAGCATAACCTCCCAACTTCTATACCTAATAGATTGACTGATGAAGTCCTTTTTGACCACACTTTCAGGGTATTATGTACTTGTACTCCTAGATCACTCCCCAGATCCCTATCATTTACAATGTTGGTCCCACCCATGTTACAATTCTCAAAGTGCAACGTCAAACATTTCTTTGTATTTAATTCCACCAACAATTTCTCAACCTGGCAACAGTCTTCACTATCTACAATACCAGACACTTGCCTATCAAGCCTCTTATGTTTTCATCAAAATCATTGATAGAGATGACAAACAGGACTGGACCCAGCACTGATCTCTCTGGAAAGCCACTAGTCACAGACCTCCAGTCAGAAAAACAAATTTACACCATCAGCCTCTGCTCTCTTCCATGAAGCCAAGTTTCTATCCATTCTGCTAGATCACCTTAGATGCCATGTGATCTAACATTCCAGAGCAGCTGACTGTGGGGTTCTGTCTTGAATATCTTGCCAAAATCCATACATTTAACATCCACACCTCTGCCTTCATCAGCCTTCTTAGGACATCTTCAAAAAACTCCCAGATTTTTGAAGCATAAACTCCAAATTACAAAACCAAGCTGATTATCCCAAATCTGCCCTTGTCCATCCAAGTGTATGTACTGTTTATCTTTTCCCTCAGAACTCTAGTAACTTGGCACAGATGTTAAGCCCACTGGTCTGTAGTTCAAGTATTTTACTACAGCCTATCTTGAATATAAACACAGCATTTGCCGCCCTCCAGTCTTCCAACACATCACCTCTACTCAACGATAACTCAATCTCAAATTTCAAAGTTCAAAATTATTGTCAGAATACATATAGGACATCACATACAACCCAGAGATTCTTTTTCCTGTTGGCCAGGTAGAAACTGTACTCAAGAAGATACATATACAAAAGAATGAAATTTAAACAAAGAAAGAATGTAAACAAACAGACTGCAATACAGAAAATAAAAAGTCAAGAAATAAATGTGCAAAGTAAGAACCCTTAAATTTGTCTCTGATTGAGTTTGTTGTTTAGGAGGGTGATGGTAGAGGGGTAGCAACTGTTCCTCAACCTGCTGTCCTGGGTAGTGTGGATCATTGATTAATGATGGTGCTCTCTGGCAGTAGCCGTTCCATATAGATTTTCTCAGTGGTGGGGAGAGTTTTGCCTGTGATGTATTGGACTGTGTCCATTACCTTTTGAGGGCTTTCCACTCAGAGATATTGATGTCCCAATACCAGGCTGTGATACAGCTGGTCAGTACACTTCCTGCTACATGTTGGCTAAGGTTTTTGATGCCATACCAATCCTTGATAAACTCTTGAGGAAGTAGAGGTACCGAAGCGCTTTCTTCATGATGGCAGTCATGTGATGGATCCAGGAAATGTAGTCCAAGGTAGTGACTCACAGGACTTTAAATTTGCTCACCTTTCCACCTCTGATCCCTCAATGATCACTTGATCATACACCTCTGGTTTTCCCCTTTCTAAAGTCCACAATCAGCTCCTTGGTTTTGGTGACATTGAGTGTGGAGTTGTTGTTGGTGCACCATTCAGCCAAGCTTTCAGTCTCCCTCCTGTAGCTGATTCATCGCCCCTTTTTATACAAACCATCAACAGCAGCATATTTGTGGATGTCATTATTGTCGAGCCGAGTAACACATACATAGGTGTGAAGCTATTAAAGCAGGGGCTAATACTGCAGCCCTATGGTACTGATGGAGATCGTGGAGATGTTCTTACCAATACCCACTGATTGTGGTCTGGAGGTAAGGAAATCCAGGATCCAATTGCACAGTCAGGCATTGAAGCTCAGGTCTCGGAAGTTGCTTATCATTTTTGAGAGAAAGCTGGTGATGAATGCCTAACTGTAGTTGATAAGGAGCATCCTGATGTATGCATCTTTGTTGTCCATGTGTTCCAGGTCTTGATCTAGAGCCAGTGAGATTGCATCTGCCACAGACCTCTGGTTGCAGGAAGCTAATTGGAATGGATCCATGTTGACACTCAGACAGGAGCTTGTAGACTTCAACATCAGCCTCTCAAAACACCATTACTGTGAGTATGACTGGTTAGTATTCATTTAGGCAGGGTATTGCCCTCTTCTTGGGCACAGGTACAATCGAGTCCTGTTTGAAACAGGTGGGTATCATGCCCTGACAGAGTGAGATATTGAATATCCGTGAATACATTGGCAAGTTGGTCAGAACAGGTTTTCAGTACTTGACTGGGTACTCAATTCAGACTGCATGTTTTCCTTGGATTCAGTCTCCTTGAGGAAGGGCTCAGGCTGAAACGTTGGTTATACATCTTTAACTTAGACCTGCTGAGTTCCTCTAGCATTTCTGTGTTTTTACTACAATCAGTGTCTGTAGACTTTTGTGTTTAACTTCAGTCTCTTGAAGGGAGCTTCCACATTATCCTTGGATACTGACAGTAGAGGATCATCTAAGGACAAAAGTTCTTCCTTGTTCAGGTGGTCAAATCGAGCATAAATGCATTGGATTAATCTCTGAGCAAAGCTTTACCATCTTCTACTGCACCAGATTTATTTTGTTGCAGTTTACATCATTTGGGCCCTGCCACAGCTGTTGTGTGTCCTTTGTCATTTCCATTCCTGTCTGGAATCTCCACTTGGCCCAGGAAATAACTCTTCATACGTCATACCTGCTCCCTGCATAGTTTTGTGGATCTCTGGACAAATGTCTGTGGTCTGGTTCTCAGCTAGATCACCTGCAATTTCCTCTCTAGTTTCCTACAGTGTCCTTAAATATATCTGATCAGGCCCAGGAGATCTGTCTTCCTTTTTACACCTTCAGTAATTCCTTAACTGCAATGCTGACTGCTCCTAAAATGCTACCATTCACTGTCCCAAGTTCCCTAGTCCTTGTGACTTTCTCCATCATCAAAGCAGAAAAGTACTCACTGAGGACCTTGTCCATCTCCTCTGGCTCCACACTGAGTTGACCACATTAATTCCTGAGGGGTCCTTCTTTTTCTCTATTTACCCTATTAGCCTTATATACCTACAAAATCTCTTGGAATTATCCATAATGCTTTTGGCTAGAGTTATCTCCAGCCTCCTTTTTGCTCTCCTAATTTCATTTATTTTTTTTAAAAAAGCTTGCTCCAGGTGTACACTTAATCCCAGTTGCCTATACCTGTCGCATGCCTCCTTTTTGCTCTTGACCAGAGTCTGAATTTCCCTCATCATCCAAACCTCGTTATGGTTGCATTTCTGACCCTTCACTCTAACAGGACTCTTGTCAACACACAATTAAAAATATTGCATTTTCCTAACATTTCTCTTCCTTCAAACAACCTATTCCAATTTTAACAAGCTTGTTCTTATTGTTTACCTTCAAATTCCTTTCCCCAGTCCTAAATTGTCACGGTCCTACCCTCTCTCTCTCTCCATACCTATCCTAAACCTAATAGAACAATGGTCACTGGTTCCCAATGGGAATTAGAGGAGCAAATGTGCAAGGAGATTGCTCCCAGCTCTAGGTCCAAATATTGACTGGTAAAGTTATAGTATGACAAGTTTAGACAGGATGGAATTTTTCAAATGTATTCAGGAAAGTTTTCTTTTCTCCAGCAACATATAGATCAGGGTGGGCAACCTTTTTTAAAAATTCACATTCCACCTTAAGCAATCCCTATGCCGTAAGTGCTCTGTGATTAGTAAGGGATTGCTTAAAGTGATATGTGAATGGAAAGGAAAAAGTTTGAAAACCACGGTTTTAATCGTACCTAATTGATTCATTATGTGCACAGTATCATAACTCCAAAGGAAATGGGCCAATGACAATTTTTCTCAAGCAAAATATTTCAGTATCTGGCAGCTCACTCCAAAATCCCATTGCCCTCAGTGTGTAAAGGCTGCCTCTCAGGTCTCTTTTAAATATTTCCCCTCTCTCTTTAAACCTATACCCCCTAGCTTTATATTTCCTTTACCTGGAAATAAGACTATCCATGCCCTCTTCAGTGTGGTAACCAGTACTGCACACAGTATTCCAAGTAAGGTCTCACCAGCATCTTGCCCAGCTGTAGTATAATGTTCCATCTCTATATTGAATGCCCAAACCCATGAAGGCAAGCATTCCATAGGCTTTTTTCACCACTGTTTACCCATGTCACCACCTTCATGGAAACTATATACCCAAGGTAATTCTATTCTACCACTCTCCAGGTCTCTGCCATTAACTGTGTTTGTCCTATTCTGATAGGACATCTCTCACTTGTCTGAACTATATTCCATCAGACATCAAACATTCCTCAACCCACTTCTGCAGTTGAACTAAATCTTGTTGTAATCTGAGATAGCCTTTCTCACTGTCAACCATACCACCAAATCTGAAGCCATCTGAAAAAGGACTAACGACATTAGCTACATTGGCATGTAACTTATTCATATAGATGACAGACAATAGTCCACCTACAACTGATCCCTGCACCACACACCAGGCCACAGGTTTTCAATCTGTAAAACAATCCTCCACTACCACTTATTCCAGCAAGCCAGTTTTCAATCCAATTGTCTAGCTCACTGTAGATCCCATACAACAAAGCAAGAATCAAACAAAGAATGAAGTGAGCTCTTAATTCATTACCACTAGTTCAGTGTTTCTCAACCTTTTTCTTTCTACTCACATACCTTTTTAAGTATTCCCTATGCCATAGGTGCTCTGTGATTGGTAACAGATTGCTTAAGGAGGTATGTGGGTAGAAACAAAAGTTTGAAAACCACTCTTTTAATCGTACCTAATTAACTTGTTATGTGCACGGTTTATAACTCAAAAGGAAATGGCCCAATGACAATTTTTCTCAAGCAAAATATTTCAGTAACAATTGGGCCAAGAGCAGTGATTCGCAGCCTTCTATTCCCACTCACCTACCACCTTGAGCAATCCCTTCCTAATCACAGAGCACCATTGGCCTAGGGATTACTTTAAGTGGTATGAGAGTGGAAAAGAAATGGTTGAAAGCCACTGCTCTAGTTTATACTACCAGTTGACATGAAATGATATTCCAATTTCCACTCAATATCTCTTCACTGCTATAATCTGTCTTGGAATAATGCTGAAAAGCATGGGCTATGAATACCTCATTTTTAATATCCAAATGAAACATCACATAAAATAAATATGATTAGAATCATTCTTCAAAAACAATACTATCCTCCCCTTGAATATCGGTACCATTAGTAATTTCACACTTAGCAATTTCCTGATGATGCAAAGCACAGGTTGTTGTCAAACCTGCGGGCATCAGCAGAAGCCTCTGAGCAGTTTGCCTATCACCCTTTTAGCCAGGAAATTGTTCAAACTACAGGAATGACATTAAAAGATGCCCACAATAAAATGCATTTTCAAGCAGTCTCCTTAATGTTAATTAGACAGGGATACAATGTTAAAGAAGCTTTTGAAACACAACATAATTGAATATTGCTTCTCATAAAACATTAATGCACAATTTCTTCAGATGTGTGGGAAAGATCCAAATGATACATAGAATGACACAGAACATAGATACAAGAAAGCTGCTTTGTGGATTTGATCACAAGATATTTTGCTTATTAATATTATTTTGGATTAATTGTTGACATACAGAATGCATCCACATATACAGCGTGTAATTCCTAATAGGTACCATAAAAAGCATTAGCATGAACCTTGGAAAGTTTGTAAAACCAGCCTCTGTGGTCAAAGTAAGACTAATATTATAGATTTGTGACATTACACTTTGTTTTTACATCTAATTGTTTTCTGTTCTTTAGTCATCTTACATTTCAAATCTTCTGGTGATTTTTCAGTGTTAAGCAACTAAATTAAACCATTTATAAAAGGTTAGCCAAGAAGCTATTTATTTATTCACTCTACTGATGTGTTAGTCAAAATAAATTTAAAAAGTATCTACACATTTAGGAATCGGATCTACTTTAGAATGGGAAACATATTTGGCATTCTTTAGAGTTATTATTTTCTTCATTAGATTTTTCTTACTTATAATAATTTCATATTCCCATTTACACTGCTTCCAGCAAGTTTTCCATCCCATCTCTCTTTGACATGCAATCTGGTTTCTCCAATTCAACTTCTGATGCAAAGTTACCTCTTCAACTTCTTCCACTCATTGTCATTATTTTCAATATCATAATTATCTGTTTTCAAGGCTTTTGTTTTTTCTAGATCAGCCTAATTTGGTTATTTTTGCTTTAATCTTGTTATATCTGACATATTTCCCATACTCTTGTTTTCTGCTTCTTATTGTCCATTTGGTTATCTTTTGCTGTCCTGTGTATTTCTCCTCTCCCAAAGATCTGCCAGTTTTTACTTGATTGAAGGCTTTTGCGGTTTTATCTTATGACAGATAGTAAACAACGGTAAACAGATACATATGATCCATGTTATTAATAATAATAATGATCAAAAAGAAAAAAAAATCTGTACCTAATTTCTAACCCCAACCTATCATCTGAGCAACATCTACAAATTTCAATACTAATAGTTCAAAAAATGAAGAAAAAGAGAAAACAAATATGAATAAAATGAAGCGCAAAAATAATTGATCTATGAAGTTTGAAAATAATTGAAAAAAGACCCCCCCCAAGAGAATTTTTTTAACTCCTTTTAGTAGTTGAGCACCTAATTTTCTCTAGAGAGAGGGATGCTATCAAATCCAATAACCATTGTATATGTGTGAGAGGGACAGCATCTTTCCACTCCTGCAAAATGAGCCTTCTAGCAATCAGGGAAGCAAAAGCAACAACATGGGATTGAGATGAGTCAAAATAAAATCCATTGGTCCACTCATTCCAAAATAGTAACAGAAAGGCTGAGAGAGAGATTTATATCAAGAATTATAGTGTAGTAAATAGCTCTTTCCAGTAGTTACAAAGGAAAGGACATAGCAGAATATATGATATAAAGTACCTTCCTGGGTTGTACATTTATCACATTTAGAGGAAATATTGGGGTAATATTTAGCTAATTGAACTTTGGAGTAGTGGCCCTATGGACGACTTTAAATTGTAACAAGGAATGTTGAACACAGCAAGAGAATGAATGTTCATTTTTTAAAAATAGACTCCCATGTATCTTCAGAAATCAATTGTTGAAAGTCATGTTACATTAACTTGATTATAAAAGACCATACCCATTTTCCTTTGGTTATATATACATATATATACACACACATGCATATATATATATATACATATATATACACACACATGCATATATATATATATACATATATATACACACACATGCATATATATATATATATATACACACACACATACACACATATATATATACATACACATATATATACAAATATATATACATATATGTATATATATACACACACACACATACATATATACACACATACACATATATATACACACATACACATATATATATACAAATATATATATACATATATGTATATATATACACATATATATACATATATATAGACATATATATACATATATATAGATATATATATACATATATAGATATATATATATACATATAGATACATACACACACATATATATACACATATAGATATATATATACACATATAGATACATACACACACATATATATACACATATAGATATATATACACATATAGATACATACACACATAGATATATATATATATATACACACATAGATATATATACACACACACATAGATATATATATACACACACACATAGATATATATCACCCAGCGCTACATTGGACATATTCAACCTCTTCTGAATCTAGTGTCTCAGTAATTGTTTTGCATTTACTCATTTGAATATCAAAATTAATAACATTCATGCATCAACACACTGTTAACGAAACCTACTTTATTATCCTTTACTAAATACAAAATTTCTTGCCTCTTGTTGACCCCAAGACACAATTCAAGAAATTCAATGACTTCTAGCCTTGAAATAAACAATGCTAGATAATCCCAGCAGGTCCAACAGTGTCCTTTCTATCTTGCTATATAATGTACACTGCTGAGTTTCTCCAGCATTGCGTTTTTAGTTCAACCACAGTGCTTGGAAACTTTCGTGTTTTTCTCCTCTTCACTTCTAGACTTGAGCTCATTTTTCATTTGCCCATCTGTGTGAAAGTCAAATCCTCCCAATGAAATTTAACTGCATTCTTGCCTGGGTTTCTGCAGCCTCCTGTATAAACACCACAGCAAATTTAAACACACCTCTTACTATATTTTTCAATACTTTTTCATTTCCAGATTCCATTGTCCACTTATCTCGTTCTTTTCTTTCTCTATTCACTGATGTGATTTCATCTTTGATCACCACCCCTTCCCATTTCCCAAATCTTCCCATAGGTTTTAAAATCCAGTAACCAACAGCCCTGTCATCCATCAGTCACTCCTCAGTTCTGGTCTCAATGCTTGAATTTGCATTACAATTTCATCTACAACTTTATAAAACAAGCTGGGTTATATTGCAGTTCTCAAACTAGTTCTATCTGTTTCTCAAAAAAAAAACACCCTTACCTGTCTCTGATTTTCAGTTTCCAGTCGAAGTCTGGCTTCTATACATCTCCTGGTTTCTAGAAACGCCTGGCGCTGTGCTCTGTCAGCCAGATAGCTGATAAATATCCCAGCCGTGTTCATACACATGAATAACACCGACTGAGCTATCACCTGAAACAATAAAGACCAACACTTCATTTTCCATCTAAAATCATGTATTCTGTTTTCTTTCTTTGGCGCCTGTTCAGGACAACACCTCAAAGCGACCGGTCTGATCAATTCTGCTGTTCTCTTTCGAGAGGCGACCATCTATTCCCTTTTCTGTTAAAGGACTTAATTTGCCGGCAATATATCTTCAGAGAGAGAAAAAAACGGTATTGTCTTAACGCTTCCTTAAAACAATCAGGTGTTCGCCGTATAGCTTCTTAATGTACTTTATTAAGCAATACCTCTACAAATGATCATTCAAATTCACTTTCAATGATCTCAATAAATCAGTTTAATACCAATTGTATATTCCAGACCTATTGCGTGAGCGTGATCGAGTAGTTCTTGACATCAATTACTTTAAATTACGATAACAGCTGGCCAATGTTTCGGCATATACTGTGGTCATAGATGTGTGGTCAGACCTGGCGACCTTTCATTGCAAGCGGTTTCTCTCCAAAACCGCCGACCATGCAAACCGAGAGGAATTACTGCGGAGCAAAGCAACATTAAAATATTGAACCCTGTGTAGAATTCATGTGTAAGACAACTTTACTGACATCATTTAGATCTATTAGGTTATAAGCACCGTGAATAGTTGGCAACAAAATAAACGTGGATTGTTTGGGGTGAATCACAATTGAAGCCAACCCCTACAATAAAAGCACTGAGGTTAAGCAGGCGGTGCTGGAGGAAGCCAGCATGTGGTACTTCACCTGCAATGTGTGGAGTATTCTTTAAAAACGCCCTTTGGGTGATTTTCGGGACATGCCTTTTAACGTGTTTGGAAGGAGTCTTGATGTGAATGCCGTCACTAGAGGGAGCTTAGTCCCAGTGGTCCGACCTACAGTCTGCGTGTGATGGTTGGACTTCGACTGGGTGTTGTGAAACACGGGCAAAGAGGACCCTAAGGGCTGGGTACTGGCTTTCAAGGGACCTTTCCCCTATCCTCATTGAAGTAAGAGCGCGACAGAGGAAAAAAATAGTACGTTTCCCTTTTGGCAGCAAGGATACTGATCATCGAATACGAGGTTGATTATTGGCTGAGCAACTTGGGGATAACTGAGCCGACCATCCCACCACTCTCCCGACGATCAGCGAAACGGGCTGCGCTACCGCAGTCTCGCTGCGCAAAATCAGCGATGAAGTTAAACAAAACTCTTCATGGATGTGGCTTCTGAACATGTACATGGGGCACACTGCCTGTGGAATGGTCGGCTGCCAATTTCCCGTGCTCGCTGTTTGCAGGTACACCCGATAGAGCGGAACGAAATGTCCCACGCGGAGACCGAACGCTCACCAGGACCTGGACATTAATCACCCACAGACACATTAGTCAAATGTCAGGACTGGCTGAGCCATCGATGAAGACAAAGGCCTGCTGACGATACGCGTGGAAAGATGAGAAAACATAAATACCGTATAAAGGCAGTTTCGATTAATTTCAGACACGGATGGGCAAACACTTCACTTCATAAAAAAAATGACCAACAAAGCCATGTCAAAAGGGGGATTGTGGGCTGATCGGGTAAACGGGACTAAATAAGATATTTTTGACTCTATTAGTTCTACATAGAAAATAGACATTGTCCGAAGTGTGATGTCGCATTGTATGAGTTGGTTCACATGCTGCCTGCAAAACATCTACGCGGCTACCTGGTTTGTAGTTGGGGTTGCAGTTCGGGGAATGAGTAATTGTACCACAACGTGCAAGGCGGAGGTCAGGAAGCCGGCCAAGATCGCCCAGATCAAGGGCAGAGGGAGCATGCTATAAGTGGCAAAAAGCGTAAAAAGTACGTAACCGATGCCATCTCCCAAGAGTCCGTGGCCGAGGCCAGTGGCCAGAATCTGAGTGGCCATGACCACCCAGGTCACCAAACCGCTATACTGCAGGTAGCTGTGCGAAGTCGTGTCCTTCTTCACCACCACTAAGGCACAGATGACCACTTCGATGCCGGTGAAAAGTCCCAGCAGGATGCCTTTGACTAGGTCCATGGGGGTGGAGGCCAAAGTCAGGTGCAGGATCAGAACAGTCAGTTTGGTCAGCACGTCCAGGATGTTCATCACCACCACCGACTTTCGCCGCTGACCCAAGAAGTAGCGCTGATAGAGCCGCTCCAGATCCCGGGACTTGAAGGAATTTTTCAGAGTTGGAAAGATGACCCCCCGGTAGGTGTAGCCCCAGTTGAGAAAGAAGTCGGAGTTACTGGGAGCGCAGTCCAGGTGCAGAAATCCCAGGTCGTTACTAGTGCGCTCAGGAAACACCTTGGTGCTGCCGTTGTTGTGCCCACTGATGGACGTCTTGCCCGCAGATTGCTTCCTCCTGTTGGGGCTCCACGAATCTTCCGAGGACGAGATGGTTCTGGCGCTGGTTTGCTCGTTCATGAACCTCTGCTCGGTGATGTGCCGAACAGCATTTTGCCAAAGTAGTCTTTTAGGTCTCGTTCCCGGAGTCTTGTTAATGGTATAGAGTTCGTCGCTGGCGCTGGAACACCTAACCTCCGATAATTCCATGATCACGTACTTCGTTATCAGGAACACGCTATAAAATTACCTCGAGCGTCCTTTCATCTTCCATTTTTAGCCAAGAATACTTTGCAACAGAGATTAGCCCGCACTCAAAGCTTGTACGCCTGTTTCCAATGACCATACTCACGAGAGCTGCTTTCCTTCCACTTAACTAGCCCAGATATTTCCAACCCTGGTTCAATGAAAAAAGGGTCGAGTGTGGGATGTGAGCCTCCCTTCACGGTCCTCGCTTCCGCTTGACTGCGGATCACGGGAGAAGATGGATTTCCATTGGGGGCGCGGTAGACATCCCACTAAGTGAACACGCTGAGAAATGTGCCCGCAATCAAGTAGTTTTTGGTTGGAGAGAGGGACCGTGGCGGAAGGGAAGCCATGGAGCCGTGCCACAGCTCCAGCGGCCGGCTGGACTGACAACAGCGAGCAAGCGCAGGCAACCGAGCGGTCCGTGCGAATCTTACTGCTGGCATCAGTCTTCCTGCTGATATCGCTGCCGGTTAAAGAATGGATTAAAACGCGTCCACGGGCTGAAACGCTGGGGATGGAAAGGGGGGGGGGTGGAGGAGGAGGGGTGATGACGTCAACCGCTCTCAGCAAATGTACAAGGGTGGTGTGGAGGTAGATTAACCAGGAGAGAGAGAGAGAGAGAGGCAAATGGGGACAAGTGGGCAAAGGCGTTAACGGCGACAAATGAGCAAATAGGCCGGCAGAAGAGTGAGAGAATTACAAACTAAGCGGCGAATAGAGGGGCAAGGAGAGAAACCTGGGTCCCAGAGAGAAACCTGGGTCCCAGAGAGGGACAGCAAGGGACAATTCGTGCGTCGGGAGGTGGACAGCCTACCAACACACAATGTAAAGTTTGCATTTAAATCGAATGGGCAGGATAAACGTTACATTTGGGATGGGGTCTAGAAAGCAGCGGGAGAAGACGAGTGGAAGTCTGCCAAGAATGAGAGCGCGAGGGTCACCCCGAGATCTGTGTGAGATCAGAGGACGGCGGAAGAAGCAGCGAGGAAGAGGCACAACTGGCACCAGAGAGGTGAGTGGAGAGGGAGAAAGATTTAAGGGGGGCAGTGCCGAGGCGGGGAGTGAGAAGAAAAGAAGCGAGAGAGGGAGGGCAAGGGGGAGGGTGGGTAAGCGAAATGGGGATGCAGTTGCGTGCTCTGCAGCCTGAGAGAAAGAAGACCAGCGTTAAGCCTGTAAGGGTGGGGAAACCCAGAACTGGGGGGTGGGGGTGAGAAAAGGATCATTTTCAATTTATCGTATCTATCGTGCAAATTGTTTGTTCATATGCACAGTCAGACTTTGTACATCACACTATATGAAGATCTATATGAAGGTGTGCGCACGTGTCAAATGTTTCCTAATGTGTGCATACACTGGATAGTTATACATATACAATACATAGATTTTCATAATATAGAAGCATTTGAAACCAGTTGCATTTATATTTATAATGAGAGAAGCTACGCGGTGCACTGTGAACTTACAACACATATAACTTGGACTGGTCACACAATTACAGGATTTTCGTATCTCATGGAATGATTGCGAACTTCATGGCTTAGTTCGTGCATTTGTTTTTCATTGTAAAAAGGTATAAATGAACTTAGTTCAATCGTATGCCAGCGATTGGACAATTGTGTTTCAAACCCGACGCCCTTCTCCATTGGTACGAAAGGCTGGGGGGGGGGGGGGGGGGTCATTGCAGTAATGGAAAACGATTATATAAAGTGCTTGCAGGCACACGTCTCTAAAAATAACGTGGGTGCATCGAAGTCGGCGTTTGACAATTAAAATGCGACAATCCGAAGTACGAAAATCTTTTCAAGGCGAGTGGGTTCGACAAATTTCTCACCCACCGATCGTTTCCTAAAGCAGGTTAGAAGCAAAAGGTTCAGTAAAACGCCTGTAATTTCAGACCAAATACTTCATTGGAGGAAGCTTCGTCAGAAGCAAACTCCGCATAGGCAAGGATGAATGGAGAGATTTCATCGAGTCAACTTCCAACGAGGACGAGTTTTATTTTACCAAATGTCTGTGACGATCTATTAACGGAAGTGTATCAGTTTGTAGTTCTATGTATCAATTGCCGTCGAGATGTCACTCCAGGATTCAGTATCGATTAATTTCGTTTCCAAAGAGTGGATTAGCTGAGTTTGAACTCGACATCAAACACAGCTCTTTGCTTCTAAGTATATGAACGATTATTTGACTAATAGCTCCTTGCAGGCATGTGAAGTGAACCCTCCGTCGAGATCTTGACCTGAGGTGATCTGCACCAAATGCTGCAATTAAAACAGTTCATGTATGCATGCCACACATCTAAATAAGCATATTATATCCAAGACAATACGTTTGATATATACTTGTTATTGGATCTAAGGAATCACATCAATCAGATTTCCCATAGCAAAATCAGACGTACATAAATGTGGCAATTAGATAAGACCTATGGTTTTAGTCGACGAATAAATATTGGACAAGAATGGCTGTGGCTTCGTGTAAATTTGAAAATAAGTAGCGTGGAGAGTGCACATTCCTCAGCAGTGAACAGCTGTTGCCCCATCATTATTGGAGTTAGACTTTTTAATTCAACAAACATAAAAACTTTAGTATTTCTTGGAGCAAATATGCCATCCAGGATAGCAGACATTTGGAAATAATGGGAATAAGATCCCAACTTTATGGAGTTTATTTCAATGTGGGGGAATGTTGAGCTACCCCATTTTGTATCTGAGAACCTGGAATATTTCCTTCATGATGGGAAAGTGGGAGGTGAGAAGAAAGACCAATAAAAAAAGTAATAAAGATTTTGTAGTGTTGGCTTTTCTGAGGAAATGAAAAGCAAGGGATGATGGTTTGGTTGTGTGAAGTCTTAATCAGGTCCTACAGAGAGTGTTGTGTTTAATTTTGGATACCAAATATCAAGAAAAATATTTTAGTGTTGGGAAGAATACAGCACAGATGCACCTTAATGTTAAAATTATGATTTGTATTCCTTGTGTTGAGAAGATAAAATATGAATTAATTAACCTGTTTAACTTGATAAAATTTGAATCAGGTAGATGCAGATAAACAACTTGTTTTTGGATTTAAAAAAAGTGTTTATATGTATATCTATGTAGGCTAGAATACATGTATGTGTGTGTGTAGTTCCAAGTATTTTACCCATGTGTGCATACATTGAAAAATCTGGAATTTACCCCACAAAAGATTGGATACTGAGTCATTTGAAATTTTCAAGATTGAGACTGGATCAGTCATGAGCTCGTCCTGTGGTAGACCAGGTTCAAATGGCTCATCTACACCATTCCTTACAAATAAGAAGCTTAATAAAGGTTTGACTAAAATTCAGATCAAAATGCCAGTTAATGCTGTTCAAAGAGGAATAATCTGTGCCCCTCTCCCTGGTGCCTCTTTGAATTTAGATGATAACTCATTGAATTGTCCAGGTTTAATCAGCTGAATGAGTTAGCTATTTGATTCTTGAATGGAAATAATGGTATAAATTGGCCTTGGTTAGTCAAAGCTCAAGTACTCACTTCCAGCTGCTGTTGACAATGTTTTTTATGTTGAAGGATGTTACCTATCAAATTGTCAGCACACACCTATCATTAAGGCACACATGTGAATAACATTCCTAAGGGTTAAGAGCTACAAGATGCTTCACATCTATTTCAGAGAGGATGATAAATAATTGATGAGGAAAAATACGTACAAAAAAATGATTGTAATGAACCTATATTAAAAACAAGCAGAATGTATTACTCTTTTATTGCAATATGCAATAGAGGTACATTTTTAGATTTTTTTTCTCCAAAGTTGTACCCTCAAGATTAAAAAAAAAACAATTTAAAAATGCATCAGCTCTCTGCCCAAACGGTACTTTTATACAATATAGAACAACTATAAATAGAGAGCACTATCTGTTTGCAGATTTGACAGCAAATATCTTCTTAATCCAAAGAGGAAAATGTGCTGTGTATCTGTGAACCTGAGCGCACTGGTTCTTTTTTTGTATTTTTCTATTTTGCTGCTGTTGCAATGTTTATATGTTTAACATCCAAAGATTATTTGACAGCATAATTGTTCTGAATGCCACTTTAATACAACTGTGTACAAATTACTGTGCATCATGTAACTTTGCTTATCAATCTGCAAATAAATAGAAGGTAATTTACAGGTTTAAAGCCAAAATTATTGCTTGAATTAACAATATACATTAAAGAACTGGGGACATATTTGTAGTGATAGGAATTTATTCTATTTGTGAATCTTTATCATATTGTCAAACAAAGGCTGCAAAATCAAGAGTATTCTTGAAATTGTACTTGAATATATGAATGGAGTGTAAATAATACAAATCCTCAATGAAATGATGAATCAAAAGGTCAATACTTTATAAATCTACTTCTTTTTGAGTGATAAATAGAATATTTAGAGTGGAGTGAAATATAAGAATACATGGTGCAAGCACTGCTTTTCAATGGCAGTTGATCATGATTTGTTTTGGTTGAACCAATCATGCAGTAATAGAAGAAGACTTGCAGTCATAGGTGCACTTTCCACTTCTTATACAATTCTAAATTATTAATAACTACTTGCATATTTTTGACATGTAGGAATTAGGCCAAATAAAGCTGTCTTCAAACCGATGGATGTTCAGCTCTCCCAGGTGAGTCAATCTCTGGCTTGGGCAGACACATTGTAAATGTGGGATATATTGAGTGTCAGATCCTGCTGCACTTGTCTCTCTGTTCTGTTTCTGATCACCAGTGGTGGAGCTGGCATTCTTCTGCATTATTCTGGGGAGTCTTTCCTCATCTCCCTTCTCCATTCTATATGAGCCACATATCAGAATCAGGATTTATTGTCAAGAACAAGTCAAGAAATTCGGTGTTTTGTGGCAGCATCAAAGTGCAGTTGTTCATATTATAACCATCTTAAGACATTACTATTAAAAAAGGTAAAAATTATAGGGCACGAAATGTAAGGCAGTGTTTATGGTTCATTATTTATTCAGAAATCTGATGGTAGCAGGGAAGAAGCTGTCCTCGTGTTGTTGCGTGTTCATCTTTAGGCTCCAGTACCTTTTTCCTCATGGTAGAAGACTGAAGAGAGCATGCCCCGGGTGGTGGTCTTTGAGGATAGAGGCTGCTCCCATATGGCATGGGAGGAGTAATCCAATTGACATAATGGGGGATCACCATCCTATATAGGAAAGGATAAATGAAACACATTAAGTTTATTATATTTCATCTTTTATATTTTTATTTATTGGACTGGACTCCATTTAAATATATTAATTCATTCATTGTTTTAATGTATTTCAGCTATTTTTTATGTATTTTAAATTTATTTTTAAAATTTACTTTGAAGTATTCTTGATAGATTTTAAATGTATCTAAATATTCAAGACAACTACAACTTTTACAATGTTTTAATAAGCATTCCCCTGCTTTGCCTCCTGTTAAGAGATATCCACGAGGCTTGGAGGCGAGACTTCACTGATATACTCCCTGAAGCTTGTTGGTTACTCAGGCATTAGAACAAAGAACACTACTCCACAGAACAGGCCCCAAGGCCCTCGATATTGTGCTGACCTATATATTTCTACAAAATAAAACAATAAATCCTTCCTACCTCATATCGCTATATTTTTCTTTCAACCATGTGCCTGTCTAAGGGTCTCTTAAATACCCTAATATTTCTGCCTCTAACACCACCCCTCACAAGGCATTCCATTACACACAACTCTCTGTGTGTAAAAAAAAAAAAAAAAAAAAAAAAAATTACCCTGCTCTCTCTCCTCAACTTTCCTCCCTTCACTTTGTGTAAAGAGTAGCCTTGCTACACCTTAATGGATGCACCGCAATAAACCATTAATATTTTCTGAATAAATATGGTAACCATTTGTTTAAAGCAAGTTCCATGCAATAGAGTACTAATATCCAATTGTGTTGCTTTTTGTACTGCTAGTTATAGGATGAATATTGGCCTTTACTGAGAGAACTCCTTTATTTTTTTCAAAATTACTGCCATGGAACCTTTTGCTCACACAGATGGGGCATCAGTTTAAGTTTTTATTCAAATATACTGTGACAATGCAGCACTCCTTCAGTATCACACTGAATTGTCAGCCCCACTGTCCATGTTGGAGTAAGGTTTTGAATCTGAAATTCTCCAACTTAAAGGGAAAAGTACTAAAATGGATCAAGCTGATGCTTATTTCAGACAAAGATGGTGCTCCTGGGATTTCTTTAATTGTAATATAAAAGATGGTTTAATTCATTCATTCCTTTGAAAGAATAATGCCGGGTTAAACGCCACAACCAAAGTCATGATTTAATAGATTTCAAAGACACATGAGAGCATGCAGAGGCTGAAATCTGGAGCAACACACAATCTGCTGGAGGAACTCAGTGGGTCGAGCAGCATCAGTAGGATCCCTTCATCAGGATGAAGAGATATAATTAAAAGCTCCTGAGGCCAGTGAAATTTTGCACTTAGTGGTTACTAGAGACTAAGAACCTTGATCAATTTCCTTCCAGTAGCAATTTAAAGACCCTTGCAGACTCTCTCCCTTTTATAGTACATTGAAGTTAGTATTGGTGCCACTGAACACTTGCTTTAAAAGCAAATATTTTGACACTTTTGCTGTTAATTTGCATCCTGCTGTCATCTTCACCTAGTCCATCTCTAACTTATCCCTTCTTGAATGCTTTGCCTTCATTAAAGGACTGCAGACTCTAACAACTACTTTGGGGCTTCCATTACAGATCTAGGCTTCCAATGCATGTGGTCCCATTTGCTATTTTTGAAAGGGTCCTAATTTATGTCTACATTTGGACTGCATCATACATAGAGGCTCCAATAGCTCAATGGTTAGAGCACTGATCTTGTAAAGCAGGGTTCATGTGTTCATTCCTTGCTGGGGCCTCATTTCTGTGAGGGGCACAAGACAAAGTGGTGATTGTCTTCCTTACAGTGGACGAAGATAAAGAATTTCATGTATGTTACATTATAAATGTAGTATTATGTGTCAATAATGGAAACTTTACCTTTACTTCTCAGATAGGTTAAATGGATATCAACTCACCAACTTTTATTTTCATAGACTATGCTTTTATGATGCATCTATTGACTCATCAAGTCAGCTACCTTTTGTTCTTTCAATTGGGCCACACAATTAGTGGCATTTTGTTTATATGGCAATTCTAGGACCAATCTTCTATTGATATATTGCAATTTAATACACTTGTTTTCCAATAAACCAAAGCAGTTAGTCTGATGAGAAAATCAATATGGTCATTGTTTAAGAAGTAGAAGAAATATCAATGGAGAAACTTAAAGCAAATTTAATTCTCAATCTAGTGATATATTTTTGAAGAATATCCTCTGCTGAGTTGAGCAGCACAAGACAGCAACTGTCCAGGGCTGTGGCAGCCATTTCTCACCATTGGTAGCTTCAAAAATAGAAGAAAACAAGTACTGGAAGAACTCAACAGGTCAAGTGGCAAAAGGTATAAGTCAATGTTGGGAGTCAAGATCCTGCATCAGGCTGGAGAAGAAGCAGGAAGGATTTCAAAGGTATAGCAGTAGATGGGGATGGAATAGAGTCGAGTGAATGACTGTTGAAACCATGTGGAAATGGATTATCGATCGATAAAACTAGATGGGTAAAAGGAGGCAGGTCAGAGGCTCGTAGGTGATAAGTAGAGCCAGATAGGGACAGATGAGGGGCAGGTGGAATTAGGTGGGGGAGACAAAGTGAGGGATGAACAAGCAGAGAATGAACAAATGGGAATGCGCAATGCACAAATGTGCTGGAGACACTCAGCAGGTCAGGCAGCATCCATAAAAGCTAAGCAACATTTTGAACCTGGGCCCTTGGTTACCCTTTACTTCCTATATATGCCGTGTGACACATTGAATTTCTCCAGCACGTTTGTGCGTTGCACTGGACTGCATCATCAACAGACTTCCTTGTTTCATTCCAAATGGAAGTGGGAAATTTAATATTCATATAATTGTAAGGTGATGTTATCTAGAACATAGAATATACCAGCAGAATACAGCCCATTCAATTCATGATGTTCTACCGACCCACATATAATACATATATTTCATTAATTCATTCTCTTAAATGCCCTGACTGTGCCACCCTCTACCATCACCCCTGGCAATGCAGTCCAGGCACCCACAACTCTTGGTGTTTAAAAAAAATATACCCCTGATGTCTCCCCTAAACTTTCCTCCCTTCGTTCCTGGAAATGGCTGAGACTGAGAACAAAGTACTTCAGGGCCTGCAACACGGGTTCGGATCTGGTGCTGTCTATAAGGAGTTTGTATATTCTCCCCATGATCGTGTGGGTTTCTTCTGGGTGCTCCCATTTGCTCCCACCTTCCAAAAAATTGTATAGGATTTGTAGGTTAATTGGACAACGGGATCATGGGCAAGAAGAGCTCATTACTGTACAGTATCTCTAAAAATTAATTTAAAAATTAAGAGTGTCTGTGTGGGAATGGGGTAGGGAATGGAAACTGTTCTGATGATCCTGCTTAACTAATTGGTCTTTGTTTAGATCAGTATATTTCTTTTTGTCATTGGGTCTTTCTTGTTATTTTCCAAGAGTTACAGAGAAAAATCAGAAGATCCATTTGGGTTCTTTCATTTAAATTGTTCACTTGATCTCCACATGTGTAACACATTTAAGTGGTAAATAGAGTTCTCAAGCGGGACTGCTGCCCATTGGGAGTTAACATTGGGAATTATTCCAAATGGGTTCAATGGCTTTCAGCGCTTAATTAAAAAATACATCAGAAAGACAACATTGATGTGGCCACTGGGGAAACTGAAAGGAATGAATGTAGGATAGTCCTAGGACAGAGAGAATCCAAAGAAAAAAATGATTGATTTCATGATTAATCTTTTGGTAATATTAATGAATACATGGATCACTATTCATGGATTCTAACAGTAGTTACTTTGTAAGCAGTGACATTTAATTTGAATATTTGCATAGTCTGTGGAAGGGCATTTCATTTCTATGGAGCAGGTGACTATTTATTTCCGTTGCCACATGCCCAATGCAAATTATCAGTGGGAAGACCCCAGATTACACCCCTTTTCTCTGACCAAGCCACAGTCTCTTTAGAAAGGTATTTGCTATGAATATCTGAACCAGCAGCATGTGGTCTTGTTTTTGCCATTTTGTTCTGAGACAATTAAAATTGATTTCTGTTCATAATATAAATCAATGTTAAGGGAATGCTATAAAATGGACAGGCTATTTTTTCCATTGAGCCTGATGCATGGTTTGCCCCTCTGTTCTCTACACAAATGTGTGAGCAAATTTAAATTCCTTGGAGTAACTATCTCGCAGGACATTTCCTGTACCCAATAGTCTAATGCCATCATGAAGAAAACACGTCAGCTCCTCTTTTTTTTTCTCAGGATTTTGCACAAGTTTAGTCTGACATTGAAAACCTTGACAAACTTATTCAGATAGGTAGTGGAAAGTGTGATGACTGGCTGCATCACGGGCCTGGTATGGGGGGGACCAATACCTATGAGTGGAAAGCTCTACAAAAGGTAGTGGACACAACCGAGTACATCACAGGTATAAGTCTCCCCATCATCAACATGGAACATTGCCGTTGGAGAGCATCAGCAATCATCAAGGATCTGCACCAACCAGGACAATGCTCTATTCTTGCTGCTGCCGTCAGGAAGATGCTACATGACTCATACCGCTAGATTCAGGAACAGTGGCTACCATTTTACAATCACGCTCTTGATCAACAAACTTAATCAGAGATGCATTTAAGGATCTTACATTGTTTATGACTTCTTTGCATTGCACAGTCAGTTTGTTTACATTCTTTCTTTGTTAACATTTTGCTCTTTTGTATTTGTATCTCTTCTTGAGCACAAATTTCTGCACGACTGATAAGCATAAATTCTGCCTGGCCCGCTGGTTAAAAGAATCTCAAAATTGTATGTGATGTCATGTATGTCCACTGACAATAAATCTGAACTTTGAAATTTGTGCAGGGCATTTTCCAGAATTCCCAAGGAAAGATGATTGGATATTTCAGAACTTTTGGAAAAAAGCATCTAAAAGACCTAAAATGCTTGGTGTTTCCCATATACCTTACAGTTAGTCAACCTTATCTGGTGTGGGGCTCACATCTATTAAGAATAACAACACTTAACCCAGAGTCATACCAAACAAATCTGCAGATGCTGGGGTCTAGTAAAGTACACCAAAGCGCAAGATAATACAGCATTTTTAGAAAATAAAAGTTGGTCAACGTTTCTGGCCTGAGCCCTTCTTCAGAAATGCTGAAAATCAGGCAGACACCTGAATAAAAAGATGGGGGGGGGGTTGCAGCAGGGCAAAGGGGAGGAGCACAAGATAACAGGAAAGAGGTAATAGAAGCAGGTGGGAGTGTAGAAAAGAAAGAAGCTGAAAATTAACGGGGAAGAGGGCTATAAAAGAGAGCTTTAGGGATGAGGGAAGGAAAGAGACTGGAAGAGGGGTTAACGACAAATGGAGAGATCAATATTGATGGCACCTCGTTGGAATATAAGGTGTTGTTCCTCCAATTTGTAGGCGGCCCCAACCTGGCAGTACATGAGGCCATGGACAGACATGTTGATGTGGCAATGGGGTGTGGAATTGAGGTGGTTGGCCTTTGGGAGGTGTGTGCTATTGCAGTGGACAAAACCCACAATGTAGAGGAGGCCCTATTGGGAGCATCCAATGCAGTAAATGACTCCTACAGATTCACAGGTGAAGCACTACTTCACTTGAAATGTCTGTCTAGGCTCTTTAAGTACAAGTGTAGCTAGCCTCACAGGGGTTGATTCAACAGGAATGAGTGGTGGATAAGTGGGAAGTGAATCCTATGGAAATGGGAGAAGAAGATGTGTCTTCTGGTAGGATTGCGTTGTAGGGTTGTGGTGAATAATATGTTGGATGTGGAGGCTGGTAGGCTGATGGGTGAGGACAAGGGAAACCCTGTTACATCTGAGGGGAGGAGGGGGTGGTGAAGACAGACGTGGGAAATAGAGGAGATGCAGGTAAGGGCTGAGTTAATGGCAGTAAAGGAGAAGCCATGTTTTGTTGCAGGTGTAGACCTGGGAAAGTGAAGAGCAGAGACACAGCTCTAATCTGAAGGGTTCAACCACCCAGTTCTAATGCCTGCACTCTATGCAGGCTTTAAGCAGCCTGTTAAAGGAGCCCATGGTGAATGGAAGTAAAATCCTGCAACAGTGGAGTTCTGCACTCAAGATAGTGACATATGCTTGGGAGTGGCCATGAAGGATTGCAGACTCCAGGGAGTGCTAGACCAGAAGCAGAGATTATCCCTATGGGGAAGGTGACCACATCACCGAACCAATGAGAGGCTCAATGGCTCAGAGACCCACATAGACTGAGCATGATCTGTGGTCAGGGGGCTTATATGGGCTGCTGGCTGCTGGCGACTGGATCATGGGAACCAGGTATTGGAACCAGGATTAGCGAGGCTTGGTGAAGGCAAGAAGGGCTCCTACAGGCACTGAAGGCTTCCTGAACACGTCAGATGTTTGAATCGAATGGGAATCTGTGCAGCTGCGTGAGCTCTTAAGGCAAATCCGCAGGCACTCAATATCTCTGAAGGGACTCTCTTTTCTTCTCTTTCTCTTTTACTGTAAGAGGTGCAGGGGAACACCAATGGTAGCTCTTTGTCTGTTTTATGGCATGCAAAAGACAACTTTGTGTAATATTACATATTCTGTTCCATCACATGACAATAAAGGATTTTTTATACTTTGAATTGTCCATCTCTGTTGCATCTGCTCCCAAGATGTGGTCTTCCATTCCAGAGTTGCCCTTCTTAAAAAAAATGGCTTCCCCTCTACTGCGATCAACTCAGCCATTGCCCGTGCCTCCTCTGTCTCCTACCCCCCTCAGCCCCCAGACACAATGAGGACAGAATACCACTCGCTCAAGGTGTTTCACAGGTGCTTTATTGAACAACATTTGACATTAAGCTAGAACAGATATTAGGACAGGTGACCATAAGCTTTCCCAAAGAAATAGATTTAAAGGAGCATCTTTCATGAAAAAAAAGGCTAGGGAGCCAGGCAGATTTAGAGAAATAATTCAAGAACTTGGGACCTCAAGCCATGATGTCATAGTTGTTGCAAAAGTTGTTAATGGATGTAGAGCGCGTCAAAAGAACCAAAGACTTGTTGATCCAAACCAAGGCTTTCATTAACTAAAAGACTGGAGCATATCACAAGTAGGTTGACCAGTCCAGAATGACCTGGTCTGGCTAGGAACAATCCTTTAAGACCTGCCAGTAGGTGTGGCTATGCTCTCAGCCAATCACAGTCATCCTACACTACCATCAGATAGAATCTGTACTATCACAATATAGTTAAGGAAGTGTATGGAGTGCTGGCTTTCATTAACAAGAGGATAGAATTTAAGACACTTGAGGTAAATTGCATCTCTTCAAAACTCTGGTGAGTCCTCACTTAGAGAATTGTGTTCAGTTCTGGACACCTCATTAAAGGAAGGATGTCCAAGTGTTTTGAGAGCGTGCAGAGGAGATTTACCCAGATACTGCCTGGATTGGAGAATGTGCCTTATGAAGAAAGGTTGTGCGAACTAAGGCTTTTTTTTAATGGAGCGACAGAAAATGAGAGGTAACTTAGTAGAGATGTAAGAGATTTGAGAAGTATAGAAAGGGTAGACAGGCAACACCTTATTCCCAGAGCAGAAATAGCCAATAACATAGAACCATACAACATTTCAGCGCAGAAAACAGGCCCTTTGGCTATTCTAGTCAATGTTGAACTATTTTTCTGCCTAGTCCCACTGACCTTCTCCCAGTCCATAGACTTCCATACTGCTCTAAATTTTTTTAAAATATAAAATTGAGCCTGCATTCATCACTTCAGCTTTGTCAGTGTTCCACTGTCACCACTGTCTGTGTGAAGAAGTTCCACCTAATGTTCCTCCTAAACTTTTCTCCTTTCACACATAACCCATGTCCTCTGGTTTGTGTCTCTCCTAGCCTTAGTGTAAAAAGCTACTTACATTTAATCTCTACACCACTCATCATTTTGTATATCTTTATCAAATCTCCCCTCCTTCTTCTACACTCTAGGGAATAAAATCCCAACCTGTTTAACATATCCCTATAACTCAGTTCCTGAAGTCCCGGCAACATCCTAGTATTTCCCTGTAATCTTTCAAATCTTATTGATAGCTTTCCTGTAGCCACATGACCAGAACTGCACACATACTCCAAATTTGGTCTTACCTATGTCTTATACATCTTTTACCATAACATCCCAACTCCTATACTCAGTACTTTGATTTATGGTGGCCAATATGCCAAAATCTCTCTTTACAACCCTATCCACTTTCAGGAAATTATGTATTCCAAGACCCCTTCTGTTCTACCAAACTCCTCAGTGCTGAACCATTTACTGTGTATGTCTTACCTTGATTTGCTGTACCAAAACGCACTACACAATTATTTGCATTTATTTCCATCTGCAATTTTTCACCCCATTTTTCCAGCTGGTCCATTCCCCTCTGCAAGCTTTGAAAGCCTTACTCGCTGTCCACAGCACCTCCAATCTTTATGTCATCTGCAAATTGTTGATACAATTTACCACGTCATCATCCAGATCATTGATAAAGATGACAGAAAATAATGGTCTCAGCACTATTCCCTGAGGCACATCATTAATCACAGGCTGAACCTAGTGCCACACTCGTTCTTTGAGAAAACACACAGGCTCATGGGGACCCCATTGCAGGCAGCCAATGGAATATCCATCAACACTTTTAGCATGCAACAGGTTACCATCTGTGTGGAAGGCGTGACTTTCCGTTGGAAGTGTATGCCATCCTCAGAGCAGACTTCCTCATGGCACATGAGCTGTTGGTTGATGTGAAATGTGTTCAGTTGGTTCATGCAACCACTTGTCAGATGTATCCCCTGGTGTTCTGAAATAGTTCATTTGCCTCACTGGGGGTGCACACTCTAGACTTGAATGAGTACACTGGTTCTGCTGAGTTCCCGTCCCTTTTGGCCACCAGCTTTCATGGCACCTCAATAGCCCATGGAACGGAACATTACATCAAAACTACAGGGTCGCATGTTCATGCCTGGACGAGGAGACTCCCACCTGACAAATATCTTCAGGCTAAAGCAGTTTGAAGCTATGAAGAGATGGGCATCATCCCGTGTTCAAACAGCCCTTGGGTGTTACCACTGCATATGGTCCCAATGGAATTGGGTGGTTGGCATCTATGTGGTGATTACTGCTGTTTGAATGATGTTATGGTTCCAGATAGATACCCCAACCCCAAATCCAGGATTTTGCCACTTGCCTTCACAGCTATCGGGTCTTTTCCAAGGTGGATCTGGTGAAAGATTATCATCAGATTCCAATGCACCCTGTGGACGTTTCTCCGGATATTGTTTGGCCTCAAAAACGTGGCCCAAACTTTTCAACAGCCAATGGATGTTGTCAGCAAAGACCTGAATTACCTCGATAATATTCTGGTTGCCACCCTGGATGCTCAGTCGCATAAACTCCATTTATCACATCTGTTTCAATGTTTGGGGGAACATGGCCTCAGGGTGAATCCTGCTAAGTATCAATTCAGCCTTACCTGGGCCCTTTCTGCAGCCATCCAGTGCTTCCCCAGACCAGGCACGACCAAAGGGCTTCAGGAATTTCTGGGTATGGTGTCCTTTTATCACCATTTTGTCTGGCTGCTGGTGACGTATTGCGCCCTCTGTTTGCTTTGCTCCAGGGCAGGCCTAAGGACATTCACTGGACCTCAGAAACTGACTCTGCATTCAAGGCGGCCGAGGCTGTGCTCACAGATGCTGCGTTGCTGGCACATCCTGATACTTTGGCTATGTTGGCGCTCACTACAGATGCCTCTGACAGGGTGGTCAGTGGTGTGTTGGGTTCAAGGTCATTGACACTTGGCCTTTTTTTAGTAAACACCTCAGGCCGCCAGAGCTAAAGTATAGTGTATTTGATCGGGAACTGTTGGCTCTTTATTTAATGGTGCAGCATTTCCGATATATGCTAGAGGGCAGAGCATTTACAGCTTATAAGGATCATAAGCCTCTGACATTTGTCTTTAAGAAGATTTCTGATCTATGGACTGCCAGACAACGGTGGCACTTATCTTTTATCTCAGAATTCACCACGGACGTCTGGCATTTGGCAGAGAAGACAAACTTTGTAGCTGATGGATTGTCCCAACCCTCCGTTTATACACTTAGTGGTGGTCTCAATGTGGTGAAATTGGCCGAGAACCTGTTGGCGGATCCAGATGTGCAGAGTTACTGGACCACAATTACAGGGTTGAAGTTGATAGATTTTATACCACACCCACAGGGCCCCACATTATTGTGCGACACTTCCACCAGTCTATCCCACCCCATTCTCCCACTATTCCTGGTGGTGACACCTATGTGACTTCATCCATGGCTTTTCCCATCCTTCCATTAGAGCCATGGTGTGCCTCGTGTTCTCAAGGTTTGTTTGGAATGGGCTGAGAAGGGATGTCATGCTGTGGGCCAGATCCTGTGTGGCCTGTCAACAATCTTTAAACTAAATAAATACACAGAAGGAATTCACAAATATAATCCTACCATTTCTGATAGCTGTGATGTTCTGCTGTCAACAAGTGAGTTTCCACTGCGGCTGCAGTCAATAATATCATCGTTTCTCAGGAAATGGCTCTACCAACATGTCGATAGGATGTTCTTCTCAAGGATTAGCAGCTCTGTAGCCAATACTCAGACCGATGGAGGCAGTTTGCTGTTAGCAGCCTGCTCTCACCATTTCTAACATGCCTGCCATATTGATTTCAGTATGCTCCAAACAAAATACTTTGAAGAACTGTTTCCCCTCCAAATGTTCCAAATATAATTTTCTGTTGACTAACTGTAGTCACTAGTATCCACAAAAAAAGACACTCGGAGGCTAAATGGGATCCTTGATGTGTTCAAGGAATTCACGTCAAAGTCCAGATGAGTTTTAAAACTATTTATTATTCAACACAAAAGGACTTGTAATGTTTGTGATAATGTGCTTAAACCTGGAAATGGTAACAATCAATAACGAGTCTTCGGCTCTTAAGCATCCCTTTAACCACATAACCATTTACGGAGTGGAAACAGGCCATGTTGGCCTTTCGAGTCCGCACCGGTTCACTGATTTTGTGCGCCCACTTCAGGCATTGGTCCCGGTAGATCTTCACCAAAATTCAATTATCATGTTATAAAGTGCAATATTACATAAAATTCACTTCATTCAGACATAAAACAGAGATACATTACCAGAAAGTTAAATGAAGTGCTTCTTTCAGTTAAAAGAAAATTCTCTGAGACCCTGAAGCCCCCAAAACCAGCCCTTGCCCACAAGCAGCCAACCGCCGCCCCCACCGCCACTCCCCCAATCCAACCCAAACCATCAAATGCAGTTGCTTTGTTTAAAAAAGGTAATGGGGAGAATCCTGGGAATTATAGACCAGTATAGGATCTATGAGCATTTGGAAAAGTACAAACTACTCAAGGACAGTCAGCATGGCTCTGTGAAGGGAAGGTCATGCCTCGTGAGTCTAAATGAGTTTTATTTGAGGGGGTATCAAAGGAAATCAATGAAGATAGGGTGGTAGATGTGGTCGACATGGATTTTAGCAAGAATTTGACAAGACTCATCCAGAACGTAATTTGGCAGGACTTGCACAGTAAATGGCAGGGCCCTTGAGAGTGTTGTAGAATAGAAACCTGCAGATGCAAGTGCGTAGTTCCCCAAAAGAGGCAACTCAAGCGGACAGGGAGGTATATGGCATGCTTACATTCATCAGGCAGGATGTTGAATATAAAAAGCGTGATCTTATGATTTAGCTGTGCAAGTCAGTGGTAAGACCACACTTTGAACCCTGTTCAAATGCAGTTTACAGTATGGGAATCACAGTCGATACGTGGAAAGTTAAAATCTCCTACTATCACAACTTTATGTTTCCTGCCTCTTTCTCCTATCTCTCTACAGATTTGCACCTTCAATTTTTGAAGTCTATTATGTGGTCTATAATACAACTCCATGAGTGTGGTTATACCTTTTCTGTTTTTCTGCTCCACCCATATAGCCTCAGTAGTCTAGTCCTCTGATCTGTCCTGCCTGAGCACAGCTGTGAGATTTAACCTGCCGAGCAATGTCATTTCTCTCCCTTTCATTCCTCCCTCTCTGCGTCTGAAACAAAAAACCCTGGAACATTAAGCTGCCAGTCCTGCCCCTCCTGCAACCAAGTTTCACTAATGGCCACAATGTCATAATTCCATGCGCTAATCCACACTCTAAACTGATCTGCCTTTCCTACAAGACTACTTTCATTGAAGTCGCTACATCTGAGAACATTTCCATCATATACAACCCTTTTATTTCTGATGTTACATGAAGTCTTCACATCATCTTTTTCCTCCTCCACTCCTCTATCTGCTCTGGCACTCTCGTTCATCCTGCTGTAAATCTAGTTTAAGCCCCCTGAAGCAGAACTAGCTAGCCTCACTAGCACCTGGAATGTGTAGCAATCCTGAGATCACAACTCTGGCGGTCCTGTCCTTCAACTTAGCCCCCAACTCCCAGAACTCCTGTTGCAGAAACTCCTCACCTTTCCTACCCACATCATTGATGCCTACATGGAGCATGATGTCTGGCTGCTCACCCTGTCCTGAGAATGCCGGTAACTCGATCTATCTTGGTCCCAGGCACCAGGGAGACAACATAACATCTGGGATTCTCGATCCCTTCCACAGCGCATCTTATCTATTCCCCTTTCTATGGAATCCCTCATCACTAATCTTATCTGTTCCCCTTTCTATGGAATCCCTCATCACTATAGCTCGTCTCTTCTCCTCCCTTCGCTTCTTAGCACAAGGCCAGATTCTGTGTCAGAGACACGACCACTGTGGCTCATCCCTGGCAAGTTCCCCACACCCCCCACCCCCACCCTGCCTCCAAACAGTAACTAAAATTGTATACTTGCTAATGAGGGGAACAGTTACAGGGGTACCCTGCACTGCTTGCCTGTCCCCTTTCCCTCTCCTGACTGTCAGCCAACTACCTTCCTCCTGTCTCTTTACTGTGATTGCGTCTCTGTAACTCCTGTCTCTCAGCCTCCCAAATGATCCAGAGTTCATCTAACTCCAGATCCAAATCCCGAACCTGATTTGTAAGGAGCTGCAGCTGGATGCACTTTTCATGGATGAAGATGCCAGGGTGGATTCCTGACTATCCATATTTTGCATGAAGTGCATATCTCTGTCCTGCTTCCTATGTATGAAATAGAAAAAAAGTTAGAAAAACTGGTCCTTACCTTGCCTCAGCTCCTCCATCTTCTCTACTTCTGCTCACTGAAGCCTCACAAACCAAAGCCTCAAGTTCCTATTCCTGCACTGAGCCTCTCACACAACAGCTACTCCCACAATAGCTGGTCCACTTTGTCCTTGTTTTACTTTCATTTGCTTCTGCTCCTTTGTAGCTATCTCACTCCGTAACTTGATTCCTGCTAATGTGCAAACGGTCCTGGTTTTAAATATTTCTCCCCGGCCTGGGTGTAGCTTTCTTGCTCTGCCACTTGATTGGTCCGCTCCTCATGTTTTAAACACTTCTCCCACTTGTGCCATTAATCCACTGTAACTTGTTCAACTAGTACAATTTTCATTGGAGTACAATTTCTATTTCTGGCTGCAGACAAGTTCCTAAATTCAATGTGTAATCTCAGGGAAGATATCAACAGAGAAATTATACATTCCCTCAGCATCCCTAAATTAAGGAGAGAAACTAGTTGTGATTCATAATCGTGATTACTCATTCAGATGGAAATGTGCAGATATTTCCAAGCACACCTTTCAGCCTCAGCTTAGCACCACCCAAACCGTTGGCTTCCATTCCACATGAGAGATACTTGAGGAGAACTCACCTTCTGGGGTCATACTCAAGAAATAAGTTGACATCTTCAGGAGAAAATGAGGAGTGAAGAGGAAAAGAGAAAAAAACCTCAGGCTTAATTGTCCTTTTAGTCTCCTGTTATTAGATTTGTAATATTGGAAAGGAGAAGATAACATAATTTGTGTACCTTGACAAATGTAATGAAATATTCTGTGGATCTGCTTTAACCTTTGTAAAACTGATCCGACTAAGATTTTGTGAATTAATTTATTAGCACAGACACTGGCTTTTGTGTGGCTGGTGACGGATGTGTTAATTTCATTTGTTATTTGATTTCTAAGCATTTGTCAGGCCGACACCAACCATTGTTTCTTAACCTGATACTAATGTATGTGCTTTTTAACGTCTTGCTAGAATTTTAACATTATGCAGTAAACCATTACTAGGAAATAAAGGTAAAAATACATTTACATGGAATAACAAAGATTTTATGGATGGTTTTTTGATGGGAACTGGTTGAATGTCCCAAAGGGTCAGTGTTGCTCCTTTACCTCCTCCTACTATATCTATTCCAACATATCATGTACTTTTCAGAAGATGGTCACGGAAGTCTGAAGAATAGCTTCAGGACTACCTCGAGTCAGTGGATTGGGGTTGTTCAACAATTTAGCTGAGGATGTGAATGATTATATCAGGACCTTTACGGACTATCAAAACAGCTGTGGATAAGTGTGTCTCCACCAAATCATTCAGTGTTTTTCCCCAACTGGAAACCCTGGAAGAACAACGAAATCTGGAAGCTGCTGAGAGCTAGGACACAGGCATTAAAGTCCACAGAGCCAGAGCACAGCACAAGGAGTAGGTACGACCTTTGGAAAGCCCATATCCCAGGTGAAATGGAACCAATGATGGATATCCAACAACTGTGGCTCAGACCTAAATGACATAACCTGCTACACAACCAAAACCATTGCAAAAGGGCAATGCCTTCTATGCCCATTTTGACCATCAGAACAAGGAAGAACTTCTGCACACCCCCACGCCCCCTGATGATGCTCTACTGTCACTATCTAAAGATGATGTATGGTTCCCTTCAGGAGAATAAATCTGAGGTAAGCATCGGGTCCAGATGGAGTATCCAGCCAAGTATTGAAAACCTTAACTGATGAACTGGCTAATGTTTTCATGGATATCTTCAACATCTCATTCTGACAGGGTGTGAATTGTTTCAAACTAGATTCAATTGTACCTAGTACTCATGAACAATGTGGTAACCTGCCTAAATAACTACTGAGTAGTGGCACTCATCTCCACAGTGATGAAGTGTATTGAGAGCCTGGTGTTGAAGCATAACAGTTCCTATCTGAGTGGTAACATGGATCATTCCCAATTTTCCTACTGCAGAAACAGGTCGATAGCAGATGCCATCTTACTGGCTCTACACAAAGCCCTGGAACACCTGGACAGCAAAGACTCATACATCGTAATGTTCTTTATTGACTACACCATCAGTTCCCTCAAATCTGATCAGTAAACTCCAAAACCTGGGCCTCAATACCCCATTGTGTAAGTCGATCCTGGATTTCTTCAAAAGTCAATGAAGAACAGCAGCAGGATTTACACCACTCAAGACATACTCTGTTCTCATTGCTGCCATCTGGAAAGAGGTATAGGTGCTACAAGACTGGTACCACCAGGTTCAGGAACAGTTGTTTCCCCTCCACCATCCTAATCAATAGATTCAGACACTCATTCGAGGACTCTTACTTTACACATTATTTATTACTGAATATTTATTATTTTCTGTATTTGCAGTCAATTTGTTTATATTTACACCTCTTTTGTATACCTACAACTGTAATTGGGACCACTTGGATAGGTCATATCTCAGAATGGACGCAAGTCAGAATTTTGTCTGCGCGCGTGGAGTACTGAAGATTTAAAGCAAGCTTTTTAATCAAATGCTATATTTGACAAACTATAACAGGGATATAGGGAATGTAAGAGCCAAAATATGTGCATTTTCCTTGTTATTTGGCATCCCAGGGTCCAGAGGCTCGGCGCGGCCATCTTGATTCTTGTGCGCATGTATTATTCTTTGGTTGGTGCATGTGCGGTGGGTTCACATATTGGAGTTTGGTTGGCGCATGCGCGGTGGGTTCACATATTGGAGTTTGGTTGGAAATTGTGCTAGGCAAACTAAATAGATTAAAGATTGATAAATCTCCCGGGCCGGATGAGATGCATCCACGGGTTTTTAAAGTGGTGGCTTTGGAGATTGTAGATCCATTGGCGATGATTTTCCAGAAATCGATGGACTCTGGTGAAATTCCAGAGTCTGGAAGGTTGAAAATGTGGTTCTGCTGTTTAAGAAAGGTGGGAGACAGAAAAAGGGAACTATAGACCGATTAGTCTGACGTCGGTAGCTGCGAAGATATTAGAGTCGATCCTCAAGGATGAGATGATGGAATATCTAGAGATTCATGACAGGATAGGTCCAAGTCAGCATGATTTTTTAAAGGGTAGATCCTGCCTGACCAACCTATTAGAATTTTTTGAAGAAATCTCAAGTAGGATAGACCAAGGAGAGACTATGGACGTTATCTATTTAGATTTTTAAAACGCTTTCAATAAGGTGCTACATATTAGGCTGCTTAATAAGATGAGGGCCCATGGAATTACAGGGATGTTATTAAACTGGATAGAAAAGTGGCTGATAGGCAGGAAGCAAAGGGTTGAAATTAAGGGTTCTCATTCTGGATGACTTTCTGTAACTAGTGGTGTTCTGCAGGGGTCAGTATTGAGGCCGTTGCTGTTTACAATTTATATTAATGATTTGGATTGTGGTATAAATGGTTTTGTGGTCAAATTTGCGGATGATACCAAGATAGGTGGCGGAGTAGGAAGTGTAGTAGAAACTGTAAGATTGCAGAAGGCAATGTTGTTGGAGAGGGTGTAGAGGAGATTTACTAGGATGATTCTTGGAATACAAGGGCTAATGTACGAGGAGTCTTTGGCAGCTCTTGGGTTGTATTCATTGGAGTATAGGAGAATGAGAGGAGATCTCATAGAGGATTTTTGTATTTTGAAAGGTTTAGATAGTGTGGATGCGGGTAAAATATTTCCCTTGGTGGGTGAATCGAGGACAAAGGGTCATAGTCTGAAAATTAGAGGTTATCCATATAAAACAAAGATTAGGAAGAACTTCTTTAGCCAGAGGATCGTGGATCTGTGGAACTCACTGCCGCATACAACAGTGGAAGCCTGTTAATTAGGAGTATTTAAACAAGAAATAGACAAGTATCTCTTTAGTGAAGGCATCAAGGGATATGTGGAAAAGGCCTGAAATTGAAACTACTGTTTCAATTACTAGCTTAGTATAGATTTACGGAACAGACTCGATGGGCCTAGTGGCCTGCTTCTGTTCCTTTGTCTTGTGATCTTCTGACATGAGCAGTGGGTTCACATATTGGAGTTTGGTTGGTGCATGCGCGGTGGGTTCACATATTGGAGTTTGGTTGGTGCATGTGCAGTAGGTTCGCATATTGGAGTTTGATTGACGCATGTGTGAGAGTTAAGCGCCCTGACAATATTGAATTTGCGCCCTTGCTCTGAAGGCTGATATGCTGGCTATCGCTGCCTTTTGGACTGAAAATCCAATGCTGGAATTGCCAGCGAGGATGATGGTGACCGAGAAATGGGGTGCAGAGCCCTGAGCATTTTGTGAGGCTCATGGAGTTGTTGATGAGTTAAGGCATTAGATCTTTGAAAATGCAAAAACTGAGCTTGACAAAACATGTTAAAGCTGTTAAACATACATTAACATTGTATCCTGATTTATAGGGCTTAATCCATCACTTTTACTATATATAATAGCATGTATATCTCTTCTCACGACTCACTGTGAGAATTTGGAGGGATCCTGTAATGAATCAGAACAATTATCCTTTCTTCCTCTCCCGAGATTTCCAGTTCAGTCTTGGAAAGTTGCGGCGTTTGCTCTCCATTGTGAGCTGCCACATTGCTCCAGGTTAAGTTCAATTCCAGAACATCTGCTACAACCTGGCAGAGCGAGAAAGCTACACCCAGGCCGGGGAGAAATATTTAAAACCAGGACCATTTGCAGGTCTTGGCACATTAATTTAAGCCCCTCCACACCCTAAGTTAAAGTTAAATAATATGGACCTCTCCTCTTGAGGCCACGGTAACATTATGAGGTGAGTTTGTAAATTTGCTTTTCTGAAACTAAAAGAGATACGTATCATTTGCAAATTGTAGAGTTCTGGTTAAAAATTTGATCAAGTTCAGCGCAGATATTGTGGCTAAAGGGCCAATTCCTGAACTGTACTGTTCTATATTCAATGTTGAATCCAGGTTTTGCTCACTTGAAGGAAATAACAAGAATTCAGGCATTTGACTTGGCTTTCACTTTTCATCTTTTTCAATCATATTTCTTTTATATCATGGTGCAAGATTGTTAACAGCAGAAAAATGTAAAATTTTCTGGGGTGAATGATCCTATTACTAAATTGGGGAAAATATCCAGAAGTGGAAAAGGTATAGAAAGTCAAAAGCTCAATGGTGGGAAGCTCTGTCTCAGTTTATTGAGATACACCCATTAGAAATTGAGATGAAATGGTATTAAACTCATTTCATTTACCAACGTAGAACACTGTGCCATGAGCCTGTCTGCACTGTATTAGGACTTATGTGAAAGATCATCACATCTGCTGCCTGCCCTAATATTTGCCAACCAATACGTATTTATTTTCCGCAGATCACTTCCAAATATTCCATTAATTTGGAAAGAAACTGTAACCTAAAAATATAATTTCTACCAGCAAGTTGCTGTGGACATTTGGAATACAGCAGCAAGATAATAATTAGTGGTAGCAAAAGTTGATATTAATGAATGTCTCAAGTTGTGGCCTTGTTAGGTTGATGGTGCAATTATTCATTATCAAGATGTTTTGGTTTCAATAAAGCAGATGTTATTTATTAATTTGAAACAATCGGGTTATAACACAAGAGAGAAATTCATGTATCTGACTCATTCTTCAACTCTGAATTAACTTTGCACATATTTAGCACTGCTATATTAAAACCCTCTGTGGCATAATTACGTGCAACTTGGGAGGAATCAAGACATGAACATTATGGACAGAATCAGCCAGCAATGGCAAATAATAATGATGGCAAAATGCAAAGCATATAAATTAGATTAAGTGAAATAATTTAAAGCGTTTCACAGAAGGAGTAGGCAAAAATCATCATTTAAATTAACTTTATTTCATGTTTTGTTAACTGTGATATTATCTTTACTCTAATCGCAAAATTATCATATGAATTATCTTAGAATCTGAGAAGAAAACTCTTTTGTGAAGTACACCATCCTAATCAAACCTCTGATGCTCTCTATAAGAATGTCATTTGAGGTTTGCCCACAGAGAGATCCTGTTCTTCGAAAATTGATATGGCTTTGAGGGAGGCATAATTATAGTTATGTATGCTGTGTAACATACATTAACTACTAAATACAAAGTCTGTATTTTTGTTTACAGTGAAAGGAAATAATGGACCATAATTTTTTGGCAAGAGCTTGCTACTTACATTTACTTTGCAGAGATTCTTTGGTGACTGACAGTCAACAGAAGCTACCTTGATCCTCATCGTGGAGACTTGGTCCAGCGCAGGATCTGCCAAATGTAATTCCCAAGGCACATTGAGTTCAGTTGAGCTAAGCACCTGGTTCAGTTGTGGGATGTGGTCAGCACTACTCCAGTACATTTATACCATAAAATTTGAGTCATCAGTGTTTGTGTGGAAGTCTTAAATTCCTGACACATGCATGAAAGTCCAGATGAATAATTCAACGAGGTGTAATTTGCAGTGTAACTTGAATGGAATCTTTGGGGCAGCTATTTGGGTTTGGGTAATTGGGGTTTGGGGTTTCTTCAGTGGATGTACACAGATTTAAAATCTACAGTTCAACTCAGAACACATTTGGATATTTCTGTACTGGAGTCAATATTTGTGAGTCTCCATATCCATTGGGAGAATATCACAAACACAAAAAAAATACACCTGAATGTGTTGTCAGGTAATTTTGTGTAATTTAAAGATGAAGTATGAATGGTAGGAGAGACAGTGTAAATTATATGAAATTAAAAGATCATATTGCAATAGAAAACCATGGTTTCTGGTGCAAACAAGACACCTGCTAAAATTCTAAAAGTTCTAAGAAAGGGAACAAATATCCAGTGTCATCCCTCAGATCTGAAAAGAGGACTGCAGGAATACCATTGTCATGACCATCTTATTGTGCTAATGAGAGAAAGTCATCGGCAGGCCCCCCTCGGTTTTCGCTGATCCAGCTTCTTCTTGAACCACAGAGTGGATTTGGTCTGGCTAGAAGTATAATGGACATCAATTTTAAATTCCAGGATCATTATAATGAAGCACTAAATATGGCCTTTTATGATGCCAGTGAAGTCTTTGACTCCTTCATTGGGGAGAGAGAGTGTGGACCATCTTTCTCAAATGTGGTTACCTGCAAACTGGTGTCAGGCAAGACTGCGTCAATACCCCCAAATATTTCTCACCCTTTCTTGCTTCAGTCCTGCACCTCATGTTGAGCAAGCATTTTGCTGGAGTAAAGTAATTCTACAGGACAAATGTTCAACTTACATCAACCTTTGGTCAGCCCAACTTCACTCACTCTAGTGCAGAGATGATATTTGCATGTTGAAATGCAAAGTTCCAAGCCATTGACAACTCATTCACTGAATCATTCAAGAGGATGAACTTTCATTGAAAGGAGGAGCCTTTTCACAACCTGAGCCCTGGTGCATTGTGCAACCCTGTGGAACATTGGTCTTCACTGAGACCCTGGAGAACGTGGACATTCCCATATTCCAGAAGCCATTTCTCAATGAAGGCTGACTTTGATGATGAACTTGACCTTTGGCTTCAAGACACCCGCACCACCTTTGGCCTGATAAGGTTAAAAAATAGTGTTTGAAGATCCTGACCTCCAATCCAGAAACAAGTGCATTAAATACTTAGTAGCAGTGATCTCCATCCTCGCACATTATTTTGAGATTTGGAAATGTCAACAGCACCAAGCTGGGGCCTCCAATTCTGCCTCTACAAAATCCTGCAAATCCATTGATATTTATCCTCTGCTGGACCAAGGTCCTGGCACCGAGGCCATATTTACACTCAGGTGAAAGCCACATCATTCACTTGACCAACGCCAGAGTGCTGAAATGGACACTATTTTGAGCTCTGTCACGGCAGGAGATTACCAGGTAGAGAGAGGAAAAGGTTTGTCGTAGCCTCAAACCTTTATTGGAAAAAAAAATGGAAAAGCCCAACTGACCCATGATCAGTGAAAATGCATAAGGAGCTTTTGGAACCTTGTCATTCATTGGGAACACCCAGAAAATCACCTTAATGGTAGAAGAAATGAACCTGCCTACTTCATCCATAGCAGAACTGGAGTGGAAGGTTTATAAAATTGTAAGGGGCTTAGAAAAGGTAAATGGTTGTAGTCTTTTTCCCAAGGTAGTGGAGTCTAAAACTAGAGAGCATAGATTGAAGGTGAAAGGGGAAAGATTTAAAAGGGACCTGAGAAGTATCTTCTTCACTGAGAGGGTGGTGGGTACATGCATTCACCCACTGTTAATTAATACCAATTAAATGGTTGTACAGAACCACGAGTACTGTTCAGGATTGTATTCCTTTAAGTGAAGTGAACTTTCTGTTAGTTTATCACTGGCAAAGGTAAATATACTTCTTGTGAACAGAACTGCTGTAATTATCGCTGCTTTAGATCTGAACCATTATGGTCACTAATGAACATATACTCAAATCACTTGGCCTCCACAGCTCAGGCTCAGACAGCATGATATTTCAATTAGTGGCCACATTTATTATGCATTACTGTGCAGATGTTTGTGCCAACTGTGCCTGTCACTGTTAAAGATTGAATGTCCGGAACTGTGCAGATCAGAAAGGTTTTTTCATGTTTGCGGAGTTTGTGTGGTGCAAGTGAATAGGTGTCAGCTATGGTTCAATGCTTCTGACTCTTGAATCAGAAGTTCTACTCCAGAGACCTGGCCACATGAATTTGGGCTAACAATGCAGACCAGTACTAAATGGGGCAACGCTGGGTCTGCTATCTTTTAAATGAGTGTTAAATTGAGGCTCTGCTGTTGAATTGAATGTGAAAAAAAACCTGTGGTACAAATTTGAAGAGCACAGGTTACCTGTAAAGACTTAATCAATCTGAAACAGATCATTAATACATTTGCTATATGTGGAAGTTAGATCATTAGATATCAGAGCAGAATTAAGTAATTTGAACATAGTCAGATTCGATATTCAAACATAGATTTTTTTTTCCATCTCAACATAATTCTTCTGCCTTCCCCCTTAACCCTTGACACTCCTACCAATCACAAACTTTGTGGTTGCCCCACAAGCTGCCACCCCCTCTGTCCATGGCGGCAGTATCTCACGAACACCTTCGATCACCACGGTCAGTGACCCAACCATGGCCGCTGTACTCTGGGAGCACCCAAGGAAATGCTGCTTGGAGAGCACAAGCAGTGGTAGTGAGGAACGGGAGAAGAACAAGATGGTCATTGACTAGTCAGACCATTAATAGATACACACAACTAGACATGTGCCCCCTCCCCCATATATCTGATATGGTGAACCAAATCGCACATATCGGGTCTTTTATACTATCAACCTGAAATCCACATATCATCAGCTCCCTATTCACCCAGAGGAGCACCAATACACTGGGTTTGAGGCAGATGGCCATCTCTACCACTTCTTACAGGTCCCCTTCTGCGTCACTAATGGAGACTCAGTCTTCTAGCAGGAAATGCACCTCAATCTCATGAACAATAAGGCTAAGTGCAGATTTTGCACAATCCACCTTGCCATCTTTGGCTGTGCCTTTGAAAATTGAGTCATTGGTCCAGACCCTGGCTGCATGTGCCACTTCTGGATCTTCCCCTTCCCCACAGCCTTAGGGGTCTACAAAGGTGGCCCGCCCCCTTGTCAAATCCACCACTTTCCCTCTAATGCCAGAGGCCTGTGCAGCTATTAGCCGCATCAAGGTAGATGCATATATACATTGTACAATGAATATGACAATAAGCACCTTACCTTTATCATCATTTCAGAAAAGAATCCCTGCATTAGGATGAAACTGTAGATCAGTGGTTCTCAACCTTTTTCCACTCACATACCACTTTAAGTATTCCCTAAGACATAGGTGATTAGTAAGGGATTGCTTAAGGTGGTATGTGGGTGGAGAGAAAAAGTTTGAAAACCCCCGTTTTAATCGTATCTAATTGACTCGTTATGTGCACAGTTTCATAACTCCAAAGGAAATGGGCCAATGACAATTTTTCTCAAACAAACTATTTCAGTAACAATTGGGTCTAGAGAAGTGATACTCAACCTTCCCTTCCCACTCACATATCACCTTAAGCAATCCCTTACTAATCACAGAGCACCGATGGCATAGGGATTACTTAAAGTGGTACACGAGTGGAAAGATAAAGTTTGAGAACCATTGCTCAGAAACTAATAAAAGCCTATCAGTTTGTCCAACTTCAGTCTTTTGGAGTTATTGATATTGCATCATGGTCTATGCTTTGAACTACCCAGCTTGATTCTGGGCACATTGAAAACATCAATCCAGGAACTTCTTGAGAGCATTATGTCACCCATCTCATGTTTCAGCAGACTACCCCATTGACACTTGTTGAACTTAATATGAATGTCAGCTAACAATCCCTAACTTCAGTCTGTATCAAGCCAAAGCTGGCTGGAACCCATTAAGAACAATGGACTTGCTTGAACTATCCCTGAAGAATTACTCCTGAAGAATCATCTGCAATTGAATTCTGAAGAAGGGATGACAACACTCATGGTTTTATGCCACTTTTCTATTGCAGCACAACATATACAAACACTGGGGTTCTGAAATAGTCACAAATGGTGAAAGTAAACATACTATGCCTTGGAACTCATATTTAACAATTCATTTTGGCTCATCATTAAAGCTGCATTAGATCTTTCATATGGCAGGATGGAGCATGAAACTGAGTGGATTGGATTAGATATTCATGTTACGTTGACCCCATTAGATGGGAAGTAAAATCAAACAGGAAGTAAAACTTGATCTGGACAGGTAAGGATGAAATCATCTTCAATTGCTTTAAAGTCTTATTTCAATGTCAAATTGAGAAGCTGTCCATTATATAATATTTAATAATGGATTAGTTCCTCTGTTTAAACCCATGAACAAAAGAACATGAGTAAAAGCAGAAATAGGCTGTTTGGTTCTCATTCCAAAATTTAATTTAAAAAAAAATGTAGGCACACAGCACGGTAACAGACCATTTAGGCCTATGAATCCATGCTGCCCTAATTACACCCCATTAACATGCATCCCCGATAAGTTTTGAACGATAGGAGGAAACCAGAGCCCCGGATAAAATCCATGCAGAGATGGGAAGAACGTACAAACTCCTTACAGACAAGCGCAGGATTCAAACTTTGGTCTGGACCCAATCGCTGGTGGTGTAAAGGCGTTGCATTAACTACTTCACCAAACGTGCTTCCACAATTCAACAATATCATGACCTTCAAACTCACTGTTCCTATCTTGTACTACATACTGTGATAAAACACGGAGTACTGCAGACACCGTTTGCCCAGCTGAGTTTCTCCAGCATTGTGTTTTTTAAGTACCTATTGATTTCCTTGGTGACCAAAAACATCAATCTTGTGTTGACTGTATATTAAAGCATTTCAGTGGATGTTTCTGAACAATTGTACCCATATTTCCTCAGATTTTTTTTTTCCCCTATGTGAATGCCTTTTTCATGATACTGGCTCATGTGATGTCTCTTCTGTGGTTAAAAAATTCAACTCCAGATATGAGCAGTTTCTTTCCCACTGGTATCCGACTACTGAACAACCTTTCTCTGTTCCAATTGATCTCTTGTTGTAACTCTACTCTCTGTACAGTTTCACATGGTTGTATTTATGTATAGATAGACTTGCTGGATAACACTCAAAACAAATCTTTTCACCTTACTACAGTAGAGGTGACAATAAATGTAAACTTGGGTTTGAACATGAATTTGCTTCTCATGTTTCTGGTCATCACACTGATAAAAGCAAGGTGCCCAGAAATTGCTGTCTTATCTTTGGTATTGACCTTGTAGTGGGATTTCAACAGCACATGTGCCAATTGTAACCTGTTAAGAACCGCATTGGCAGGCTTCAAGCAATGTTACAAGTTGAAAACTCACATCCTGAAACCGTGCACTGCCTTGTTGAGCTAACATTGACTGTTAGTGCCGCCATTAACTGAGCAACAACTAAGAGATCTGAGAGATGAGAAACTGACACAAGTTTGTATTAAGATTAAAGTTGAAGAAAATCATCCAGTGGGGCAAGGTTTTAATTAGACATAGGCTGTCTATCTCAAAGAATAGAACTTCAAAATATATCTTTATTTTAAAAATCTTGAGCAAAGATGTCTCTGTCACCATCTAAGTACCTTAAATTTTGTTTTAATTTTTGAAGGGCACTGTGATTGTATCAATGTGAAAAACGCTAAGAGGTTCCTGTACTTTATAAAGTGTACAAAAAAATCAATACAATTAACACTTTTACGCCTGTTAATTCCAATTACATTTCCACCGAAAGAATGTGAAAATAGACCAGATGCCCTATTATTAAAAGAAGAAAACAACAAACCTATGGGGAAATGGGACCTGGAGTATCCACAGCAGGGTTAATCTCCAACTGCAACACCAACTGTAGAATTGCAGTCAATCACTGTATTTTTCACATTCAATATCTGATGCTCAGCTGTTGCTTGATAATGAGATGTTACCTTTTTTTCTTCTTTAGACCATTCTCTCATGCGAAGTTGAAAGATGGTGATTTGCAGCTTATGCACACTTCATATTACAAATCATAAATTGTGCACTTGACCACCAACTCCAAAGAGGTATCAATTTTCATTTGACAGTATTGACCAAGTTAAATGTGTGATGCTGTTATATAATCTTTACTGGAAATGCAGCTCATTGATCCATTTATGAAATACAACAATAAACCATGTCTGGCAGTGAATTACATCTATGGGGATTCAACACAATTTTTCTCATTCCTTCCATATTTGGAAGAAGGTCGAATAACTGAGATATTGCCTTTTTAGAGTTGTCACCTGTTCCTTAGTTACATAATATTAAAAATGAAACTGTATATTGTACTATTCTAGATCAGTAGTTGTCATACTCTCAAAAAGGAACTAAGGGATTATGAAATGGGTGCAGGTCAGTGGGACTAGGCAGAATAGTTTGGCACAGACAAGAAGGGCTGAAAGGCCTGTTTTCTATGTTGTAATGTTCTATGGTTGTTCTATGATGTCAATATATGGCAGCAACTAATTCCTGTTGACTGAGGTGAGGGGTTTTGTCAAGCATGTGAGAAAGGAAAGGTTAGAGCGATAATAAATGGGAGAATGGGCATGCTTCAATAAACTAGAAAGACTCAAAGGACCAAATGTCCATTGTTGTTATGAATGTATGAATGACCCCATCTTTGTGAGTGACTTATTAGTTAAAACCTTGCTACATTGCTTGAAGCCTGCCAATGCAGTTCTTAAAAGGGAAGTGTGCTTTGGCTGTAGTCAATAGCAGTTTTCATTATGGTCATGACTGCAGCCTACCTGAAAACTTGTGCGTAACATAGATGAGAGTGAGTGCTACAAGTTGTGAAAGCTTTCGAAGATAAGGTGCAGATGGTGGAGGGGTGGCGGGAGGGGGGGGGGGGAAGTGTGGAAAAGAAACATACAAAATCCTCTCAGGGCTTGACAGAGTAGGTGTCAACCTGATGTTTCCCTTGGCAGTGGAATCAAGATCCAGAGGTCACATGCTCAGAATAAATAGGTAGATCATTTAGGATGAATGATGAGTAATTTCTTCACCCAGTAGTGGCAAACTTTTGGGATTCTCTTCTCCAAGGGCCACGTGTCAGTTTCAATTTTAAGATGTTGAGGTAATTGAGGATGCAGAAGGGTGTTGGAAATATGGTCTGAGTTAAAAGATCATCCTGGATCTCACTGAATGGTGGAAGAGGCATAAGAACTCAAATAGATTGCACCAGTTTCTAATTGTTATGTTCTTATGCCCTGCAGACACATAGAAAAAAATTAGGGATGAGATGCCAATATGCTCATTATTAATCCTACATCTCAGCAAGGTGAATGAGACTCCCAGAGTAGAGCTTCTTTAAGGTTATTGGAAGAAAACTTAACTAATTTTGTCAGTTAACTCACTTGAACTTCTCTTTCCCAGTTCAGACCCAAAATATTGACTCTTTTTCTTTCCACTTTTTTGCCTGAATTGCTCAGCTTTTTTTTTAGTTTTATTATTGGATTTCCAGCATCTTTCATTTGCCACATAAAATATTCATGGATATTCTCAAAATCTCCTTCACAAAATGAAACATTGTAATTGATTCCTGAGAAACTCTGGTCCATAATCTCTAAAATTAGAAAAAGAGTATATGGATTACTGTTGAGAACTTCATGTTTACTGATCAGGTGCACACAGAGATCGAGCCTACCCTTCATTTGCATCCTGGCCCATTGGAGGCAGTATCTGGGCTCCCACATTGGCCTCATCATCTATCTCAGATTCCATGGAATAGAAGCAAGCCGTACTCAATCCCAAAGGACTGCTTGAGGAAAAAAACGAGAAGCTGAGCTGTACTTATAAAAATATCTAGGTACTTCCGAAATGTTGATGTCAGGTTCTACATTTAAGCTGAGTTTCAAGAAGGAATGACTTTGTCCTCTACCTCTGAATTTCAGTTCCATTGACTGGACTAAACTGTGAATCCAGAGCATAAGTTGATGTACAACAAAAGATAAAACATAATTGCTGTTTAGATCATCATAATTTACATTCAATTTAATGTAGATCTAATATAAATGTAATGTTAGCAGCTTGAAGAAGTGAATTCCCATGAATTCAAACAACGATTGGTTAAATTAACTCTCCAACATATTCCATTGTCTGCAGAATACAATGAGAAATTATATTGATGGGAATTCTGTGAAACATTCTCTAATTATTACAGATTAGGCTTAAATATGATCTATTTTTGATGAAATTTCAGCTCTGGGGTACAGCAAATTTTGTATTTTTGTGTATTTATAATTTTAAAAGTAGGAAACACTTTTACATCGATCAATTTCCATCACTCAATATTTTTTTAAAATATCAGGTCATGTGCTAGAAATACTGAAAAAGAGTGAACCCAGCAAAATTTTGTTTCTTCCTTTGTGTTTGCATCCCAGTAGACAGGAGGTATACAGACAAAACAAGTGCTGTGAAGGAAACTGGTTTACATGAAAAATGTTGTTCAAAATTAGTTTGTTACATAAAGGATGAAATAACATTTTGTATTTGTCTTCAAGTAGCTAATAATGATGGGGTAAGACTAATAATATTTCAATCTCCAGTAGGCCCCCTGGAGTGGGGAAAAAGTACACAGGCAAAGTCTAGAATGTATGAAATCTGCTGGACATTATATGGGTCCTTTATTATAAGACCCAACTGATTCGAGGAGCAATTAGTGGCATGGCATAATCTTTCAGCCTTTATTTCTCTCATTATTTATAGAGTAAGAACAATATCCTTCAATTATATACCTAAATGTTTGTCTAATCACGATCTGCTATATGTTTTCAAAATCAGTTGCTAGTGCCATAAAATGGTACCTCATGGCCATAGGCAGTTTATTTTGCTCTCTGTAATGCTTCTAAAATACATTAAAATATTTTTATTGAGTACCATTATGTGAACCAATTTTTTAAGCTTCAATTCAAAATCAATGTGATTCCTTCTTGAATCTCAAATCTTTTGTGCAGAAGCACATAATTTTTGAAATTGTGTTTTGGTTTTGCATTTCAGTTGTACTGAAATAAATTCAGCCAAGTGTTATCATAATTGGTGCAGTTTTCGGCAGTAGAGATGTGCTTATGCTTTGTTCCATACTACAGAAGCAGTATACAATGGTTTTATTTTGCTACAAATCCTAAAGGTAAAAAGGCAATTCAAGTCACTCAGCTTCTTGTATCCATGGCAAGAATGTCAGTGTTTCTCCGACTATGGTACCCAGAACAGAAAAAAGAACTCATCAAACATCATGTTTATTATCAGAGCACATATATGACATCACATACAACACTGAGATTCCTTTACCTGCGGGCTACACAGAATTTCAACTTATTGGCAACATTCAAGAGAAAAGATGCATATACAAAAGAGAGAAATGTAAACAAATTTCAATACAGCGAGAAAAAAATATTTAGTAATAATTGATGTGTCCTTGACACAGTGGTCCGCTCTTTTAGTGACATTAATTGGATGCGTCAATATTATCACGATGAATATCTTGCCTAAATGTCCATATATTTTTCAAGCTGTTCTGGTTTTTGTTCCCAAATCCTTCTTTGATTCACTGGACTCTCTCATCTCCTTTATATGGAAAAGTAAGTGCCCCCGTCTTAAAAAGGTCTCCTTCAAAAGATTTTAGAAAATGGAGGCATGGCATTACCCAGCTTTAGGTTTTAAAATTAGATATGTTATTTATTTTTGGATCCATCATCAGGGACATCTAGGTGCTTTAAGATGCTTAAGATCTAGGTGCTCAGAAATTAAATCTACTAAAAAGTATTCTCTTCTTTCAATGCTTGAAACACCTGTTTCAGCTTTCAAATTAACTGATAATTTTGTTCTCAGACATAACATTTGAGAATTTGGTTTCAATTCAGGAAGCATTTCTGGTACCATAGATTTTGATTAATTAGTCCTACTTTAGGCAATTCCTCCTTTTTACCTTTGGTTCAAGATATTGGTTACCATCCATGGTTAAATTTAGGTACCTAATCTATTCTAAGAAATTTTATTGACCAAAATCTTGCTTCTTTTGAACAATTATCCACCAAATTTATAATACCTAAACATCACTTCTTTCATTATTTACAGGTTAGGAGCTTCTTAAATTCTTTAATTTTGAGTCTCCCTCCAGATCTGGAACCTTACATTAGAGGGAAGATTTATCATTTTCAACCTGATCTCAAATGGTTTCTATCAGTACTTTTAAGATCAAGGGATAATTTCCTGGACAAAATTAAAACTATTTGAACAAGACTTTCAACAGTTAATTTCTGAAGCTACATAGGATTCTATTTTAATTTACTTTGGACCCTACGTTATTACTAAATATTTATTTTTTTCTGCATTTGCACCCTTTACATTTCTTTATTTGTTCACATTTGTCTCTTTTCTATCTGTATCTTTTAAAAAAATATTTATTGATGCCATACAGTCACATTACATACATTTCATTTACAATTAATCATACATGGCTTTTTCCAAAATTAAAAATGAAAATAGAAAGAAAAAAAGAAGCCCCTCCCAACCCAACCCCCCAGGAACCCTAAGGAAAAAAGAAAAAGTCCCAAGCCCTCCCCCTAAAAAAACTGGAAGAACTTAAAGAAAAGAAAAACTGGAATGAATATTTTTAAAAATGTTCTAGAAAGATTACTTAAACCAACAGCTTTTAAATCTTGTGCTTTAAATCAATTCTGAATATTAAATTCAAATATATCCAGTATTAATCCTAATTAATCATATATCCATTAAGAATCTCAAATCTCTTCCATCATCCAATTTAAAATCCTGTTTGAATCAATTCTCTAAATTAAAATAAAACATCAATATAATCAATACAACTCCATTCATAGACACATGTTAATAGTAGTGTAATGATAGTGATCATGTTTGATTAGACTTGGCTGCCACCAGGGGCTGACACACAGTATACAAGATCTGTAATGGAGGCTTGCAGCCTCATGGCATTCCCCCATGATGCGGTTTACAACAACTTTAAAGAACCTTTTCCTTCATCCATGTGTTGTCTAAGAACTCACACATACAAATACAAGATGAAACAAGTAGAATTCCCCCTTAATTGTGCTAAAGAATATAGCACCATCCCCCTCTATCATGCACCATGTGGCTCATTGCCACAAACGAGCTCATGAACAACAGCAGATGGACTCCAGCACCCTTCACCTCCCGGGTGTCACATCAATACAAAGCTTCTAATTTACTCATCCATTACCTCATTCCTAATAATTCACTCTCATTTTCTCAGCCTATTAAAGGCAAAGTTTCCATAAAAACTAATGCTCTTTTGTAATCCATTAAAAAAAATATATTTTTGCCATCATCGCTGGGCAACGTAACATAAGGTTTTTCTTGACTTCATTAAACTGTCTCCTCTTAGCCATCAACTGTGTAGTAATGTCCGAATAAAAGAAAACCCTCAAACCATGATATTGAAGTGGGCTTTTCTTTATTCTTACTTTTTCTGCTACTAAGGCTAAAATCTTTTCCTTGTCTTGATAATTTGAACACAATTACTATTGAGTGAGGTTTCTCATTTGATTGCGGTCGTGGTCTGAGGGCTCTATGTTCTTTTTCAATTTCAATTGGACCTTCAAATTGATTTACCTCGAGAACCTTGGGTATCCATCCTTGGAGAAACTAAATCATGTCATGCTTTTCTTCTCCTTCCTCCAAACCAACAATTTTAATGTTGTATCTCCTACTAAAACTTTCCATCTTATCAATTTTTTCTGATTTTATCTTCCTCTCAACAATTTCTTCCTTCACTCCAATTTTTCCAGCTTCTTCTTCACATTTCCAACCTTCCATTGCTTCCTGACTTTCCTCACTCTTTCGTTCTTGTACTCGTATCATATTTGCTGGTAACTGCTTATATTTTTCATTCATATCCTTAACCTCAGATCTTTAATATTTTATTTCTTTTTGCTTTATCTTCATCTGATTCTACATCTTTTGTAATTCACCATCAATGTCCTTTTATCCTTCTGTATAGCCTTAGATTAATATTTAACTTGTTTACCATCTCTATAAACTGAAATAACTTCTTCAAATCTTATTCTTCCTTTGTATTTTAATCTCTGTTCATTTCATTTAGATAATAATTTTCTTCTCTTTTCCTAGGAGTTATAGGAAACCAAGTACTAAGTCCTCCTCATCATGCAACTTCTCCTTTGGATTATTTTGAAGCGAGTGCATTCATGCTCTCTTTGTGCTAGACATTCATTAATACAATTTAAGGTAGTACACCGGGCCCACTATTTCAAAGTCCAATTAGCTAAATTCTATTCTAATCTTTCTCCAAATGTGACAAATGTATAACTGAAGAAGGTACTCTGTGTCAAATGTTCTGGTTATGTCCTTCTATTTCCAGGTTTTGGGAAAGTGTATTTTGTACCTTGTCTTTAGTTCTTAATATTACTTTGACTCCAAATCATTTTCTTGCTCTTTTTGGAATAAGTGGGCCAATGGGTCTGATATTGACTGCTTCACAATCCCATGTAGTTGCCCTCACCTCCCTTATCACTAGAAGGGCCATATTAATGAGATAGAAAGATACTGTCCCTCCCACTCATACTTAAGGCTTTTCGATATGATGGCGTGTCTGACTTTAGAAAAAATAAGATGCTCCCCTATGTATCTTTGTATCCTTATGGGGTTCTTTTCTTAAATATTTTCCAAATTTGTATGGTTTTATTTACTTTTAGTTTTATTTTTGACCCCATTGATTACTTTCCCTTTCATTGTTGGGTAGTGTTAGGGAGGGGGTTGACAATTAGTATAATGTTTTACTTTAGGCTTTTTTCCCCCCTCAATGTAACATAGGCCTTATCATCATTTTTCTTATTAAATGTGATTTGTTAATACTTCACTTTATTATCATGTACCTAAGTAATATTTACTTGTCAAAAATTAATAAAAATATTGAAAAAGTAAAAAATAGTGTGAAAAATAAGAGTCCTTAAATGAATGTGATTTAGTCTGTTGTTTAGGAGTCTGATGATGGAGGGGTACCAACTGTTTCTGAACCAGGTGGTATGAATCTTGTGACACCAATACCTCTTTCCTGATGGCAGCAGCAAGAACAGAGGATGTCCTAGCTGGTGCGGATCTTTGGTGATTGCTGCTGCTCTCCAATGGCAGCCTTTGTGTAGATTTTCTTGATGGTTGGGAGAGCTTTGCCTGTGATATACTGGGGTTTCCGCAAAGAGGTATTGGTCCCCCTATATCTGATCGCGTGAAGCAGCTGCTCAGCACACTTTCCATTACACGTATAGAAGTCTGCCAAGGTTTCTGATATCGTACTGAACTCTGCAAACTCCTGAGGAAGTAGAGGCACTGACATGCTTTCTTATCAATGACTTTCATATGTTGCATCCAGGAGAGGTCTTCCGAGATGGTTCCTCCCAGGAATTTAAATTTGCTCAACTCTCCACCTCTGCTTCCCCCAAACATCACTGGATCATACACCTCTGCTTTTGCTTTCCTAAAGTCCACGATCTGCTCATTGGTTTTGGTGACATTTAGTGAGAGGTTGGTGTTCGTGCACCATTTAAGAGGCTGCATGATAGACACATGAATATTTAGGGATGTGGATCATGTGCAAGTCACAGAGTTTTTGTTTTGGCTCAGCCACGTGGAGTGAAGGGCTGGTTTCTGAGCTGTACAGCTCTATGTTGCAAATTCAGCCTTCTAAATGTCCACAGAAAGCTTGAACTTTTCACTACATGAAAATGTAGGGAGTCCTTATTGTCATGAACAAGTCATGAAATTGAGTTTTGTGGCAGCGTCATGGGAGTTGGTGCATCCCTTTTATACAGCCCATTACTGTAGCATCACCAACAAATTTGTAAATGGTGTTGTTGTAATGAACCACACAGTCATATTTGTAAAACGAGTAGAGCAGGAGCTTATGAACCTACCCCTGCGGTGCTCCAATGCTGATGGAAATTGTTGAGAAGATGCACTTGTCACTCTACACTGATTGTCATCTGGAGGTGAGAATATCTAGGATCCAACTATATAGTGGGGTATTGAGTGAAACATAAAAGTCTGCAAACACTACGATCGTCGTAAAAACACACAGAAATACTTGAGTAACTCAGCCGGTCAAGACAAAGTGAAGAATTGAGCCCCAGGTCTTGGTCTGAAGGGAGAAAAAAAATCCTGACTGATCTTGGGGGAGACCATCACTACAACCTGGTCACCATGCTTCACAACACAGAAACAAACCTTTGGGCTCAACTCATTCATGACCAATGATGCTTAGCTATGCACTCCTTTCCAAGGAGATTTAAGAGGGTGATGACAGGAAAGCATTTATCTGAAGGGTTATCTTTTGCCCTGCTCCATAATGGTTTGAGACTGCAAACACAAGAAACCCTGCTGGGATCCTTTAAAGGTAGGAGAGAAACTTTGATGGCATCTACGTGACATCCTAATATTTCATCCAACAAATTTGTTCTTGGCTCAGAGGTTTAAAATTGATAGCACAAAGTTAACATTCCTTCACAACTGATTTTGTTCAAATTACATGTGAAATAGTTTGGAAAAGATATCAAGCACCAGAGTGTCTATCACCAACACATACTTTCACCATTTCTAACTCTGATTAAAGTTTAGATAATAGCTACTGAACCAATGCAGGGTTCAAAGGAAAGTGGGAGCTTGCCACATCTTATAACAATATTTGAACATACTGCCATGTTCATATTTATAAAATATTTCTTCTAAAATAATGTTGAGAAAAGTTGAAGATGATCAAGCTTAAAGATAGGTCATTTTTTAAAAAAAGGTTAGATTTTCCCAAGCACAGTGGTCCTTAAAAATGGGAGTTTTCAGAATTAAGCATTCAGAAACTTCTACTTTTGACAAAACCTACCCTGTACCTAGAAATTTCTCTCAATTTTGTAAATTTTCAGCATCCATTGCACCAGTCACTTTGAACAGGAAGTGAGCTATTGGAATGAAATACAATGGAAATGTAACAATGTTTGATCTGCAGGGCTCTGATTTTATATGATCTGAACTGCAATTTATTCCATAGGGGATATTTTCCAAGTTGGTAATCTTTATGCTGACTTAATAATGACAATTGTCATTCTCACAAAAATGTACTGTTTAGGACAAGTTGCATTTTGTTTTAAAACAGTCAAGAAACAGAATGCAATCAACACAAGTCAAGCAATAGTTCCTGACATCATTAAACTTTCACACCACTTCTGCCATGTGACACCTCTCAACTGGGCTTTTATACAAGTTTAAAATTTCTGACAAGCCTTAATTTCTTTGTAAAGCAGGCAACATCTTTTGCCCAAGTGCTACACCTTCATTTCATCAGCAAGTATAATATTCTCTGCTTATGATATGTCTGGTTTTATGAGCTACCAAGGTAAGTTTATTGGCTGTACAGTTTGTCCTGACATTTCAATCAGCTACTAACATTTGGTGGAGAGCTCAATAAAAGAGCTTATGTTTTCCCTCATAGACTCGTTTTCAGTTCTAATAATTGTAACAATTCATAGAGTCATAGAGCAGAGAGACATGTCATTCAGCCTAACATGTCCATACTATCTGCCATACCTATCAATACTATTCCCAATTACCAGCACTTCTATGTGTTAGAGATTCATCTTGATAATTCTTAAATGAGATGAAATTACCTGCTTTCCCCACCAGCCCAGACTGCATCCATCTGGAGTAAAAATTCTTTCTCAGGTCCCCTACAAATAATTTAACATTATTCCTCAATCAATATCCTCTGTTTTTACAGATCTTTGCTGTGGGTGAAGTTTCCTAAAACGATAGAACCGTGTACTATGGAGAACATTCTGGCTGGTTGGATCACTGCCTGGTGTAGAGGCACCAACTCTCAGGACAAGAATAAACTCCAGAGGGCTGTTAACTCAGCCTGAAACATCACAGGTACCAGACTTCACTCCATTGAGGACATGCCCTTTTCACTCTGCTACCATCGAGGAAAAGGTACAGGAGCCTAACGATGAACATTAAGTTGCACAAGGACAGCTTCTTCCCCGCTGCCATCAGATTCCTGAATGATCAATGAGCCAAAGACACAGACTTACCTTTTGAGCTCTATTAATGTTATTATTACCATAAAAATAAAATAAATGTTGTAAGATGCTTGTAATATACAGGTTTTCACTATGATGCTGCCACAAAATTCAATTTCATGACTTGTTCATGAGAATAAGGACTCCCTGCATTTTCATGTAGTGAAAAGTTCAAGCTTTCTGTGGACATTTAGAAGGCTGAATTTGCAACATAAAGCTGTACAGCTCAGAAACCAGCCCTTCACTCCATGTGGCTGAGCCAAAACAAAAACTCTGCTACTTCCACATGATCCACATCCCTAAATCATACATATTCATGTGTCTATCATGCAGCCTCTTAAATGTAGCTACTGTATCTACTACCATCACTATTCCTATATGGGTCCTTCAGCCCATGGTGATGTCCTTCTTCACCACCCTATCTACTTCAGGAGCTATGGATTTTCACTGCATGTCAATCCCTTAAGAGGCCTGCCATAAACTTTCCCCTTGTATTTGAACTCTCAAAGTACACCATTCTCACACTTGTCCAGAATAAACCCCATCTGCCATTTATCTACCCATTTCTGTGACTGATCATTTACCTTTTTAATCACCCATTACACTGTCTACAGTGCCACCAATCTTCACATCATCTGCAAACTTACTAACTCATACACCTACTTTGTCATCCAAATCATTTATTTATATCACAGACAGAGGTCCCAACACCAATCCTTGCAGAACACCACTGGACACAGGGCTCAGCCCACAATAACATCCTTCCACCACCACCCTCTGTTTTTTTTTAAAAAATGGCCCAAATACTTCTGATTCCAGAAGATCAATTCACCTTGAATCAGTGGGTAAATTTGTAAGACATGACCTGCCCCTCACAAAGCCAAGCTGACTGTCCCTAATCAGATCCTGTTTTTTCAAATGTGCGCAAATCTTTTCCAATAGTTTATTTACCACTAAAATGAGGTCCTCTGGCCTATAATTTTCTGGATTATCCCTATTTCCCTTCTTGAAAAAGGTACAGCATTTGCCCATTCTCCTGCTGAGCTGGGCATTGCCTGCTGCTATTGAGAAGTGTTGATGCCAAATCACAAACGTTGCTGATGACATTCTGACACCAGACTCAAAGTTCAATGTGAGAGTGCACAAAAAAAATTTTAGGCCAGATTATTCCTGTTAATCACATTCTTTCAGATGCATATACAGTATAATGCATCATGGGATGTAAAATAAAACTCTTAAAGCAATACTTTTATCTTCAACTATGACTCCAGATGACTTTCTTCACCCCCAGTCTGCCTCATCTGAAACCAGAAATATTATGCACTCTATTGGTTTTGGTTTTGCTGTTAATTAGTCTGAGTTCAGGGATCAGGGATTTTGGACAAAAAAAATACTGTGTTCATTAATCGCACAAATTTAAATGCACAAGGGTGGGGAGAGAAAACAAAGTAATAAAGTCAAGCCATTCAATGATAACTAGCATCAATCTGGTGAAAACCTGTCAACATAAATGAATCCTTTCCTACTTAGTCATCTAGAATATACCATTGTGTTATTTTCAAAATAAAATGTAAATAAGCCATTTCAAATTATACTTTGTATTGACAGATACATTTATCCAATAGAGTTACACTTCATTCACCAGCTGATCCAAGATTTAAAAATCTCTACCAATGAGATTGGCCTTTTTCTTTTTTTTTGCTCTTTTACGAAGAACAAAATGTTGATTAATTTCCTCTTTGCATTGCTTTTGTTTTAAATTGGGCAAATAAATTGGTTTTTACTCTAGGAATTTAGCAAAGATTTTGGTGTTAGCTTTTAAAGTGGCGATTAATCCTTTCTCATTTTAAAGTATTTCAAGTCACACACTCATCTTGATGCAATCAAATGTTACTCACATTTTTGATTCACGAATATATCATTTATTTATTTGCTGACACATTTCAACATCAAATTGATTGTTGTGTCAGTTTGAAGATTCTGTAGCACTTTGAATGCAAATCACAGACATTATTTTCTCAATCTCCTTCCATTTCTGTTGTGAAGCATCAAACAAAGAACCAAAGTAATATTTTCCACATAAAACATCTCAGAGAGCCAATGGACCAATCATAACATAAAATGTTTTGGAGGAAATTCAAGAAGATTCATTTTTATATCGAGCCTTTTACATCCTTTTTGTGACATCCTAAAATGCTTTACAACTAATTAAATAGTATATGAAGAATAGCTGTTGTAAAATGTAGGAAGCCTGATGGCAATTTCACACCCAGCAAGCTGCCATGAACAGCTATGTGATAATAGTATGTGCAGTGAACTGGAATTCACTATGTATAGATTAGATGGCTGACCCCTCCTCTTGGCTCCACCCCTGATGGTCCCAATATAAACCCCATTTTCCTGAAGACTATTGTAGATACCAGCCGTTAGTTGTAAGCTAATAAAAGCATGTTTATGCTCCTCACAAGTCTCCGAGTGCTATCAATCATGTTACGATTTTATTAGCTTACTTTTGAAGACAGGATGGAAGCCCTATTGATGCAAGACATGCTCCAGGTCGACCCTCTTGTCCCCAAAAGAATTCACCTTCTGATTAGAGTGCTTCCAGTCCTACTTAGTGGCCACTCAAGAAGTCTTCCACTCCAATGGCCTCTGGAGATTGGCCTCCTCTTTCCAGTCAGCCCCAAGGGATATGCGGTCATCAGGGATGCATGAGATGGCCATCGAAGGCCTACTACATGAGGCTCCAGAATGATGTGCTGGCGAGACATCGACTCTCACAATGTTAGCAACAATCAGGTGAATTGCTGGACAACTATGTCCTGGAACTATGGATGCTGATGAGAAAGTGCCTCAGCCCGGGTGAGGGAAGAAGAACAAGTCTGGGATACACTCGTGGCTGGAGTGAGTTCAAGGTACAACTGTTGGAATTTGGGGAAGAAGGACCTTGTTAGTACCCTCGATCTGGTGAAATCCCTCGAACAGGCCCAACTGGGAGCAGACCACCTCACTAACAAAAGCAGTGCCTTCTTGGAAAGCCAGGCCTGCAGAGCACAGCTGTCCCAGATACCAACTATCACAGCCACACGTGACCATAAGTGCTACTTCTGTGGATGGGCTAAATATCCCTGCACCAGATGCCCCACGAAAGACTCCATGTGTTCAGGATGCAATAAGGGGGACACTGGGTGAAAATCCATCAGGCAATGGGGAACCCCATGAAGGCTACCGCGTGCGTGGCCCCCAAACAGTTTGTAGTGGAAATAAAAGCTCTCACAATTGGAGGGAGAACATATGCTTTTATTAGCTTATAATTGAGGGTAGGGTCTTATAGTGGTCTTCAGAGGAGCTCAGGGTTTAAGCGGGACACCAGGGTAATACATGGGTAGATGAGGGCAGAGCCAGCCATCAGTATAATACACCACCAGTAAATCTCAGTTCACTGCATTTACCCCTTCCTGCAGAATTTAGGGTCTGTGAATGAAGTCCGAGAACATTGATTCAGAAAAATATTCAAAAAAATATACAATTATTTACAAATTTAAGTGGTCTGGGGGCCTGGAGATCTAGGTGGAATGCCTAAACACGGGAAGGTCTTGGGTTTCTTGAATCTCCTGGTCCTCTTGTGAGGGAGGAGAGGCGGGCAGGTCTCCGCCTCTACAGTAGAGGGGGGTGCACTTTCCTCCTGAACCCGATCTCTTGAGGCCCTGACTGGGGGTGGTGGGAATGAGCTCAGTGGCTGCTAGGGCACTTGAGGCCACAGACCCTTTATTCCAGTGGGTGTCAGGTCTCTGATGGAGACGGTGTCCTCCCCGCCATCTGGGTAGTCCACATAGATGTACATGGAGCAGTTTCACCCTTTCCACCAGGGTGTTGGTCTTACTTCTCCTCATGTGCTTCCTGAGAAGGACTGGACCAGGAGTGGTGAGCCAGGTTGGGAGTGTAGTTCCAATGCTGACCATCTTTTGAAATTGAATAGGAGCTTGTGAGGAGTAGTGTTGGTTGCATTACATAGTAGCGACGGGATGGAATGGAGCACTATAGGGAGGACTTCCTGCCAGTGTGAGTTTAGAAGGTCTCTTGACTTCAGGGCCAGTTGGACAGCCTTCCAGACTGTGGCGTTTTCCTTTTTAACCTGTGTAGTGCGTGTCGAAGGAACCAAAGACTAGTTGATCCAAACCAAGGCTTTTATTAACTAAAAGACTGTAGCATATCACAAGCATATCCAGATTGACCTGGTCTGGCTAGGAGCAATCCTTTAAGACCTGCCAGTAGGTGTGGCTACACTCTCAGCCAATCACAGTCATCCTACACTACCATCTGTACATATGTACATATACACATTGGTGATAGAATCTGTATTAACACAACCTGCCTGTTCCCCCGGGGGTTATAGCTCATAGTCTTGCTAGATGCGATGCCCCTCACCAGCAGGTACTGACATAACTCATCACTCATAAAGGCTGAGCCCCAGTCATTATAAATATAGCCAGGATACCCAAACAGGGTGAAAATGGAATCTAGGGCCTTTATGACTGATGAAGTGGATGTGTCCGGACATGGGATGGCGAACGGGAAGCGGGAGTACTCATCAATGATAGAGTGGAAGAAAGTGTTCCTGTTCGTGGAGGGGAGCGGTCCCTTAAAATCAACACTGAGTTTTTTGAAGGGCCTGGATGACTTGATCAGGTATGCCTTTGCAGGGTGGTAGAAGTGTGGCTTGCACTCCGTGCAGACCTGGCAAGACCTAGTCATTTTCCTGACATCTTCCGTGGAGTAGGGCAGATTGCGTGCCTTGATAAAATAAGCCATGCAGGTGACCTCTGGATGGCAGAGCTCATTATGCAGAGACCGCAGTTGGCTGGTGTGTGCAGAGGTACAGCTTCCTCTGGATAAGGCATCTGGAGGGTCATTAAGGGCTCCTGGCTGATAGGCAATGCCATAATTGTAGGTGGAGAGTTCGATTCTCCACCTAGCAATCTTGTCATTTTTGATTTTGCCGCTCTTGACATTATTAAACATGAATGTGACTGAGCGCTGGTCAGTGAGGAGCGTAAATTTCCTATCAGCCTGGTGGTGCCTCCAGTGCCTCATGGCTTCTACAATGGCTCGATTCTCCTGTTCTACAGAGAGGTTCCGGAGCTCGTGGCCTTGTAATGTCCAAGAAAAAAAATGCAACCAGCCTGCCCACCTGGTTGAGGGTAGTGGCCAGGGCTACGTTACTTTCCACTTGGAAAGGTACATTCTTGTCCACCGTGTGCATGGCGGCTTTCACAATGTGATTTCAGATGTAATTAAAAGGTGTTTGGGATTTAGCCAAGAGGGGGCATATAGTGGCTTTTAAGAGAAGGTGAACCTTATCAGTGTATTGAGGGATCCACTGGGTGTAATATTAGAAAAACCCCAGGCATCTCTCAAAGCCTTTGTGGTCCTGGTAATGGGGAGCTCTAATAGGGGGGAGCATCCTATCGAGATCAGTGCCAATTCTATCATTCTCCACCATGTAGCCAAAGATAACTAAATGGCAAAGACATTTAATCCTGAACACATATTTGCTAGTCATAAGTGAGGTTCAGAGCTTTCACTGCTTGGAAAATGCTCTGGAGGTTGGCGTTATGGTCTTCCAAGGTATGGCCACAGATGGTGACATTATCGGGGTAGGGGAAGGTAGGCTTCAAAGCATACTCATCCACCATTCTGTCCATCTACCTCTGGAAGATGGAAACCCCATTAGTAATACCGAAACGGACCCTCCGGAATCGATTGAGATGACTGTTAGCCTCAAATGCCGCATAATGATGGTCCTCAGAATGGATTGGCAGATAGTAATAAGCATCTTTCAGATCAATGGTCAAATAGACCCGATACTGCGCAATATCATTCACCATGTCGAAAATTCGAGTGGGGGGGGGGGCTATGTGTCCAGGATTGTGTACTGATTAATAATTTGGCTATAGTCAATTACTATCCTGGACTTGTTTTCCCCTTTTACCACCACCACTTGTGCTCTCCACAGGCTTGTGCTAGGTTTGATGATACTGTCATCAAGCAGACATTGTGTTTCAGACTTTATAAAATTTTGGTATGCTGTACTATACCTCCTGCTCATGGTAGCAATGTCAGAGGACAGATTCGGGAAGAGACATGGGGGGGGGGGGGGTGGATATTCAGTGTGGAGAGGCTGTCTGTGGGTTCTGATTTTAGGGGCCTTATGTTCCGAACCATTACTGGAGGGGACCAGAAATACTCCAAAGTCATGTTTTTAAGGTGACACAGGAAGTCCAGACCCAACAGCACCAGAACACACAATTCATCAAGTACATACATACAGTTGCATCTGACAAAATTCCCCCTTCAAATGACAGATGTACTAAACAATGTTGTTGAACACATGTAGAGAGTGACTGAGAGGCAAGGAATATGCAAAACTTGGAAGGATACATCTTTAGGTTGTATTTTTGCACACTTGAGTGGCTCCTGCAATCCTGGGTTGCCCTGTGTGGGTAAGATGGCATCGACTTTATTGTGCATCAAGATGGCCGCCCTCCTTCCTCCTCTGATGACGATGGTGCAGTGTTTGAATTTGGGTCATAGCAAGATGGCCGACAAGCCTTTTTGTCCCGTTTCCTCACTGCCATCCTCCGTCGGTGTGTAGTGCAGCAAGTGGGTTCAGGTGAATTCAGGGAGCTTGGGGCTAGAATCTGATCCAGGAGTGGTGCAGGCCTCAGACATCCTCACACATGGCAAACCCTCACCCAATGCCCTTACTTGCCACATCTGGAACACACTGCGTCGTTAGCTGGACAACGTGATTGGAGGAGTACTCACAGGACCCTGGGGCTGGGACAAATGTCACACTGCCACAGAAAAGCACTCCCTAGTGCAGGAGCACTCACTAGCTTGGGAAGCAGCAGCCATTAGGGCTGGGGTAATGGGAGCAGCCGGTCCTTGGAAGGGGTCACCTGGGTGAGCGAGCTCACTAGCTTCGAGGTTGTCGTTCTTGAGCTTGGCCTGTTCCAACAATTTGGCCAGTTCAATGTGACTAACCAGTTCCTTCTTATCCCACTCGAGTAGTCATGGCCTCATGTACCTTGAGCAGACCCCCACGATTAAGGTATCCCGGATCTGTTCTTCTTCACGAACGCAATCCATAGTCGGTTTGTACCTGAACTTCTTGTCAAGTGTCCACAGATCCAGCAGGTAGTATTTGATGGTCTCTTCTGGCCATTGGTGATGTAGAACAAGTCAGTACTTCGCTAGAACCTCATTTTATGACTTCAGGAACTGAGCCTTCAAAGCTTCAATGGCTGCATCATATGTAGTGCAGTCCCTGATGACTGTATACCCTTTCATTCCTACCTTAGAAATGAGTGCTGACCGCCTGAGTTCGTCAGTGTGGAAGACATCTCTGGTCGCATTCAGACAGGCCTGGAATTAGTCTATCCAGTATGTGAACTCCTCTGCCATGTTGGGGGACAGAAGGTCTATCAACAGTTTACTGGCTTGAGTAGCGCTTCTATCGTTTAGGGCATGTCAATAAAATTGTAGCGTGAATAATAGCTCTCATGACTGGAGGGAAAACATATGCTTTTAGTAGCTAATAACTGAAGGTAGGTAGGGTATTACAGTGGTCTTCAAAGGGGCTCAGGGTTTAGGCAGGAAACCAGGGTTATATATGGGTAGATGGGGGAGGAGCCAGCTATCAGTCTAACATACCATCAGTGAATCTCAGTTCACTGCACAGTCCTACACCCCATGCCCAAGCCCAGAGGTGTGGGCCCCTGCCTCTCATCGCTGCCATCTTGCTGTGCCTCGGTGGGAACCGCTACCGGAAGAGATGCAAAGGCGGGAATAGTGTCCATCTTGCTCCTCCTCGTGGTCAATGCCACCTTTTCGACCTTCAGATCAAGACATTGGCAGGGGGAGCATTGCAGCCTCCAGAGTGCTGGCATCAGTCGTCCTCAACCAAGCAAAACCACACCAGCTGAGCAACTCAACGATGGAGGTGAGGGTAAACAGACATCTGACAGTTTGTTTAATGGACAATGGTTTGATAGAGAGCTTTATAAACTCTACGACTGCTTGGCGGTACATCTTAAAGGTTTACTGCACGGGCTACCGTATCTATCTAGTGTGACAATCGTTTTCAGCGACTGTTCAGGGGTATTGTACTGTGCACTTATCTGTGAAAAGGGGAGGAATTTTGCAAGTTCTGACTGTATGTATTGAAAGGTTTGTGTGCTTCTGTGTTGCTGGGCCTGGACTTCCTGAGTCACCTTAAAAGTGTGAACATGGAATACTCAGGCCCACTTCCCCCAATCACGGTGCAGAACAGAAAATCCCAAAATCCAGACTCCACATGCAGTCTCTCCACGCTGAATATTGACCCCCCCCCCACCCCACCCCCCCCCATGTTTCAGAACCTAACCCCTGACTGTAAGCCAATAGCCACAAAGAGTAGGTGATACAGTGCAGGGGATAGAGAATTTATTAGAGCCAAAACATAGCTGCTGCTTCAAGATTAAAAAAAAATAATTGAACCCAGCAACAGCCTGTGGAGAGCCCAGGTGGTAGTTGTTAAAGGGGGACAAAACCCCAGGCTAATGATTGACTATAGCCAAACTATTAATCACTTCACACTCCTGGAAGCATACCTCCTCCCCTGAATCTCGGATATGGTTAATGAAATTGCGCAGTACAGGGTCTATTCAACCATCGACCTAAAAGCTGCACATCACCAGTTCCCTATCCATTCTGAGGTTCATCATACACAGCATTTGAGGCAAATGCTTTATCAGTTCCTGAGGGTCCCCTTTGGCATTACTAATGGGGTCTTGGTCTTGGTCTTCCAGAGGCAGATGGATGAGGATGACATAGTAGACAAGTACGGGCTAAGGGCTACCTTGCCCTATCTAGACAACATCACCATTTGCGGACACAACCTGAAGGACCACAACACTAATCTCCAGAAGTTTCTCCACACAGCCAAATCCCTGAACCTCACGTACATTGTCAGGAAGTGTGTGTTCAGGACAAATCGTCTAGCTATCCTGGATTATGTGGTGGAGAACAGCATCATTGGCCTTGACCCTGAGTGTATGCACCCCCTCTTAGACCTTCCTATCCCAAGGGTCACAAAGGCACTAAAGAGGTACCTCAGCTCCCTCCTAAAAGTCACCTGGTTCCCATTATCAGCCAAAGCCCTGGCAGTTTTAACTACCTCAGAAGATATATCGCCAAAGCCACCATGCATGCTTTGGACGAAAATGCACCATTCCAGGTGAAGAGTGATGCCTCCGACGTAGCTCTGTCTGCAACCCTTAACTAGGTGGGCAGGCAGGTAGTTTTCTTTTCCCGCACCCTGCAAGGGCACAAGCTCTGGAACCTGTCCGTGGAAAAGATGGCTCAGGCCAATTGTCGAGGCCATTAGGTACTGGTGGCATTATCTGGCTGGCAGGAAATTCATTCTTCTCACTGTTCAGCAATCTGTAGCATTCATAGTTAATAATACGAACAGGCAAAATAAAGAATGACAAGATTGCAAGGAGGAGGATCGAACTCTCCACTTATATCTATGAGATTGTGTATAGGCAAGGTATGCTCAATGAGCCTCCAGATGCCCTATCCCAAGGAAACTGTACTGCTGCACACTCCAGCCATTTGCAGTAACTTCACGATGAACTCTGCCACCCGGGGATTTCCTATATGGCCCATATCGTCAAGGTACGCAACCTGCCCTTCTCTATCGAAGGCATCAGGGAGATGATCAGGTCATGTTAGGTCTGTGCTGAGTGCAAACCGCATTTCTACTGCCCTGACAAAGCTCACCTGGTAAAGCTTCCTACCCCTTTGAACAACTCAGCATTGATTTCAAGTGGCCCCTACCCTCCACCAAAGGAAACATGTACTTTCTTAACATTTTCGATGAGCACTTGCGATTTCCATTTGCTATCCCCTCCCCAGACACCTGTCATCAGAGCTCTGCACTCCATTTTCACCATGTTCAGGTATCCCAGCTATATTCATAGTGACCGGGGCTCATCATTTATGAGCGAAGAGCTCCACCAGTACCTGCTCATAAGAGGCATCGCCTTGAACAGGACGACTAGCTACAACCCCCAGGGGAAAGGACAAGTTGAAAAGGAGAATGCAATGGTTTGGAAGGCTGTAAAATCGGCCCTCCGGTCTAAAGGCCTTCCAGACTCACACTGGTAAGAGGTTCTGCCCACCATGCTCCACTCCATAAGATCGCTTCTCTGCACCGCGACCGATGTAACTTCTCACACACTAATGTTTTCATTCCCAAGGAAATCCACATCGAGGATCACTCATCCAACATGGCTAACAACACCAGGACCAGTCTTGCTGAAAAAATATGCGAGGAGAAGCAAAACAGACCCGCTGGTCAAGAAAGTGCACCTACTACATGCAAATCCAATGTCTGCCTATGTGGCATACCTGGATGGCAGGGAGGACACAGTCTCGATCAGAGATCTGGAAACTTCAGGAACTGAGGTCCTGATGCCCACAATAGGCGTGGAACCTCCAAATACCCCGCGCAGGGTTCTGGACGACATGGTTCCAACGGAGCTACCATTGGATCTGGGACCCTGAGTCCCCCTTTGAGTCCCACTATCCAAGAACCACAGGAAGCACAGGAAGTTCTGGAAAAGCAAAGTCCATCAGTACTAAGGTGCTCGACCAGAATATCCAGGCCCCTGACAGACTCAACTTGTAAATAATTATAAAAATTTGTGTTGCTGAATGTGGTCTCTGTTTTTACCCGCAGGTTCTCTTCCGAAGGAAGGGGTGAATGCTGGAATTCACTGTCCATGTATAGATTAGACGGCTGGCCCCTCCTCTTGGTTCTGCACCCTCCCCCCCACCACGGTCTCGATATAAACTGTTTTCCCGCCTTGCCTCTGATTTACCTGAAGACCATTGCTGATAATGGCCGTTAATTGTAAGCTAATAAAAGCGAGTTTGTGCTGCTCAGAAGTTTCCGACTACTATCGATCACGTTACAGTATGAAAAACTGTTTTAGAGATTGAGTGGTAAACCTTGTCCAGGACAATGAAGATACTTTCTCTCCTCTTCTGTGTAATGGTGCCATAAGGTCTTTTATGTCCACTTGAGAGTAAATGAAGAACCTCAGTTTAATGTCTTATACAAAAGCCTGTTTCAGATAATTTCACCTATTTTTGGTGCATAAGTCCTGATAGCATTTAATGTTAAGTTAGAATAATCCTCATAAATCTCATGGAATTATATAAAATCCAGTGTGATACACAATTAGGGTGGTTAACATCCAGAATCAAGTACTTAAGGAGGATCTGTATGGCTAAGCTCAGTTTTTAAAAAAAAAAATTAATTTTTCACACAGTAAACCATATTGACCAAAATACATACAGACATTTTTCTCTTGAATATGGTGTCATTTTCTCCCCTTTTTCCCCCCTCCCTTCCCTCCCTCCCTCCCCTTCCCATTTATTCAAAGTTCAATCTATAAGATACATTAAATCCATTAAACAATGTCGTCACTTAAAATAAACAAGAAATTTTTATCTTTTACTTTTATATACTGAGTCAGTTCATTTCGTTGTCTTCTCCTTCTGTCATTTTAGGTGGTGGAGGTTCATGGTAGGATTTCTCTATTGTACTTCATGTATGGTCAGTTAGCAACAGAGAAGCACATCATTCCTTAAAGGTGTTCTCCCCATGGCAATTGAAGCAGAAACACCCAATATGCCCATCAAGGAGGACACAGGTGCTACAGGGACGATGGAAGGAGCTCCCATCATTCACTGAAAGAGACAAGCAAGCGCAAGCTAATAAGGAACTTTTCAGGCTGAAGATCATGTGTCAGGGACCAGATATCCCTTCAGACCCATGAGGTGGCAAAAGTAATCTTTTAGACTGCACATGCATCACTTGTCTGTATGTGAGTAAGGTCTGGTTGTGTGTTTGTATGTTTTTGCAAGGAGGACCAGAGAACACTGTTTCATCAGGTTATACAATTGAATAATAATAAACTAGAACTTGAAGAGAAAGCCAAGACAGTGAAAGGTCAAGTTGCATTCTGAACAATTGTTTACGTGTGCAAAACTGGGTGAGAGGGATTCTTTTTGTAGGCTCTGCTACCTCATTATTGATGTACAATGTTAATATACTGAACGTGCACAGGATTACCTGGACTATGATTTTTCAGGGTCTGTAAGAGATACATCTCTCTACTGGGGAATCAGCTATGGTTCCCAATTATAATTTTTCCTTTCTCTATTCAGCTGAGATTGAAATGACCCTTGAGCTTGCTCTGCTACTTAACAAGACATGACAGATCCGATTGTAATCTGAACTCTCCAATCCCACCCGGCTACCTGTGGTAAACATTCTTTTCCTTGTTCAACAAAAATCTATCCACTGCTGCCTTCAGAATGTTCAAAGAGCCTACTAAGACTTCCCTTTGTGAAAACACCTTTAAATCTCACAACTCATTGAGAGAGAACAAGAGTTACAAGTATTGGTGACTCCTTGTTTTTAAACAGGAAACACTAATTCTACGATCTCCCAGGAGGAAACCTTCTTTCCACATTTACCAAGTCAAAATCTCATCAGGATCTTACATGCTTCAATTAAGTCCCTGCCATTTTTCTATATCACCAGTAGATACAAGAGTAATGTGGTGATATGTAATTACACCACTAGGTTACCAGGGGTCATCCCGGTGACCTTGTATATAAAGCAGTCCAGAGCTACAGTCTAGCCTTCCAGGTTCATCTTGCAGAGAGACAAGACCTCTTAGTGTGCATATTAGTTTATGTCTTATACTCATACTGCTGGTGTGGTTATTGTCAGTACAATTTAATAAACTAATATCATAGCTACTAGGATGGAAGCTGCTTCTGCTCCAATGCACATTCCCAACCACCTGGAGACTCTTCATGAGGAATAGTATCCGGGGATGACCAGCATGCATGTGCTTCTGAGGACAGAGACAGCGAGAGACCACTATACTGGAATCGTGGTGGAATGCGAGGAAGATCACAGAAGTATGATAGGGCAGGTAAGAAATAGCCAAGAGCCCTGCCTGCCCGTGGGCTCACCGGTACAGGTGCCACCAACCCTAAACTCCGGTCCGATCGGAAAGGAGCCACTACAAGCGTGGGTGGAAGGATCTCTATGTCGTGCTCCTGATCGCCATGTATGTGCAGAATTCTCGACCACTCCAGAGCCAGGGAAAGCAGACACCACTACCATTACTCCCCAGCAGCAGTATCCCCAGTACCATGGAGACCTGACACTACCGCTGGGATCCCCCCTAAGCCAGCTGCTGTTGGAATCTAGGGGCTAAAATATCACGGAATAGAGGACTATGTGTTTTTTTTTCTTTGGCTTGGCTTCGCGGACGAAGATTTATGGAGGGGGTAAAAAGTCCACGTCAGCTGCAGGCTCGTTTGTGGCTGACAAGTCCGATGCGGGACAGGCAGACACGATTGCAGCGGTTGCAGTGGAAAGTTTGTTGTTTATGTAACAATTTTTATATTTACTTCATGGTTAAGGGAAAAGTATAAGATAATTAAGTGGCAATCACAGCATGGAGCAAAGTTGGCTGAGCAAAATGGTCTGCTCCCAAATACAGGGAGAGGAAATGGATGAAACGATTTAGGAGGAATGCTCAAACTGAAGGAGGTGGTGAGTAGCACAGGAGACACAGGCCAGACCAGAACAAAGAATATCCTGTAAGAAACAAAGGGAATGGAAAACCAGTCTAGGAAGAAGATCAAGGCATGAGGAGGTGTTAAGGAGAACAGAAGACATTGGCCAGACAGGAACAGAACGATGATTGGAAATATCTGGGGCAGGAATTGATTTCTGGTCAAAACAATAGGATGGTCTGATCTGGAAGATTTAAGATAAGAGGTTTACACCCGAGATAAACTGTAGAATAAGGAAATTGCTGGTGATATACTTTATGTAAAAATCTAACAAAGGAAGCCAACTTTTGTTCTGTATGGTAAATTGTAGCTATATAAACTGAGCAGACTGGACAATAGGGGTCAGTCTTGGGGAATAGCTCACTGTGCAGGTGACCTATGAATTAACGACTGACCCAGAGTTCTGTTAAGTTTTATTCTTGTGCTGTATAATAAACTGATTGTTGAACCGAATACCTTCTATCACTTCATTCAACGAGCACGCTGGACTCAGACGACACATAAACTAAATTGAGGGTAGGGTAAAGCCAGAGTCCGACACTGCAAACGTCCTAAAGCCAGAGACTCAGCCACCAACCCCAAGCACCCAGGTAACTCCTCCAGCAGACACAAGCCCCACAGAGGCTCTACCAGCAGCTCCCAGTACCCCAGGGTCTGCCCTTGCTACACCTAGACCCAGAGACCATGTGGAGATCAGGAACGACCCCCGGGTGCCCCCACATTACCTAAGGGACCAGAGACTGCAGCTTAGCAATGTGATGCGACCAGACAGGCTGGAACTCGACCCCAGAAATCCTGGAGCTGGCACCCACTTCAGTCGCTGGCAGAGATGCTTTCTGAATTACATGGAGGATGCTGAGGCATCGGATAAAGAGCTATTAATGCTGCTGTTAGCCCAGCTGGGAGACCACCCTTACTCCCTTATACAGGATGCCAGATCCTACCAAGAGGCCATGAGCACTTTACAGAGGCATTACAGTAAGGGGCATAGCGAAGTCCACTCCTGTAGCTCATGACCAGGTCACAACAAGTAGGGGAGTCTGCCAGAGACTTTATCTCTCTGAAAGACCTGGCAAGAGGCTGCAACCTTAAAGCAGTATCAGCTCAGGAGTATGCGGAGGACCTTAATCGGGACAGAATTGTTGCGGGCATACGGTCCACTGAGACGAGACATCGATTGCTGGAGAAAGGACTGGTGGGGCTAGATGAGGCAGAGACTATTGTAGAAGCTTTAGAAAGCACCAGGAAAGAATTGGAAGAGTACTCACAGGACCCTGGGGCTGGGACAAAAGTCACACTGCTGGGCTCTTTAGCCCCACGAAAAGAAAAGTATGCTGCCTCACAGGAATTCACAGCAGCAGAACACCTTGAGGGTCCAAAGTGCTTTTTCTGTGGACAAAGAAAGTACCCCAGAGCCCTCCGCCCTGCCAGAGAAAATGTCTGTTCCAACTGTGGAAAATGTGCGTATTATGCAAAAGTCTGCAGAAGCCCCAAGGCCACAGCCAAGGCCCATTCTCATGCTAATGAGAGGCGGGAAAGCTCTTCTTTCTCCAGACAAACAGAAGAAGAAGAATGCCATGTGCAGCCGGCCATCTTGGACAAATGCTACAGAGCAGAGGGCACAGTCTTCAGGAGATGAATATGACACTGAGTACTATCGGATGAAAGGACACGAAGGACACGCCAGACTTGCTTCCCTACGCATCAATCAGACGAGTCTACACAATTTATCTGATGCCACTGTGTGCATCAAAATTAATGATGTGAGGATAAATTGCTTAATAGATAGTGAAAGCTCTGAAAGGGTTTTATTGACCAAGGGTTAGTCAACTGCCTTGCCATCCCCATGTTAGAAATTAAAGTACCTTTAAAGAAATTGCTCGAGACAAAAATTAAGAACAAAGAACATTTATTACTACAACAATGCAAAGTTGGGTGCTTCCCCTTACCCTGGGAATACACACACATACTGGGGCTCACCCAACTTTTATACAGTCAATTTCAGTATCAGAGTGCCCTCCCCCTTACATTCTTCTGCCCCCTGGATGGGTTTGGCATAGGTAATCCTTCCTGCCTACGTGCAGTTTCAGTACACTTGGAGGACCAGGGGGTATCCTGTGGGTGTCCCATCATGTCATTGTCCTTATTCACACCTTCCTGATTCTTGGGGCTACAATCTCTTGGTATGCGGAGTTGACTCATTCTATCTAGGGTTGGCTAATTTCATATGTATAAATCTGTGTATGGTTAGCTAATTAGATATGTAGGACTTGGTACTTCTGTCCAGGGCTAGGAGACCTTTATCTGATCCAGACTACCTCAACTTCCTACATTCTATTGTACCTTATCATTCCTTTTCTTAGTCTTATGGTCTTGTCACAAAGACTAGAAGATTCTTATGTTAATCGTGCTGACTCTGCTTTCCTGCATCCTAACCCCCAAGCTCATCCTGTTTGTACTGGTTACAGCCATTAACTGATGAACTTTAGTTTCTTCCATGTTCATAATTTTAGATCAATTTTCCCATCTCTCACAATCCTCACTTTTCTTTTAGATCAGTAATACTGATCTTTCACCATGATCAGTGTTACTGATCTTTGGTTACTAGTGTCAGTGTGACTGATCCCCCCCCCCCCCCCACCTTCCTCACTTTTCTTTTAGATCAGTAATACTGATCTTTCAAGTGTAAGGTGTAGTTTTACCCAGCTTGTCAATAACCGAATTGTAATCTCTGTGTAAAGTCTTTAGGTAGGGGAGCACCATGAAGGTCAGAGTAGCGAGTCCAGCTGCTTATTAGGGTTGCGAGTATCAGGCTCCAGTTCTCAGTAAAGAGTCTAGTCCATCCCACATCAGTCCGAAGTTGCCACGTCTGAACATGGGCATGGGCAGATTCACGTTGAAACATTGAAGCAGTGTCTTTTAACCACCCGACTTTTGTAAGCATTGTCCTGACGAAGTCTGTGAGAAACGCTGCCTTCAGCAGCGAACGAGTAGCAGTAGTCAGGCGGTTCCGTTGAATTGTGGCTAGTATCTGATGTCCTCTTCAGCCCCGAACCCTAGGGCCACCGATCTCCGAAGGCTGTCTGGTGCCTGATATTAAAGTGTCAAGCAGCTCACGTTGTTGATAACTGGTGCTCCCCTTCACGGGGTGATGAAAAGAGACCAAGCTGGGGGGGGGGGAATTGTTTCTTGTGATTTAACTGTGTGTTGCAGCTTGTCTGCTAACATTAGCATGGGTATCATTGAACTTGTGAGTTGCAGCCTGTCTGTGTACATTAGCATATGTATTAACTCTCTCTCTCTGCGACATGTACAATCCTGACTACCATTCTGTCTGTCTTTGTCCCACCATGTCCTTTGTGCTATGGCTTTAAAACTCCTGTCTTTAATACCTGTGTAGGCTAAGATACAAATTAGATGTACTCCACTAAAGCTGTTCAGTTCCCCTGGTCCGTATTGGAATCCCTTGTTAACCCATATCCCACTATGACTATACATTAAATCTATGCCCTGTCTACATTCTAAAGGAGCTCAATTGTAACCTCTGCTGCCCCTATTCCAGGAGGACTTAAAACATAGCGAGTAATGAAGTGACATAAACAGTTAACAAACAATACCCCAATAAATGAATAAACAGTTAAAAAAATAAACAGTTAAAAATACAACAATAAATGTATAAACAGTTAAAATACGACAATAAAAAATACAACAATAACTGTATAAACCATTAAAATAGGACAATAAATGTAACATTACGGCACTTTGTCACGACGCAGTGTAAGTTTCAGGTCTGAAGGATGAGGAACTGCACGCCAGGTTGAGGGTTGAATCTGTGTGTCGTGATGTTGTGGTTCAGAAGCTGGTTTAATTCTTTGAATGTGGGTCCAGCCTTTCTCTCTTGTTCTTACTGCGGTGTCTGTAATTAAAAGTACACAGAAGGGACCATCCCAGGCAGGTTTTAGTTGATCCTCTTGCCATGCTTTTACATATAACCAATCACTAGATTTTAATAAAATGAATAACAATCTGACTTTCCTTTGTGTTAGTGTAAAAATTGTAAAATGAAACACAAACCATATTTGCATGGGTTTTGAATATGTTCTTTGGCTTGGCTTCGCGGACGAAGATTTATGGAGGGGGTAAAAAAGTCCACGTCAGCTGCAGGCTCGTTTGTGGCTGACAAGTCCGATGCGGGACAGGCAGACACGATTGCAGCGGTTGCAGGGGAAAATTGGTTGGTTGGGTTTGGGTGTTGGGTTTTTCCTCCTTTGCCTTTTGTCAGTGAGGTGGGCTCTGCGGTCTTCTTCAAAGGAGGTTGCTGCCCGCCAAACTGTGAGGCGCCAAGATGCACGGTTTGAGGCGTTATCAGCCCACTGGCGGTGGTCAATGTGGCAGGCACCAAGAGATTTCTTTAGGCAGTCCTTGTACCTTTTCTTTGGTGCACCTCTGTCACGGTGGCCAGTGGAGAGCTCGCCATATAACACGATCTTGGGAAGGCGATGGTCCTCCATTCTGGAGACGTGACCCATCCAGCGCAGCTGGATCTTCAGCAGCGTGGACTCGATGCTGTCGACCTCTGCCATCTCGAGTACTTCGACGTTAGGGATGTAAGCGCTCCAATGGATGTTGAGGATGGAGCGGAGACAACGCTGGTGGAAGCATTCTAGGAGCCGTAGGACCTTATTAAAATGCAGTTGGAGCTGCTTGTCTGTATGGGGCACAACCCTCCAATTTGTTAGAGTACATAACAGACATTGTAGCACAAGAGCCTCTGCAAGAGAACTTGAAACATATTCAACCTTTAGTTCTGCCTTAAGTAAAATGCCTTGTGCCACAGCTCACAACCATATTCCATATAATAACCATATAGCAATAACAGTACAGAAACAGGCCATATTGGCCCTTCTACTCCGCACCGATTTACATGAAACTCCAACTAGTTCCACCTACCTACTCCCTGCCCATAACCCTCCAACCCCCTCACATCCATGTACTCATCAGTGCCACCGTAATATAGTTGAACTAACCGCTGCACTACCCAAAGTGAGACAAGAGCCCATGCATTTTCTGACTAAAGGTCACAAGTGCAGCCAACAGATTACTTCAAGGCACTTTCAGCCTTGCTCCTCTGTGCAGCCATGTAATCTTTGAGAAGAGGCAAACATAACTAAGGGCATTAAAAGGGTAAAAATCTGGCAATTTTCTCTCCACAGAGAGCATTGGGGAGCCTGGAACCGATTGTTGATTTTGTAAAGTGAAGTTGAACAGGCTTGTACACATTTTCAGACTGCTTGTGCAGTGAGTGCCATACACCATGGTCTTCTGATTCATTGGTGAGGAGGTGATCAGTAAGATGCAGCAGTGGAAGCGCTTGCTCAAAGGCTGGAGGAAAATTAGACTTAGACCTGGATTTGTCAGAATGATAAGAGTTTATCTAAAGCTGGCTTTAGATAGAAGAACATCACAGGTGCTCCTCAATTTACGATAGGGTTGCGTTCCAGCAGACCCAGCATAAGTTGAAAAAAATCTTAATTGGAGACGTACCTTGTCTAACATTGACAGCACTGTATCAGTCCTCATACTGATCCCGCTGCCCCACTCTCTAACGACAGCGCTGTATCAGTCCCCATACGGATCCCACTACCTTGCTCTCTCCCAACAGTCCCTGTAAGCTTTCCGAAAATGTGATTAACCAACGAGGAAATCAATGATGCTTGTGATGACCTTTAACACATTATATGAAAGTAAATGACAGTCATGCTATATAATATGCTGAACCAAGCCATGAAAGACCCCAACAATGAAGACGCTGTTTACATCCGGTACCGCACGGATGGCAGTCTCTTCAATCTGAGGCGCCTGCAAGCTCACACCAAGACACAAGAGAAACTTGTCCGTGAACTACTCTTTGCAGATGATGCCGCTTTAGTTGCCCATTCAGAGCCAGCTCTTCAGCGCTTGACGTCCTGCTTTGCGGAAACTGCCAAAATGTTTGGCCTGGAAGTCAGCCTGAAGAAAACTGAGGTCCTCCATCAGCCAGCTCCCCACCATGACTACCAGCCCCCCCACATCTCCATCGGGCACACAAAACTCAAAACGGTCAACCAGTTTACCTATCTCGGCTGCACCATTTCATCAGATGCAAGGATCGACAATGAGATAGACAACAGACTCGCCAAGGCAAATAGCGCCTTTGGAAGACTACACAAAAGAGTCTGGAAAAACAACCAACTGAAAAACCTCACAAAGATAAGCGTATACAGAGCCGTTGTCATACCCACACTCCTGTTCGGCTCCGAATCATGGGTCCTCTACCAGCACCACCTACGGCTCCTAGAACGCTTCCACCAGCGTTGTCTCCGCTCCATCCTCAACATCCATTGGAGCGCTCACACCCCTAACGTCGAGGTACTCGAGATGGCAGAGGTCGACAGCATCGAGTCCACGCTGCTGAAGATCCAGCTGCGCTGGATGGGTCACGTCTCCAGAATGGAGGACCATCGCCTTCCCAAGATCGTATTATATGGCGAGCTCTCCACTGGCCACCGTGACAGAGGTGCACCAAAGAAAAGGTACAAGGACTGCCTAAAGAAATCTCTTGGTGCCTGCCACATTGACCACCGCCAGTGGGCTGATAACGCCTCAAACCGTGCATCTTGGCGCCTCACAGTTTGGCGGGCAGCAGCCTCCTTTGAAGAAGACCGCAGAGCCCACCTCACTGACAAAAGGCAAAGGAGGAAAAACCCAACACCCAACCCCAACCAACCAATTTTCCCTTGCAACCGCTGCAATCGTGTCTGCCTGTCCCGCATCGGACTGGTCAGCCACAAACGAGCCTGCAGCTGACGTGGACTTTTTACCCCCTCCATAAATCTTCGTCCGCGAAGCCAAGCCAAAGAAAAAAAAAAAATCATAAGTAGGGGAGCACCTGTATTACCTTTCATATTTTTGCAATGTTGATTGCACACACAATCATTTAAGTACCGGCTAGTTTCTATAATATTGCACTTAAAGTTTAGCTGCATGAATCCTGGAGCTTGTGGAGTCATTAGTGAATCAAGAAATATTGGTGCCATGGCAATTTCTCTGTACCATGCCAATTTCCCAGTCCTGAAGCCGGGACGTAGTGAATAGTATCAGGTACAAGATCTGTGAGTAATTAATGCTATTATTCCTATGCGCCCAATTGTTCTGAACGATGCCACCAATTTAAATCATATTCCACCTATTGCAGTACTCACACACCACCATAGACCAGTTCGCAGGTTTATTTCTCCATTAAGCTGAATCCAGTCGCGCAGGGTTTACCTCCGTGATTATTTACAATGTAACTTCCGCACTACCGGATTTAAATATAAACCTGATGAATGGGGAAAGTTATCATGAATTAAATAACAGCGGCAATACAGAGAAATTGTGCTGAGGCATTAATTTCACTCCGGAGGAAAATGCACCAGAGAAATGAATGATTAAACTTATAGGAATCCCCAGAGGTATCTTTATTCTTCAGAGGTGGGTGATCTTTAAACTCACGGACCTTGACTGCTGAATGTGTAGAAGAAATACCTCTAACTGCAAGACAAGAGCCTGAAGCCTCAATTTCAAGTGCCACAGTGCACTTAAAGGGACATGCACACTCCCCCTTCAACTGGCTGATCCAGCCACTTTACACATCAGATCCTTTCTTTATCTTACATACACTTAAAATAAGACGTGTAGAACTCACCCTATTTGTGCAAACATTTCTCCCTGCAAATGTTATAACATCACAACTCTCAGGTACTCCCTGTGCAAAATCACATTTGAATACAATTTATTTCATAAATTGGAATTAACTGGTAGTTAAATTCGCTAATTCTACAGTATTGAAAAACGATCATTTATGACATTTAATTTTTAGCATGAATTTTAATCAATATTGGTCAGTGACTGAAGTGGGAAGTCGTGATTTATGAAATTATCTCTGGTCTCTACTCTCCCACTCCCGACGCTTCTCCCAACATTCAGGAGCTGGCACACAGTCCCTGCCTTTTCCATGTTACTCATCTACTATTACTTTAACTGCTTGCATCAAAATGTTAGCCTTTGCTTTCTGCTTATCCTCAGATGTCTGGACAAATGCTTTTTGTGTGATCTGTAGAAGCTGGGTTATTCCCCGCTCATGCCAATTTTCTGTCTTTTGTAATTTTCTCCTAATGTCTGGGGCTGAGTTGGTAACAAAACCTGTTAGTACCAATTGTTCCCCTGCTGGGGATTCTATGTCGAGACCCCCATATTGTATATATATTTGGTCCCAAAAATTGGTCTAACTGTTCGGCACATCCCTGGGGATCTTCTATCAGGGAGGTCAGTTCTTTCTTAAAGTTACGCACTTCAGTACTGGTCAGGGGCACATTTACGAAACCGAGACCCTCTCCCATGGGAACTTCCCGCAGTGGTCTCATCCAATTGGTTTCTGGCTTATTAGGTCTGGGTTCCTGCTCCCTGGGAAATGAATCAAAGGGTTCTGCCCTTTCTTCCTGAAGAGTCTCACGCTGTTCTGAATTAAAGTTACCTCTCTCTCCTGTCAACAGAGGTGGTAATCGAGTGCTTTGTGAGCAAGTTATCATACCACTCCTGCTCTCTTCTCTCTTCTCTAGTGGTGGGGGAGGTGGGGAAGGTGCAGAAGGGTAGGTCATAGGAGGGGAAGGAAAGATAGGAGCTGGCATAGGAGGAACATAGGGTGGAGGGAGGGAATGTAACACATCCCAACCCTGTGATTCAGGGACAAAAGGTTCCTCCTCTCTCTTATCCCTGAATTCTTTCTCATTCAAAACCAGCTGTTCAATGGATCCCTTGAGCCAGCAGGCTGCATATTCCCTGCTCTCAACATTGTCTTTCTGGTTTTGATAGAGCCATAGGTTCAAAGCTTTACACATCCATTCATCCTCGGATCCGAATTTTGGCCAGTACACGGAGCTCCCTTTAACCGGGTATTTAACCCATTCAATACAACAATACCTGACCATTGTCAGTTTCTCCTTACCACGGGTCTTTCCTGTGCCCCACTCAGATAACATCAACCCAAGCGGGCTGTACGTAGCTATCTGGTGTTCACATCCTGAACCAGGACTACAACAATACCTGACCATTGTCAGTTTGTCTTTCCCACGGGTCTTTCCTGTGCCCCACTCAGATAACATCAACCCAAGCGGGCTGTACGTAGCTATCTGGTGTTCACATCCTGAACCAGGACTCTCTTCCTTGCTACTCATTATTCCCATACTTATAAACAAGTAAAATTACTCTTACCGAGTTCCAGTAGCAATGCTCTAGCGCGCTTCCTTCCGTCGTTTGTTCTCAATGCCTCTTCTCGGATATCACTCGCTTCTTCCACTGACCAGCCACCCGTCGCCCGTGAGTCCAGCTGAATCAACCGGGGTGCACCTACTCTCGTCGTCGGGGTACTCTGTCAGTGGAGGGAGTGTGATCCCGGACGAGCCCCCATTTGTTAGAAATTAAAGTACCTTTAAAGAAATTGCTCGAGACAAAAATTGAGAACAAAGAACATTTATTACTACAACAATGCAAAGTTGGGTGCTTCCCCTTACCCTGGGAATACACACACATACTGGGGCTCACCCAACTTTTATACAGTCAATTTCAGTATCAGAGTGCCCTCCCCCTTACATTCTTCTGCCCCCTGGATGGGTTTGGCATAGGTAATCCTTCCTGCCTACGTGCAGTTTCAGTACACTTGGAGGACCAGGGGGTATCCTGTGGGTGTCCCATCATGTCATTGTCCTTATTCACACCTTCCTGATTCTCGGGGCTACAATCTCTTGGTATGCAGAGTTAACTCATTCTATCTAGGGTTGGCTAATTTCATATGTATAAATCTGTGTATGGTTAGCTAATTAGATATGTAGGACTTGGTACTTCTGTCCAGGGCTAGGAGACCTTTATCTGATCCAGACTACCTCAACTTCCTACATTCTATTGTACCTTACCATTCCTTTTCTTAGTCTTATGGTCTTGTCACAAAGACTAGAAGATTCTTATGTTAATCGTGCTGACTCTGCTTTCCTGCATCCTAACCCCCAAGCTTATCCTGTTTGTACTGGTTACAGCCATTAACTGATGAACTTTAGTTTCTTCCATGTTCATAATTTTAGATCAATTTTCCCATCTCTCACACCCACATGCCCGAGTGAGCACCAGATCCTGTTAGCAGTCAGCAACCTTGTGGCTGAGGTAAAACAGTTTTGCAGGGTTACTCTAGAAATCCAGGGCACAAGATATGAAAGGTTCAAATTACTAGCTCTCCCTCACCTCTGTGCGCTGGTACTATTGGGGTTAGATTTTCAGTGCCAGTTAGAAAGCATTACAATAATGCACAACGGGCCTCACCCCCCACTACACCTTACGAAGAAACAACACTGCAGCCTGTCTATCCTGAACATAGAACCCCCTCCGCTGTTCACACACCTGACCCCAGAATGCACATCAATAGCCTCAAAGAGCAGGAGGTACACCCCGAGGGACAGAGCTTTCATTAGGACAGAGGTCCACAGGCTACTACAGGAGGGCATTATAAAGCAGAGCACCAGCCCCTGGAGAGCCCAGGTGGTTGTAGTAAAGCCAGGAGAAAAACCGCATGGTAGTGGATTACAGCCAGACAATCAACAAATTTACACAACTAGATGTCTACCCCTGCCACGCATAGCAGACATGGTCAACAACATTGCGCAGTATAAGGTGTTCTCCACCATAGACCTGAAGTCAGCATACCACCAATTGCCCATTAGAAACAGTGCTCGCATTTACACAGCATTTGAGGCAGACGGTAGGCTGTATCAATTTCTGCGAATCCCCTTTGGTGTCACCAATGGAGTGTGCCTGTTTCAGAGAGAAATGGGCTGAATAGTAGATGAGTTCCAACTGAAAGCGGTGTTCCCCTACTTAGACAACGTGACAATCTGTGGCCACACTTAGGAGGATCCTGACACAAATTTAAAACATTTCTTCCAGGCAGCTTAGGAAAGAAACCTAACATATAACAGGGACAAATGTGTCTTTTGCGCCAGGAAGTTGCCAATCCTGGGCTACATAGTGTAGAACAGGGAAATCAGCCCAGACCCAGCCCATATGCGCCTTCTCCTAGACCTCCCAGTGCCACACATGCTGAAAGCACTAAAAAGGTGTTTGGGACTGTTTGCTTACTACGCCCAATGGGTCCCCAACAATGCCGACAGGGCCCGCCCACTTATGAAAGCCTCAGTTTTCCCACTGTGCCCAGCAGCCACCAGAGCATTCAGGGACATTAGGGACCATATCGCTAAAGCTACCATGCGGTCCATATATGAGTCGATCCCATTTCAAGTAGAAACGGATGTCTCTGATGTGACTCTGGCAGCCACCCTAAATCAAGACGGGTGACCAGTGGCCTTTCTCTCACGAACCCTACAGGGGTCAGAGGTAAGACACTCAGCGGTAGAGAAGGAGGCCTTAGCCATTGTGGAAGCAGTAAGGCACTGACGACATTATCTGGCGTGCAAACACTTCACCTTCATCACGGACCAACGGTCTGTGGCTTTTACGTTTGATAGCCAGAACAGAGGGAGAATTAAGAATGACAAAATCCTGCGCTGACGGATAGAATTGTCTACATTTAACTACAACATTCTATACCGCCCCGGGAGACTCAACGAGCCCCCGGACGTGTTGTCCAGCGGCACTTGTGCCATCCTAACCACATGTCCCAGTTGCAAAGCTTGCACAATGCAGGGGTTGCTAGACCCAAAACCTCCCATTTTCGGTAGAGGAAATGAGGTCATTGAACAAGATCTGCCCCATCTGTGAGGAATGCAAACCACAATTTTATTGGCCAGACAAAGCCACCCTGATAAAAGCCACCAAACCTTTTGAGCGCCTCAGCCTCGATTTTAAAGGCCCGCTCCCGTCCAATAATAAAAATGTCTATTTCCTAAACGTAATAGATGAATATTCCTGTTTCCTCTTCGCAATCCCGTGTTCTGATGTATCAGCAGCCACTGTTATAAAATGCCTCCAACCCATCTCCAGCATATTTGGTTACCCAAACTACATACACACAGACAGGGGTGTTGCATTCATGAGCGCAGAAGTACGTCAGTACCTGTACGAGAGAGGGATTGCTACCAGCCGCACGACAAGTTACAATCCCAGGGGGAATGGACAAGTCAAAAGGGAAAATGCCACTATCTGGAAAATTGCCCTCTTGACCTTAAAAGCAAAAGACCTGCCTGTTACTAAATGGCAAGAAGTGTTGCCAGAAGTCCTACACTCTATACGTTCTTTGTTGTGTACTGCCACGAACATTACCCCACATGACCGTATCTTTTCTTTCACAAGGAAAGCCACAACAGGCACAGTGCTGCTTAAATGGATGATGACACCGAGACCTGTTCTCCTACAGAAGCACTGCAGACCCCACAAAGCGGACCTGCTGGTGGATGAAGTGGAGTTGAGGCACGTGAACCCTCAGTACGCCTTCGTCACATTCCCAGATGGAAGAGAGGACTTGGTGGCCACCAGGGATCTCGCGCCGGCCAGATGTGTGAACAACTTGGAGGAAACACAGATATCTACGGATCAACATGGAGCGCAGCAGCTGTCACTAGAACAGTCATCCATCGAGTTACCCCAGAGGACTATACCACCCACCCTGGAAATCAGGACCCTGGATACGCCCGCCCCACAAAATACTACCACCCTAGACGATGGCAGTTCCTAATCCCATACAAGAGGATTCCCAGCCCACACGGCCACATGGCTATCTAGTACTTCCCACTCCCACACCTCCACCAAGAAAGGCTGAAAGGCAGACCTCAATCCCACCCCTATACCACTACTGAGGAGGTTCAGAAGGCAATGGAAGCCATGAAAATTTTTGGACTTATGAACTTACAAACAAGGGAAGGAGGATGGGGGGGGGGGGGGCGGGGGAATAACAATTTTTTAAGGGGGGGTGAATGTGGTGATATGTAATTATACCACTAGGTCACCATGGGTCATCCCAGTGACCTTGTACATAAAGCAGTCCAGAGCTACACTCTAGCCTTCCAGGTTTGTCTTACAGAGAGATGACTTCTTAGTGTACATATTAGTTTATTAAAGCTGTCTTGTACTTGCACTGCTGGTGTGGTTATTGTCAGTACAAGTAACATGTCCAACAGTTGTCCATAAGACTCAAGACATAGAAGTAGAAATAGGTAATTCAATGATCTGGCCTCCACAACCACTCGTGCCAACAAATTCCAAAGATTCACCACCCTCTGGCTATAGAAATTCTCTGCATCTCTGTTCTAAGTGGATGCCTTTCAATCCTGAAGTTGTCTCCTCTTGTTCTCGACTCTCCCACCATGGGAAACAACCTTTCTACATCTACTCTGTCCATGCCTTTCCACATTCAAAATGTTTCAATGAAATCCCCCTTATTCTCCTAAATTCCAACATGAAAAGGCCAAGAGACATCAAATGCTCCTCATATGATAACCCTTTCATTCCCAGAATCATACTTGTCAATCTACTCTGAATCCTCTGTCAGCACATCCTTTCTTAACTGATGAGCCTAAAACTGCTCACAATACTCCAAGTGAGGTTTCACCTTCTAAACTTAAACATCACATCCCTGTTCTTATATTCTATTCCCCTTGAAGTGAATGCCAGCATTGCATTTGTTTCTTCACCATTGACTCAACATACAAGTTTACCTTCAGACTATCCTGCATAAGTACTCCCAGGTCCCTTTGCATCTGGGAATTATCCATTTTCTCCCCATTTAGAAAATAGTCTGACCATTTATTTCTTCTACCTAAATGCATGACCATACATTTCCTAGCTTTGCATTTAATTTGCCACTTCTCTGCCCATTTGCCTAATCTGTCCAAGTCCTTCTGCAGCCTCCCTGTGTCATCAACAATACATACTCCTCCACCTACCTTTGTACCATCTGCAAACTTGGCCACAAAAACCATTCATCCCATAATCTAAATCAATGATATAGAACATAAAAAGGAGTGGTCCTAACACTGACCCATGTGGAACACCATTTGCAACTGGCGGATAATCAGAATAAGATTCCTGTATTCTGACACTCTGCTTTCTGCCAATCAGCCAATGCTCTACCCACGCTAGTATGTTTTTTGTTATACCGGAGGCTCTTATCTTATTAAGTACCTTGCCAAAAGTCATCTGAAAATAAACATTCACTCCATCTCCGTTATTTAGCCTATCATTACTTCAAAGAATTCCAATAGATTGGTCAAGCATGCTTTTTCCCTTAAGGAAATTATGTTGGCTTTGGCATATCTTGGCATGTGTAATGATAGTGATGTTGTTTGCATGGTCCCTTTAAATAAAAAGAGCATCAGTCTGCAGGTCAATACAGAGGATCATCAAAATGGCTGAGATCACTGGGGTCCTCCTTTCCGCTGATAATGATGTTTACGAAGAATGCTGCTTAAATAGGGCTCTTCCTTGACCTCTACCATCAAGAAGGTAGCCATTTTTATTTATTTATTAAAGCTGGGAAAGGAGAGGGCAGACTACACAGGCACATGACATCGGCACACCTGAGAAAGAGGTTTGAAAAGGTAAGGAACTCTTACCTTCTTTCTTTTTGAGTTGGAATCAGGAGGCTACAAGGAGATTCCACGTAGTGAGTGCTATGAGTAGCCACTTAGCTATTTAATTGTTTTTTTAAAGTCAGGAAAAGAGCAGGCGTATAATGTCAGCACAGCTGAGAGGAAGGATTGAAAAGGTAAGGAACTCTTACATTGCTTCTTTTTGAGTTGGAATCAGGAGACTGCAATTTGAGATAATTGATTAAGGCTGGGGACCAATTGAGATAATAGATAAAGATATAGGAAAAGGGGGACAGCTGTGAAAGTGGCCAGCGACGGAGTGGCTCAGTGACATAAGAAAAGGGGGACAGCTGTGAAAGTGGCCAGCGACGGAGTGGCTCAGTAACATAAGAAAAGGGGGACAGCTGTGAAAGTGGCCAGCGACGGAGTGGCTCAGTGACATAGGAAAAGGGGGACAGCTGTGAAAGTGGCCAGCGACGGAGTGCCTCAGTGACATAGGAAAAGGGGGACAGCTGTGAAAGTGGCCAGCGACGGAGTGGCTCAGTGACATAGGAAAAGGGGGACAGCTGTGAAAGTGGCCAGTGACGGAGTGGCTCAGTGACATAGGAAAAGGGGGACAGCTGTGAAAGTGGCCAGTGACGGAGTGGCTCAGTGACATAGGAAAAGGGAGACAGCTGTGAAAGTGGCCAGCGACGGAGTGGCTCAGTGACATAGGAAAAGGGGGACAGCTGTGAAAGTGGCCAGCGACGGAATGGCTCAGTGACATAGGAAAAGGGGGACAGCTGTGAAAGTGGCCAGCGACGGAGTGGCTCAGTGAAATAGGAAAAGGGGGACAGCTGTGAAAGTGGCCAGCGACGGAGTGGCTCAGTGACATAGGAAAAGGGGGACAGCTGTGAAAGTGGCCAGCGACGGAGTGGCTCAGTGACATAGGAAAAGGGGGACAGCTGTGAAAGTGGCCAGCGACGGAGTGGCTCAGTGACATAGGAAAAGGGGGACAGCTGTGAAAGTGACCAGTGACGGAGTGGCTCAGTGACATAGGAAAAGGGGGACAGCTGTGAAAGTGGCCAGCGACGGAGTGGCTCAGTGACATAGGAAAAGGGGGACAGCTGTGAAAGTGGCCAGCGACGGAGTGGCTCAGTGACATAGGAAAAGGGGGACAGCTGTGAAAGTGGCCAGCGACGGAGTGGCTCAGTGACATAGGAAAAGGGAGACAGCTGTGAAAGTGGCCAGCGACGGAGTGGCTCAGTGACATAGGAAAAGGGGGACAGCTGTGAAAGTGGCCAGTGACGGAGTGGCTCAGTGACATAGGAAAAGGGGGACAGCTGTGAAAGTGGCCAGTGACGGAGTGGCTCAGTGACATAGGAAAAGGGGGACAGCTGTGAAAGTGGCCAGCGACGGAGTGGCTCAGTGACATAGGAAAAGGGGGACAGCTGTGAAAGTGGCCAGTGACGGAGTGGCTCAGTGACATAGGAAAAGGGGGACAGCTGTGAAAGTGGCCAGCGACGGAGTGGCTCAGTGACATAGGAAGAGGGGGACAGCTGTGAAAGTGGCCAGCGACGGAGTGGCTCAGTGAAATAGGAAAAGGGGACAGCTGTGAAAGTGGCCAGCGATGGAGTGGCTCAGTGACATAGGAAAAGGGGGACAGCTGTGAAAGTGGCCAGTGACGGAGTGGCTCAGAGAGGGACATTGTGGATTTGCCTCTAGTGGCTTTGTCAAGTAATGGCTGAGGAAGAGTCCACTCCCAGAAGGTAAGAGTGGTGTTTCTTTATTTAAGGTAGTTAATTAACTGAGGCATTGGGTAATAGAGGCATTTGTTAGGGCAGTCCAGTGTTGTAATTGTAGGATGTGGGAAGTGAGGGACAACACATTTGTTGGTGATGACTACACCTTCAAAAGGTGCACCCAGCTGCAATTCCTGATAAACCAAGTTAGTGAACTGGAACTGCAGCTGTAAGAGTCAGGCAGCTGGGTGACTGTCAGGGAGGCAAGAGAAAGAGGCAGTAGGAGCAGAGGAACCCGGTGGCCATTCCCGTCAACAATAAGTATACTGTTGGTAGGGATAACCTACCAGGGATCAGTTGCAGTGGTATTGTCTCTGGAACCAAGGCTGGGCCCTCAGCTTAGAAGGGAAGGAAGGAGGAAAGGAGTGCAGTAGCGCTAGGGGATTTGATAGGGGGGCAGATAGGAGGTTCTGTGGGGGAGATTAAGAATCCCAGGTGGTCTGTGGCCTCCCTGGTGCCAGGGTCTGTGTGATATCTCTGATCGAGTTCTCCCAATTCTAAGGAGAGAGGATGAGCAGTCTGATATCATGGTCCATGTAGGGACCAATGATGTGGGTAGGAATGGTGAGGAGGTCCTGCTAGGAGAGTTTAGGGAGTTAGATGAAGCACAGGTCCTCCAGGGTGGTAATCTCAGGATTCCTAACCATGCCACATGCTAGTGAGGCCAGAAACAGGAAGATAATGCAGGTAAATGTGAGGCTAAAGAGATGGTGCAGGAGGGGGAGCTTTAATGATTCTGGATCATTGGGCTCTGAAAGGGAAGGTGGGACCTGATCTGATGGAATGGTTTGCACCTGAAATGGAGGGGCACTAGCATCCTTGCTGATAAGATTGCAGGGGGAGGGAAACCAGAATGTTAGAGCAGATAGTGAGGTGGAGAACGGTAAGGGTCTTGTGAAGATTGCATGTAAAGACAGAAAGCAGAGGTCTGTACATGATGGAAATGATGTATCTATTTCAATGTGAGGAGTGTTGTTGGTAAGGCAGATGATCTTAGTGCGCGGATTTGCATGTGGGATTATGATGTTATTGCTATTAGTGAGATTTGGTTGCAGGAGGGGCAGGACTGGTAGCTCAGTATTCCGGGGTTCTGATGTTTCAGGCGTGATAGAGAGATGAGGGAGGAAGAGTGGCATTGCTAGTTAGGGAAAATATCACAGTTGTGCTTAGACAGGATAGCACTGTGGACTTGCCTACAGATGCCATGTGGGTGGAGTTAAGGAAAGTGAAAGGTGTGAGCACACTAATGGGCTTGTATTGTAGACAACCCAATAGTCTGAGAGAATTGAAGGCACAAATCTGTCAAGAGATAGCACGCCATTATAAGAAACAGAAAATTTTGATAGTAGAAGATTTTAACACAATGACTGGATGGCTTGGAGTTTGTCATATATGTACAGGAAAGTTTTCTAATTCAATATGAAGAGGTACCAATGAGAGAGGATGCTATACTTGATCTCCTATTAGGGAACCAGGCATATCAGGTGGCAGGAGTATATGTAGGGGAACATTTAGGTTTTAAATTACTAATGGATAAGAATAAGCCTGGTCCTCGAGTTGAGTTCTAAATTGGAGAAAGGCCAATTTTGTGGAAATGAGGAAGGACCTAAGAAGAGTCGATTGAAAGAAGCTGTTTTCTGGCAAGGATGTGTCTGGCAAGTGGAAGGCCTTCAAAGGCAAGATTTTGAGGGTGTGGTGTTTGTTCCTACCAGGATTAAAGGCAAAATTAACAGGCACAGGGGTTCTCAAGGGAGAAGTCTCAAGGATCCTCCATCTCTTCCACCATCATCATATATTCCCTCGGGCCTTGAGGGAGACAAGTGTTAAAAAAATTGTAAGGGGTCTGATGGATAGACTCAAAATGTCCTTAGTCACGGGAGAGGTGCCATAGGATTGGAAAGTAGCTCATGTTGTCTCGCTGCTTAAGAAAGGCTCCAAAAATAAACGAGGAGGGAGAGAGGGGGGTGGAGGAGGGAGAGAGGGGGGTGGAGGAGGGAGAGAGGGGGGTGGAGGAGGGAGAGAGGGGGGTGGAGGAGGGAGAGAGGGGGGTGGAGGAGGGAGAGAGGGGGGTGGAGGAGGGAGAGAGGGGGGTGGAGGAGGGAGAGAGGGGGGTGGAGGAGGGAGAGAGGGGGGTGGAGGAGGGAGAGAGGGGGGTGGAGGAGGGAGAGAGGGGGGTGGAGGAGGGAGAGAGGGGGGTGGAGGAGGGAGAGAGGGGGGTGGAGGAGGGAGAGAGGGGGGTGGAGGAGGGAGAGAGGGGGGTGGAGGAGGGAGAGAGGGGGGTGGAGGAGGGAGAGAGGGGGGTGGAGGAGGGAGAGAGGGGGGTGGAGGAGGGAGAGAGGGGGGTGGAGGAGGGAGAGAGGGGGGTGGAGGAGGGAGAGAGGGGGGTGGAGGAGGGAGAGAGGGGGGTGGAGGAGGGAGAGAGGGGGGTGGAGGAGGGAGAGAGGGGGGTGGAGGAGGGAGAGAGGGGGGTGGAGGAGGGAGAGAGGGGGGTGGAGGAGGGAGAGAGGGGGGTGGAGGAGGGAGAGAGGGGGGTGGAGGGAGAGAGGGGGGAGGAGAGAGGGGGGAGGAGGGAGAGAGGGGGGAGGAGGGAGAGAGGGGGGAGGAGGGAGAGAGGGGGAAGAGGGAGAGAGGGGGAGAGGAGGGAGGGAGGGGAGGAGGGAGAGAGGGGAGGAGGGAGGGAGGAGGGAGAGGGGGGGAGGAGGGAGAGGGGGGGAGGAGGGAGAGGGGGGGAGGAGGGAGAGGGGGGGAGGAGGGAGAGAGGGGGGAGGAGGGAGAGAGGGGGGAGGAGGGAGAGAGGGGGGAGGAGGGAGAGAGGGGGGAGGAGGGAGAGAGGGGGGGAGGAGGGAGAGAGGGGGGGAGGAGGGAGAGAGGGGGGGAGGAGGGAGAGAGGGGGGCGGAGGGAGAGAGAGGGGGGAGGAGGGAGAGAGAGGGGGGAGGAGGGAGAGAGAGGGGGAGGAGGGAGAGAGAGGGGGAGGAGGGAGAGAGGGGGGAGGAGGGAGAGAGGGGGGAGGAGGGAGAGAGGGGGGAGGAGGGAGAGAGGGGGGAGGAGGGAGAGAGGGGGGAGGAGGGAGAGAGGGGGGAGGAGGGAGAGAGGGGGGAGGAGGGAGGAGGAGGGGAGGAGGAGGGAGAGAGGGGGGGAGGAGGGAGAGAGGGGGGGAGGAGGGAGAGAGGGGGGGAGGAGGGAGAGAGGGGGGGAGGAGGGAGAGAGGGGGGGAGGAGGGAGAGAGGGGGGGAGGAGGGAGAGAGGGGGGGAGGAGGGAGAGAGGGGGGGAGGAGGGAGAGAGGGGAGGAGGGAGAGAGGGGAGGAGGGAGAGAGGGGGGGAGGAGGGAGAGAGGGGGAGAGAGGGAGGGGAGAGAGGGAGGGAAGGAGGGAGAGAGGGACGGGAGGAGGGAGTGAGGGGGGAGGAGGGAGAGAGGGGGGGAGGAGGAAGAGGGGGGAAGGAGGGAGAAAGGGGGGGTGGAGGAGGGAGAGAGGGGGGCCTGATTAAGATCAGTCAGCCTGGCTTTTTATGTGGTAGGTCATGTAAAGTTTTTTGAGTAAGTTACCAAGAAGGTAGAGATTTTTGAGTAAGTTACCAAGAAGGTAGATGAAGGAAAGACTGAATGTTGCCTACATGGACTTTAGTAAGATCTTCGACAAGGTCCCACAAAGGAGTTTAGTTCAGAAGGTTAAGGCAAACATATTTTATTGTTAGCGCAAACATATTTTATTAGCTTACAATTAATGGCCAGTATCTACAATGGTCTTCAGATAAAGTGGAGGTAAGGCGGGAAGCAGGGTTTAAATTGGGACAGATGGGGGTGGATCCAAGGAGGGGCTGATTGACTAATCTACCTATAGACAGTGAATTCCAGTTCACTGCATTCACCCCTTCCTTCAGAAGAGTCCATGTGGGCGAAAACCGAGACCATGTTCAGCAACACGAGTTTTTTACAATTATTTGCAAGTTGAATCTGTCTAGGGTCCTGGTTATTCTGGTCGAGCACCTTGAACTGGTGGACTTTGCTCTTCCAGAACTTCCTGTGTGTCTTGGATTCTGGGACTGAAATGGGGACTTGGGGGTTCAGAATCCGATGGTTGTGTGGTTGGAACCAAGTCATCTGAAACCCTGTGTAGGGTATTTGGAGGTTCCAAGCCTATTGTTCGTGATTGTTGCTTCTCAGATTGGAGGCCTGTGATAAGCAGTGTTCCTCAGGGATCTGTGTTGGGACAATTGCTGCTTGTTGTCCATATCAATGATCTGGATGATAGCATGGTAAATTGGATCAGTAAGTTTGCTGATGAGACAAAGATAGGAGGTGTGATGAACAGTGAGGAAGATTTTGAAAGCTTGGGAGAATAGGCCTGTAAATGGATGTAAATGCAGAAAAGTGTGATGTATTGCATTTTGGAAGAGCAAATCACGGAAGGACATACACTGTAAGTATAGGGCACTGAGGAGAGCGGAGGAGCAAAGAGATCTGGGGATACAGGTACATTGTTCCCTGAAGGTGGCAGCACAGGTAGATGATTGTAAAGAAAGCTTTTGGCATCTTGGCCTCTACAAATCAAAGAATTGAGTATAGGAGTTGGGAGGCCAAATTTGGAATATTGTGTGCAATTCTGGTCACCTAGCTACAGAAAGAATATCAATAAAATTAAATGAGTGCAGAGAATATTTACTAGGATGTTGCCAGGTCTTCAGGAGTTGAGTTACAGGGAAAGATTAAACAGGTTAGGACTTTCTTCCTTTGAACAATGAGGGGAGATTTGATAGATGTTTACAAAATGATGAGGGATATGGACAGAGTAAATGCAAGCAGGCTTTTTCCACTGAGATTAGGAGTGATAAATATGAGAAGACACGACTTTAGGGTGAAAGGGGAAAGATTTGGGGGGGAATCATTAGAGGGAACTTCTTCACTCAGAGAGTGGAATGAGCTTCCATCTGATGTGGTACATGGATGGGAGAGATCTGGAGGGTTATGGAATGGGAGCAGGTAATTGGGATTAGCAGAAAATGGTTGGCACAGACTAGAAGGGCAGAATGGCCTGTTTTCTATGCTGTAGCATTCTATGGTTCTAGGAAGGAAGCACAGATATTATAGCGACCCAGGTTAAAATAGACACTACTGTCAGGAGTTTGTTTTTTCCATGTCTGTGTGTGTTCCCTCCAGGTGCTCCAGTTTCCTCCCATCCTTCAAAAAGTATGGGGGTTGTAGAGGATTGGGATTATTGGGTGGCAATGGCTCGTGGACTGGAAATGCCAATTACCATTTTGCACAATTAAATTGCTTCTTCCCACAAGGTGTGAGAGTGATGAACAGTCTCTGGTAACCCAGTAAATAATCCCCGAATATTTATACATATTAATTTTTTTTAAATAGAGAGAGAGAGGGAGGGGGCGCGCGGGCGGGCGGGCGGGCGCGCGGGCGAGAGGTGTGTGTGTGATAATTATATACCTTGTATTATGAATATATGGGTGTGCACTATGATCCAGAGAAATGCTGTTTTTTGTGTTAAGTTTATTCAGTCAGATAATAATAAACTTAATAAGCCACAAATCTTCTTCTAGTTCTACTGAGCCTGGTCCACAGAAGTTTTAGTCTGGAGCTTTCGGCTCCAATTTGTCCAAATTGACCACAGTATTCAAAGGGTAGTTGGGAATGGGGTGTTATTTTGACTGCATGTTTGTGACCAGTAGTATTCTGCAGGGCTCTGCTGGGACCTGTGTTGTGTGTGTAAATGCTTTGAATAAAAACGTATCTGTGCTGATTAGTAAGTTTATAGACTACATGAAAATGGCAGAGTTGTGGACAGTAAAGAAGGATGTCAAATTGTTGGAAATATGGACAAAGAAATAGTAGATGGACTTTAATCTAGACAAGAAAGAGATGTTACACTTTGATAGGTCAAATGGAAGAGGAAAGTTTACATAATTCTTAACACTATTGATGTACAGGGGTCTCTAGAAAAACAAGGCCATAGCTCCCTGAAATTGGCAACACGTAAAGAATTACAACATTCTTTAAGATGCCTCTTAACCACGGAGATACATCCAAGGATATTTAGATTCTAGAAAGTTGAGAAAACAATATTATCTCTTTAATTGGTTGAATTGTCTGGTTGATTTTAATTTCTTATCTGAATTTTCAATTAAAAATTGTAATTTTCAAACAACTCTGATTAATACTTTGCTGCCAAATCACTGTTCCATTCCTATCAAATTGCTTTTGATATGATGGTTCTAGTAATGATCCAGATGTTGTTGCCAAACTAATGGTAACATTCATAGAACTCACTTCTCTTGAATGCATAAGTCATTCAGCAACTTATGGTGAGGAGAGAAATCCTGTGAATGCAAAAGGCCACAGGAATCATTAGTCATTTCCTTATGAAAGTACAGCTTGCTCTGAACCTTCCACATGTATTATACAATTTAAATGATAATAAAACACTACAGAAAGTTTCGGATGTTATTTAATGCTGGGGAATACAGTTAATGAGAAAACTTCTGCTGCTTTATTATGGTTAACTTTCCTTGCCCAGAAAGGATAGCCTTAACCAGAGAGTTCTATTATCATTTTTTAGAAAGTTTAATTTTGTCACATTTATTGATTTCTTTTTTTCTGGGACTTTTTACTCTCTCTTAATCCAACATTCTTTCCATTTTTCATTCCTCATTCTGTGTCTGATTTGACCATCTTTCAACCTTCTCCATTTTTTTCTCTCTCTAAATCCAGTCAAGCAAGCAGACCCACTTTTCCATCAACCATTTTAACTTGATGACTTGCACTTGCAACTTGGGGGGGGGGGTTGGGAAAAAATGAAAGCTGAAGGGAATTGGAATCAGTCTAACAGGACATTGCCTCACTTTTGAGGATTATTTCCTCACATCTCTCAGCATTAACAAATGGACCTTCAGTTTTGTTCTATCAGTTTTTGTCATGCGTGGTATGATTTTTTAAAGCGTCTAAACAGTCTTTAAGCTTCTATTGCATATACCATTGCAAATTGCTAGTTTACAAACATTTAATAATTTTCCCTAACATCCAAATAATTTTCAGCTGTCAAATACAACCATCTCTGGGTAAAAGGGTGAAACATGTATTGTCACAATTTCTAACTATATTTAAAGATTAACTTTGTAATTTTGTTGATGGCAAATTTAAATAAAGATGTAAATTCCTCCAACGAATAAAGAGGAAAAAAAGATGCATTTATAGATCATATTTCACAACCTTAGCATGCTGTTAAACACTTCACAGCCAATGGAAAAATGTTGCAGTCAGTTACAGTTTAATCTTCTTATTTTCTGGCAAAACTGATTTCCTTCCTTGGAAATCTTAGCCAGAAGCAAAGATCTGTGAAGTTGCTGCTGCAGTAACTTTACAAAGTAAATCTGAGAATTTTACTTTGAAATAGCAACTGATAATGATAACTTTGGACGTTTGGATGATATTTTGGGCATTGCAGCTGTAGATAACAGGAGTTTTCTGATGTAATTCAAGTTCATTGTCACTGAGGTACATGAAAAGCTGTGTTTTGCATGCAATCTAGCAATCGATCTATACACAAGTAGAGGAAGAATACAGGGGTGGCATGATTGGTGTAGCAGTTGGCTCAATGCTTTTGCAGTGCCAGCAATTTAAATCCTGTTCTGTCTGTAAGGAGTTTGTACGTTCTCTGTGTCTGCGTAAGTTTTCTCTGGGGGTTCCGGTTTCCTTCCACTGTTTGAAACATACTGAGGATTTAGGTTAATTGGGCAGCAAGGACTCGTTGCCTGAAATGGTTTGCTACTGTGCTGTATGTTTAAATTTAAAATTTATGTCTAAATATTTTTTTAAAATTTAAAATCGAGTGCAGAGAGTGGACTTACAATGAGGGATCAGTTCAAATGCAGTAAGGACAATATTACTTCACCAGTGTGAGGATTGTTCATTAGTCTGATAGTAGTGGGAAAGAAGCAGTCTTTGAACCTGGTTTTGCACAATTTCTTCCCAATGGGAGGAGGGAGAAGGGAATGTGGCTGTGGTGGGATGTGCTTTAGTTGATTTTATGAAGCATTAGGAAGTGTGGATGGAGGAAAGTGAGGTTTGTGTGATATTTGAGCTGCATTTGCAGTTTCTTACAGTCTTGGGTGGAGTGGCTTCAATACCATGCAGCAATGCATCCTGGCAGGATACTCTTGATGGTTCATCTGCAGAAGTTATTGAGGGACGCTGGGAACATGTCAAATGTCTTTAGGCTCCTGAGAAAGTAGATACTTTAGAGAGCCTTCTTGGCCATTGTTTCATCTTGTATTCATAGGTGAGTTCTTAGACAACACATGGATAAAGGAAAAGGTTCTTTAAAGTTGATGTAAATAGCAAATGTGGAATGCCAAGAGGATGAACGCCTCCACTACAGATGTAATATACTGCAGTCTCCTGCTCCGTGTCAGCCCCTGTTGGAACCCAAGTATAATCAAACAGAGCTATAATCCTTAAGGCATTACTAGTTGCACTGCAACCATGATCGCAATCATTACATCTCTCTTTCTTGAAACAAAAGTACCTTATTTTTATCTGACATTTATTCTTTATATAACTCTGTAATTTTAACTTTAACACCAGGACCTTCCATTTTTGTTATTATCAACATTGTTAACACTTTTTAACCTTGTTTTGTGTGTTCACATTTACATACACTAAAACTTGAAGAGTGAATAAGATAGTACTACTTTATTCTATAACAGGAGTCTTTAAAATTGTTCAATGAGTCTCTTGGGAGGATTCACATGTCTTGATGATCTCCTGATTGATTGTCCTTGAATCTGAGTTATTTCCTCAGACGATGTCTTCTCAGATGTGTATCCAGGTTGTTCCAACAGTATCCGTCTTGTCATCTACTGTGGCTGGTCCCATTTGAAGATCTCAATGATTTCTTCTCAGAACAGTATCTTCACCTGTCTGAATGGTGTATGATCTTGGTTGGACTTCACTAAGGACAGGTTCCTTCTGATTGCATAAGTTTGTTTTGTTTTTTTAGCCTTACTTCGTCACAGGTGTAGAGTTCCAGTAGGTTTTTTTTGTTCCTCTGTCAAAATAATACTTTTGCTTTTCTTTCTGTTGTTCTTTGAATTTACTCATTCTCCCCCTTTTTGTTGCTAGGTTTCATCTTAGCCTATGTCCCATAAGGAGTTGTGCTGGTGACATACCACACTCGAGTGGCATTGTGGGGTATACTAGCATGTTCTGGTAGAAGTCTGTTCCACTGTCTTTTGCCTTGTTCATCAGTCTTTTCACTGTCTGTACTGATTTTTTTTACACTAGACTATTGGACTGTGGAAAATGAGGACTTGACATGGTGTGTACAAAGACCCACTTTTTGGCAAACTGTCGGATCTTTGAATTGTAAAATTCGGGTCCATTGTCTGTGAAGATCTCGCTTGCCATGCTATGTCTTGAGAATATGACTTTCATACCTGTTATTACAGCATCTGCAGTGGTGGTGTTCAGTTTACACACCTCTGGATACAGGGGGTAATAGTCTGTGACTTTAGTGGTTCTGAAGGATTGCTTGCTTGATATTTCTGGCATATTGTACACTTTGCACTTCATTTGTTGTATCATTGTTGATTCAAGGCCACCTCTGGTGCTCTTTTCTTATACTTTTTGATTCCGATATGTCCTCCATGGATCCTTTTTAGCATCTTTTTTTCTCAGACTCTTTTGGATAAGGATTTTAATTCCTTTGTAGATGTTGTCTTCAACCTCTGATAATTCCACCCTGCAGTTCCAGTACTCTGAAACGTCAGGTGAGCAGTCCTGCTTCATGTTGGGCCATCGATCCAAAATGTTTTTCTCAGTTGTCTCAGTGTTTCATCTTTGTTTGTCTCTGACTTTGAGTTCAATTTTTGCATCTGATATGGGCAGTGCACTTGTCATCATGTCCACAAAGGCATTCACATCTTCATCTATTTTGGTGTTTGCGGGCTCTCTTGTGTGAACAGCTCTAGACAATGTGTCTGCTGTGTACATTAGCTTACCCAGAGTGTACACCACATTCAGTGTATAGTATTGCAGCCTAATTATCATTCTTTGTATTCTCAGTGGACATTCATTTAATGGCTTTTGGAACAATGCAATGCAGTCTGTCTCTAAACTGATTGCTTGTCCTGACATAAACTGATGAAATCTTTCACAGGTATATGTGATGCTGAGCAGCTCCTTTTCAATTTGAGCGTATCACATCTCCATGTCTGTCATTGAGAGTGATGCATACGCAATAGGTTACCAGTCATCATATTTTTGCAGAAGAACTGCACCGAGCCCACTATGTGATACGTCTGATGATACCTTGATGGGTCTCATTGAGTCATAAGACCTCAGAAATGGTTCCTCTGTGAGAAGTTTCTTTAGTTCCCTCCATGACTTTTCATGCTCATGATCCCACTCCCATTCAATGTTCTTTTCTGTTAGTCTTCTCAATGGAGCCATCTTTTCTGAGAGGTAGGATATGAATTTACCCATAGAGTTGACCATTGCATTAAACCTCTGTACATCCTTTTTGCATTTTGGCCTTGGCATGTTTCCATTGGGGGACACCTTTTTGGGATCTAATTTGATGCCCTCACTGCCAATATTATCTCCTACAAATGTTAGTTGTGTAACCCGAGCTGGCATTTCTCTCTATCCAGCTTCAGGTATGCTTTCCTTGTTGCTTCCAGCACTTTCCATAGTCTCTCATCATGCTCTATTCTCGTGGTTCCCCATTCTATGATGTCTTCCATTGAGGTATAAATTCTGTCCAGGTGCTCATAGACCATATGGATAGTTTTGTGATACACTTCAGGAGCTGAGGCAATTCTGAATGGTAACCTTATGAACCTGGATCTGCCAAATGGATTATTGAACGTGCAAAGTCTCGAACTTGCTTCATCCAATTTCAACTGCCAACATCCTGATGATGCATCTAACTTGCTGAAAAGCTTTGCATTTGCAAACTGTGACATGATTCCTTCATGCTCGGAAGCTTAATGTTTTCTCTCTTTATAGCTCTGTTTAGATCTCTTGAATCCAGGCAAATTCTAAGCTTTCATTCTTTTTGTCCACAATGATGAGTGAACTCACCAACTCCATTGGCTTATCTATTTTTTGAATCATGTTCAGTCTTTCCATCCTGTCCAACTCTGCCTTTAGTCGCTTTTGAAGTACAAATATAACTTTTCTGCATGGATGTACGGGTACACAATACTTTATTCGGAACCCTTGGGAGACAGTGTGTTCCAAATTTTGGATTTTTCTGGATTTTGGAAAGCCAGATTTAAGCCCACCTAAATTGTGCTGCTGTATCCATCCCCAGCCCCTTCCAGTCGTGCTGCCATCTTCTCCACCCCACCCTCGTCTGCCTAACTAGTGCTGCTGGTCTCCCCCCTCGACCCCCCCCCCCCCTGACTCGTGCTATCAGTTTCTTCCCTCACCCACCCAACTTTGCTGCCGGTTTCTCCCCCTCACCCTCCCGACTCGCACTGCCGTCACTCTCCCCACTTGCTGGATTTTGGAACTTCCTATATTTTGGATGTCTGGATAAAGGATTGTGTACCTTTATTATCAGTGGCACATGTTTATCTACTCTAATCGTGTGTTCTCCTGGAAGGCAGCCTAAACTGAAATAGATCATTGTACTCTTTTATGAGTTCGTCATAGAATGTCTCTCCTTTGCTTTCCACAATGAGGACTTTTTTTAAACCAGGTTCAGTTTCTCACAGGCTGTTGAACCTGTATGTCATTTGGTACCACAATAAATACTAGCATATGCTCTTTGTCCTTGTGTTTCATTTTGACCATGCATTCTCCTTGCACTGGTATATCAGTACCTGAATATCCTGTCTACCTTCACTTTAGTACCATACATCTTTGGTCTGCATCTAATCTTCTTATATTCAGTCTCTGATATTACATTAATTTGTGCTCTAGTATCCAATTTAACTGAAATGTATATGTCATTCACTTTTAATGTCAACTTCTAGTCTGTTTTCATTCTTGTTTTCAGTCACAACGTCTACATAGAATTCCTCTATCCACTTTCATCTACTCCATGAACCTTGCTTTTCTGCACTTGGTCCCTACAGCAATGGGCATAATGGTTGCTTTTGTTGCACATGTTTTACCATATGCTGGACACTTATTAGGTAGGTGTTGTGTATCACATTGACGACCTGGCTTTTGATTGTCCCTTTCATTTTTGTTCGCTGGCCATGTCTCTCTTTCCACTTTGGCACTCTTTTTATTAAATGGTTTATGTTTGTTCTTGCTCACTGTATCCACGTTGCAGTTTGTTTCACTGAACAGCTCTTTTGCCTGCAATTTTACAGTATCTGTAGCCCTACAGAGTACAATGTTTTTTTCTCCAGGTCTATATTTTGCTCCCTTAGCAGTCTTTAGACTATTATCTGGAATACCACCCACAAATTTGTCTTTTATTAGCGAATCGATCAGACCACTAAATTCACATGTTTTGTTTCTGTTTCTTGTGATGGATTATGTTATATATTTCATGTATGTTTTAAAAGGAGATAAATTGTGGATTTTTTTTAGTTAGGAAACAAAAAGATACAAATACTTCACGACACAGATCTCATTTATAATGCCAGAGCTCTGCTCAAGCCAGACAGTCTTTGCTCCGGGTGCCTTTACTAAAACTTTGAAGAATGCTTATAGAGACTTCACAAGTTGGTGTGAATTGGACATGTTGTGGAGTAATGGATTATTTTTTTGGAAAGCAACAGATGAATAAACTCAGAAGATTAGGTCCGGTGCTGCAGTCTATCTGAATGCAGTTTGCTGTTCTAGAACGGTCATGTGGTTTTGCAAGCAGAGTGCGTGCGTGCGTGCGTGCGTGCGTGCGTGCGTGCGTGCGTGCGTGCGTGCGTGCGTGCGTGCGTGCGTGCGTGCGTGCGTGCGTGCGTGCGTGCGTGCGTGCGTGCGTGCGTGCGAATTCAGTTTTATAATTCTACAGTTCAGCAGCAGCTGAGACTGGAACATGACAAGCTGGTAAGCTTGTGGAAAAACCCATTTTGAAGATGGGTTGTGAGTTCTTAATTCAGCCTGGTCAAAGCCCTTGTGGTCCATACAAGAGGAGAGGTCTGGCTTTATAATGTTTCACTTGAAATAAGGGAAACCAAAAAGGAACTCTGTGGTGACCCGAAAGAAAGAGGTTATCATCTGGAAAACCCTGATAAGGCAGTATTCTTTGGCAAGATACTGACGTTGCTGTTCGGAAGGAATCAATTTGTGTCCAACGAGCAATAAATCTGTCTCTGGAAAACCGACAAGAACCTTCCTGAGTGGTAACCATTTACCTTTCAAGCACAAAGCCTGGTGAACTTCATAAATGTTAAATTCTGGGCCCAATATAAGAATTGACTGCAACTAGTGAACTTGGAGGAGTGAAAAGTGAGATAGGACTGTAAATCAAAGAACATTTTTGAACTTACACACACATTACATACATGTGCACTTGGAATTAGAAGGGGGTTAAGTTAATAGTAATAAGTTAAAGTTTGATCCTGATTTTATGTTTAAAGAAAATTAAAAGTAACTTTTGTTTAACTAACCATTTGTCTTGGTGAATTTCTATTGCTGCTGGATTTTGGGGTCATCTGGGCTTATAACATTCTCAATTCAGTCACATACTGATCAATACTTTCTTTCATTTTATGTGCACGTGTGAAAAATCTGTACCTTTCAAATGTCATGTTATGTTTAGGTAAGCAGTAAGCCTCAAACTATTCCATTTTTTTTTTACAGTTTCATTTTGTCTCCTTCAGCAGCAAATGTGAAATTGTTATATAGCTCCAGGGCTTCCTCATCCCATGACATGTATGAAAACTGTCATTTTCACTTTATCACTTTTCTCATCAGCTTTGACTGCCACTAAATACAATTCAAAATGTTGTTTAAATCTGTTCCAATTTTCAGCCACATTACCTACTAGCTGAAGTTTTGCTGGTGGATGTAATCCTTCCATTTTTCTCTTTACTTTCTCTTTGCTGATCAGTTGCTGACTTTTAATTTTCCTTTTAATTTCCTTCATCCCACTTCTCACACCATGTTTCATCTTGTTTTCGTATGTGTGAGTTTTTAGACGACATATGGATGAATAAAAATGTTTTTGTTCTTTAAAGTTGTTGTAAACAGCTCCATGAAGCATGCCATGAGGCTGAAAGCCTCCATTACAGATCTTACATTCTGCAGTCTCCTGCTGGCAGCTAAGTAAAATCAAACAGAAGCTGTAATCCTTGAGGCATTGCTAGTTGCATTGCAACCATGATGACTTTCATTACAGCCATTGCATTGATTGTGGTTGGCTCAGCATGGGTCACTGGAGATATTTATTCCTCAGAACCTAAAGTTGTCTATTATCTCTATCTTAGGGCAGGGAAGTGAGCTCCAAGGGAGACTGGTGATATCACAAGGATGGTAACTCAGGTTAATGTTCAAAGCCACCCATTTTTAAATCTAACACCCTAGAAAAAAGTTAACTCGAGAAATGCCCCAAGTCTTTGTCAATGCTAATAATAGATCCACTGGGATTGAGTTGGAAATGCTTCATTTGATTAACCTTTATGACCTTCACTGAAATGCCCAGATCTTTTCTTTTAATAATTGGTTTCAGTTATTTTTTCTGCAGGGTATATGTATATTCATGAAGAGATTTGACCTTGTAGTGAAATAATGCACTAAATACACAGAGTAACATATGCAAATCACAGAATAAATTTGGGGTTCTTCTCAGACTAGAGAAGTGTCTAATAATGATATACACAGGATCAAAACATACTTTCACATTTAGTTCCATATGTTTTAAAGAGCAGATTGTTCAACATTTGGATTTGTTTTGCTGTTCAATTTGATAAATGGGTGATCTGCCCTCAATTCCATCCATCCTCCTTACTGCTTCACACAAGTGTAATTTTATCTGGTCCCAATATGATGTGAATTTCAGACTTGCACTTGTATGAAGGAATTCCTTCTGACAATAACCTTGAATGGCCTGGCTTTGATTTTAAAGTTCATTATTCTCTTTCTGGATTCTTCCAAGAGGAAGGTTATGTCGATTAGTGTTCAGGATAAGATAGTAAATTTCATTAGATGTTGGCTTTGTAGGAGAAGCAAAAGTGGTAATGAATAACTGGAGGTCTGTGGCTAGTAGTGTGCCTCAGTGATCAGTGCTGGGTCCATCTATAGCAACGACCTGGTTGACAATGTGTTAAAATGGATCAGCAAATTTGCAGATGACATTAAGTTTGGGGGGTGGAGTGGACAGTGAGGAAGGCTTTCAAAGCTTGCAGCGGTATCTGGACCAGGTGGAAAAATGGGATGCAAAATGGCAGATGGAATTTAATGTGGTCAAGTGTGAGGTGTTGCACTTTTCAAGTCAAGTCTATTGTCATCTGATTGTACAACATCATGAAATAGTGTTCTCCAGTCCTCGGTGCAAAACACAATCAGACCTAACATGCATACAGACAACAATACATTTGAAGGGAAAGTATTTTATTTATACAAATAAATGTTTTTTTACAAATGAGAGTCTCAGATGTGAGCAGTTCATTTGGTTGTTTGGCATTCTCACTGCCTATGGGAACAAACTGTTCTTCAGCTTGGTGGTGATGGCTCTGATACTTCCCTGATGGGAGCAGCTGAAAGGTATTATGTGGAGGGTGGAAGGGGTCCTCAATGATTTTGCATACCCTCTTCAGACAACTATCCTGATGGATAATGATGATGGGAAGGAGGTAGACTCCTGTGATTCTCTCTGCCGTTCTTATGGTCCTGTGCATTGATCTCCGATCCATTTCTCTGCAGCAACTGTACCACATTGTGATGCAGCTGGTCAGACACTTGCAAGAGCTTCTATAGAAGGTTGACATAATGGTGGCCAGTAGTCTTGCCCACTTCAGTCTTTGGGAGAACGTAAAAGCATGTGACATAGGTGGTAAATGGTAGAGAACTATTGAGTGTGGCAGAATGAGAAATCTGGGAATACAATTACATAATTCCCTGAAAGTTGCATCACAAATAGTTAGGGCCATAAAGAGAGTATGTTGGCTTCCATAAATCAAAGTATTGAGTAGGAGTTGGAATGTTATGTAGAACCTGTATAAGAGGGAAATTTTTGAGTACTCCATGCAGTTTTGGTTACCTACCTACAGTAAAGATATCATTAAGATTGAAAAAGTGGAGAGAACATTTAGAATCATTTTTTGGGGATGAGAAGCTGAGTTTTTGGGAAGGGTTGAATAAGTTAGGATTTTATTCCCTGAATTGTCAGAGAATGAGGGAAGATTTGAAATAAAATATTAGGTGGGATATGGAAAGCAGGCTTCTTCTGCTGAGGTTGGGTGAGCAAGAACCAGAAGACCTGAATTAAGACTGAAAAGTAAAATGTATAATGGTAACATTACAGATACCTTTGTCATTTAAAGGGTGGTGAGAGTATGGAATGAGCTGCCAGTGGCAGTGATGGATACAGATACGATTTCAATATTTAAGAGAAATTTGGATAGGTACATGGATGGGAAGTGCATGGAGGGTTACAGTCAGGGTGAAAGTCGATGGGGCTAGGTGGAAACAGTCCTGCATGAACTAGATGGGATGAAGGGCCTGTTTCTATGCAGTATTGTTCTGGAAATCATTTCTTTTTACCATTAAATCTTGGTTATTTTTCCTCTTAATTTTTAATATTAACTGGAACTTTACGCTGGTCTTGGCAATAATGCTCTTAGTTAATCCACTTCAGCTTGCTCATATTCTATTAACCCTTTGGACTCCATGGTCCCTGTTTTCAAGGGCTTCAAACAAGTGCTCATGCTTCGTGTCCCCATTTTCTGGGACTGGTTTTATACCCAAACACCAGCTGGTTGGTACTGGCGTTTGTACTGTTCATGGAGCCCGACTGGAGTATATATTATGAAAGGTTAAAATTGGCCAGAGTCCAAAGGATTCAAATTATGCTGTCCCTTCATCTGAAGCCTATGAACCTGCCTCAGGTGAAATGGCTGAACTTTAGTACATTTGGTATAGTCAACAAAACGGAACATTTAATTCCACATTCTTGAAATAGAGACAAATTTTCCAATAGATTTTTTTTTCAAATATATTCTGTATCTATCCTTAAACATTTTATGACATCCATAGCTGCATTCCCAAATATCTTAGTTATCAGTTCTTAGTTTCTCACTTTTACAAAATGCTCAGATCCATTTTAGGTAAAAAGCAAATAGCAATTTTTTATTAGAACATTGAACATAACATCAGTCCTTCATCCCATAAGGTCTGCATCCACCATTATGACAATCAAAACCAATCCCATCTGCCTGAACAAGCTTAATGTCCTTCTATTTCCTGACTGTTTATGTATCCATCTAAATCAGTGGTTTGCAAACTGCCCCCCTAAACTTGCATTCCACCTTAAGCAATCCCTGTGCCATAAGTGCTCTGTAAGGGAATGGTTAAGGTGGTATGTGAGTGGAAAGAAAAGTTTGAAAACCACTGTTTTAATCATAATTAATTGACTCATTATATGCACTGTTTCATAACTCCAAAGGAAATGGACCAATAACAATTTTTCTCAAGCAAAATATTTCCGTAACAATTGGGTCCAGAGCAGTTTTTACCTTCCCTTCCCACTCACATACCACCTTAAGCAATCCCTTACTAATCACAGAGCATTTATAGCTTAGGGAATATTTAAGGTGGAATGTGAGTTTAGGGGAGGAGCAATTTGAAAACCACTATGGTTCTTAAATACCATGACCTTATCTGCTTCTACCACTTCAGGCACCTACCACCCTCTGGGCAAAACAAAAAAAATTGTCATAAATCTCCTTCAAACTTTCTCCTCTCTCCTTAAACCTGTGCCCATCTGTATCCTGGGAAACTTGTGGGAAAAAGACTGACAATCTACGCTACTCCTAATTTTATATCAGGTCATCCCTCAGCCTGGTTAATTTCACCTGCACCTTTTTCAAAGGCTCCAGATTTTTTCCTGTAATGTGATGGCCAGAACTGCACACAATACTGCAAAGGTGGCCCAAAGACCATTTTCTACAGATGCAACATAACTAGTGTTTGTGCTTAATGTCAACCAAGCGTGCATAAGCCTCTTTTTTTTTTTTAACTACCTGAATGTCCATTTAAACAATTCTGAAATACTATAACTTACTTTTGTCCACCAACAGTAAGAATGATGTTGCAACCAACCATAAATATGCATGATTCTCCATTATGTTTTCTTGCACAGCTCGATCAATGGATGTACATACTGATCTAACCATAATCTGATCTTATACTGTTTTTTTTTAAATTAACCCGTGGAGAATTGATCATTATTGCTATGAATCAATTCCACACATGCAGTGATCTGGGAGAGTAACTATATTTTAATCAGTAATCTTGCTTGAGGCTCACTGATGCTATTTTTTACCAGCATGAAAGAAAATGATACACTGCTATAAAATAATGGATAGATTGAAGGTATTGCAAAATAATGTCCATTTCATAATAAAATTACTTTGCAAGGAAATGTATTTTTAACAAGAATCTGTTTCTATCTTTTTGTCAATTAAAATGCTAATTTATTGAGGAATTATAGCAAATGAGGCATTTCAGCTACTGGCTTTCTCATCAGCCTCTATGACCATATCCTTCATCATTGTATTTCATACTGGGAACTTGGTCGAGTAATGACATTCAGTATTGTGGTATGCTTGCACATTGATGTCTGTGACTACCTGAATCATTTGAATGACAGTTTAGTCAAGCTATAACTTGGATTAATGTAGGAATAAATCTATTTAGAATTAGCTATCAGAAATGGATAACAGTTCGTTGCTTATCATAAAACACATGCGATAAAGTATAATAAATGGATGCTGGAGAAATACTTAAGAATTCAGAGACCTGACCAATTGTGAAACACTTGAGCTTAAAATATTTTGCACATAATTATCTGAAAACAAATATCATCGTTGATCTGCACCTTTGCATATCTGCAGAATAAATATTAAGGTGGACAACTTCAATGCAATTTTATAGATGCCTCATTTTGCAGACACTGTACTCAAATGGTGTATGGAATGAATTTTTAGGGACATTAACAGGGAACTAATGAAATGAACTGCTTTATCATTGATGGTGTTAAACCTCTTGAGTATTATTGGAGCAATACCTATTAAAGCATGTACCTGTAGATGGTGAAAACGCTTTGGGGTGGAACAAGTCACATGACTGAAAGTTGTCTGGATCGTGCTGCATAAAGCATAGGCTACTTCCGTTACTGAAGAGTTGTGAATGAAACTGAGTATTATGCAATCATGAATAAATACTCTCACTTTGACCTCGTATTGGAAGGAAGATTATTGATGAAGCAACAGTTATATGGATGGACTGAGGACACTGCCTTGAGAAGCTCTTGGAGTGATGTCATAGGGTAGGATAACTAATGTCTATCAATCACAGACACCTTACATTGTGCAAGGTATAGCCTCCCCTCCACTGAATACATCCATCGACACTTCCTGCTACCACAGTAAAAGCAGTTAATATATTGAAATACTCATCCCACCAAGTTCACACCCTTATCTCCCTCATCCTTTCGACAGGAAGATTCACAAGTGTGAAATCACACACCACCAGATTCAAGGACAGTTCTCTCCATTCTTGATTGAACCTTGCACTGGTAAAATAGTAAAATCATGGAAATCCTAGAGGAACTCAGCAGGTCTCAGTGTCCATGGGAGATAAAGATATATAACTGACATTTCAGGCCTGAGCCCCTTGTCAAGTAAAAAGCAAGCAGGTGCCTGAATTAAAAGGTTGGCAAGGGAAGAATGGGCAGAGGGAGGATATACAAGTATTTAGTATTTGGATAGCCAGGGAGTGATTATGGATAGTCAACATGATTTTGTGTGTAGTAGGTTGTGTTTAACCAATCTTATAGAGTTTTTTGAGGTGGTTACCAGGAAGGTTGGTGATGGAAAGGCTGTGGATTTTGTCTATGTGGACATTGACAAGGTCCCACTTGGGAGGTTAGTCAGGAAGGTTCAGACACTTGGTATTCATGGAGAAATAGTGAACTGGATTTGACAATGGCTGGACAGGAGAAGCCAGAGAGTGGTGGTGGTGAATGATTGTTTCTTAGCCTGGAGTCCTGTGACTAGTGGTGTGACTTAGGGATGAGTGCTGGGGCCATTGTTTTTTTGTCATATATATCAATGATCTGGATGATAATATGGTAAATTGGATCGACAAGTTTGCAGATGACATTAAGATTGGAGGCAATGTGGACATTGAAGAAGGTTTTGAATGTTTACAAAGGGACTTGGACCAGTTGGAAAAATGGGCTGAAAAATGGCAGATGGAATTTAATGCAGACAAGTGTGAGATGTTGCATTTTGGAAGGACAAACCAAGAAAGGACATACACTGTAAATCGTAGGGCACTGAGGAGAGTGGCAGAACATAGGGATCTTGGAATGTAGATACATAATTCCCTGAAAGTGGCATCAAAGATGGATAGGATTGTAAAGAGAGCTTTTGGCATATTGGCCTTCATAAATCAAAGTATTAAGTATAGGAGTTGGGATTGTAGGGATGGATCAATACAGACAAATACAGAATGTTTATGATAAAGTTATATAAGACATTCGTGAGACCAAATTTGGAGCATTGTGTGCAACTTTGGGCTCCTAACTACTGGAAAGATGTCCATAACATTGAAAGAGTGTAAAGATGATTTACTAGGATGTTTCTAAGACTTCAGGAACTGAGTTACAGAAAAAGGTTAAACAGATTAGGACTTTATTTGCTGGAGTGTAGAAGAATGGGGGGAAATTTGATAGAGGTATTAAAAATTGAGGGGTCCAGACAGTGTAAATATACAAAGAATTTTTCCATGGAGGATAGGTGAGATAGAAACCAGAGAACATGGGTTAAAGGTAAAAGAGGATAAGTTTAGGGGGGGCATGAGGGGGAACCTCTTCACACAGAGAGAAGTGGGAGTGTGGAATTAGCCACCAGCTGAAGTGATGAATGCAAGTTTGATTTTAACATGTAACAAAAATGGATGGGAGAGGTATGGAGGGATAAGGACTGGGTGCAGGTCAGTGGGACTAGGAAGAAAAATAGGCACAAACTAGAAGGGCCGTAGGGGCCTGTTTTTATGCTGTAATATTCTCTGGTTCTATTGAATACAGGTCAACAGACAAAAGATGTTGATTGGATATGGATGGGACATAGGACAGAGGAAAGGTGAGTGTTAAATACAGAGGAAACTTGAACACTGCACGACTAATAGAGCCATATCACACTTGATTGGTGAGCATGCTCAGTGAGACAATGTATTCATACCTGACCAGTAATCTAATGTTTATTAAGACCTCCGATGGTACAACTGAGAACATAACATGGTGGCAGTTGTGGGATTGACAGAAACCCACATCATATAGGAAAAAAAATCCCTATAAACCAAAATAAACATGAAGAGAAGGAAACAAAAAAAAAAAACAAAAATACCATTACCTGACGACCAGAGCTGGAGAAGAAAATGGCCACAGCAGTAGCATTGCAGCCGGTAATGGACGGGGAAGCCGACGACATCATAGAGGCTTTTAAAAAGTTCAAGCAGAAGTGCAACCTGGCATTCAAAAGTTTCCTCAAGGGAATCACACCAGAGGAAAAGGTTATTTATATCATTCTTTGGATGGGGGAGCAAGGACTAGACCTGTTTAATAGCTGGAAGCTGGCTGAAGGGAAGGAAATAACCCAGAAAGGATGTTAGAAATAATTTCTTCTCATCTGGAACCAAAATCCAATCATAGAATAAAGCGATACGAGATCCAGGAATTAAAACAAGAGCCTGAGGACTCGGTAGATAATTTCCTCACAAGGTTAAAGAACATTGCAGCAAAATGCAAGTTCAGAGAAATCGAGGAGAGAACAGTTGACCAACTAATCTGGGGAAGGGCTCATCCTGAAGGCCAGAAAGCTCTCATAGGAAAAGACCACTTGAAACTAGCAGATGCTGTAGACGCAGCTAGGGCCTTTGAGGCCACTAGGAGACAAATGCAATCCCTCTTCATGCAGGCCAACATGCAGCACAGAGATAGAAGGGTCAATGCCATAAAGCACACGCAGAGAAAGTTGCAGACATCCGAGAACTGCAGGAGGTGCGGCAGACTACACCCCCTCGATGACTGTAAGAAATGCCCCGTGTATGGTTCGAAGTGCAGAACCTGTGGGAAGGTCAATCACTGGAAAAAAATGTGTAGGTCTGACACGAACAGAGAGAGAAACCAAGAATACAGAAGCAAAATACACCACGTCGAGGGAAGTGACAGCATTGACTCCAACTCACTGACGCTTGGCATCGAAACAATACTCCTCCATAAGACATCCAAGAAAGAAAAGGAAAATAAAAATGAATTGCACACCATGATCCAAGTTTAAAAAAAAAAGATTGGAAACAAACTAACAACATTCAACTTTATTTTCAAGTTGGATACTGGATCACAAAGCAACATCCTCCAGCTTATACTGTACCGCCAAATGTTCCTTGAGTACATAAAGAATGGGTACCCAGAAGAAGGCACACTAGAAGCCATAAATATCACATTCACAACCTATGGTGGCCCCGTGATTAAACAACTAGGAAAAGTCCAAATAAAAGGCAGACATAAAGGAAAAAGCATCATATGCACATTCTTTGTGGTTGATGCCGATGGACCAGCAATCCTAGGCCTGAATAATTGTCAGGAATTACAGCTAATCTCTATAAACAACGAGATCAGGGAAAATAAAATGTCCAAGAGGATCAATAGCGACACCCTGCTTGAGCAACGCCCTCCGATCACAAATAAGGCCGAGCTCGTGGACATATACCCTGAATGCTTTGATGACACAGTCGGGTGCTTTGGGAACTTTGAATACCACATTACTATAGACCCAAAATACAAACCAATAATCCATGCTCCACGGAAGGTGGCAATAGAGTGAAACGAAAGCTAAAGGAGGAGCTGGAAGAAATGGAAGAGAAACGAGTAACAGCATAAGTAGTAGAGCCAACTGACTGGGTAAACATAGAAACATAGAAACATAGAAGATAGGAGCAGGAGTAAGGTCATTCGACCCTTCGAGCCTGTTCCGCCATTCAACGAGATCATGGCTGAACTTAAAGTTCAGTACCCCGTCCCCGCCTTCTCTCCGTAACCTTTAATATCCTTATACTGAAGAAATAGATCTAATTCCCTCTTAAATATATTTAATGAACCTGCCTCTACTGCCCTCTGTGGCAATGAATTCCACAGATTCACCACCATCTGGATAAAGAAATTCCTCCTCATCTCGGTCCTAAATGGTTTGCCTATTATCCTCAAACCATGGCCCCGGGTTCTGGATTTTCCCATCATTGGAAATGCAAACTTAGAGCAAAGTCAGCAGTTTACTGGATAGGCATATACAAGGACATTGAAAACAAGGTGGCTACATGCATTTCCAACAATGGAGTCATCTTCCTGCATGCTCCCTCCATTGAAATCAAAAGGCTTTCCAAATCAGGTTCCAATTCTTGGGAACACGCACCTTCTTCCAGAGAACGAGTAATTCCAGCACCATCCTTCATTTGGTGAGCAATTGGTTTTTTTTTCAGCCCCCACAGGCGATCTTTGGGGTTCAGGCAATGAAGAAATTGAGCCTGGGGCTGTTTCAAGTTGTCTCGGCCCCATTTTTCTTCGCGAATTAATGAGAAAACAACCAGATTCGGGGGGAAACCAGCGGCGACCCCCTGAGGAAGTCGGGGTTCCGTCGCTGGGAGTCCAGACCCACAGTAAAACTTTTAAAATGCCTTCTGTTGAGTTGCAGCAGGAGCTGCAGTTACCTTGTTCTGCCACCATGTCAGAGAGAGCAGAGCTGAGATTTACTGATTCACAGTGTATGCAATTAAATGCAGTTATTCAAGCTGTTATAAAACCTTTGTTGACATCTCAAATGAATGAAATGGTTCAAATGAATGCTGGTATAAGTTCAGAATTAAATATGGTTAAGACACGTGTGGATGCATTTTGTGAAGAATTTTTAAAAAAAAATTCAGACTGCTTTTTTGAACTGTAAACAACAAGTGACTTCTAACACAGAAAAAGTGTTGAAGGTGGAAAAATCAGTCATAGAATTAGGAGATCATGAGAAGGAATTAGAAAGAAAAATAGATTATTTGGAAAATCAAAGCAGAAGGAATAATGTGAAAATTGTTTTTACCAGAAGGTATAGAAGGACAAGATTCTCTTCGTTTTTTTTAAAGACTGGATTCCGCAAATATTAGGGCAAGAATTTTTCTCTGGGGGGATTGGCACTGGAAAGAGCCCATAGAGCTTTAAGAAGAATACCCTCAGCTGGTCAACCCTCGAGACCGGTAATAATTCGATGTCTGAGTTATTTGGATAGAGAAGCAATACTTCGACTTGCAGTACAAATGTGAGACAACGCAAACCCCATTATCGATTCAGAATATCAGAGTCTTTTTTTAATCCTGATCTGAGTCAAGATGTTATTCAACATTGACATCGATTCAATCCAGTTAAAGAAGTTTTGTGGCGTAAAGGTTATAAGTCTACTTTTCGTTACCCTGCAGTGTTGAAGGTGTTTTACGGAGACTATCAATTTCGGTTTTTTGAAACTGATTGTGAAGCAATGATTTTTGCTGATTCATTGCCAGATATAAGAGGACAAAGACGTAGTCCACTATTATCTCCTAAAGAAAAATTTGGTAGCTCTAGAAACGGAAGAAATGGCAGAAATGGGAAAAATGGGAATGGAAAGAGTCTACCTCCTTCTGAAATGGGATCTTCGAGATTGGAGTCTTTTTTGGATCAAAAGAAGAAATTTCTTATTCTATTTTTCTTTTGTTATTATGATATTTTGATGTTACTGATTGTTTGGCTGGGGAGGGAGAGATTTGCACTAAGTTCCTTACTAGTCATCATCCACTGGTGGGTGACCCACACCCAATTTTTAGGGGATTACTACCTTTTCGTAGTTTTTTTGGGGGGGCGGAATTTTCTTTTTTTTCCCCTTTTTCTTTATTTTTTTAATTTATTTTTTTTAATTTTTAGTTGTTAATTTGTGATTTTTTTTTGGAGGGCCTGTATACATTGAGTTGAGTTTTTATATAAAGATATTATTGGTATTTAGTAATAATAGTAGATATGTCAAAGTTGAGGTTTGCTTTTTTAATGTTCAAGGATTAAATAGATGGATTAAATGTAAGCGAGTCTTGGCATATATTAAGAAAATGAAAATTGATATTGCTTTTTTACAAGAAATACATTTGAATGTGAAGGAAAGTGTGAAATTAAAAGGGATTGGGTTGGGCATGTATATTCTTCTTCATTTAATTCTAGAGCTGAAGGTGTAGCAATTTTGATACATAAAAATTTATATTTTGAATTACAATCAATGGAAGAAAAGGCAGGATGTATTCTTAAATTGAATTGTAAGATTTTTAGTGAATTTTGGACTTTACTTAATATTTATGCTCCAAATGCAGATGATGAAGTATTTATTTTGAATGCATTTTTATGTTTGGGTCAAGCTAATAATATTTTAGTTGGTGGTGATTTTAATTGTGTTTTGGAACCTTTATTAGATAAATCTCTGAAGAAAGTTTAAAAAATCCAAGATGGCAATCCAGGTTCAAGCATTGATGAAAGATCTTAATTTAGTAGATATTTGGAGAAGTCTTAATCCGACAGAGGAAGATTTTTCCTTTTATTCATCTAGACATGAATCGTTTTCAAGGATTTACTTCTTTTTAGTATCAGCACATTTACAAAGGAAAATAAAACAAGCGGAATATAAAAGTGGGGTGATTTCAGATCATTCTCTGTTATATTTTACATATGAAACTTCTGAGAAAATTTAAATAGTTTATCGTTGGAGATTTAATACAATGTTGTTAAAATATGGAATTTATTGATTTTTTGAAAAAACAAATTAATTTTTTTTGGAAAGAAAATTCTAATTCTGTTCAAAGTAAGTTTGTATTGTGGGATGCTATGAAAGCCTATTTGAGAGGACAAATAATTAGTTATACTTCTAAAATAAAAAAGAATCGATTAAATCAGAGTCTTGAATTAGAGAAACAGATCGATGAGTTAGAAAAGGAATTTCAGAAAGATGCTACAGAAGATCAGAAAATAGAATTATCTAGGCTGAAATTGAAATATAATACTTTGCAGTCTTATCAATTTGAATGTGTGATTAATCAGACTAAACAACGTCATTACGCATGGGGAGAGAAACCACAAGGTATTGACGTGGCAATTAAAGAAAGAACAGATATTGAGGACTATTAATGCTGTTAGATGGAATTCTCTTATTACTTATAAACCTTGTGAGATTAATTATGAATTTTATAAAAAGTTATATACATCTGAAGGAAAACAGAAAATTGGATTGAATGATTTTTAAAAAAAAATCACAATTGAATTTACCGATATTAGAGGATGGAGATATACAGGAGTTAGAAGAACCATTTACTGATTTGGAAATTAAAATGGCTATCCTGGAAATGCCAAACAGTAAATCGCCTGGTGATGATGGATTTTCGGTTGAATTTTATAACATTTTTAATGATGATTTATCTACAGTGTTTGGGGATGTATTACGTCAAGTTGGAGAACATTATGATTTACCTGAGTCTTGTTCTAGTGCTTTAATTACAGTAATTCTTAAAAAAGATAGAGATCCTTTGAAGGTATCTTCATATAGACCAATTTCATTGTTAAATGTAGATTATAAAATAATAGCTAAAATATTAGTGAATAGATTGGCTAAATTTTTATCAAAGTTGATTCATATTGATCAAACAGGTTTTATAAAGAAAAGATATGCTTCAGATAACATTTTGCACGTGATTAGTTTGATTAATAGATTTTGACAATCTTTAAATCATCCGATGGTGATATCCTTAGATGCAGAAAAAGCATTTGATAGAGTTGAATGGAATTTTTTGTTTAAAGTTGTGAAAAAAAATTAAGTTTAGTCCTTCTTTTATTGGTTGGATTAGGGCTCTATATAGTAAACTGGTAGCTAGAGTATTGATGAATGGTTTGATTTCGGAATCTTTTAAGTTAACTCAATCAACTCATCAAGGTTGTCCTTTATCACCAGCTTTGTTTGCGTTAGTGATTGAACCTTTAGCACAGTTGATAAGACAAAATACACAGATACAAGGTATGAAAGTTTTAGATGAGGAGTATAAAATTAATTTATTTGCTGATGATGTATTGGTGTATTTAATAAACACAGCTCAGTCACTTTTGCATTTGAAGGAATGTTTAATACAATATGGATGTCTTTCTGGATATAAAGTTAATTGGGAAAAAAGTGAAATATTACTAGTAAGTGAGGGAGATTATTCAGTTTATAAGAATATTATTAATTTGAAGTGGACTGATCAAATTAAATATCTGGGTATAATTTTGAATGTTAATTATCAATCTTTATATAAATTAAATTATGCTCCATTAATAAAAAAATTAAAACTGATTTGATTATATGGAAAGATTTACCTATTAATTTAATGGGAAGGATATATACAATTAAGATGAATATCTTTCCGCATATACAATATTTGTTTTAATCTATTCCGTATTTACTTGGTAAAAATTTTTTTCGAGATTTAAATAAAATGGTTAGGGAAATTTTATGGAGGGGTAAATTTTCGAGAGTAGCTTTGAATAAATTAATTTGGAAATATGAGTTAGGGGGATTACGCTTAACACATTTTCGAAATTATTATGAGGCAGCCTAACTTAAATTTATTAGTTCATTGATGGATTTGGTAATGCCTCCTAGTTGGGCTAAAATTGAGATGGCAAGTATTTATGAATTTGAAATACATCAATTTTTGTTTAGGTGTAATATAAATTTGTTACAACAATATAATGTGCCTATACTAAAACATTTAATGAAGTTATGGATAAAGAAAAATAAAATGATAGATTCTAGGGGTAAATTATTGGCTTTGACTCCATTGTATAATAATCAACTTATTTCTTTTTCAATACATAATCAAAGTTTATTGCATGGGAGATTTAAATGTGTGAAAAATTTGGGAGATTGTTTTAAAGAGGGTAAGTTTTTATCTTTTAATCAGATGAGGGAAGATTTTGGTATTGATAAGAATTTTTTAATTTCTTTATTATCAAATTCGATCTTTGGTAAAATGTATGTTTGGTAGAGATATGATTTTACCTAAAATGAGTAAATTTGAGACTTCTCATGAAGATACCAGAGAAGGGTTATATTTCATTTATGTATCAAATATTACAGGATGGTATGGATAAAAAGGGTTGGAATAGATCTAAAATTAAATGGGAAGCGGAAATTGGTTTTATTTTTTCTGAAGAGGATTGGTTAGATATCTGTTATGATAGTGTAACTAGATTGATAAATGCACATTATGCAATGATTAATTACAATTTTTTACATCAATTATATTTGACACCTGAAAAATTTAAAAAAAAAATGGTTTTAATGAATCAGATTTGTGTTTTAGATGTGGTGATACGGTTGGAACTTTTTTTCATGCTGTTTGGTCATGTATACATATACAATCTTTTTGGAAGAAAATTCAATCATTTTTAGAATATCTGTATAAGATTAAAATAGTTTTAGATCCAACAGTATTTTTATTGGGTAGTTTGCAACCTCTGAAAGGCTTGGGATTAGATAAGTTTCAGCTTGCTTTTGTATATTTAGCTTTATCTGTAGTGAAAAAATGTATTTCTAGTACATGAAAAGATACAAATATGATTAATATTAATAGATGGCATAATGAGATTAAATATTGTTTAATAATGGAAAAAATTATGTATGTTTCACATGATAATTATTTTTTATTAATAAGTGGTTGTTATACTCAGAATATTTACATTTCAATTTCTATTGATTAGATTTTAATATGTATATTTAACTTTTTTAATATTTTTTTAATGGCTCTTAGGAGAGTTGGCTGAAGGGGGAATCTTTTATTTTTATTCTATATATATATATATATATATATATATATATAGAATTATTTATATATATATATATATGTTTATGTTTAATTGCTGTATATGTCATATTTGTTTTTTGAACAAATAAATAAAGTTTAAAAAAAAACCCAAAAAACATTACAATAAACATGCACAAACACTACCAGAACTCTTCAGAGTTTAAGAGCCAGTGATTAAAAGCCTGGAGTCCAGCAAATATTGTTGGAAAAGCTGAGATGCCAAGGTCATACATCATTGAGACAGAATCCGGCAGGCAGCTGAGATGAAACAGGACCCACATTCACCCAACACCAGATCTGACACGGAAAGCAACAGCAGTTTCCAAACTTCCAACAACTTGTGAGGGAACATGAGGTGAAACCCCAACCAACAACACCGTAACAACTGAACAGCAAGCAACTGGAGAACCGAGGCAAACAACACCACCACCCACAAGCGCACTAATACCACCAAACCAAACCAACGCAGGAAAGTCTATGAGGTGGAGAAGCAACATCCTACCACCAGTGCGATTTCGTTGAAAAGAATATTAAACTACATTTGTGTAATTAGAATAATCAATTCTATTGGCAATTGCAGGTAAAGAAGCAGTAACAATTTATTTTTGAGAAATTTTAAATCTTCATAAATCTTGTAATTTTTAATGCATTTTTGTTTAAGAAGGAGGGATGTTATATATAGAGGAAACTTTGGACTATTTTATGCCGGAGCATGAACACTGTAAGACTGTAAGAGCCATATCATACTTGAGTGGTGAGCATGCTCAGTGAGACACATTGAAAGAGCCACATCACACTTGAGTGGTGAGCATGCTCAGTGCGACAGTGTATTAATACCTCACCAGTAATCTAATGTGAGTAGGATTTGTGCTGTTAAACTTGCAAGCTTCTTAGTGTTTATTAAGACCTCTGATGATACAATGAGGACATAACAGTGAGAATTGACTGGGGAGGGGTTTGTTATTAGCTTTGTGGAATCCGAGCTAAGGGAAAAGAGGCAGAGGGAAAAGGGAAGAGAAAGACAGAGCTAGAGTAAAGGAGACATTTGGAAAAGTGGGGGGCGGAGGTGGAAAGAGAAACTAGAGAAGTCGATGTTGATGTCATCTGGTTGGATGGTAGTCAGAAGACAGGGTGTGAAGAGGTAAAGTCAAGGTACCTGTGGGAGTTGACCAGTTTGTAGAAGATGTCTGTCAAAAGCTCATCTCCCAAGATGGAAGTAAAATATTAAATTCTGCAGACCCTGTGGTTGGAGTAAAAACACAATGTTGACAGTCTGTTACTGCTGGACTCAAATCTTCCTTCAATAAACTTGTGAGGGGGAAAACAGAAGCAGAAAATAGCTTTAAAGCAATGAAATGGTATGATCAGATGTGGTCAAGGTTGTGCAGTAACCATGGTAGTGGAACTTCTGCTGGCTAGCTCCAGAGATCAATTGTTGGTCACTACTAGTTGCCCCAATAATCATAAAGACAAAGACTGAGGGGAACAATAGGCTTTATTACACACAAGACTTGCTGGCCTGAATCCAAGCTAGGGAAGTGCAGGGAAGGAAGAAGTGACTTGATCTTTATGGCGTGGGTCACAAGGAGGAGTCTAGGAGAGGATGTTATCCAGTGGGTGGGCCAGCCTGTGCCTATACTGGCTATTACATACAATAAACTGTATCATTACATTCACCCCCTCTTTTTAAATAGAGACCCACAAGGAATGATGATGAGAAAAGGAGAGAAAGAAGAAGAAAAGAAAAAAAATGGGTAAAAGAAAACTCTCTCTCTGATTAGAGGTTCAGTCGCACCGGTGACTTCCTCCTTCTACCGGTCTGATGGGGGGCCAGCGTCTCCATGAACTGCTGCTCGGGGTGGGGGGTGGAGGGCTGTCACAGAAGAGGCCAGGGTGGGAACAGTTTGGGTTGGGGCGATGATGGGGGACCCCGGGGGGGATGGGTGGTCCAATGTCTCCTGGTAGGCCGATTCCTGGGGGAAGGAGCCAGGTGGGGAGCCAGGCATCTTGGACTCCAGGATTGTGCTGCTGTGTAGTGTGATCAGATCCATACCCTGGTTTGTGGCAGGCAGGGCCATTTCAGGGTCTCCGGCCCTCGTCAGGTCTTGGATTGGTACAGTGTCCTTGTGGCCATCAGGGTACCTCACAAACACATATTGGGGGTTGGCATGAATGAGGTACACTGCTTTCACCAGTGGATCCATCTTATGGCCCCTGACGTGTTTCTGTAGCAGGACCGGCGCTGGGGTTGCCAACCAAGGAGGGATGGAGGAACTGTTCGCCGATCTCCTAGGGAAACTAAAGAGGAGTTAATGCGGGGTTGTGTTAGTAGTAGTGATCAGATGGCGTTGAGCGCCTCGGGCAAAATGTCCTGCCAGCGGGACATTGGCATGTTTCTAGACCTGAGGGCCAGGATCACCACCTTCCAGACGGTGGCATTCTCCCTTTCCACCTTGCCGTTACCCCTGGGGTTATAGCTGGTGGTCCTGCTGGTGGCTATGCCTCTGGCTAGGAAGTACTGTCACAGTTTTTAACTCATGAACGAGGACCCCTGGTCACTGTGAATGTAATTGGGGTACCCGAACAGAGTGAAGATGCTGCGCAGCGCCTTGATAACTGTCGTTGAGGTCATATCTGGGCAGGGAATCACAAAGGGGAACCTGGATAACTCATCCACCACCATCAGGAAGTAGGCATTCCTATTTGAGATGGGAATGGGGCCCTTTAAATCAACACTGAGTCGTTAAACCATTTCATTACACCTCCAGGGCTGTTCATATGGAATTTGCTTTCTCCCTGTGACTTTGTGGTTTTCTTTGTGGTTGCAAAAAATGCTTGGTTTGAAAAGTAGGCCAAATGGATTACGGGAAATTTTAATAGGGGTGGATGGGATTCCTTTTTGGCCTGTCATTGACTGATTGGGCTGTTCTTTCTGTTCTAAGGAAGTATGGGAATTTAGGGAAAGTTCTTTCACTTGAAATCCAAAACAAAGGGGTTTAACATAGGCACTGACTAATAGAGGACAGGTTTGTGTGCATTCTCCTCATACAGATTTATCTCTCAGACATATTGTCAGAAATTGTGCCTCTGATCAGGAAGTTGAAAGGTTTTGATGAGAGTTTCTTGTATTGGACTCCACTTACATTTCAATGAGGACTTCATTAGTACCAGGTTCTTCAGGGAACAATATGTTTCGGCAAAGATTGAGAAAATCGGGCCCAGAAGCTACATTTTTCAGGATATGTTTGAGAAACTCAGTGGGCCAGTCAACATTCATGGGTAGAAATGGTCAGTCTGTTTCAGTTCAGCTCCCATTATTGACACTTTATCGAGATACAGGGGTGGGATGGTAAAGGACTGCTAAAATGTGAGAAGGTATGCATAGAGTTTAAATTTTAGTGTAGGCAATTAGAATAAATTATTTTTTTCAATGTTATTGAATAATAGATGGAATATTCATAACAATTCTATGCCCTGACTGAGTTTCCAAAGATAAGCACTTGTTAAGAATTTTTCTCTATGTAAGGGGACTTCCCCACAGGACAATCAATGTAGAATAAATACAGAATGCCATTACATTATTCTGAGACTTAACGAGATTATTGACATGAGTCTTTGTCAAGGGTTAGTTTCAATGAATTTTTTTTCCCAACATCAGAATATTAGTACGAGTCTTTCAAGAGAAATGTGGGCATGAATTACAAGTTGTATATAATATAAATAAGTGCATGCGCACACATGCACACACACTTTTAATGTTAGTAAGTGTAGTTTCTAATGCTTTATCTAAAAATACAGACAATGGTCGGTTATTTCATCACCTCGTATTCTAAGACCAGCAATTTTTGTCATGGAATGCATGAGGTAGATCACAGGATGGGCGAGGAGCAGGGGTAATTGAAAATTAAACAATATAAAATATTATGAGAGTCATTTTTGTTTTAAACACTTATTTATCAGTATTGGCATGGAAAAGAAAATAGCTTTTATAAATTCCTTAAAAGTAAATTGCTTCCTAAAAGTGATATACAATAACATAACAATCTGTTGTAGAATTTTGAAGTTATTATAATTAAAATCCTAAAATTCAGTTACTTTTCCAATTTGCATATTTTGGCATACATTGTCAAATAATAATCATATTTGGAATGTAATTATTGATTTATTATATCTGATGCTGCTAATGCCAAAAGTTCCATGGACAGCTTTTCATTTGTGGGATGCCTATTTCCCCCCCACCCCCACTGCCACCCAAAACAGTTTAGTGCTCTCTTCCATTGAGCATTTATTGATGAAGATTAATTTATCATTGAGGCAATAATTCTGAAAAAATCTCTTCAGTGTGTACAAATTTATATTCTTCCACTTTTATTTTCATTGACCTAACTCAGTACAAAAATACCACTAACTCACAAATATACCACTTTCCAGGCAGAGGGTATTTTGTTAGCCAAGGAGATAAACTATTTTTAGGCATTGCACATGGACATGAGTGTTGTAAGTGAAATTTCCTCAACATTTCAAAGTTTTACTTTTTAATTATTTCTTCTGGTTGTTGTCTTTGGGTTGTTTCCATTGTTGCTAATGCTTTCCAGGACATTATGAATCCATATATGGGTATGGGGTGGTTACTAGCAGATATTTGATCATGAAGACATTGCACATCACTGATCTGTCTGAATTTTAAAATACTACTCATGTTTCAAAGGAAACTTTTCCTTTTCTCCTCTTGTGTTTTTGAAAGGAGCAAGAACAAATGTAATTTGATGGGAGATGATTACAACATAGAATACATGAAATGGTAAATATATGATGTATAAAAAAAGCTATCAAATTACTACCAATACCAATCTTGCTTTGAGGTCAGAATAGGCCAATGACATGCCAGATATATGCTGGGGTCTTAACATTTGGAAAGTGTTGGGAGTTAACTGTGGAGCAGAATTTGAATACTTTTTGAATTTCAATTCATATTCTGCCAGCCTACATTCTTTTGGACATAAGGCACAATGTCGTATTACACGGTAGTGTTCCAATTAAATTTTCTGTTCATGGAAAGAAAAAAAAACTCTATAATTTTATTCAATTCCCATATGGTTCCTCTAGAGAGAACTTCTGAACTTTAATTACATTAAAGAGGACTGTAGTGGGAAATGTAATTACTTGGCGAATATTTGAGCAGAATAGAGTTTGAAAGATTTGTCTGAGGAATTCCATTTATGTGACTTTTTCTTTTGATCAGCTTTGGAGCAGGAGGTAGTCTAGGGAGATGAAAAGCTCAGAACATGTCTGTACTATGAAAATATTATTAATATGATCAGTCTGGACTCCTTAGTCATTTTTCCTAAACATTTTACAATCAAATAATTCTTATACAATTTTTAAATCTCTGTTGACTGCCACCAAAGCATAGTAAATGGAACTAAATACTTAAATGTATGAATTTAGTAATTAATTATAAAATGATTAAGTGCATAGAGCCCTTCAAATTCAGAAAATACTCTTCAAATGCTTCACTTGATTTTCTTTTGTATCTACTAAATTATTCTACCATACATCTGTTTTTCAGAGAAGGTACTTTCTACTACCAATTGATTTCTGGATATTCACATGAGGCTCCATTTCCATCTGTTCGAGTTTAGCTTATAGCATGAGGCTTGATGCCTTTAGATGAAAATCAGATGTATGCAAGTTGTCACATAATGATGAAACCTGCTGTTGTTTGCTGCAGGGTAAGACTGTGAGGTGGCATCTGAGCATCAGTGAAATGCCAATCTCATTAAAGGTTTTCGAAATGTGCTAATGTTGTTCCAGGTTTATATTGCATCCTCTGCATTTTGAGTAAGAGTTATTCTGCATCCAAATAAAACCATCTAGTAGCTTCTGAACTAAATTATATTCAATTCTATACATTGAAGTTGAGCTTGCTTGGCACTTGTTATAATCAGCTGAACATCGAGAGGTTGTTTACTGTGTATCATTTGATTTCAACATTTTTTTTTTTAATTGCATATTTTAAAGGGAACAGCTGGCAGGATTAGGACAGCCTGGATGGTTAAGTTGGCTAGAATAAAGTGAATTGCTCTAAGACTATAAGGAAATCAGGAGGGCAAAAAAAGAAGACAGGAGATACCCTTGGTTAATAAGTTAAAGGAAAATCCTTAAAAAATCTATAATTATATTAAATTAGTAACTAGGAAGAGAAAAGGTTCCCTTAGGGATCTGTATGGTTCTCTCTGCATGAAGCTACAGGAGATGGTGAAGTCTTAAATTAATACTTATCAGTGTTATCTACAGTGGAGAAAGTCATTGAAAGGCAATGAGTTCAAGGAAGAGAACAGTGATGTACAGAAACAAGTCAACATTATGAAAGAAGCAAAAACAGAAATGCTGGATGAACTCTTCAGTCTTGGTGTCCATGGGAGGTAAAGATATATCACCAATGTTTTGGGCTTGAGCCCTTCTATGGATTCTGCAAGACCAGCTGAGTTCCTCTAGCATTTCTGTGCTTTTGCTACAATCACCTCATCAGCAGACTTTCGTGTTTCATGACATTATGAAGCGCCAGTGGATAAATCCTTAGGGATATGCAAGGATGTGGAAATCAATGGCAGAAATTGCTGTGGCCCTGACAGTGAATTTTGTATCTTCATTAGTCATAGATGATGTAATGCAGAAACTGGATGGTGGTTAATGTGCCTTTATTTAAGAAGGTTAAACCAAGAACTTTAGGTGGTGAGCCTAACATCAGTATTGGGTAAGTTACTGAAGGGGATTGTGATATTCTGGATTTATCTTCATTCAGGAAGGCAAGGAATAAGGGATAGTTAAAATACCTTTAGGCTTGGGAAATCAATGGGAGGTGCTGTTCTTCCAATTTGCGGGTGGTCTTAGTTTGGCACTGCATGAGACCATGGGCAGACGTGTCAGCAAGGAAAATGGGTGGCCACTGGGATATCCACTCTATTGCAGCAGACAGAGTCAAGGTGTTCAGCGATTTCCCACTCTGGGTCCAGTCTCTTCAATGTAGAGGAGACTACAATGAGAGCACAGGATGCAGTATATGACCCCTTCAGATTCACATGGCGTTGTTTCTCTTAGATTCTTTGAAGGACAGGTTAGAGCCCCAAAGGGTGATGAGGGAGGTGTGGGCCCAAGTGGAGCATCTCCTGCACTCACAGAGCTAGATACCAAGGGGACGATTGGTGGGGAGGGAGGAGTGGACATGGGACTCATGGAGGAAGAGGTCCCTGTGGAAGGTGGAGAGAAGAAAATATGTGTTTGGTGGTGGAATCACATAGTAGGTGGTGGAAATGGCAGATGAGGATATGTTAGATGTGGAGGATGGTGGAGCAGTAGATGAGGGCAAGGATAATCCTGACCTTGTGGCATGTGGCAGAAAAGTAGGCCAGGGCAAATGTGTGGGTAGTGTCAACTTGATGGTGGTAGAGGGGAAACCATGTTGGTTGAAGAAGGAGGACATCTTTGATGTTCTGGCATGTAAGACCTTGTTATGGGAGCAGATGCGATGGGGACAGAGAAATTGAGAGAAAGGAATGGAATCCTTATAGGGACGAGGTGTAGCAGAGATAGCCAGGGTCATAGTCAGAATAAGTCTTAGCGGGAGGCATTAGGGGAGGCTACAGTGTGGATCTTCCAATGGCCACCCATTTGAATTCTCTGCCCCATTCCTTTGTTGATATTTCTATTCATGGACTTGTGCACTGTTAGAATGAGACCACATGCAAATTGAAGGATCTCTCTCTGTTTGTCTGTCTGTCTCTCTCTTTATCTCTTCAAATCAATACCTTTTGTCTCTTGGTCTGTATCTTACCCCTCTCATTTTTCACTGTTTCTTTCCCAAGTCTTTAATTCAGACTCCTGACTTTTTTCTCACTCACACCTTGACGAAGGGCTCAGGCCTGAAGCATCAGAAATTTGTTTACCTCCTTATGATGCTGCGAGACTAGCTGAGATCCTCCAGCATTTCTGTGCTTTGCTTTCATGATTGCTCAAAGCCTTGTACCACAAGGTATGGAAGGCATAGCATTTCTTCAATTGTAACTTTATTCTGCCTCATGTAAAGTGAACCTTTACAGCATATTAGGATAGCAATGATCCCAGACATGGTATGCTGTCTTTGAAATTGTGCTATGGCTTATGTATAATCCTTCTTTTAATAATATATTGTTTAGCAAACAAAATAAATAAGAAGGAAAAATGCTCTGAGCTGGTTCTCTTCTCATCAGGGGTTAACAATCTTATACTTGCTCTGCCTCCTCCCATGGGTTGATTGCATATGTTTCTCACGTTTTGAACAGTGAAAAGTGAAATCTGTTGGAATCAGGGAAATGAAGGATGATGTGCTCCATACAAATAGGCAGCTCAGCACCTACTGATGGGCATTTGATCCCACAGCATGCCAACTCTTTAAATCTTTCTTTCATTTCATAAGCCATTAGTCAAAGTTATTGACATGATGGCGAGACAGAGGGAGAGGTAAAAATATGCATGTCTGTGCATTTGAGAAGCCAGTGAATTAATGCTAGAATTCCAATATTGTGTTATCAGTTTTTGAAAATCAGTTGTTGAAACAAATACTGCTTATAGAAAGGTAATTCGATTGACCTGAAATGAAAGAGTAAAAAGTAAATTATAACTTTTGACAGTTTTAATTTTTTTTTTCACAAGAACTCACTCATCCACAATCAGGTCACTAATGACATCTAAAGTCTCATTTTCAGTGGTTAGATATTTTGAATGCACTATTTTATATTTCAATTACCACTGGTGTTCCCTGTCTTGCTTCAGAAGGATTTGAAACCTGGAGAAGTTAGTGAAGTGAAAAAGATATTTTAGTTACTTTAGGATTTTGACTTAGCTCAGGACTATCCCTGTATTTGTTCATTGTTTGATGAACTGGGATCTCCTCCAATTAAATGGAAGGAAGAATGGAACCAACTGCTTTCAATCCCTACCACAAACTCTCCTTCCTCACCATTCGTTCAATCCAACATCTTTTGAGGCTAAACTAGGTTAATCATAATCTTCACCACCTATTAAACTGATTCTGATGAATGTCTCCAACATGAAACTTCAACTACATTGAAACATCTGAGTGTTTCCAGCATTTTCCAATTTTATTGAGCTGAACTCATTTCCACTATAGGGGCCTAACCTTTTATCCAGGATCGTCAAGATCAGACACCTGTCATTGTTTGGGATCTTCTGGATTTTGGAATCATTTTGATTTGGGTCCCTTTAAGCAAATGCCTCACACCTAGCTCCCAGTCATCCATCTGTCAGTGCCCCCTCCCCCCCCCCCGGCCCACACACAGGGCTGGTGCCAGACAATTTTACACCCTGGCTGAGTGTGGGCAAGGTTTGAAGTATGCCAGGAGGCTCTTGACCATTTGGAGGTCAGAGGTGACATGATGGCCCAGGAGCTCAGCCAAAAAGGCAGCCAGTGTTGAATGCTTGGAGCCAGTGGCTAAGCATGGCAGAAGGCCAGATTTGAGGAGCACAGCTGCAGGTGGAGTAGCCCTGTGGGGCAATGGAGCCGAGCTCTGGCAGCTTTCAGGTGCTCCACCAGCACGTCGGGCTGGCTGTCAGGCACACCCTGGCAGCACAGTGTCATCCTCCCTATCTAACTCCTGACATGGCATCAGGGGTGAAATGATGCTGAGCCTGTAGTTTATGGAGCACTGCATCAAGTCATGGTGATGGCTCAATTCAGGTTACCCATAATCCCCTGGAACTACTCTGCTACTCTCCCTTGGAGCCTTTCTTAAAAAGCGAGACAATATGAGCTACTCTCTAATCCTCCAGCACCTCTCCCATGGCTAAGGACATTTTGAATATATCTGTCATAGCCCCTGCAATTTCAACATTTTTCTCCCTCAAGGTCTGAGGGAATATCATATTTGGCCCAGAGGATTTGTCTACTTTTATTTGCTGTAAGGCAGCAAACAGCTCCTCCTCAATCTCTGTATGCTTCATTACACTTCTATTTGTTTCCCTTCTAACAGTATAGCACTATGACAGTTTCCTGAGTAAATATTGATGCCAAAAAACTGTTTAAGATCTCCCCAATTTCATGATGCTCCACACATAGTTGATCATCCTCTAGGGGACCAATTTTGTCACTTGTTATCCTCTTATTCTTAATATACATGTAGAAACCTTTCGGATTTACCCTTACATTATCTGCCAAAGCAACCCCATGCCATCCTTTGTCTTTCTGATTTCCTTCTTTACTATTCTCTTACATTTTCTATACTCAGCAAGTAGCTAATTCGCTACTTGTTGCCTTTACCAGTTATACACCCCTCTCTTCTTCTTAATCATTTAAATGTAGCTTTAGAAAGTTTTTGTGGAAAGATAAAATGCCAAGGTTTCTACGGAAAAATTGACTTGGAAATTTGAACTACAGAGCTTACAACACCCTCATTTAAAGCCGTTCAATTGAGATTTATAAACTTATTGTTCCATTAAAATTCCTGCTTGGGTTGATGTGGAGTCCAATAAGATAGGAGAAATTGATTTGCAGGATTTTATCTACAAGTAGAATTTTAAATTGTTAGTGGGAAAATAGGAAATTGCATATTTTGAAACATTTGAATTGAATTGGTTTGGAATAGTATTGATAATGAAATTGGAATGAAAGGTTTAATATCTCGAAAAATGCCCCTTTGTCAAAATGAACATTCCATTTTTAATTGAAGATCAATTTTTGAAGATTTGGAGACTGGCATTAAGAAGATAGAGGAGGGGGTGTGGCATGATGGCATAGGGAGAAGACGTGGGAAAACACCTCCCCCTGACAGAATTATTCAAAACCATTTTTAAAGTTATAAAATTATTTTCAGAAAGTTTTAAATATACGGTTGAAGTATCCTGGAAGCAGCTATGAAGAAAACAAAGCTCAACCAGCAAAGAAAACAACAACTAAACAATTAACAAGTGCTGAAGAATTTGGGCCTTCCTTACAAGCCTCCAGCAATCCTGGACTGATGGGAGGGGGTTCCGCAGCCATAGTCGGGCTGAAGCAACTTCAGTATCAATGGTGGAAGAGAAAGCAGACACAGAAGGACTGGAGGAAGAAGACCAAGGTATTGGGAAGGATACTATTATATACAAGGGTCAGGCCTATGGTTTAATAGACTTTAAAGTTTAAGTCTGATTCTCATCATTCAGATTCAGCTTTACATATCGACTTATCTAAGCAGATGGAGAATTTGGCAATTCAGATGGGTCAGGGGTTTTTATCTGTGAAGGAACAGCTTGCTGACATGAAGGGGGAAATATCTTCTATTAAATTGGATATGGGAAAATGCTTGAAAGTGGTGGATGAGGTCCAGGATAAATTTAAGAAGATTGAAGAAGAATTTATTGATTGTAAAGATGACATGGAACAATGTAAAGAAAAGATGGGACAGATAGAGGATTCGTTTACTGGCTGGGAAATTCAGAAAAGTGATTTGTTGAAGAAAATTGGTGCTCTGGAGAACCAAAGTCAAAGAAATAATGTTAAATTTGTTGGTCTTGCACACGATTTTGAAGGTCTGGACCTAGTTCAGTTTTTTCAGAAGTGGATTCCAGAGGTCTTGGGAACAGAATATTTTCCGAATGGTTTGGAATTGGATAGAGCTCATAAAGCAATAAGAAGGAAGCCTCTTCCTGGTCAAGCTCCACATTCTATTTTGATTAGATGTTTACGCTATCAAGATAGAGATTTGATCTTAAGATTTGCTGTTCAGAATGTGACAAGTAATCAGGGCCCATTAGTAGTTAAAAATAATAGTCTTTTTTATGCTGATTTGAGTCAAGCTGTTATTAAACGTCATAAAGAATTTAATTCGACTAAAGCTGTTCTGTGGAGGAAAGGATATAAATTTGTTTTTTTGTATCCTGCTGAGATTTTCAATCTCAGTTCTTTAGCGACGACGCTGAAGCTCTTACATTTGCTAATTCTCTACCAGATAGTAAACAGGGGCAAAGTCAAGAAAGGTTTCTTCAACAGCCTGTTCTAGTTCTGAAGAGGAAGAATGGAAGTTGAGAGTTGGAATCTCAGCAGTTGATTGATATTGGTATTGATGATGATCAAGTCAATAGAGATTTGGAGGAAGCATATCATACTTGAAATTATTTTTATATATTATTTTTTGTTGTTCTGTTCGAGGGAGGTGGTTTGGCTGCAGATCCTTCTGAAGTCGTCGGCCACTTTGCGGCATTGGTCTTTCTGTATAATTGAAGGGGGGTAATACAGTACAGTATTAGTACAGTATTCTTTTGTTTGATTTTTGTTAATGGGCTGTAGCAGCAGCTACATTGCTAACTGAAGGATCACACAACTAGATGGCTTGAGTTCAGTGAGCAAAACTGACTTATTGCAGGCTGCCTGGCTGGTCTTATACTCCCAGCCCGGACCTGGCTGAGAACCACGCTGGGGGGCCCCGACATCACCAGGGTGTCACGTGAGTCGCCAAGTGCGGGCTTCTGAGCCTGGTGCCGATGTCAAGAGGAAACCCCCGACGGCACCATTTTGGCCAGCTGCCCCACCGCATGCGTGTCAAACAGGGCCGGTTCACCTGCCTAATGGTGTACCGCCACACAGCTCCACCCCCCCCCCCCTCAGAACCAGTGCCAATATCCTTTTTTGATGGGCGGCCTCGCTTCTTTGGTTGGGCCACAACTACTGACTCAGTGGTGTCGAGGTGGGCTGGCTTTAACCTGTCCACTGTAAACAGTTCCCTTTTATCCCCGATTTCCAGTGTGAAAGTGGATCCTGAATGCTGGATGACTTTGTATGGCCCTTCGTGCAGTCTTTGTAGAGGTGCTGTGGACGAACCCCGCCTGATTAAAAACGTACTCTGCAGAGTACAGCTCGCTGGGGACGTAAGAGGCCCGTGTGCCGTGTCTGGGCAGCGGTGGGGGTGTGAAGGAGTCCAACTGGGCCTGCAGGTGGGTAAGTAGACTGTGTGGTGACTGCTGGGGGTTGTAAGGTGTGTTGACGAACTTACTGGGTAGGGCTAGCGGTGAACCATAGACCAGCTCGGCTGATGATGCCTGTAGGTTTTCTTTGGGTGTCGAGCAGATGCTCAGGAGCACCCAAGGCAGCTCGTCCATCCAGTGAGGTGGGCCATAAGTGCCGACCTAAGGTGGCAGTGCAATCGCTCCACTAACCCATTGGCCTGTGGGTGATAGGCCGTGGTGTGATGTAGCTCGATTCCCAGCCTGTTGGTGAGCTGTGCCCAGAGCGCAGAGGTGAACTGGGCAGCCCGATCACTGGTGAGGTGATTCGGGATGCTGAGCTGGGCAACCTAACCGTTCAAAAGCAATTGGGAGCAGGAGTCCGTGCTGGCATCGAGATCACCTCGGGCCAAAGAGTGGTGCGGTCTACCACTGTGAAAAGGTAACGGTTACCTCAGGAAACGGGTAAGGGTCCGACGATGTCCACATGTATGTGGCTGAACCGTTCCCGGATGTATTCGAAATCTTGTATGGGCACTCTGGTGTGCCTGTGTACCTTGGAAAGCTGGCAATGGGTGCAGGTTCTGGCCCAGTCTGCAATCTGCTTCCGAAGCCCGTGCCAGATGAAACGTTCTGCCACCATATGGACTGTGGACCTGATGTAAGGGTGGGAAAGGTCATGGATATGGTGGAAGACTTGCCTGCGCCACTGCTGGGGACCACTGGTCGCGGGGTGCCCATGGAGACATCGCACAGGAAGGTGCCCTCACTGTGAGGAGTCGGGAGGTCCTGGAATCGCAGGCCCATGATGGCAGTCCTGAAGGCCCGCATCTCTTCGTCAGATTTCTGGTCCTGGGTGAGCTGGTTGAAGTCAAGGCTGGGTGTCAATGCACAAAAGGCTGGTCATGAGAGTGTGTCGGCGACCACGTTGTCTTTCCGCGCCTTGTGCCCAATATCGGTAGTGAACTCCAACATGAAGGAGAGGTGACGCTGTTGGTTGGCTGACAGGGATCTCTTGCCATAGCAAGCGACTGAATGAGGGGTTTGTGGTCTTTAAAAATGATGAAAGGCCTCCCCTCCAAGAAATAGTGGAAATAACGCACTGCCAGGTAAATGCCCAGCAACTCCTGATTGAAAGCACTATACTTGCGATCTGGTGGGCGAAGAAGTCGGCTGAAGAATGCCAGTGGTTTCCACTGTCCGTTCACCTGCTGCACCAGGATGGCACCGATGGCCGTGGCAGAGGCATTGATGGAGAGTGCCATATGCAGGTCGGTGCGTGGGTGGATGAGTAGGGTAGCCTTCGTGAAGGCATCTTTTGTGGCTTCAAATGCCCTGCTGGCCTCAGGAGTCCAAGTGAGTGTCTTGCCTTTGGCCATGATGAGGGTGAAGAGCAGCTGCATGATGCGCGCAACATCTGGAATGAAGCGGTTATAGAAATTGACCACACCCATGAACCCCTGTAGCCCCTTGAGGTTGTCTGGGCGTGGGAACTCCCTGACTGCAGTGACCTTCATAGCAGCAGGTGTAGCTCCTTCGGCCATGATGGCATGGCCCAGGAACTGCATGGACTCTTTCCCAAACTGGCATTTGGCCAGATTGATCGTTAGGCCGATGTTGGCCAGTCGGGAGAAGAGGGTGCGCAGGTGAGACTTGTGTTATGCCCAATCTCTGCTGGTGACAAGGATGTTGTCCAGGTAAATGAATACGAAATTCAAATTCCTGCCCACTGTGTCCATAAGGCTCTGGAAGGTCTGGGCGGTGTTCTTGAGCCCAAATGGCATGTGTAGGAACTTGAACAAGCCAAAGGGGGTGATGATGGCCGTTTTGGGTATGTCCTCGGGGTGTGCCATGATTTGGTGATACCCGAGCACCAGGTCGACCTTGGAGAATAGCCTCGCACCATACAGGTTGACCTTGAAGTCCTGGATGTGAGGGATCGGGTAATGGTCAGGTATTGTCACTTCGTTAAGCTATCGATAATCTCTGCAGGGACACCAGCTGCCGGAGGCTTTCGGGACCAGGTGGAGTGGTGAGGCCCAAGGACTGTCGGTGCGTCGAATGATCCCCAGCTCCTGCAGATGCAAGAACTCTTCCTTCGCTATCTGGAGCTTATCCAGCGGGAGCCGGCGTGCCTTGGCATGAACCGGCGGGCTTTGGGTTTGGATGTAATGAAACACCCCGTGGCGTAGTGAGGTGGCAGAGAACTGTGGCTTGAGGAGGGATGGGAACTCATCCAGGATACGCTGGAACTCATCCTTGGGTGTGCTGACCGTGGCCATCTGCAGCTGCTCTGAGTGGGAGGCAATGAGGTGAATGGACTGGAAGGTACGGCATCTACCAGTTGCCTACCTCGAATGTCGACCAGGAGTCCATGGGCGAGGAGGAAGTCAATACTCAGGATGGCGGTTGGGAGGGACAAAACGGTGAACCTGCACGAGAACTTCTGCTGGGCGATCTGGAAGTGGACGGTCTTGTCTCCATACATTTGGATCTCCATCAAATTGGCTACACAGAGGGAAAGTTGCCATGGGGAGATGCTTCGCCATGTGTGGTGAGGAGACTATTGTTATGTCTTAATGGCTAATTTAAATTTTGCTACTTTTAATGTTAATGAGCCTAATAATCGGATTAAGAGAATAAAGGTGTTGGCGTGTATTAAAAAAATTGAAGGTTGATGTGCCTTTTTTGCAAGAGACATATTTGCCTGAAAAGGAACATCAGAAATTAAAAAGCGATTGGGTTGGACAAGTTATAGTGCCTTCTTTTAATTCAAAAGCAAGAGGTGTGGCTATTTTGATTAACAAAACATTGTCTTTTCAATTAGAATCAGTTATTGAGTCAGTTGGTAGGCTTTTGATTGTTAATTGTAAATTTTTTTCTGAATTTTGGACTTTAATGAATATTTATGCTCCTATTATAGATGATGAGGAATTTATGTTGGATTCTTTTCTTCATTTAAATCAGGCATATGAACAAATTATGGTAGAAGGTGATTTTAATTGTTGTTTAGATCCATTATTAGATAAATTTCCAAAATTAGTAATTAGGACCAAAATGGCTAAGCAGTTAATGGTGTTCATGAAAGACATGACTTTAGTAGATATATGGAGAAGGTTAAATTCTAAAGAGAAAGATTTTTCATTTTATTAATTTCATCATGATTCTTATTTTTAGTATCAGCACAGTTACAAGGCTGGGAATTGAAGCCTGAATATAAGAGTAGGATTTTGTCTGAACATTCTTTGTTATTAATAACATATACTGGTTTGGAAAGAATTGAGAATATTTATCATTGGAGATTTAATTATTTGCTGTTGAAAAATGCTGAATTTTCTTAATTTATAAGGGATCAAATACAGCTTTTTTGAAAATAAATATAGGTTCAGCTGATAGTAAATTTGTTTTATGGGATGCTTTAAAAGGTATTTAAGGGGACAAATCATTAGTTATACTGTTAAAAGTAAGAAACAACATATAGCTGAAGTTAGTAGATTGGAGGAAGAGATAGAGATTTTAGAAAAGGATTTACAACAAAATTCTGCAGAAGCTAAAAAGTATGTTCAGTTAATATGAAATTACAAAATAATTCATTACAAACATAAATTTGAGAAATTATTACAGAAAACTAGACAGATCTTATGAATTGGGTGAAAGCTCATAAAATACTAACTTGGCAGTTAAAAACGGAACAAGCTTCTAGACCAATAAATGCTACTAAATATAATTCAATAATTACATATTAACCTAAGGAAATCAATTATGTGTTTCATAAAATTTAGGAAAAATTGTATACTTCTGAAGTATTGGAAGATGAAGCCAAAACTGATAATTTTTAAAATCTGATTTGGGTTTACCATTTTTGAATGATAAGATATTAAGGATTTGGATGCTTCCTTTACTGTTAAAGAAGTAACAGATGCACTTCAATCTATGCCTAGTGGGAAGTCACCAGCTCAATTTGCATTAGTTATTCAACCTTTGGCTCAGATGATTAGACAAAATAGTAATATTGAAGATATTATGGTGAAATCTGATGAATTTAAAATACATTTGTTTGCAGATGATGTTTTGATATATATTTGAGTTCTTTGAGGAATTTGCATGATCGACTGGAGCAGTATGATGAAATATTGGGTTATAAAATTCATTGGGGGATAAAAGTGAGATTATGGTCTGTATCTGAAATGTATTATTCTTTGTGTAGGCATATTGTGAAATTTAAATGGTCAGATCAGATTAAGTATTTCGGTGTTATAATAGATGGTAATTGTAATCATTTATGCAAATTGAATGACTTGCCATTATTGTCTAAAATTAAATATGATTAAAATCAGTGAAAGATTTATCTATTACTTTAATAGAATGTGTTAATTGTATTAAAATGAATATTTTTCCTCAAATTCAATACAGCTTTCATTCTATTCCTTGTAAGATTCCACAATTTTTAAAAAAAGATTTAAATGCTTTGGTGAGGATGTTTTATAGATGAATTAGGAAGTTTTTAACTCCTTAATTTTCAAAATTAGTATGAATCAGCACAGTTGAAATTTATTAATAGGATATTTTAAGTGGATAAACCTTTGATATGGGCTAATATTGAATTATCTCAGATTGGTGAGAAGATGGATCAGTTTATTTATAAATTGAATCCTCAATTATTGAGTGACTATAATTTACCTGTGTTGAAACACTTAATGGATTTATGGAATAATAAAAATAAAGCTATGGGTACTCAAGGTAAAATTTTGTGTGAAAGCCCTTTGTTTCAAAATAAGCTTTTCCCCTTTACACTTAATAATCAACATTTGAAGTTGTGGGATCAAAAGGGCATTAAACTGGTGGAAGATTGTTATGAAGCAGGATATTTTATTTCATTTCAAAGAATGAAAGAAATATAATGTATCTTCGAATGCTTGTTTTAATTATCAAATTAAAACCTCATTGTTGGATCATTTTGGTCGTACTTTCTGGTTAGCTAGACAATCTTAATTTGAAATTTTACTTACTGAAGGTGGCAAGAAAGGATTTATATCTGAGATGTATAATTTATTACAGAATAATATGCTTAAGCCGGATATTCATAAATCTAGAAAAAATGAAATGAAAAAAATGAAAAAAAAATGGCTGTATCTATTTCTCAGATTGGATGAATCTATGTGAGGATTTATGACTAAAATTGTAAATGTGAATGCAAGGTATTGATTGGTTAATTATCATTTTATTCATCAATCAGATTTAACTCCAGAGAAATTATGGAAATATAAGTTTATTTCATTGGATTTATGTTTTAGATGTCATATGGATGACTTACATTCTACTTGATTATGTGAGATGGTGAAACCTTTTTGGAATAGATTTAAGGAACTTTTAAAAGCTATTTTTAAATTGAAGGTTCCACTTGATCCTTTCATTTTTTTGAGGGGGGTTATATTAAGAGATTGAGTTTGGAGTTAAAATTAAATAAATTTCAAATTGCTTTTTTGCGATTGGCTTTAGCTGTAGCCAGAAAATGTTTGGCAATTACTTAGAAAAATGAAACTGATTTGAGTATTCAGAGATGGCATTTGGAAAGGAGATCATGTATTCTATTGGAAAAGATAACATAATTTATGTAATAATTATTCCTTTCTTGTTAAAACTTGGAGCCCATATTTGGATTATATGGGGTTGAATTATTAAATCCCCTTTCCACACATTAGTGGTGTTGTTCTGAACCATGGCAATTAATTGATGAGTTTCATGTTATGAGATCTCCTCTTTTTTTTCTCCTTTTTTGCGGGTAGTTTAGAGGGGGGTGGGGGTTGTAGGGGGTATTATTTACATATAAAATATCATGTATTTATTCTGTTTTTTCTTAAGCTGTATTTTTTCATGGTATGGTTTATCATGATTAATAAATAAAATTTTCAAAAAAGAAGATAGAGAGAGAAATTTATAATGTTTGAATGAATTAAGGATAAATTTAATGTACCTAATAATACTTTATTTTGTTATTATCAAGTTAAACTTTTTTTTGTCTTGTAAAATAGGTCAGAGCTTGACATTACCCTGTCAAAGTGAATTGAAAGTATTGATAAAGTGAATTGAAAGTACTGATTTGTAATAGAAATGTAAATACATTTATTTCTGTAATGTATAATTTACTTCAAAAGAAAGCCTCTAAAAATGGGGAGCATAAATTGAGTTAAGATGGGAAGTATATTTAAATACACAAATAAATGAGAAAGAATGGATGGAATTATATAGGAATATTATGACTAAAATTGTTAATACAAGATATTGTTTAGTCCAGTATAATTTTTTTACATCAATTATATTTGACTCCACAAAAATTAAATAGATAAAACTCAGCTATTTCAGATTTATGTGTTAGGACTAGATTTGAGATTGGAAATTACTTGCATTCTACTCAGCAAAGTCGTAAAGTTAGAAATTTTTGGCTAGAGGTTGGGTAACTTTTTGGAAAGAATTACGGAGGTCAAATTTCCACAGGATCAGATGTTATTAAGGTTATAAGACTTAAAATTAAATGTGTATCAGACTGAATTTATGTGAATTGGTTTAACAGTTTCTAGGAAATGTATAGCAATATCATGGAGATCAGATATAGGTTTAGGTATTGAAAGATGGCATGCAAAGCTTTGTAGATGTATACTGTTAGAGAAAATAACTTAGTCTGCAAAATAAATTTAATCTGTTCTGGAAAATATGGAACCTATAATTACAAAATGTGAGTTTGTATATTTAAAGCTCTCTTGGAAACCTTCAAACAGAATTTGTGTTATAAATGTTTATCTTGCTATTCTCTGTTTCTTTTTTTATTCTCTTTCCAATTCTTTTCTTTTCTCTTTTTTTCTTTCACATGGGTTTTAGTAGGGGAGGGAGGTGGGAAGTGGGTGGAGGGGTTAGGTAGAGAGGGGGTTTCTTTTTTCTTATATTTACACCACATGTAACTTTTTATATACAATCTTTGATCTTGTGTAATGCAATTCATTTTGTGGTGTAAAATTAATAAATATATTTTAAAAATCATATCACCAATATCCCTTGAAAACCAAGGTTCACTCTGCCTGTTAATTTTGCCTTTAATCGTGGTAGGAACGTGCAAACTCTGCACTCTCAAAATCTCACCTTTTTAAGGCCTTCCACTTGCTTGACACATCCTTGCCAGAAAACTGTTTATACCAATCAACTCTTCTGAGGTTCTTTCTAATTTCTACAAAATTGGCTTTTCTCCAAGTTGGAACCTCAACTCGAGGACCAGACTATTCCTATTCAATAGTAACAACTCTAATGACATTATGGTTGCTGGATCCAAAATGCTCACCTACACATACTTCTGCCACCTAACCTTAGCATTGCATCCTCTCTACATATTGATTTAGAAAACTTTCTTGTACCCATTATATAAACTTCATATCTTACAAATCCTGTCTAGGAGTTTTTGTCTTTAATATACATTGTCATCTATATGAGTTTCAAGATTTAATTAACACATGTAAATCATAAGTCTCAGGAATTAATTGATTCACAAGGTAAAAGGAACTTTTGCTCAAGTTTAAAGAGAGAGGCATAGCTTGATACTAAGATGAGAAGTCTATAGGTCCTTTCATGTAGTGTAAAAGCCCAACTGTAAAGGTGGAGATTCTGCACCTATACTTCAGGAGACATACCTCTATGAATGTTCCATGGCCAGCTCCAAGGTGCTGACTGCAATCCCTCTCTGGGAAATATCACTGGTGAAGTGCTATGCTCCGCCACCTTGCATGAATGTCAGTCTATGACCCATCTCCCCTCTCTCTCCCACCTAGTCATTCCTCTCCCTCCATGACCCCCTCAGAGCAGGGGCTGTCAGGGCGGAGGCAGCCGGTAGGGGTTGTCAGAACAGGGACAGCACCTCACCGGACTGCTTCAGCCTTTTGGGCTTCTCATTAGTGGTTCAAAACGAGGCAGAGCAATGGCTGTCTTCCCTACCCATAATCCCCCATGAAGGTGGAACTTTTCTGGGGAATAGAGGGGTTCAGGCTGTGTGGGGGACTATGAGTAGGGATGACAGACATTGCTCAGCTGTGTATTTATGACAGGCAGCACCACAGCACTGGACACCCTACCTCCATCAATCCAGAGGGTGCTACGAGGAGCCGCTCAACATGAATGCGATGCAAGAGCAGCCTTTTTGGGCTACTCCATGAAAGGTGTTTATTTTTTTCCCTGCATTCTTTTAGCTGGCCTTCAGGCAGAGGTTTGACATGACAGGTCTTCTGTAGTAATCTTGCTATCAGTCAGCGATTAATCAAATGGGAACATGTTCTGTCAGACTGGTCTAAGCTGTCAATGCTCCTGTAGACTAATTTGTTAGGATGGGAGTCCCAGTCCTGTTCTTAATATGCAAAGCTTGAGCCTCTTTTGAAATAGTCTTAATAAAAACTTTTTTTTCTTAATATTTGATGGTTCTGGATGACTCAAAAATAGAATCTTTTACAGACCCAGCCGCAATTCCTCAGGCACACCACTAATCACAGGCCAATCAAGTAATTTCTATATATTACATTTCATATTTAACTTGAAATGTTAAAATAAATCAAAAGTGACCACAGTGTGGGGGAGGGGGTGTGGCAAGATGGTGTAAGAAGGAGACGTGAGGAGACACCACTCCCTAACTGAACTAATCAATACCTGAACTAAAGTGACTTTTTTTGACTTTATAAATGTTTTGAACAGTAATTTAATGTTGGAGAATTTTGGCAAAGAAGAAAGGAAAAAAAGCAGTTTACAAAAAAATTAATTTTTAAATTAGTGAAAAGTATGGAAGAAATAAGGTCTACCTTACAGAAGGAACCTCGAGAGCAGTTAAAAAATGGATCCAAAGCCTCAACGAGGAAGTTGGGAGCAGCTGGAAGGAATGCTGGTGTCCTCTACATATTCAGCAATGAAAGATGGCGCCGATGTGGCTGGCCTGGAAGACCCAGGATGAGCGTGAGTGGGAGACTAGATGTGCGCTGGGCTTTACTGGGAAGCGCAGGGAGTGGGTGCCTGAGCACGAACATGAACCAGTGGGCAGGGAATGGCCTGCACACAGCGGAGCATCTGGAGACGCTCCTGTGCGCACCACTGGGCTTGTGAGCATATGCAATATCCTGGATCGGGTCTGAGCTACGAGGTGACCAAACCCACATCACTCTGATGAGGTCCAGACTTGCAGCAGGGCCGCCAGATATGAGGAGGTAGAAGAAGAGGAGGAAGAAGACATTCAAGATGTTTAGGAAGAACGGGAATTATTACTTGCTGCAGCTAAAATTGCTGAAGGTAGGCCTAAAGCTTTCAGAAAATCAATTTCTCCAAGGAAAGATTTTGTTCCAAAGAAATCCTCCCCAGTGTTAAAGACCTCTGTTGCATCTTATGTTTGAAGAGCTTTCTATCCTATATGACTGAAGGTTTTGAGATTTTGAATACTCATTTTGCTGGTATGAAGGAAAAAATTTCAGCTATTAAAGCTATTAGCAGCAGTGGACACTGTACAAGATAAATTTAAGATAGAAGAAGCCTTTTTTGACTGTAAAGATCGTGTGGATCATTATGCGGAGAGAATGGACCCATATTGAAGATTTGTTTACAAGTTGGGATGTTCAGAAGAGAGATCTGTTGCAAAAAATTGATTCGTTGGAAAAATCAAAGTCGTTGTAATAATATTAAGATAGTGGGTTTGCCGGAAAATATTGAAGGTTGAGATCCGGTTAAATTTTTTCAGAAATGGATTTCAGAGATGTTGGGAGTTGAGTTCTTTCCAGATGGACTGGAATTGGATTGGGCTCATTGGGCATTACCCGGGTCAATTGCTGAGAGCAGTTCTTATAAGATGCTTGTGATATCAAGATAGAGAAATTATTTTAAGACTTGCAGTGCAAAAAGCACACCTGGATGAAAGCCCTATGATGGTACAAGGCAATAGGGTTTTCTTTTATGCTGATTTAAGTCAGGAGATTATTAGGAGACAGAGAGTTTAATCCAGTTAAAGCAGAGTTGTGGAAGAAAGGGTACAAGTTTACATTTTGGTACCCGATGCTATTTAAGGCATTTTATTGGTCAAATAAGTCCCAATATTTTAAGAGCCCTTATGGTGTATTAACATTTGCTAATTCCTTACCAGATTTGAAAAAAAAATTGATAGATAAAATGTCTGATGTAATGATTGGGAATGGGGAAAGACAAAAAAGCTGGAAGAATTATTGAGTGATGTTGAAGATGAAGCTCATCCTCAATATGGGGTGGAATCACTGAGATGAATTATAAGGGATATGTATTTTATTGTTTGGTTGGGGAGATGGTAGGTGACTCTGCTATTTCTAAGTCATCTGCCACTTGTGGTATTGACTGCACCCGGTCAACAGAGGTGGGGGGGTGGGGGGGTACTACTCTTGGAGTAGTAGTTTTTAAAATTTTTTCAAGGCTTTTTTTGTGTTGTTTTTTGGGTGGTTTTAAGGGTTTTTTTAAATATATAATTGTAATTGCTGTGTGAAGTGCTAATCTTAGGAAGGAATTTAGTTATGGCTTATTTAAAATTTGCAAATTAAAAAAAATGTTAAAGGACTTAATAATCTGATTAAAAGGAAGAGAATATGGGCATATATAAAGAAAATGAAGGTTGATATTGGTTTTCTGTAAGAAACTCATCTGTCTGAGAAAGAACATATGAAATTGAAAAGAGATTGGGTAGGACATGTTTTTGCATCTTCGTTTATTCTAAATCTAGAGGTGTTGCAATTTTAGTTCACAAGAAGCTACCGTTTCAGTTGGAATCATTTCTGCCACGATGGATAGAGTGCTTTTGGTAAATTGTAAAATCTCTGCTGAAACGTGGACTTTGATGAATGTTTATGCACCCAATGAAGATAATGAAGTATTTATTTCTGAAACTTTTTTAAAATTTAGGTCGTTAATGAAAATTTTTTGATTGGTGATGATTTTAATTTTTTGGATCCAATTTTGGATAAATCCCCAAAGATGGTAAAAAGAACTAAGATGGCTAAATGGCTGTTAGAATTAATGAAAGATTTAAATTTGGTAGAAATTTGGAGGTAATTAAATCCAACAGAAAAAGATTTTTCCTTTTATTCAGCCAGGCATGATTCCTTTTCTAGAATTGATTTTTTATTAGCATCAGCATAATTACAAGATAGATTTATACATGCAGATTATAAGAGTAGGATATTGTCTGATCATTCTTTATTGTTTAACAACAAATTCAGGTTTGGATAATCTTCACTCATCAGTGGAGATTTAATGGGATATTATTGAAGCAACCAAAGTTTATGTTATATTAAAGATTATATTCAATTTTATTTGAAAACTAATACAAATTCAGTACAAAGTAAATTTATTTGATGGGATCCTTTAAAAGCTTTTCTAAGAAGTTTGACTATTAGTTATTCTGCAAATTTTTTTAAAAAACCCAGCAATTGGCAGAAAGCCAGAATTTGGAGAAGGAAATAACTTGGTTGGAAAAAGAATTACAGTGAAATTCAACTGAAGATTTAAAAAAAAAACTTTATTGATTAACTTGAAATTAAATTATAATACAATGCAAACATATAATATGAAAAATTAATTCAATGATCTGAACAGCATTATTATGAGTTAGGAGAGAGAGCACATAAGGTTTTAGCTTGGCAATTAAAGACTGAACAGGCATCAAGGATAATAAATGCTATAAGAAACAATAAAGGAACTACTTTTAAACCTCAAGAAATTAATGAGGTATTTCATTTATTTTATCAGTATGAGGAAAGTGTTGCATCTTTTTTTAGCTGGTTTGAACTTACCAGTTTTGGAAGATAAAGATAGATTAGAATTGGAAGTTCCTTTTACTGATCTAGAAATTAAAGAAGCTATATTGAATACACCGAATAGAAAATAGCCTGGAGAAGGTGGGTTTACAGTAGAGTTCCATAAAGAATTTTGAGTTTTTGTTTCCTGTTTTTATGAATGTTCTTAAACAAGCTGAAGAAGAGCAAACATTTCTGGAATATTTTTCAAGAGCTATAATTAGTTATTCCAAAAAAAGAAAGGGACCCATTTGAAAGTTGCATCTTATTGACCAATCTCTTTATTGAACGTAGATTAGCAAATTGAAGGTATTAGCAAATAGACTCGCAAAGTTTTTACCATGTTTAATACATGAGGACCAAGCAGGTTACATTAAGAATAGATTTGCATCTAATAATATTGTTAGATTATTAATATTGATTAATGCATCAAAAGATTGTTTGAATCAATCAATGATAGTTGCATTAGATGCAGAAAAAGCATTTGATCGAGTTGAATGGCATTTTTTATTTAAAGTACTTGAAAGATTTAGGTTTGGACCTTTTTTTCACTGGTTGAGTTAAAGCTTTATATAGAAATCCTTCGGCTAGGGATGTGATGGATGGACTAATTTTGGATACATTTAATTTAACACGTTCCACTAGGCAAGGTTGTCCTTTGTCACCAGCCTTGTTTGCATTGGTGATAGAACCATTGGCTCAAGCAGCAAGACCATAGAATTAAGAGAATTAAAATAAATGAAGAAGAATACAAGATTAATTTGTTTGCAGATGATGTATTAATATATTTGACAAATCCTCAACAATCATTATGACATTTGCAAAATTGTTTGGTACTGTATGGAGAAATGTCTGGTTATAAAGTTATTTGGGATAAGAGTAAAATATTGCCAATTACAGAAGAAAATTATACTGACTTTAAACAGATTACACAATTTAGGTGGACTAAAAAAATTAAATATTTAGGGGTATTGATTGATGTAAATTATCAACATTTGTACAAGTTGAATTATATTCCTCACTAACAAAAATAAAAGCTGATTTAATTAAATTGAAAGGTCTTCCTTTAACTCTGATGGGACGTGTGAATTGTTTTAAAATGAATGTTTTTCCTCGTATTCAATATCTTTTCCAATCAATTCCATGTTTGCTTCCAAAGATTTTTTAAAGAGTTAAATCAGCAATAAGAGTGTTTTTATGGAAAGGTAAATTATCTAGAGTATCATTGCAAAAATTGACATGGAAATATGCATTAGGAGGATTGCAATTGCCTCATTTTCAGAATTATTATGAAGCAACTAAGTTAAAATTTATTAGTCAGGTGTTTGCTGTTAGTCAGCCTTCTAGCTGGGCTAAAGTGGAATTAGCACAGATTTCTGATTCTGTTATATATCAATTTATATTTAGATGGAATCCTGATCTTTTGCACAACTATAATGTACCTCTTTGGCTTGGCTTCGCGGATGAGGATTTATGGAGGGGTAAATGTCCACGTCAGCTGCAGGCTCGTTTGTGGCTGACAAGTCCGATGCGGGACAGGCAGACACGGTTGCAGCGGTTGCAGGGGAAAATTTGTTGGTTGGGGTTGGGTGTTTTTCCTCCTTTGTCTTTTGTCAGTGAGGTGGGCTCTGCGGTCTTCTTCAAAGGAGGCGCCAAGATGCACGGTTTGAGGTGATATCAGCCCACTGGCGGTGGTCAATGTGGCAGGCACCAAGAGATTTCTTTAGGCAGTCCTTGTACCTCTTCTTTGGTGCACCTCTGACACGATGGCCAGTGGAGAGCTCACCATACAACATGATCTTGGGAAGGCGATGGTCCTCCATTCTGGAGATATGACCTACCCAGCGCAGTTGGATCTTCAACAGCGTGGATTCGATGCTGTCGGCCTCTGCCATCTCGAGAACTTTGATGTTAGGGATGAAGTCGCTCCAATGAATGTTGAGGATGGAGCAGAGATGATGCTGGTGGAAGCATTCTAGGAGCCGTAGGTGATGCCGGTAGAGGACCCATGATTCAGAGCCGAACAGGAGTGTGGGTATGACAACGGCTCTGTATACGCTTATCTTTGTGAGGTTTTTCAGTTGGTTGTTTTTCCAGACTCTTCAGTATTATGACATTTATGTGATGTTTGGTATAAGAGAAATTTGGTAATAGGAACTGGAGACAAGGTTTTATTACAGACTCCACTTTATCAAAATAAATTAATACACTTTTCGATGAATAATCAGTATTTAAAGATTTGACAGTTGAAAGGTATTAAGGTGTTAGCGGATTGCTTTGAAGACTAGATATTTCTCTCTTCTGATAGACTTCGGGAAAAATTTGAGGTGCCATTAAATTATTTCTTTGAATATTTTCAAGTAAGTGCTTTAGTAGTAAAAAAATTTGGGTGGGAATTGAAGATAACTAAATTTGAAAATTTAATTGTAAATGGGGTAGAGAAGGGGTTTATTTCAAAAATGTTTTCTTTGTTGCAAAAAAAAATGGCTAAACCAGATTTAGATAAATATTTTTCCCATTTATTCTTTGATTTATCTGTGGTGCTTGCAGGATCTGAAAGAAATCACTGCTGCCACACCGAAGGTCGTTAATGACTTTTTATTCAAATTCAGCATGCCCCTTTAAGGATAGCATGAGCTCAGTCACCTGGTGTATTGTGATGTCATAATCGCTGCCCAGGGTGCATGCTGGAAGGGATGCTGGAGTCCGAGAGAAATCTCTGATGACGCCATTTCCCCATGGCTGCCCTGTCACATGGTAATACAAGCAGGGCTGGTTCGCCATGCGGATGTGTGCCGCTACACCTCTTTGGAATTAGCGCAAGAAGAATGGACTATTATGTGTGAAGATAGTGTGACTAAATTGATTAATGTACGATATAGTTTGGTAAATTATATTTTTTTACATCAGCTGTATTTAACTCTAGAAGAGCTAAAAAGATATAGATTTAGTCATTCATATTTATGTTTCCATTGTGGGATTCAAATTGGTACCTTTTTTCATTCTCTGGTTGTGTGACAAGGTTAAGTCTTTTTGGATACAAATTAAAAAGTTTTTGGAGGATTTATTTGAAATTATTTTAATATTGGATCCACTGCTTTTTTTAATGGGGAATATTGTAACTAAGGGATTTAAGAATGGATACATTTCAAAGTGAGTTTATTCGGTTAGCTTTTGCAGTGGCTAGCAAATATATTGCGATCACTTGGAAAAATTATATGGATTTAAATAAGAACCATTGGCATAATGAATTGAAGGCTTGTATTTGTTTGGAAAAGAAAACATATAATTTATGTAATAATTATTATTTTTATGTGAAGATGTGGTCTCCATATCTGAAATATAATTGTTTGGAAGTATAATAGTTATTAATTTTGATGGTGTTTTTTAAAATGTAAAGATTTGGCACATTCCACAGCAATGAGTAAGTAACTGATTTATGTTTTTATTTATTTCCTCCCTTGATAGAGAGAAGGTTTTTTTAAGGGGTTTATGGGGAGGGGGGTGGGGGTATATAGGGGGTTTACTTTTCTTTTTTGGGGGGTTGAGATTTCTGTTTGTTTTCTTTAATTATGTATTTTATATATATTCATAAATAAAGTTTTTAAAAATTGACCACAGTGTGTTAGTAATTAATAAAAATGATTGATCTTTGAGAGGCTTCTTAAAGTTCAAGGAATAATATGAGGTCAGTGAGTTATCAAAATATAAAGAGAAATGTTCTTGCTTTTGGCTTCCTTGTCTACCCAAAAACAGATGCATGTTTAACATTAGAGATGATATTAAAAACAGATGATAAAATGAGAAATAACATGGTCTTCAATGATCAGAAAGAAATATTAAAAATAAATCCTGAATCTGACAGAAGGGGATTGTGTTGACAGTGAATAAATTTTGGGAGGATATTGATAACATTAGACATTACAGTTACAATTTCCAGAATAAATGCACAATTGCCACAAATTGTTGACACCGAGGAATGTTTCTGCTAAATTTTGGCTTCTGATCATACATGCAAGTTGAAGATTCAATTTGTTATGTACACAAAACTATACATACAAAAACATGTGTTCCATTTGCCTGTCCTCGGAAAAGAGTTTAAGGCCAGTTTCAGAATTTTAAATATAAAAAAATAATTTAATCCTCAAGTTGTTGAGATTCTTGGTAACCCTAGAAAGGTCAGAAATTAATCAAGATAACTTGGCTCCACCAAGAAGGATTGCTGAGTGGAATACTTAAGTTTTGATAAGGATCCCTTTTGTTCCTACTTTACTTCGTTACTGTATCAGTTTGGAATGATCAAGCTAATACCAAGTCACAAATTAGGACCAGTGGTAGATTCTAACAAAATTGCTCTAGAAAAATAATCTGGTTAAAAGAAAAAAATATAAAGGAAAGGAAAATTAAGAATAAATGAAAAAAGTTTAAAACAGTGTTCATAAATTGGAAACAAGGTGCTATTTACAGTGCACTGGATACCAATTTTAGACCAGCCAATAATTTGGTATTGATTTAACATTGTTGCTTTGTAGGTTATGTTGCAATTTAGAAAGTAATGCACTTTGTATCAGTATTGTGAGTAGGAAGTGGCAGAAACATTTACACACCTATTAATTCTGCCAAGATCCCTGTTGGAAAGTCTGTTCACATTAATATTGGGCATAGAGTTAAATTGCATTCAAAATTCAGTCCTACACACTCTTATGGAGTTTTATCTTCCAAGTTGCGCTGGTTAGCACAGAAGGGATGAAAACACAAAGAAAATAAAAGCCAACTGCAAGAAATCAAAGGGAAGAATGGCAAGGAATAAATATTTAGAAGTATAATCACTCTTTTGCCACATCTAACCTTTAGAGTCTAAAAAAAATTCTTGCTGCTTGGATAAGCAGCTGAAAGATAAAATAAATTAAACCTTTTTAAAATTAATGATTTTTGTAGCTTTCTCTTAATTGAAGAATCTCATACTTTGTCAGGGCAGCAAAATTAACTATTAGCAGTCAAAGGAAGCAAATTCAATCATATAAAAGGAAGGTAAGGTAACAAAATTGATTTGCAAATTTAGGCAGAATCGGCAATAGAAAGCATATGGCTTTGAAAGTGTCATTTCATTAATAATAACAGCAGGAATCAGTGTGGGTGACAAATTAATGGTACTGTATTGTACAAGTTCTGAAATACAAATCCACATCTAGTGAGACATCTCCAAACTTTGCTGAAAGACAGTAGGAAAGAAAATAATGCTTTTGAAAATTACACGAATGAATACTTTCCAGGAAGCAATTGCTATCTTGATTCCTTTCACCCTTACATTAAAAATAGCCCCTTTTCCACTGGCAACCCAGGTAATTGGCCGTGCAGTGTCCCAGGATAGGAAGCCCTTTGTGCCATTTCCAATGGCCACCCTTAACTGGGAGAGTAATGGGCGTATCCCTCTGATGTGTTTTGGATGCTCAGCCCAACGTTACTTAGTTTGTAAGCTGTTTCTCGAGGTGTACATGTGACAGTGGAAGAGATGGCAACTATTTTGTGCTCCCCTTCCCTCCCTCCTCCCACCCCAACTCAGCAAATCTCAGCACCAGTGAATTGGAGGAGGATGTTCTGGCAGAAGCCAAGAGTAGATCTGTAAATACTCCTAGACAGTGTTACAAATTATGGTGACAATTTGCATTGCTACAACCCACGAAGTGATGATTTCTAAACGCTCACTTACAGGCCAGTTTCACAACATCAGATTTCAATCTGGATTGACTTGTGACCCTTGACTAAGTAAAGGTGAACTAATGGAGTGATCTCTTTTATTACTTCTGTTGTCAGTTAATCCGTGCCTCTCCCCACAGTGCCCCAGCTTTGTACATTATGGAAGCCACCTCTGATTTATATACGTGATGGCTGTGACAACTGTACAATATATTTACACACTGTCTCAGATGGTCAGTAGTCTCTTGAAGTGTAAACCATGGGTGTTGGAGTCTTCAGATGTTTGTGAACACTTTAATGCATTGTCAATAAAAATAAATGTGGTAAATATGCAGTTCTAGGAAAAAAAAATTGTCAAACAATGGGAAGGACCAAGTGAAAATATGACAGGCAAAAAACATGATCAAGATTTTTTAAAAAGATGAATAAAACTGGAAGGTATTGACAATGCAGAGATTGCTAGGCGTTGAAAATTAGGAACATTGCACAAGGTATACTTAAACCCATGGTTGATGTCACTACCCATTATCTATTGCAGAGCAGAAGACAGGTGGCAAATCTTAGTCACAACATCTGAGGCTTCTCTTGCTTTTCCACAAGGTCCTGATGGTTGTCTTTGTTGTCGGATTTGCTACTTACAGTAGTGTTACTTCGTGGTAATTGCCACCTGTGTTCATACGCACCCTTTCCTTTTCTTCAATAACAATGAAAAACATACATGCTTTTGTCTTCATCATTCACATGAGTGTTATTGAAGCAAAACTAATAGAAAGCCACAGAAGGATATTTTCTATCCAACTCAAAATTTAGTTAACGAATTTAGAGAGCATAATATTATTGGGTTAACTACTACCCTAAGCATTTCCTCAAGTAGGGATTTATTATTAACAAAAAAAATGGAGGCAAAGTTTCACTCTTTTGGAAGTTGATTTTCTTCAAGCTTCCTCATTGCATGTATGCGAACACTGGCTTTACAAAAATAACAAAATAGCATCCAAAGATTAACAAAGTGAGGTAACATATGCCATTAAAAGCATTATGAACATTAGTAGCTTGTAGGACAACAGCTATTGATTATATACATGCAACTAATATATTATGTAATGTTAAAAGTATAAGAGCAAAACCCTTGTTATCTTGAATTCAAGAGAGGTAAGATAAAAATTAGAATAAATAAAAATGTCAATAAAAGTTTAAATTGTTAAAGAATGTTTGCTGAAATAACATAACTTTTTAGTGAAGGCAGGAACAAATATTCAGCCAGTGGAGTGCTTTGGTTGTGCTTTGCTTGTAGCAGTTGTTTGAATAGTTTGAATACAATTGTGTTTTAATAAAATGGCATCAACCCAGATGGAGAGCTGGTTGATGCCACTCGCCATTGGGTTAACTCTCTTAAGGTGTCTCCTTATCCCTGTTTTATCTTTATTAGTATACAGTATTAATATCTTTATCTGTAAACTTGGGGATGGGGGGTGTTAATTATGATGGCGGCATGGTTAGTGTTGCAGTTAGTACAATGCTGTTACAGTGCCAGCAAACCAGGGTTCAAATTTAAATTTTGTAAGTTACAAGACTTGCCTGATTACAGTGAACTTTACATAATTAGGGCTACAATACTGATTTTTTTTTTTCAAATTACTTTACATTTTGACCCATCTTTTGTCTTTTAAACTGGCATACCAGTTAGGCATTGTAGGAGTGAGTCTCAAACAACTGGAAAACTTGCTTATCCAGAATATACCAATCCCTGTAGGTGCCAAAAACCAGGGGGTTTAACTGTACTAGATTTCCTTCACACCCCTCCTCCCGAACCTAATTCAACATTTAAACATTTTTTTCATACATTGGAGATAGTCTCTCCCTGGTGAAGCGCCCTATCCTGGAGCATCATGGACTGTTGTCTGCTTTGGGAACTTCTGCTGACTGAGCCACCTTGGAAGAGGTCTTCAGCAGTTCCTCAGAACAACTTGCTGATGGTTTACAGCTATCAAAAGACATTTCATGACCTGGTCATGCTTGAGACTTTGGTCATCCAGTTATCCTGATTTGTATTTTCAAGTAACCCAACCCTATGCAATGTTTTACTCTACTGAACTTGTATACAGATTTGCTGGATCGTACACAAAACACACCTTTTCATTTTACTTTGTCACATGTGAAAATTAACAAACTTGAAATATCCACCAGTGGATAACTTGTCCATTTCCCCCAAAGAGCCAGATATAGCAATGGCCCGAGCCATTCATCAAACCGAGCCCACCAGCCCTAAACTGAAGTTAGGAGATGAATACTTCATCTCCAGGTACAATTCTCTGCAGCTTTGGATCATTATCATAATTTATTTTTTATTTTTAACATCCTGATGCATATTTTGATTTTCAGATTGTGAATGATGAGAAGCTGATCCCAGTTTCTTTACCATGAATAACTCTACAGAGGTTATCCAGTTAAACACTACTGTGATATGCAGTTAATTTCAAATTCCTGGTATAACTCACCAGGGCCCAATTTAAGAGAAAATTATTTTAGAACCAGAGAACATTACAGCACAGAAACAGGTTTCTTTGGCCCTTCTAGTCTGTGCCGAACCATTTTTCTGCTTAGTCCATACCTCTCCTATTCATGTACTGTCCAAATATTTCTTAAATGTTAAAGTTGAGCCCACATTCATTACTTCAGCTGGCTGTTCATTCCACACTCTCACCACTCTCTATGTGAAGAAGTTCCCCCTTATATTCCACCAAACATCTCCTTTCACCCTTAACCCATGTCCTCTGGTTTATATCTCACCTAACGTCTGTGGGGGGAAAAAAACCCATCTCTAGTCTGTCTATCCCCCTCATAATTTTAAATACTTCTATCAAATCTCATTCTTCTACATGCCAGGGAATAAAGTCCAACCTTTCTCTGTAGCTCAATTCCTGAAGTCTGGGAAACATCCTAGTAAATCTCTGCACTCTTTCTATCTTATTGATATCTTTCCTGTAGTTAGGCAACAAAAATTGCATACAATATGTCAAATTTGGTCTCAGCAAAGTCTTATACATCTTTACCACAGCATCGCAACTCCTCTATTGAATACATTGATTTATGCCAAAGGCTCTCTTTACAACCTTATCTACCTGTTTTGCCACTTTCAGGGAATTACATAATTATCTTCCCAGATAACTCCATTCTACTGCACCCTCAGTTCCCTACCATTTACCATGTATGTGTTCTGTTGGTTTGTTCTTCCAAAATGCAACACATCACACTTGCCTGCATTAAATTCCATCTGCCATTTTTCCAGCTGGTCTGAATTCCTCTGCAAGCTTTAAAAACTTTCTTTGCTGTCCACAGCACCTCCACCCTTGGAGTCATCTGCAAACATGCTGATCCAGTTTACCACATTATCATTGATATGGATGACAAACAACAATGATTCCAGCACTGTTCCCTGAGGCACACCATTAGACACAGATCTGCAATCTGAGAAGAAACCATCTACCACTACTTACTGGCTTCTCCCATCTAGTCATTGTCAAATCCTGTTTACTAATTCACTATAAATACAGAGTGTCTGAACCTTCCTGACTAATCTCCCATGTGGGACCTTGCAAAAGGCCTTACTAGTCTGTATAGAAAACTTCCACAGCCTTTCCTTCATCAACTTTCCGAGTAACCTTGAAAAACTCTCTAAGATGACCTATCAAGCACAAAGCAATATAGTCCCTGGCTATCCAAATACTTGTATATCCAATGTCTTATGATACCTTCCAATAATTTACCTTGTACTGAAGTGAGACTCAGTTGCCTATAATTTCCAAGGTTACATTTGGAGCCTTAAGACAAAAAAAACAACATGAGCTCCCCTCCAATCCTCCAGCACCCACCTTTGGCTAAGGACATCTTAAATATTTCTGCCAGATCCCCTGCAATTTCTACTCTATCTTCGCTCAAGGTGTGAGGAAATATCTTATCAGGCCTTTGGGATTTATACACTCTTGTTTGTTTTAAGACAGCAAGCACCTACTCCTCTTTAAACTGTATAGGTGCCATGACCTCTCTGCTTGTTTTCTTTACTTCCCTTGACTCTATGCTAATTTCCTGAGTGAATACTGATTGGGGGGGGGGGGGGGGAAATAAGAACATTTGAGCTCTCTGCCATTTCCACTAATCTTTAAGTGGTCCAATTTTCTCCCTTACTAACCTTTTGCTCTTAATATATCTATAGATACCCTTAAAAGTTTCCTTCAAATTGTCTCCCAAAGCAACCTCATGTCTTCTTTTAGCCTTCCTGATTTCTTTCTTGGTTTTTCTTGCATTTATTTATACCCCTCAAGTGCCTCATTTGCTCTGCATTACCTGTACCTTGCTATACAACTTCAGAACTAGATCCATAATATCCCACTAAAACCACGGTTCCCTATTCCTGCTAACTTTGCCTTTAATCCTGACAAGAACATGCAAACCCTGTAATCTCACAATTTCACTTTTGAAATTTTTTCACTTAACCTCATACATCCCTGCCCGAAAACAACTTATCCCAATGTAGATTGTGTTATGAGCTCAGAGGACCCCCAAACCCAGCAGCAATAAAAATTCACCAAGACAAAAGTCGCTTTTCATCATCTTTAAACATGAAATCAGGATCAAACTTTAACTTATTACTATTAACTTAACCCCCTTCTAATTCTAAGCGCACATGTATGTAATGTGTATACAAGTTCCTTTTGTATGGACAACAAGGGATTTGACCAGGCTGAACTAAGAAGCTTACCAGCTTGTCGTGTTCCTGTCCCAGCTGCTGCTGCTGGACTGTAGAACTGAATTCTCTCTCTCTCTCTCTCACTCAGAGAAAACCACATGGCCCTCTTAGAACAGCCAGCTGCACTCAGACAGACTGCGGCTGCAGACAACAATAATCTAATACTCCACAGCATGTCTAATTAACTCCTACTTGAGAAGTCCTTACAGACATTCTTCAAAGTTTGTGCAAAGTCCCTCAGAGCTTGAACTGTTTGACTTGAGCATCAGAGCCTGAACTGTCTGGCTTGAGCAGTGCTCCAGCATTTTAAATGAGATCTGTTTTGAAGTGTTTGTATGTGACCTACACTAAATAATCTGCCACGATTTATCTCCTTTAAAACATATCTATATACAATATAAAATATAACAGTCTGTCACAATTGGGACTCCCATACTCAATCCTTTATCATTTTCTGAAAATTGGCCTTTCTCCAATTTAGAATCTCAACTCGAGACCCAGATCTATCCTTCTCCATAGTTAACTTGAATCTAATGGCATTATGATAATGGATCCAAAATGTTCCCCTACACATCTTTACCTGTCCTGTCTCATTCCCCAAGAAGAAATCTATTATTGCACTCTCTCTAGTTGGTACCTCTAGATGTTGACTTAGAAAACTTTCTTGAACACTTTGACAAACTCCAAACCATCCAGCCCTTTTACAGTATGGGAGTCCCAGTCAATATGTGGAAAATGTAAATCTCCTACTATCACAACCTTATGTTTCCTGTAGCTGTCTGCTATCTCTCTGTAGATTTGCTCATCTAATTAACGTTGACTATTGGGCAGTCTATTGACCCCATGAGAGTGGTCATACCTTTCCCGTTCCTCAGCCCCACCTATATACCCTGCTGGTCTGTCTTACCAGGTAAATATTTTCCCTGATGGGCAATGCCTATTCTTCCCCTTTCATTTCTTCCATTTTATTGCCTTTAAAGGGAAGGAAGCCCGGAATGTTGAGCTTCTAGTCCTGCTCCTCCTGAAAGCAAATTTTAATAAAGGCCACAATGTCATAATTCCACATGCAACTTCATGCTCTAAGCATGTTTTCCTTTGCTACAATACTCTTTACATTGAAATATAAGCAGCAGAGAACATGTCCACCACATAAACCCATTGACTTCTAACGTTACATGCAATTTTCACATAGTCTTTTCCCTCGCCAGTCCTCTATCAGCTCTGGCACTCTGGTTCCTATCCCCCTGTAAATATAGTTTAAACCCACTGGAGCAGCACTGGAAAACCTTCCTGCAAGGGTATTAGACCCTTCCAGTTCAGATACAAGCCATTTCATTGGAAGAGAGCTCAATGATCCGAAAACCTGAAGCCCTCCCTCTTGCATCATGTCTGTAGCCCTATGCTAAGCTGCATTATCCTCCTATTTCTAACCTCACTGACATGTGGCATGGATTGCAACCCTGAGATCACAACCCTGGACGACCTGGTCTTCAACCTAGTGCCTAACTCTCTGAATTCTCCTTCCAGGATCTCCTCACCCTTCTTACCTATGTAATTGATCCCTATATGGACCATAACATCTGGATGCTCACCTTCCCTCCTCTGAATGCCATGAACTCGATCTGGGGTATCTCAGACCCTTCCACAGAACCTTTTATCTGTCCTCCTAATTATTGAATCCACTATTACTACAGCTCACCTCTTCTCCTCCCTTCCCTTCTTAACCACAGGACCAGATTCCATGCTAAAGACCTGATTGCCATGGCTTGTCCCTGGTAGGCCACCAACCTCCCAACAGTATCCAAAGTGGTATACTTGTTATTGAGGGGAACAGCCATAGATGTGCTCTGCACTACCTGCCTGCTCCTTTTCCCTCTCCTGATTGCCACCAATCTACCCTCCTCCCATCTCTTAGGTGTGATAGGGTCCCTGTAACTCCTGTCTATCACCCCATGCCTCTGAAATGATCCAGAGTTTATCCAGCTTCAATTCCTTAACTCTGTTTGTCTTGACCTGCAGCTGGATGCATTTCTCATAGATGAAGTCATTAAGGATACTTCTGGCTTCCCTGATGACCCATATTCTGCAAGACACACATTCCCTTGCCCTGTCTGCCATTCCCACTATCTATAACTAGAGGAAAAATATATTTAAACCTGTGCCTACTTATTGAAACCTTTTGTTCCTCGAATAGGGTGGCCCTTACTTCAACTCCTGCACCACCACCTCAGCCTCTTCTCACCAAAGCATCTTGAGCCATAGCCTTTCCTCTCTGATTCAGCCCATTATGACAATGACCTCTTGAAAAAGACTAATCTAGATCAAAAAAAAGGAACAAACTACTGGAATGTAAACTTGCCATTTGTTTTTCTAATTGTTTCATGTACTACACATGAACTTTGAGTGATTCATGATCAATTGTTCCCAGATCTCTCTAAACAACACCTTTCAACCTAGTAAAAATAAAATACTATTCCTTTCTACTTGTTTTTGACCAAATTGGATAATCCACATTTTTCCACATTTTATTCAGTTAACTAATTATATTCTGCAATAAGAAATTAACCGATTAAGAACATCAGTTGGAGAAAAAGAATGGTCAACATTTCATGTCAAAACCTCTTTCAAAGATACAGGTAGGTGTATTATATTTCTTCTAACACTTAGCCTATCTATAACCACCTGAAGCGGCTATGCATCCTCCTCACAACTGGTGCAGCACCCAAATATGCATCAGAAGCAAAGCTGGATTTATTACGTGATCCTCTCATCCAAATCATTGATATCAATTGTATAAAGCTGGGGCTCTGGCATGATCCTGATAACATTCAAAAATACCAATTTAATCCAAATCTCTATTTTCCCTCAATGAACCAATTTACGCCAATTTGCACATTCCTGCAAACTCCAATTATCTTGAGAAAAGTAAAGAGGTGGAAAATGTTCAGGGTGGGAATTCCAGGTCTTGCAGCTGGTACCATATCAAGTGACCAGAATGTTTACCTTATTGTATCTTGCTGGCCTTGGGCAGTTTCATTTATTTTTTAGATTGTATTGTCCATTACTCACTTAATTTTTAACTGCTATGGTATTAAAAATGTTTTACTTCCTACATTCACTGATTTTCAGCATCCATTTGTAAAATATTTTACTTTCATCATTTGTAATATCAGTGTTGACCTAACAAACAAGAAGTAGGTTTCACTTATTTTACCAATATTTTTTAATGTATTTGTTTCTGAAGATTTAGGAGTGCTAATATTAAATTGCAAATTTATGTCAAACTGAGGAAGTCCTCATCTAGCTTCATGGGCCTATAAATTCACTCTGGCATGTCATCCACATTTTTATATTTTCTTAGGTAGGTAATTCAGCCCAAAGAATCTTTGCTAGCTCACAGAGCAATCCTTTTCATTTCATTAATTATCCCTGTAACTTGTTTGCCCCATATTCCATCAAGTTTCTTTAATTATCTTAGGAACATATTTATTTTGTGCAGTAAATTTAAAAAGGTGAAATCTTTTCTAATCTTCACAGTAGTTAAAAGTTAAATGAACAATGGACTTTTCACCTGAAAACAAACAAAAGAGCTGTGATCAACAAGATAAAATAAGGTAAACATTCTGACCACGTGTGATTGAACTCGAAATTGTTTTTTCACTAGTTTAGCACTGCATCCTTCATTCCTACTGTCAGTTTTGAAATAGTTCAGCATTGATTATGGATGATAGGTCCATTAACATTTTAAGCTGATATCACATGGCTTTTGTGTCATGAATATTTTATGCAAAGTAAATGGAATTGAAAATGTGCCAAAATGATAGTTATTTGATATAGGGCATCACCAATTATTTGAACAACAATTGGAATAAAGGCCAATGCAGATATTTTATTTATCAGTTCAAGTTCTCGGCTGAAGTGCCTCATTAAAAATGAATTGGGTGTTAAAAATATGATTGGGGAAAAAACCCTGATTGAATGCCTTGACCCTCCTAAGAATAAAAAGAACTTCAATGTACAATGTAAAAGATATATATTTGGAACATGAAATTCCTGAAATGTGGTTGTATTCATTTTGTATTAAACTTGCTCTCTACTAATACATTTTTCACCAACATCATCAATTGCTGCTTTCATGGTCTCCTCTTGTGATGAAATAGATTATTTTATTGGTTCCCTCTGTGATTCCCATCAGGTCTGTCTGCTTTGTGTCTTCTCATTGTTTACTCCTGTTCTTTTTCCTAATCACACCTGGAGATCTTGGATTTAGTTGTCCTGAACGATAATGAATAATTTAACAAAAAAATCTGCAGTATTTTTCTTATTTATAAAAATAGAGAGACAAAATAAGATTCTTCCAAAGTACAATTTTTGTGTGTAAATTGCAATTGGAGCTGGCTTGTACATCTTAATCCATTTTAATGCCCACTCCTTAAAAAGCACAGACCAGATTTGTATGTTAAACATTCGGATTATGAATATTAGTTCCAATATGCATCTTACTCTGAGAGAACTGGCAACCACAGGGAATACTGGGCTTTATTTGCCTGATAAAACCTGATTTGCCTGGAATGGTTGACGTTATAATGGCTGAAAAACTGGATGGTGTTTAATTTCATTTGGAGCTGCAGTCAGGATTTTGTCTGAATTTCATTCACAAGTTGTACACGTAACTTTAGAGCGTATTTTGAAGTACTTATCAAAATTAAATCTCACAATTCTACACAAGAAAACCAGAATAAGCAGTGTTGTGTTTTGAGGCTGTTCTGCCACTCAACAAGATACTGGCTACCCTTCTACCTGAGCTCCATTTTCTAGCATTTTTCCCATATCCCTTGATTCTCTAAAAGGCCACAAATCTTCCATCTTTGTTATGAATGACTACATCTCCATGGCATCTGGGATAGCAAATTCCAAAGTTCAGCACCATTTGAATAAAATAAAAACTTTCATCTCTGTTCTAAGTGTCCTATCCCTTATTCTGACACCGTGCTTTGTGGTTTGTGGAAACACCCTCTCTGCATCAAGTGTGTCAAGTCGTTTAAGAGTTTTGTAATCTTAGATGTATTTTTGCTTTATTGATGTAAACCAGAGCCAGGCAACCTTTTACCATGCATGGGCAGGGTAATATGTCAAAGGATGAATGGCGGGCTGCACTCATGAAATAAATACTGAAACACAGACATTATATAATTTAAGTTTTCAATTGTCTCTGTTTGAAGTACATAATGTAAAATATATGAACATAACTTAATAATTTATCAAAAAATAATCCACAGTGGTAGTTCAAGCGACAAGATCAACCGTATTCCTTCCAAAAAAGCATGGATGATGCAAACGGTAATAACATTACGTCACACTGGATGAATCTCCACCGCAGCCTATGCCCACTCTTCCCTCCATTCCTTGAGATCGAGATAACCTCCTCATCCTGGAACAATTTCTTCCAGCACCATCCGGTTGTGCTCCGCTGACCTGGGGAAGCTCTGACTGAGCCCATTAGTAAACATTGGCTGTCAGCCAAACACCATCTTCACTCGTTCTCCTGCTGGTGCCACCAGTTCCATCTTGTCCTGCCAGTCTGATGACATCAGTGCTTAATGGTTGCCCACTTGAGTTTGGATCCCGCTGCCCGCCTGGCACAGCAGTGCTCAATTATCCCACAATGCACTGCCGTATGGTAGCCAAACCAACCACTTCCATAAAAGCTGCCAATGGTGGCGGGTTTTAAAAAACAATGTAGATAATTCCTGAGCATTGCATTGTGGGCCAGATAAATTTGTTTACATAACTGTCTTAATTTCACATCTGATCACTGCTTGTAATTTACACCAAAAAGTTTTATTTTTAAAGTCTGGCTTTTGATGTATTAAAATCTGCTATTCATGTAATCTAATAATTCCTGAATAATCTTGAACATCTTATGTTTTGAGAGAATTCATTGAAATTCTATAGGGAATGGCATAATTTGGAGTATTGTGTACAGTTTAGATCTGTCTATCTTAGCCAGGAAATATCTTCCATAAAGGAAAATAGCTATATTTAAAAAGCTATATTTAAAGACATTGTGGCGACTCACCACAAGGCAGGCAAACCGACCCCGCTTGTAAGCCATGCAGTGGGGCTGCCGGCCAAAATGGCACTGTCGGAGGTTTCGCTTCCTTCCAGCACAGGGCTCAGAAACCCGTGCTGAGGGACCACGTGATGCCCAGGTTACATCAGTGCCTTCCAGTGCGGTCCTCAGCCAGGTCTGGGCTGGGAGTATAAGTCCAGCCCAGCAGCCTGCAATAAAGTAGTCTGCTCACTGAGCTCAACCTGTCTGTTTGTGTGTGTTATTGCAGGAGCAGTGTGGCCGCCGCTACAATTGGTGACCACGAATGGGTCAAACATCATTGAACCCATCATGAGCGAGCCTGGGGATGTGGTGGAATTCTGGGATCAGGAGCCGGAGACCTGGTTCGGCCACGCAGAGACACGACCAAATTCTACCATGTGTTCGCTGCCCTGGACCAGGCCACCACCAGATACGTGCTGCACTTTGTTCAGTATCCACCTGCCAAGGATAAATATGAGAGCATCAGCGAGTGCTTACCGGATCCCTCGGACTATCCAGACACCAGTGTGCCGCTCGGATGCTGCACCTCAACGCCTTGGGGGACAGGTTCCCGATGGAGCTGATGGACGACACCAACTGCCCACTCTTCGAGTGCATCTTCCTTGACCATATGCCTGGGGACATCCAGCCGCTGCTGGTCCAGGAGAGCTTCATCAACCCGAGGAAGGTCGCCCAGAAGGCCCAAGAGCTATGGATGGCAAAATCGTCGAAGGGCTCAGTGGTTCAGCAGGTCACGAGGCATGGGCACAACCACGCCAAGCCTGCCCCTAGTGCTGTGGTTGAGCACCCAGCCCCTGCAGGGGCCCCCAAGAGCATAACCAAGGCCACAGCATCCGCCTCAGGGCCCTGCTTCTACCATCAGCACTGGGGAGCCAAGGCTCAGAATTGTTATCATCCCTGCTCGTTCCAGGGAAACGACCAGGCCGGCCGCTGTTGATGGCTGCAGCAGCTGGCCAGGACACAGCCTCCTCTACCTGTGGGACTCAGTCAGTGGCCAGCAGTTCCTTGTTGACACTGGAGCCCAGATCAGCGTCATCCCGGCCACGGCCATCAGTCCAGGAACCGACCTCATGAACCTCCCCTCCGTGCGGCCAATGCAAAGACAATCCAGACATATGGAGTCAAGACACTCCACTTCCAGATCGGCCAACGAAATTTTGCGTGGAGGTTCACCGTCTCGTCCCTCCTGACTGCCATCCTAGGTGCAGACTTCCACCTTGCACACCGGCTTCTGGTGGACATTCGAGGTAGGCGCCTCGTGGATGACCATATCTTCCAGGCCGTTCACCTCGACACCTCCCGCTCGGAGCAACCGCAGATGGCCATGTTCAACATGCCCAGAGATGAGTTCCAGCAAATCCTGGACAAGTTTCTGACACTCCTCAAATCACAGGCTGTTCCACCACATCCCCACCCAGGGCCCACCGTTTCACGCCAAATAATGCTGGTTCCCACCTGACAAACTCCAGGTAGTGAAGGAGAAGTTTTCACACCTGTTGGAGCTGGGGATCATTCGGCGGTCTGACAGCCCGTGGGCCTCGCCGCTCCACCTAGTCCCGAAAGCCTCAGATGGCTGGCGTCCCTGTGGAGACTATCGACGGCTCAATGAGGCAACCGTTCCTGACCATTACCCCATCCCTCACATCCAAGACTGCACGGTGCGAGGGTCTTCTCCAAGGTTGACCTGGGGCATGGATATCACCAGATCCCGGTGCACCCTGAGGACATACCCAAGACGGCCATTATCACCCGCTTTGGCTTGTTTGAATTCCTGCACATGCCGTTCGGGCTCAAGAATGCTGTTCAGACCTTCCAGTGCCTCATGGACTCTGTGGGCAGGGACTTGGATTTCATCTTTATTTATTTGGATAACATCCTAGTTGCCAGCAAGGACTGGGTGCAACACAAGGCCTACCTACGTGCCCTTTTCTCACAGCTGGCCGACTTTGGACTTACCATCAACCCGGCCAAGTGCCAGTTCGGGAAAGAGTCCATGCAGTTCCTGGGCTATACCAGCATGGCCGAAGGAGCCTCACCCGCCACTGCAAAAGTTGCCACTATCAGGGAGTTCCCACGCCTGGACAGCCTCAAGGGGCTGCTGGAGTTTGTGGGTATGGTCAACTTTTACAACCGCTTCATCCTGAGAGCTGTGCGCATCATGCAGCCGCTGTTCGCCCTCATCGCAACCAAGCACAAGACGTTCATTTGGAACCCAGAGGCCTGCACTGTATTTAAGGCCTACCAAGGACGCCCTCATGAAGGCCGCCATGCTCGCCCACCCACACACCGACCTGCATATGGCACTCTCTGTCGATGCCTCTGCCACAGCCATTGGTGCCATCCTGGAGCAGCAAGTGAATGGAGATTGGAAGCCGCTGGCATTCTTCAGCCGCCTGCTCCGCCCATCAGAATGCAAGTATTGTGCCTTCGACCGTGAGTTACTGGGCATGTACCTGGCGGAGCGGCATTTCCGTTATATTTTGGAGGGGAGGACTTTTATCATTTTCACTGACCACAGACCCCTCACCCAGGCACTCACAATAGCAAAGGATCCATGGTCAGCCTGCCAGCAGCATCACCTCTCCTTCTTGTCGGAGTTTACCACCGACATTCGGCACAAGGCGGGGAAGGACAATATGGTTGCTGATGCACTCTCATGACCGGCCATCTGGGTGCTGACACCCAGCCTCAACTTCGACCAGCTCACCCGGGACCAGGAATTTGATGAGGAGAGGAGGGCCTTCAAGACCGCCATCACAGGCCTGCGGTTCTGAGACCTCCCAATTCTGAGCAGCAAGGACACCATCCTGTGCAATATCTCCTTGGGTACCCCGTGGCCAGTGGTTCCCCAGCAGTGGCGCAGGCAGGTCTTCCATCACATCCACAACCTTTCACATCCGTCCTTCAGGTCAACGGTCCAGATGGTGGCAGAACGGTTCGTATGTCATGGGCTGCGGAAGCAGATCGCGGGCTGGGCTATAACATGCACACATCGCCAGACGTCCAAGGTGCACAGGTACACCAGGGCACTCATACAGGAGTTCGAGCACGTCTGGGAACAGTTCAGCCATATTCACGTGGACATCGTCGGACTCTTACCCATTTCCCAGGGAAACCATTACCTGTTTAGGGTGGTCGACCACACCACTCGGTGGCCCGAGGCGATCCCGATGCCAGACGCCTCCACCAACTCCTGCTCCAGAGCAATGTTGCATGGTTCGGTCACCCGGTTCAGTGTCCCAGGTTACCTCACCAGTGATCGGGGCACCCAGTTCACATCTGCACTCTGGACACAGCTTGCTAACAGGTTGGGGATCCAGCTACACCACACCACGGCCTACCACCCGCAGGCCAATGGACTAGTCGAACGTCTGCACTGCCACCTTAAGTCGGCACTCATGGCCCGTTTCACCGGCCCTGACTGGGCAGACAAACTGCCTTGGGTGCTCCTGGGCATCTGCTTCACTCCCAAGGAAGATCTGCAAGCGTCATCAGCTGAGCTGGTCTACGGTTCATCGCTGGCACTACCTGGTGAGTTTGTCAATGCACCTCACAATCCCCAGCAGTCGCCGCACGAACTATTTCCTCGCCTCGGCATGCTTGGACTTGTTCAAACCCCCACTGCCGCCCAGGCATGGCACCCACCCATCTCATGTTCCCGGCGAACTGCTTTCCGCAGAGTACGCTTTTGTTTGGTGGGGCCCGACCGCGGCACTTCTGCTACGACCGTACGAGGGGCCATACAGGATTGTGCAGCATTCCGGCTTGACGTTCATGCTGGACATTGGCTGCAGGCAGGAGCTGCTTACCATGGACAGGGTGAAGCCAGCGTATCTCGATCCCACCGAGCCCATGGTCGTTGTCCAGCCCAAGAAGCAAAGCCACCTGGTGAAAAATGACATTGGCGCTGGTTCAGTGGGGGGGGGGGGGGGGTGGCTGTGTGGCGGCTCACCACAAGGCAGGTGAACTGGCCCCACTTGTAAGCCATGCGGCGGGGCAGCCAACCAAAATGGCACCATCGGGGGTTTCCCTTCCTTCCAGCACAGGGCTCAGAAACCCGTGCTGGGGGACCACATGATGCCCAGGTGACGTCAGCGCCCTCCAGCGTAGTCCTCAGCCAGGCCCGGGTTGGGAGTATAAGTGCAGCCCAGCAGCCTGCAATAAAGTAGTCTGCTCACTGATCTCAACCCGTCTGGTTGTGTGTGTTATTATGTTGTGTCCACAACATAACAATATTTTACTTCAAAGTTGAAGCGCTCAAGGTACATGGAAGCTGGCAAAGACTTTGATGTTAATTTCTTATTTTCAAATATGACAGATGACCACTTCAATGAGCTACTGGAGTCACTGCATTCAGGAAGGAAAGAATCAAAAAGGGAGAAAATTGAGGATAATTAAAAAATATATGGTTGGTCATATTTTTTAATTATCCTCAATAATTATAGTCGCAGTTTCTATTGTATCTTTTCAACAAACAGCTGGTTGGCTCTATCATCCAAAGAGAAACAAAGGGCTTTGAGGCTTTCAATGTGGGGGATGAAGGGATTGGAATGCTTATGGTAAATATGAGGTGATCAAATTCAGGGAATTGGAAATTGTTGAAGTGATGGAAGGCATGTGAAGTATCCCAGATGTAGGTGGGGAGGGACTGGACCAGGGTGGACAAAGCAGAGACCAGGTAAGCAGAGTATTATGTAATTATAATGGTAAGCGGAGACCACATTGAGATGATGGGTCTGCCAGGACTATTGGGTTTGTGGATCTTGGCTAGGAGGTAGAAAAGGGGAGTGCAAGGTTGGGAAACAATAAAGTTGGAGGCTGTGCCAGGGAGATGACCAGAAACAATGAGTTCAGAAATGGTGCGTGATACAGTGGTTTGGTGGGGTTCTGCTGGAAGGGTAAGTAAGAGGAGGTGTCAGAGAGTTGTCATCAGGCTTCAGCCAGATAGAAGTTAGTGCACCAGACTACAGCAGCACCACCCTTTTCTGTAGGTTTGATGGTGAGTTTCGGATTGGTGGAGAGAGTAGAGGGCCAGATGTTCTGAGGGGGTGAGATTGGAATGAGTCAGGGGAGTAGTAAGCTGATATGATTGATGTCACAGTGGCAATTGGAAATATAAAGGTCCAGAGCAGGTAGAATTCCAGAATGAGGTGTCTAGAGGAGAAATACATTTTAAAGTGGGAGAAGGGATCAGTAGTGAAGGGTGGAGAATTGTGGTTGTGGAAGTAGGCATGAAGATGGAGCCAACGGAAGAAGAGTTCAACATTATGGCATGCGCAGAACTCATTAAGGTGTGGGTAAAGGGGGATGAAGATGAGCACAGAGCATTCCATTTCCGAGAGGGGAATGTCAGAGGGGCTGGTGAAGACCAGGCAGGGGAAGGGGGAGTTTTAATGGGGTGGAGGGTGTCAGGGAGGGGAGGAGGATGGGGTGGATCAGGAGGAAAGGTCCAAGTGAGGATGGGGTGAGTTAGGAACATCAGAGGGTGGAGAAAGAGAGAGGACTGTGCACTCCCAGAGCCAGGATGGGAGTTTGTGATGGAGACTCGGTACTATAGGTTGAAAGGGTCAAGGTGGAAACCCGCATCTGAAGCTACGATCTGTAGGTTGCCGAGTTCAGCATGTCGGAGGCCCGATGCTGTAGGTCGCTGAAGCCAAAACGGAGACTAAATTCACAGCCCCAACACGTAATATTTGCCTTCCGAATTGCCTGCTTCTTTTTTATTATTGGTCTTTACTGACTTGTAGACAAGCACCCGCACAGCTAGGTCCTTTAGAAGATTAATAGTATTTGACCCCTCACCATTTAACAAATACCCAGCTTTTCTGCTACATAAACCAAAATTGATGTTCTCACATTTTCCAGCGTTATGTTTTTTGTGCCTTGTTCTCGCCCATTCAAACAACTTGTCCACAATTTATTAAAGCATTTTTATATTCCTTCTCCCTACTCACAATTCTATCTAGTTTATTATCACCAAAATTGGAAATATGTCACTTTCTCCCTATAGCTAAATCATTCATTTCAATTGTGATTTGCTGGCCCCAAACAATGAACCATGAGGTATTACATGACTAACAGCCTATCAACATGAGAATGATCTACTAATCATTGAACCATAGAACATTACAGCACATAAAGAGGACCCTTTGGCCTTTCTAGTCTGTGCCAAGCCATTTTTTTTTGCCTAGTCCCACTGGCCTGCACCCAGTCTATAGCTCTCCATACCTCTCCCATCCATGAACCTGACCAAATTCTTAAGGGTTAAGATTGAGCCCACATTTCCACAACTCTGTGTGAAGAAGTTTCCACTACATTTTTTTCCTTTCACTCTTAACCCATGTCCTCTGGTATGTATCTCACCTACCCTCAGTGGAAAAAGCCTCTCTACATTTACTCTGCTAATCTCCCTCATAATTTTAAATACCTCTATAAAATCTCCCCTCATTCTTCTATGTTCCAGGGAATAAAGTCCTAACCTGTTTAACCTGTCCGTGTAACTCAATTCCTGGCATGTAGACAACATCCTAGCAAATCTTCTCTTTACTCTTTCTATCTTATTGATATCTTTCCTATAGTTAGGTGACCAAAACTGCACACAATACTCCAAATTTAGCTTCACCAATGTCTTATACAACATCAACATAGCATCCCAACTCCAATTCTCAATACTTTGATTTATGAAAAACAATATGCCAAAAAATCTCTAATAAACTTATCTACCTGTGGCACCAATTTCAGGGAATTGTGTATCTGCATTTACAGATCCCTCTGTTCTGCTGCTCTTCTCACTGCCCTACCATTTACCATGTATGTCCTTTCTTGGTTTGTCCTTCCAAAATGCAACAATTCACACTTGTCTGCATTAAATTCCATCTGCCATTTTTAAGCCCATTTTTGCAGCTGGTCCAGATCCCTCTGCAAGCTTGAAAAACTTCACTGTCCACAACACCTCCAATCTTAGTGACATCTGAAAACTGATCCAATTTACCATATTATAATCCAGATCATTGATATATATAGCAAACAACAATGGTCCCAGTATCGATCCCTGAAACACACCACTAGTCACAGGCCACCAGTCTGAGAAGCAATCATCCACTACTAATCTCTGGCTTCTCCTATCCATCCATTGTCGAATCCAGTTCACTACCTCAGCATGAATACCTAGCATCTGAACCTTTTTGACTAACCTCCCATATGAGATGTAGACATATGCTATACTAAGGTCCATATAGACCACATCCACAGCCTTACCTTTATCATCTTTCCTGGTAACCTCGAAATATTTCTGTCAAAGCCCTGTGCAATTTCTACACTAGTCTAACTCAAGGTAACATCATGTCAAGTCCTGGAGTATTATCCACCCTTATTCACTTTAAGACAATAAACACTTCCTACTCTAATATGTATATGTTCCATGACCTCATTGCTTATTTTCCTTACTTCTCACAACTCTATGCTTGTTTCCTGAGTGAATACTGATGAAAAAGTCCATCTAAGATCTCCCCCATCTCTTTTGACTCCATACAAAGCCGACCACTCTGATCTTCAAAGGGACCAATTCTCTTCCTTTCTATCCTTTTGCTCTTAATATACTTTAGTATTTTCCTTCAAATTGTCTGCCAAATCAACCTCGTCTTCTTTTAGCCTTCCAGATTTCTTTCTTGAGTTTTTTTTTTGCATTTTTTATACTCCTTAAGTAGAGGTACCTTATTTGCTCCATGTTGCCTATACCTGCTATACACCTCTCTCTTCTTAAACAGATTCTCGATATCCCTTGAATAATAAGGTTCCCTATGCCTGCTAACCTTGTCTTTGATCCTGACAGGAACATACAAACTCTGACTCTCAAAATTTCACCTTTGAAGGTCTTCCACTTACCTTGTACATTCCTGCTTGAAAACAATTGATCACAATCTAGGCATTCTAGATCCTTTCTTATTTCCTCAAAATTGGTCTTTCTCCAATTTAGAATCTCAACCCAAGGCTCAGACCTATCCTTCTCCACATATTAACTTGAAACTAATGGCATTATGATCACTGTACACAAAATGTTCCCCTACAGATACTTCTATCACCTGTCTTGTCTTGTTCCAGAATATGAGATCCAGTATTGCACTCTCCCTACTTGGTACCTCTAAATATTATTTTAGAGAACTTTCCTGAATACATTTGATGAACTCCAAGCCATCCAGCACTTTTACAGTATGGAAGTTCCAGTTAATATGTAGAACATTAAAATCTCCTAACGGTCGCAACCTTATGTTTCCTGCAGCTGTCTTTCTACAGAGTTGTTCCTCTAATTAACTCTTGGTTGGTCTATAATACAACCGCATAAGTGTAGTCCTACATTTCCCATTCATCAGGTCCACCTCTATAGCCTCAGTAAACAAGCCCTCTGGTCTGTCCTGCCTGAGGACAGCTATGATATTTTCCCTGACGAGCAATGCCGCTCCTCCCCCTTTCATCCCCCCTGTTCTATCATCTCCAAAGCAACAGAAGCCCAGAACATTGAGCTGCAGGTCCAGCCCCTCCTGCAACCAAGTTTCACTAATGAGCACAGTGTCAGAATGCCATGTGCATATCCATGCTCTAACTCATCTGCCTTTCCTACAATATTCCCTGCATTGAAATACATGCTCTTTAGAAAATTTCCTCCACTTACAACCCATTGACTTCTATGGGACATGTAATTTGCACATCATCTTTCCCTCCTCCACTCCTCTATCTGCTCTGGCACTCTGGTTTCCATACCCCTGAAAATCTAATTTACATCCCCCCGGAGCAGCACTAGCAAACCTTCCCACCAGGATATTAGTCCCTTACCAGTTCAGATGCAAACTGTCCCATCGGAACAGGACCCACCTTCTGATGAGGGGTAAGTGGAAGATCTTCATAAGCCCAATGATACAGAAAACTGAAGTCCTCCCTCCTGCTCCCTGTCTTAAACCATGCTTTAAGTTGCATTATCCTCCTACTTCTAACCTCACGAGTAACTGGAATGCGTATCAATCCTGAGATCACAACTCTTGAGTTCCTGCCCTTCAACCTAGCGCTTAACTCTTTGAACTTTCCTTTCAAGACCTTCTCACCCATGCTACTCACATCATTGGTTCCTATATGGACCAAGACATCTGGCTGATCACCCTCCTTCCTGAGAAGGCCATGAACTCAAACAGAGATATCTCAGACCCTGGCACCAGGGGGGAAATATTCCATCTGGGATACTCGATCTCTTCTACAGAACCTCAATCTGTCCCCTTAACGATGGACTCCCCTATCACTACAGATTGCCTCATCTCCTCTCTTCCCTTCTTAGCCACAGGATCAGATCTGTGCCAGAGACCTAATTGCCATGGCTTGTCTGTGGTAGTTTGATTTCCCCCTCCCCCGCCCCCAACAGTACACCAAATAGTACACTTGTTATTAAGGGGAACAGTCAAGGGGTGCCCTGCACTCCCTGCCTTTTCCCTTTCCCTCTCCTGACCACCACCCATCTACCCTCCTCATGCCTCCTGGGAGAGATCATGTCCCTGTAACTCCTGTCAATCACCCCCTCTGCCTCCCAACTGATCTGGAGTTCATCCAACTCCAGCTCCAGTTTCCTAATTTGGTGCATTAGGAGCTGCAGTTGGATGCTCTTAAAATCAAGCCCACTTTATTTATCGTTCATACCATGCTCACACAGAAGGATGAGATAACATTTCTCCAGGATCACGGAGCATATTTACATAGATATAAGTTAGGAAAGCAGTTAACACATTAAAATATTAAGGTATAATGATGTATACACTGAAGGTCCATGGCACACTATCAACATCTGTACTGGGAGTTCAAGAGGTAAAAAGCTGTTTCCCATTCTGGACGTAAATGCCCGAGTGCTATGGTACTTCCTGCCAGATGGCAGAGGGAGGATTGTTTACATGCAGGGTGTGTGGAGTCTTTCACTTGCAGATGAAGTTGTTGGGAATATGACCAACATTCTGCAAGAGGAGCATTCTCCTGCATTGGCTGCCATTCCCACTGTTTATGACTAGAGGAAAAAAAAATGATATCTAAACCTGCCTTTACCCAAGCTTACCTGCTTTCATTCTTTGAATAGGGGGGCCTTTATGTCAAATTCTACAATCCCTCACCTCTTACCTGTTTTTTCCGAAGCCTGTTTTGCCAAAGTCCTTATCACTCTGAATCGGTCCACTCTGACAATGCTTTCTGTTCAATATCTAATTCTTCATCCATGCTGGTAAATTACATCTGATTGCAGATGCTCTAACCTTGTTGACCAATTACCATTCTAGGACTTTTGTTTAAGTCTTCTGTGAATTTAAATATATCAAATATCTTTGTTTTCTAGTTTTCTATTCATAATTTTCAAATTAGTGAAATAACTTTTTATTTCATAATTCTACTTTGATTTTGCTCAATCCTATTATTCTTTGCAAGATATTTTCAGATCCTATTTTTAAGTTTATTGTGTGACAGATTATGTTATGTTTTATATTACATATATAAATATGTTTTAAATGAGATAAATTGTGGCAGGTTTTCAAGTGTAGGTCACAAACACTTCACAACACAGATCTCATTTAAAATGCCAGAACTCTGCTCAAGCCAGACAGTCCAGGCTCCGAGTGCCTTGACAAAAACTGAAAAATGCCTATAAGGACACAAGTAGGTGTTAATTTGACATGGTTTGGAGTAATGGATTATTGTTTTGGAAAGCAACAGATGAACATACTTGAAGATTGTGTCCGGTGATGCAGTTTGTCTGAGTGTAGTTTGTCTGAGTGTAGTTTGTCTGAGTGTAGTTTGTCTGAGTGTAGTTTGTCTGAGTGTAGTTTGTCTGAGTGTAGTTTGTCTGAGTGTAGTTTGTCTGAGTGTAGTTTGTCTGAGTGTAGTTTGTCTGAGTGTAGTTTGTCTGAGTGTAGTTTGTCTGAGTGTAGTTTGTCTGAGTGTAGTTTGTCTGAGTGTAGTTTGTCTGAGTGTAGTTTGTCTGAGTGTAGTTTGTCTGAGTGTAGTTTGTCTGAGTGTAGTTTGTCTGAGTGTAGTTTGTCTGAGTGTAGTTTGTCTGAGTGTAGTTTGTCTGAGTGTAGTTTGTCTGAGTGTAGTTTGTCTGAGTGTAGTTTGTCTGAGTGTAGTTTGTCTGAGTGTAGTTTGTCTGAGTGTAGTTTGTCTGAGTGTAGTTTGTCTGAGTGTAGTTTGTCTGAGTGTAGTTTGTCTGAGTGTAGTTTGTCTGAGTGTAGTTTGTCTGAGTGTAGTTTGTCTGAGTGTAGTTTGTCTGAGTGTAGTTTGTCTGAGTGTAGTTTGTCTGAGTGTAGTTTGTCTGAGTGTAGTTTGTCTGAGTGTAGTTTGTCTGAGTGTAGTTTGTCTGAGTGTAGTTTGTCTGAGTGTAGTTTGTCTGAGTGTAGTTTGTCTGAGTGTAGTTTGTCTGAGTGTAGAGGGTCATGTCGTTTTCTCTGAGTGTGAGAGAGAATTCAGTTCTACAGTTCAGTAGCAGCAGCTGGGACTGGAGCAGAGTAAACTGGAAAGCTTGTGGGGGGAAAAAAACATTTTGAAGACAGGTTGAGAGTTCTTAGTTCAGCCTATTCAAAGCCTTTGTGGTCCATACAAGAGGAGATAGCTGGTTGTATAACGTTTCTCTTGAAATAAGAGAAACAAAAAGGAACTCTGTGGTGACCCGAAAGAAAGAGGTTATCATCTGGGGAACTCTGATGAGGCAAGTTTCTTCGGCAAGACACTGAAGTGGCTGATTGGATGGAATCCGTTTGTGTGTGTCCAACAAGCAACATGTCTCTCTCTGAAAACCAACAAGAACCTTCCTGAGTGGGAACCATTTACCTTTCAACCCACAAAATCCGCTGAAATTCATAAACATTAAATTCTGTGCACAGTATAAAAATGATCTGCAACCAGTGAACTTGGAGGAGTGAGAAGTGAGACTGGATTGTGAATCAAAGAACTTTTCTGAACTTACACACACATGACATAAATGCACACTTAGAATTAGAAGGGGGTTAAGTTAAGAGTTTAATCCTGTTTTCATGTTTAAAGATCATTCAAAGCAACTTTTGTTCAAGTAACCATTTTTCCTGGTGATTTTCTATTGCTGCTGGGTTCTGGGGTCCTCTGGGTCCATAACAATTGTACAGCGAGAAGGGTTCATCCACGAGTTGTCCAACAAGAGAACTAATTCTAGTATTTTCTCGACCATGAACATCAGTCGCTCCTCTTGTTTACTCTGTCTTTCCATAAACAATGGGGACTCGCTTCTTTTCTCCAATTCCCAGGAGCAATCACATTTAGAAGGTGATAAATAAAGCATCCTTTAACTCTGAAGTTATCTATTTCTGTTCTTGTCATGCATGCTTAAAGTCAGCAGAAAAAAAATGGGTTTCATCAGCAATTATTGTGTAATGCTGATTTTTACTTCTGGAGTACTCTGCTATCTAATCCAACAGAGGAATGATTTGAGTGGTTTGAAAAGCATCATCCTTAATAAAAGGGTCACTTGCAGAGATTGTTTGGAATAAAATCATTGGTGAGCACATTGTGTTTCACAGTATTGAAGCACAGAGAGGAAGCATTAATTGGTTTTGTGTGAATGCAGAAATTAAAATTCAGGAAGTCCTAGATGTGGTCAATGTTCAAGGCTCCTTTTTTTGTCACATAATAACACGTAAAAAATTTAACATACAAGTTATGCTTTAACTTTTATCTGCTGTAAGGCAATCAGGGTCATCTTGAGGATTGCCTGGCATCCCTACAAAAGGGGAAAGAGAAGCAAAATAGAGTCACTAAGTGTCCATGGATTCACCTCCAGTACTCTCGCAGCCTCTGTAGTTGGCCCAGACTCTGATTCATCAACAATCCCAAACCACGATCAGGAAGCCTTTGGCACCTGAGGGCCTTTGGGAGCCCTTCTTGTCCCAAGCATCCTTTCGAATTCTGTCATCGAGACTGGCTTCCATGAGTCATTGCAGGTTCCCTGACCACACGTAGCCCCAGCCGCTGAGCCCCTTGCTAGTTTGCTGTCATCTTCTCTGTAGGGTCCTTCAGCCATCAAGCCCCTCAGTGGTCCGCTGCCGTGGTCACTGTTCTATAGGATTGCCTCCAATGCCTCTCCTTCTCAATAAGGGAGTGTTCTCCTGGTTTCTGGTGCCCTGTGCTGGATCCACTGATCCCTGGAGTCTGCAACTCTATTCCTGCTCTTTTTTTAAAAAAAAAAATTGATAACAAGTGGGAGCTTTGGGGCTAAAAGCCATTCCTCCTTGCCCAAGAGTCAAACAAGGAACAGGAAAAGGGCTAGCTGACTGAGGACCAATATATTCAGGGAATAAGACTTGTATAGAAATATTGGCAGAGGTTAGCTGCTTGCAATAGAAAGCCTCAATCATGGTATAACATGTGGGCCACCCTACGTGTTCCATTTAAGTTCACAGTGGCACAAGAGCACAATATAGATCAAGAAAGTGACTCCTGAATGAGAAACATTCATCAATATCCGACCTAATAGCAATATAAACATCCTAAGAGAAAATAAAAACAGATATCTGAATCCTAATAACAATAAAGTGTATTTTAATAATCCTCTCCTCATCTGATTAATCACCAATTGTCACATTAAGATCTTCCATATAAGCATTTCTTTTTAGCGGTCCTTGGGATGATAGATGACCTGTTTGCACTCTGGTTCTTGGGAGCCAGTGTGGGAAATAGAGACTCCTTGAAGGTGGAGAAGGTGCCTATCAGGATATGTTGGTGGGTAGTTTGTGAGGTGGTAAACCCCTTCTTACATTTGCATTGGGCTCCCTGTGTCCTCCTGATGCATGGACTAAGGGATTCTGCACCACCCAATGCTGCTTCTTTAGTTAAAGTGATTGTGGCTATGGTTTCCCAGGAGTTGGCAGGAATGTTTCAGTTTTTCAAGGAGGTTTTCATAACATCCTTGCATATTTCTTATTGTACAACTGGATAGAGCTTAGAAGAGAGTATGGATTTTATGGATTTAATGAATACTGATCGATGATCTCGTAATGCTTTATGATCATTGAACGATAGTCTTTGTGGAAACCCATAGTGGCAATTATCTGGATTCCTTCCACTTACCCTGGACTGTAGTCATGCTGGTTGAAGGACAGCTTGCAGAAGAGGAGCCTGCAGATGCCAGTGAAAGAGGACCTTGAGTAATTCTCATCTTTGGACTGCACCATCGCACCAACATCTCCTTATCCAAAGGACAGAGGTGAACCAGATGAGCTTTATCACAATCTGGTATTTTCACTAATATTATTTCCATTTTTGGCTGGTGCAGGACCATAGAACATTACAGCACAGAAACAGACCACTTTGGCCCTTCTAGTCTGTGCTGAACCATTTTATTTGCCTAGTCCCACTGATCTGCCCTCAGTTCATAGCCCTCCATACCTCTCCCATCCATGTACCTGTCCAAATTCTTCTTGCATGTTAAAATTGAGCCCACATTCACCATTTCAGCTGAAAGCTCAGTCTACAATCCCACCACTCTCTACGTGAAGGTGTTCCCCATGTGCTCTCTAAATTTTCCTCCATTCACTCTTAATCCATGTCCTCTGGTTTGTATTTCACCTGCTTTCCATGGAAAAAAAAGCCTATCTACATTTGTTCTGTCTATTTCCCTCATAATTTTATATATTTCTATCAAATCTCCCTTCATTCTTCTGTGCTCCAGGGAATAAAGTCCTAGGATATTTAATCTTTCCCTGTAACTCAGTTCCTGAAGTGCAGGCAACATCCTAGTAAATTTTCTCTGCCCTCTTTCAATTTTATTGATATCGTTTCTGCAGTTAGGTGACCAAAACTTCACACAGTTCTCCAAATTTGGCCTCACTAATGTCTTATACAACTTCAACATAACATCCCAACTCCAGTACTCATTATTTTGATTTATGTAGGCCAGTATGCCAAAAGCTCTCTTTACAAACCTTTCTACCTGTGACACTACTTCCCGGAAATTATGTATCTGAATTCCCAGATCCCTTTGTTCTGCCGCTCTCCTCAGTGCCCTACCATTTATCGTGTATGTCCTTTCTTGGTTTGTCCTTCGAAAATGCAACACTTCACACTTGTTTGCATTAAATTCCACTTGCCATTTTTAAGCCTATTTTTCAAGCTGGTCCAAATCACTTTGCAAGCTTTAAAACCTTTGTTGTCCACAACATCTCCAATCTTAGTATCATCTGCAAACTTGCTGATCTAATTTACCACATTGTCATCCAGATCATTGACATAAATGGCAAACAACAATGGTCCTAGCACTGATCCCTGAGGCACACCACTAGTCACTGGCAACCAGTCTGAGAAGCATTCATCCACCATTACTCTCTGGCTTCTCCCATCCAGCCTTTTCAGCATGTATAACTAGCACCTGAACCATCCTGACTAACCACCCATGCAGGACCTTCATAGAATAAAGTCTTTGAGAAATCGAGCACAGAAATGGGCCCTTCTGTCCATCAAATCCTTGCCGAACACCCACCAACAATTTACTCTACATCTACATTAATCTCATCCTTTGTTCCCCTCTCATTTTCATCTATGCTCTCCAGATTCTTCTACTCACCTGCACACTCGGGGCAATTTACCATGGCTAATTAACTTATCAACTCGCACATCAGAGCACCCCCAGGAAACCTACTTGGCCATTGGGGAAAGCACAAGCTCCACACTGACAACACCTGAATTCAGGATTGAATTCAGATACCTGGGTCTGCAAGGCTCTTCCCTTCTGCCATCCGATTCCTGAATAATCAATGAACCAAAGACACAGCCTTACTCTTCATTCACTATTTAAAAAATATATTGTTGTAAGATAGTTTATATGAGTGTTTGCACCATGATTCTGCTGCAAAACATCAAGTTTTGTGACTTGTTCATGACAATAAATTCTGATTCTAATTCTAACTCAGCCAGAAGACAATGCAGTAACCTGGAGCTTCAGTTGGCCACAAGGATCTTGATATCCATAAGGGGAAAGAATAGAAGATGGTAATAGTGAGGGTATGGCCAAATATATGCCACTGTTTGAACTACCAGTATCTCCAAGCCACAGGGTGTGCAGAGCAAACTGTTGCCATTGTAGTGGTTGTGTGATATTCCCCCTACAGTCTGAAGGAAAGGTCTTAGTATATGTGTTGTTGGTGTGCCTGTGTATGGAATTTTTTTTCAATTCCTTGAGCTTGAACTCGAGAGAATAATCTCCTATGACAAACTTCATTGAATGCCTTCTGAAATCTCATATCAACATGTATAATGCTACCTATTCACAGCTTTAGTCCCCTTTTCAAATTGACAGGTTCAGCTGTCATTGGCTTACTTTTACAAATCTTGATGACTCTCTGATCAGCTCGAATGTTTTAAGTAGTCTGTCAATCACAATTGTTATTAATTTCCGAACAGCAGAAATAAATAAAAAACAACTGGTTTATAATTCTCTGCTTTCCTACTCTCCTTTCTTAAAAACCTAGGTAAAATGAGCAATTTTCCAATTGAAATGAACAATAAATGATATGGCATTAAAATTGGAAAATTATACTTAGTCAAAATGAATTCTGGAATGCACAGCTTCAGGCTGTTGTTAAAGGTATGTGATGAGTTCTCTAATAGCATAGAAGGCAAGGGACCAAATGCTGCTAAAAGAGTTCAGTACCGATGGCTGCTTAGTGACTGCCATTGATTGTATTTGAGCTTTATGCCTTTATGTCTTTAATTGCCCCTCCTACTTATGTTTTCCCTTGACTCAACATCAGATTCTGCTTCCTTCCATTCTGGGAAGACCTTTGGATCATATCGGCTTTGAAGGTGCAGTACAAGGTTCAAGGCCCCAATAAGAGAAAATTAGGCATGTGAACCTCTTACAGAGACCTGGAATACCACCAATGTTAAATTTGATACATTATCAAAGAATCTTAAATCGCTTCCCTCCCCCTTTAAATATATGGCTTCTAGTTCTAGAATTGCCTACCCTGAAATAAAACTGTAAGCATTCATTTTACCCATGTGCCTTATAAGGTCATGCCCCTTGTAAAATTATTCTATTTTTAATCATGTTACAATAACTGGTCAGTATTGTGATATAACTGAGTTTTTCATACCTCTCAGAATCATGAATGTACAAAGACAGGGGAAATGAGAAATGGACCACGAATCCTTTTAGACAGTTCCTTGATTTTAGTGTTCTTCTATTTTCCACAGATGGCAGAAATGGGACTGGTACTTAGCCGAGGTAGTAATTATGCAGTGATGTCATGCATAACAGTTTCTGTCTTTGCTGCTTCATTTATATTCAGTGGTAATCCATTTAAAACTGGCATCGAGTTGGTTGCTGAGCGCTAGAGAAAAGAACCAAGTGCAGATATTTAAAAGGTTCGCCTGATCTTTATTTCTCTATCCATTAGTGTTTTTTTTCCCCCATTTCTAATGATTATTTCATATGGGGCCACCTCTTGTTTCTGACATGGAACAAAATGGATGTTGCTTTGCCCTTCCCCCCCAAAAATACACTGAACTGAAGATGCCTGCTGCAGAAACCCTGGTGGTGGTTTCTCTGGAAACAAGGGACAAAAGCAAGAGAACATGTCATACTTTGAGCAAAAGAACAAAATGTAGGGGTAGCTCTGTGAAGGGCTGAGCACATCAGTGCAGGGGGGTGGGGGAGAGGAAGGGATAGAACATTACAGCACAGTACTGGCCCTTCGACTTATATATACCTACCAAAAAAATTCTAAACCTTCCCTGCCCCCCCTTTCTGTGGTGCACTGTTAGCCAGAATCAGACACACACAAAGATAAAGACTGTACAACAGGCTTTATTCCACAAAGACTTCCACAGAGCCAGGCTGGCTGTGGCTGCAGCAACTCTGAGTGAGGCCTCGGGAGGCCAGCGCAGGCTTATACCCCAGAGGGTGATTGACACCCGACTGGGTGGGGCTTGATCCATTCAGGGCGACTGATTTACAGCCGGGCAGGTGTTGTCCTGTCCCCTTACACTCCTGCAGGTACAGAGGTTACCCCCTGCAGTAGGCCGGTGGTGTACCACCACATTTTCTTTCACCCATGTGCCTGTCTAAGAGTCTCTTAAATGTCCCTAATGTTTCAGCCTCCACCACCATCCCTGGCAAGGCATTCCAAGCACCCACAGCTCTGTGTAAAAATAAATACTTTCCCCTGACTTCTCCTCTGAGCTTTCCTCATCTTACCTTGTTCAGATGTCCTCTAGTGTTTTTACTACTCTTGTCCAGGGAAAAAAGGTGCTGGCTGTCCACCTTATCTATGGCTCTCAGAATCTTGTAGACCTCTGTTAAGTATCCTCTTATCCATCACTCCAAAGAGAAAAATCCAAGCTCTGCTAACCTTGCCTCATAAGACATTTTCTCCAATCCAGACAACAACCTGGTAAATCTCCACACCCTCTCTATAGCTTCCACATCCTTCCTGTATTGAGGTGACCAGAACTAAACACAATACTCTAAGTGTGGTCTCCCCAGAGATTTGTGGAGTTGCAGCATGTGCATCCTCTGTGTCTCCGCAGTATGTACATCCTCCATGTCTCCTTATATTTTTTTATAGCCATGCATTCACTTGCATTTCCTACTGATGCAGGAAAATTAGCAGGCCTGAACAACAATCTTGCATTCATCTTCTATCTCTCCCCATTACAAGGTTCATTGAACTGATATGGCATAAAAATGGGTGATTTGGCTCATGGAGCCCATCCCAGCTCTATGTCCTCAGAAGCTTAAGAAAATTTGGCATGTCATCTGCATCTCTTAACAAGTTCAACACATGCACTATTGAAACCAGAGTGCATCACTGTGTGGTTGGGAACTGCACAGCCCAGAAACTGCAGAGGACTGTGAAAGAGGTGCAGCTCATCCAACATAGCAGAACATACTGTACATTTCTCCAGCAGAAGACTCAAAGGAACCTGCTGCAAAAAAAGCTTAGTGAAACATGAAAGTATGCTGACACTGTGATTGTAGTAAAAACACACCAAAATTTGGAGAAACTCAGCCAGTCTTCCAGCGTCCATAAAGAGCAAAGATATATTGCTGATTTTTTGGGCTCAAGCCCTTCTTCAAGGAATCAGCTGTGAATGAGCCAGAAGCAGGAAGTCTCAAATTCTTAGGATTCAGACGATGCCAGCTGGGGGAGGAATCCAGACCTACAACAGGTATCAATTGGATATGATAAGGGGAGAGGTGAGAATTCATCATGTTTGTGTGAAAGGAGACAGGGAAGGGAAAAAGACAGAGCTGGGCAAAGGCGACGGGAAGTTATGTGGGGGGGGGGGGTGGGGAGGAGTTCATCAAAAACTAGAGAAGTCTATATTAATGCTATCTGGTTGGAGGATGACCAGTTGGAAGATAAGGTGTTGTTCCTCAAATTTGCAAGTCGTCTCAGTCTGGCAGTGCATGAGACCATGGACAGACATGTCAGGAAGGGAATAGGGTGGGGAATTGAAATGGGTGGCAGCCTGTCCAAATCCATGTGATCTCTCCTCATTATCCCAATTAAGGAAGCGGTCAGTGAAACATCATAACGCACTTTGGCAAGCAAGGCCAAGATGATGCGTTCCCTCCCTGGATATCAAGAATACCATTGTACAAGGATATTCTGAGTGTGGTGCATATTGATGCCAATGACATAGGCAGAAAGGGAGATGCAGGGCTGCAGAATTATTTTAGGGAGCTAGGTAGTAAGATAAAAAGCTGGACTTCCAATGCATAGACACCAAGGAGAACAGAAGCTTCCTTGACATTCCACAAGCTGCAGGAGGTGCACTTCTCTGCTCTGATTGTAATCCCTGATTCAAAGAAAATTTGACCCATCCTTACCTGTATCTCTGCTCAGTCATCTTTACTGAAGCCAAAGCTTCACCACTCACTGTTAATCACTACACATTTGTCTCAAACACTGTCACTCCCAAAATGGCCAGTCCCAAAATAGTAACCCCACTGGGACCTGTCTCGTCTTTACCTTCTGCTCTCACTCACTGCTGCAGAAAGCTGACTGGCTCTCATCTCCAATGGCTGCCTTTTTAAAAGTTCCTTGATCATTCTTCACTCTGCCCCTGCAGAAGCAAATGATCAAGCTCTGCATAATAGTGTGCCTTTGTTATCATTTAAAAAAAACATCGCCGCAATATTTTGCAATGTCTTTGGACCTTTTCTGGAAGTGAACAGCAAGAGGCAAATTTTTCCTCCTGATCAGGAAAATAAACTGGATGAACTTGGAGCCATATTCTAGCAGCAGAGGGAGATCAGTGGTTGCTTCATAATGTGCTTCACCAATCCAGCTCTCGACAAGAAGTCCAGGTAAAACATGCGGAAGACCATCTCAACAGCAAAGAGACAATTCTGAGGGAAGCTGGAGACAGAATCAGATACTTACCGCCTATGACAGAGATTTCAGACCATTACATCCTGCAAGGTGAGATCAAAAACCATAAATGGCTGTGATGCTTCTCCATTGGATGAGCTGAACAACTTTTTCTGCTTCACTTTGAAAGGAGAACTCAATGGTACCAATGCGAATGCCTGTTGATGCCAATGACTCTGACATTCTTGCAAGGTGTTAGGCCCTGATGGTATTCCTGGCAGGGCATGGAAAATCTGTGCTAACCAAAATCTGGAGTGTTCATAGATATTTTCAATCTCTCATTGGTGCAGTCAAATATTCCCAGCTGCTTCAAAACACTATCAATCATACCGGTGCACAAGAGCTGAGTGAGCTGCCTTAATGACTATTGCCCAGTAGCACTCACTTCTACGATAATGAAATGCTACGAGAGGTTGGTCGTGGCCGGAATTAATTTGTACTGAAGAAAAGATCTGGACCCACTACTATTTGCCTACTGTCACATCAGCAGATGGAATCTCATTGGCTCTCTACCTCACTTCCAGATCACCGAGACAACAGCAACATGTATATTGACTCGTCAATGACTACAGCTCAGCTTTCAACACCATCATATCCTCAGTGCTGGTCAACAAGTTCCAAAACCTAAGCCTCTGCACCCCCCTCTGCAAATGAATTCTTGACTTTATTATCAGAAGATGACAGTCAGTATGAATCGGAAACAATGTCTCCTGCTCACTGACAATCCTCGAAGGAGCACTTCCAGAATGTGTGCTTAGCCCACTCTCTCTACCACCACGACTGTGCAGCTAGGCACCATTCAAATGGCATCTCCAAATGTGCCAATGACAGCACGGCTGTCGGCAGAATATGAACCAGTCCTCATCAAGGGATCAGCAGTGGAAAGAGTTAACTCCAAATTCCTGGGTGTCAACATCCCTGAAGATCTGTCCCCTGGGGCCTTCACGTCGATGCAATCATGAAGTTGGCTCACCTGTGACTATTTCTTGAGGAGTTTGAGGAGATTTGGTATGTCACTAAAGACTTTTGCAAATTCTACACCTGCACTATAGAGAGCATTCTGTCTGGTTGCATCACTGACTGATATGGAGGTGCCAATGCACAGGGCAGAGAGATGTAAACTCGCCAATGCCATCATGAACCTCAGTTATCTCCTTTTGCACTAATTGTTTAACGTATAACAATATTTGCTCCTGGGATGCTGCCACAATATAACACATTTCGTGACAATCAATTCTGATTCGGATTCAAAATGGGGATTATAGAAAACTATAAAGAAAAACCAAGCCAAAGCTATGAGAAATAGTTCAGGGAGAATAATAAATGATCTTCTTTTAAAAATTCAGACCTGATGAAAAATGGACACAGGAGGCTTAGAGTGTTTTATTTTATATTGTTCTATGATGTGTGGTTAATTTGTACTGCATCAGTTAAGGATCTATCCTTCGCCATTGTTCTGCAAATTTGCTTTGCCATGAAATAAGTTCGCTTGTTCATTCCAGGCCTGTCTTAACATACGTTTGTGTAGTTTGCCTTTGGAGGGATTGAAGAAGTGCATAAATATCGGATTTAGCTCTCAAGGGTCTCTTATTGTTTCATCCTCAGGCTGCACTGCTACTTAAGTAGATGAGGGCAGGATGAGTCAACTTGCATAAAAGTAAGATGATCAGACTGCTAATGAGACTGAGTGGCTCCAGTAATTCCAAGAAACTATCTATAGGAGAGCAGATTGGTAATGACTGGGGGGCAGTTATCTGAACTGTAAAATAATGACGATCCAAATTATTTAAGTGCAGAGAGAAAGATAAGACATTAAAATAATCCATAAGGTACTTGGTAGGAAAGATCTATGAATATTGGAGACACATGGCTGCTCTATCAGAAAGTCAAGGTGAAATGAATATCAATCTCATTTAATATGCAAGGGAAAATCTCCCGAAATAGTTTCAGATAATTTGAGAACCTGGTCGCTTGAGAGGAGCACAAAATTCTAACAAAAACAGAAAAATTCTGGAGGAACTCAGCAGGTTTCATACCATTGGAGGAAAAGATGTATAACCCATGTTTCAGGCCCAAGCCTTTCCTTAAGGTATGAGCCAAGGTATGACGATGACCTGCTCCCCATTTTTTGTGCTTTTACTACAACCTCAGTGTCTGCGGACTTTCGTATTTCACTACAAAAATATAACCAAGAATTGGTAGATTAATTGGCCTGCTGACTATTGGCTACAAGATCATCTCTAAGTGGTAGAATATGCGAGGAGTTGATCCGAAAGTTGGAGGGGGGTGGGGGAGAGGAACAAAATGGAAATGGTGTTTGGATTTTGTTTGATGGGCAGCGCAGACTCAGTGAGCTGTTTCAATGCCGTATGCCTCCATTTTGACAACTAAGAGATCCATGTGCTGATTACTGAATGGTTTTTAAGGTCAGCTAAACTGTTAGATTTGTGGGATATTCTGATACATTGCACTATGACACACAGATGAAATTGGATGATTTGTAGCCCTGTTTTTACACCTGCTAACTGAGACAAAAACAACAATGATTAAAGTTGATTTTAGGAAATTCACAGTTCAAGGAATGTGCAGGGTTGGACAGAGGAGAATGAACTGCAGGAAAATCTATGCAGACACTGCTTAAATTGAGTAAAATGAGTCTCTTTAAGGGAGGAAGTTAGAGGAAATTGTGATGGCTAGGAAGTAAAAAAAATGGTACAATCTTTATTAATCATGTGATCCCTTGTAATGGGTTGTATAAACAGGGGCAGTGACTCAGCATGCAGGAGGGAGATTGAAAACTTAACTGAATGGTGTACCAACAACCTTGCAATCAATGTAACCAAAACCAAGGAGCTAATTGTGGACTTCAGAAAGGGAAAACCAGAGATATATGATTGAGTGATCATTGAGGTGGAGTTGATAGCTCGGAGGATCTTTCCTGGACCAAACATACTAACAGGATCATGAAGAAAGCTCATCAGTCCCTCTACTTCCTCAGGAGTTTGTGGAGGTTTGGTATGACATTGTAAACCCTGGCAAATTTCTACAGAAGTGTAGTGGAAAATGCGCTGGCCGGGTACATCACAGTCTAGTATTTGGACACCAATACACCTGAGCATAAAGCCTTGCAAAAGGTAGTGGGCATAGCCCAGGACATCGCAGGAAAAACCTTCCCCACTATCAAGAATGTCTACAGGATATGCTGCTGTTGGAGAACAGCAGCAATCATCAAGGATCTACATCACCCAGCACACGCTATGTTCTCGCTGCTGCCATCAGGAAAGAGGTATAGTGCCACAAGGCTTGCACCGCCAAGTTCAGGAACAGCTGCCTCCCCTCCACCATCGGATTCCACAACAACAAACTCAGTCAGAGACTTATTTAAGGGCTCCTACTTTAGTACTTATTGATTTTTTTTCTCTCTGTATTACAGTCAGTTTGTTTACATGTGTTCCTTGAATACAGATTTCTTGCACACCAATAAGTAGTAATTCTCCCTTGCCCGCAGGGAAAAGAATCTCAGGGTTGTATGTGATGTCATGTATATACTCTGACGATAAACCTGAAATCTAATGACCTTGTACTGTTTAATTCAAGTGAAGAAAAGGTCTAGTAGAGCTCTGCCTCATTGCTGCAGTGACACTGGTTCATTCCTGATCACCAGCAATGGCTGTCTGAAGTTTGCACATTCTTCTGATGCTCTGGTTTCCTTCCACATTCCAACCATGCGCAGGTGCGTGGATTCATTTGTCACTGTCAGTCGACCTAATATCTAGATGATTGAAAGAATGAAGGGAGAATTGATGGAAAAACATGGAGAATAACATGGGATTAATGTAGGATTGGTGCTTGCTTGATGAGTACATTTCAAAACAGCATTCAGGGATACTCAGCATTTTAAGGCCACTAAAACATCAATCATTTCTAGGCCATGATATTAATGAAGTTATCCATTATACCATCCACATTTCAAAAACTGGAAAGGGTATAAAACAACTGGAGAATTTGATACTGTTCATTTTACCCTGTTGCCTAAATTAATCCCAGGATCATGCTTGAGATTTCTCCATTCTCTGAATGAAGCTTCATTCACCTTTAGAAAGATTGATGAGTATCTGTGTGAAAAATAGGGCTGAGTTACTATCATTTCCTTGGGTTACACACAAGTCAATATATGGCAATATGAGAAACAGACTAGGCACACAATCACATTAGGGAGAGTTAATTTTTATGGTTGATCTTTCAACCCAATGTATATGCTTCTTAAAATGGTCGGAATCGAGATCTTCAAGTGCTTCCCATTTCAATTGGCTCACGAGAAATTTATTTCAGATGCCAACTCAATAGTAAATGAAAGGTAAACATTTAGAATATTTAATTTAGGAGCGTATGTGACCCTTGAACCAAAACATTTCACAATCAAGTAAAATAGCCTTAATTAAAATCTTGAAGAAAAAGTTGGTGTGCGCAGTTTAAGAAAGCAAATTAAAAAAGAAAGAAAGAAAAAGTTAAGCAAATTGTTAAAATTACTGAGACAACTAATCAAGGTTATCTTGTAACACAGTCATTTTTTAAAGAATATTGTATGCAGAGCAATGATTTATTGATGCAATGATTAGGCCTTAATAATATTATTCAGAATCAGAATTTATTGTCATGAACATCACAAAATTCATTGTTTTGTGACAGCATCACAGTGTCATTTAAACCGCCTTAAAAAAAATAGTGCACTGAAGGTCAAAGTAAGGCAGTATCTTTGGTTTATTGATCATTTAGGAATCTGATGGAAGTGGGGAGAAGCTGTCCTTGTGCTGTTGAGTGCTCATCTTCAGGCTCATGTACCTTTTCCCAATGGAAACAGAGTGAAGAGGGCATGGCCTGCCTGGTGGAGGTCCTTGACGATAGAGGCAGCTTTCTTAACACACCGCCTCTTCTACACGACCTTGATAGAGTGAAGACAAGTGCCAGTAATTTTGCAAGAAGAGTTAACAACCCTGTGGGTTTTCTTTTCTTGTCCTGAGCTTTGGCACCTCTGTACCAGACAGAGATGCAACCAAACAAAAGGCATGGTACTCCTGTAGAAGGTTTCGATAGTCTTTAGTGGCATTTTAAATCTCCTCAAACTCCTCACAATACATAGCTGCTGGTAAGCCTTTTTTTTCATAATTGCATCAATATGGAGGCTCCAGGACCGATCCTCAGAGATGTCAGATTTCTGATTTATTGTTAGAATACATACATGACATCACAAACAACCCTGAAACTCTTTTCCCTGAGGGTGAGGCAGAATTAGCACTTAGTGGTAGTGCAAAAACAAACTGTATACAGTGCATACATGTAAACAAATAAAAAACTGTAAACAGATAATAAATGTAACCAAACTGACTGTGCAATACAGTGAAAATAAAAAAAAAGTAAATAAAGTGCACGTCTTTAAATGAGTCTCTGATTGAGTTTGTTGTTGAAGAGTCAGGTGGTGCAAGTCTTGAGGCATCTATACCTCTTTTAGAAGGGCAATGTTATGGTAGTCATGGGAGAATTTGACATGCAAGGAATACCAGACTGGGACTGCATTTCAAGAGAAAGAATTTGTAAAATGCCTATGAGATGGCTTTTTAGAGTGGCTTGTTAAGAACCCACTAGAAGATTGGATGTTTTGGATTGGGTGTTGTGCAATGTACCCGAGGTGATGAGAGAACTTAGGGTAAAGGAACCACTGGGGGGGCGGTCACAATGTGACGGAGCTCAATTTGAGCTTTAACAAGGAGAAACTAAATAAGTTCTAATAATCCAAGATATTGTTGATATTTGAGTGGACTAAAGGGAATGACAGTGGCAGGAGAGAGGAGTAAAAACACAATGGTGGAGAAACCCAGCAGGTCAAGAAGTGGACTGTTTGATCTGCAAAGATATATTGCAACCAAAAAAAACTGCATAACCAATGTTTCAGCCACTCTCCATTCTCCCTCTCTTCTCCATCCCTGTCTTTTTTCCTCCAGTTCTGCAGCCCTTTTCCTCTCCATACACAGAGCCATCCACACTCCCCTTGTTTACACGTGCGCCCTCGTTCCCTCACCCAACTATTAGGTTTGGATATTGCTCCTCCCTCACCCCATTTTGATTGGACACCTGCCTACATTTTGCTCATACCTGGTTGAAGGGCTCAAGACCAACACGTTAGTTATCTATCTTTATCTTTGCTTTGCAGAGTACACTGCTGAGTTTCTCCAGCATTATGTTTTTATTTCAACCATGGACAAAGTGGCCAAAGTAAATTGGAAGGGGAAACTAAGTAGGGAAGTAATAGGAAAGTCAGCTGAGCATAAATGGATGGAGTTTCCTTGAGAAATGAGGAAGCTGCTGGGATAGATACCTCACAAAAAAGAGGAAACATTGAAAAGGTAAAATGTCACAACTGTGGCTGACAAGGAATGTCAAAGCCAATCCAGTATCCGACTTTATTTTCAAGTTGACTGTTGTTGGTTTGTTTCTGATCTTTCTTTTTACTTGGATCATGGTGTGCAATTCATCTTTTTCTCCCTTCCCTTTCTTGGACACCTCATGAAGGAGTATTTTTTTGATGCCAAGCATCAGTGAGTCAGAGTCACTGCTGTCACTTCCCTTGACGTGATGTACTTTCCTTCTGTATTCTTGGTTTCTTTCTCTTTTCATGTCAGACCTGCACATCTTTTCCCAACGACTGACCTTCCCACAGGTCCTGCACTTCGAACCATACGCGGGGCATTTCTTAATGTCATTGAAGGGGTGTATTCTGTTGCACTTCCTGCAGTTCTCGGATATCTGCTATTTTCTCTGCATGCGTTTTATAGCATCAACCCTTCTATCTCTGTGCTGCATGTTGGCCTGCACAGAGAGGGATTGCATTTGCCTCTTACTGGCCTTGAAGGCCCTAGCTGCGTCTACGCCATCTGCTAGTTTCAAGCTGTCTTTTCCTACGCGAGATTTCTGCACTTCAGGATGAGCCCTTCCCCAGATTAGTTGGTCGACTATTCTCTCCTCGATTTCTTTGAACTTGCGTGATCAGGGCCGACCAAGAACCTTTAAAGGCAAGACCAGCAGTTCTTGGAATCGGTGTGAAAATCAGCCAAGCTGGTTAATGATCATTATTGCATTGAATTAACTTTGAAGAAAAGGGAATTATGTATGCCTGATAATAGAAGTGCTATAGAGCAACATACACTGAATTTAGAGAAGATTCAAGAAAGACCCTTCCTTTCATTCAGACTACACCAACTGCCTGTCTGATATGATATCCAAAGGATATGCAGAGAAAGTACCAGGTAACATTTTGGAACATAATGAAGGCAAAAAATGGTATTTACCATACCATGGAGTTTTGCATTCACAGAGAGAGTGGAGGAACTTTCAGGGAGTTTCACTAAACTCTCAACTCTTACAGGGTCCTGATTTGACCAGTACATTGATAAGAGTCTTAACTAGATTCCGTAAAGAACCTGTTCTCATCGCTGCAGATATCAAAGCAATGTTTCACCAGGTTAAAGTACCGAATGAAGACTGTTACTTGTTACAATTCCTTTGGTAGCCTGATGGAAACTATAATGGTCAGAACATGGTGGAACACAGAATGAAAGGGCATCTATTTGGAATGACTTATACCCAAGTTGTGCGAATTTTGCCTTTAGGAAATGTGCTGAGGACAATATGGAGCAATTTAGCTCTCAAGCTATAAGCACCATCAGGAATAACTTATGTCGATGACTGTTTCACTTCTACAGCTACAGTTAAAGAAGCAATAGCTCTTTATCATGTGTTCAGAGTGACCTGCAACAAAGGAGGTTTTTTGCTACCAAATGGACAAGTAACAATCACCAGGTATTGGCTGCCACACCTGAAAGAGAGAGGGCAGAAGAAATGAGGAATTTGGACGTAGACCATGACCACCTTCCTGTGGAGAGGCTGTGAAGTGGACAATGGTGTGTTCAGTGTGACATTTTTAAGTTCAAAATCATTTTGCAGGACTGACCTCTTACAAGAACAGGGATTCTATCAATAGTCACCTCAATATATGATAGTCTAGGAATATTGGCACCAGTTGTTCTGACTGCAAAGAAGATCCTGCAAGATTTGTGAAGGAAGAAGATTGGTTGAGATGATGAGATTCCAGAATCCATTGTACAAAGGTGGACGTGTTGGATTCAGGTTTTTCGTAAGCTGGAAGACTTCAAGATTGATGGATATTTCAAACCCAAAAATTTCAGAACTGTAGCAATCTGCTCAATTGCATCATTTTGTTGATGCATGTGAGGTGGTTGCGGAACTGTTGGTTACCTGTTACTGCATGATAACAAGGATCAAGTACATTGTGGATTTGCAATGGGAAAGGCCAGAGTGGCTCCATTGAAACCAGTCACTATCCCATGAATGGAGTTGACGACTGCTATTTGCAGACTTCATATTTTGGACTGATAGCCCCTCTGTGCTCAAAAGCATCAACAATAAAACCACAAGGTTTTGAATTTTTGTGGCTCACAGAATCACTGAAATTGATAATGTCTTATGGCCAACACAGTGGAGATAATGTTAACATAGTTAACATTTCTGCCAATCTGGCTTCCTGAGGTTTGAAAGCCAAGTCGATTCTGAAGAATGAAATATGGGTGGCAGGTCTTTGATTTATTCTACTGCTTCAAAAGGAGTGGCCTCAAATCCTGATAAATTAAAAGAAATTTTACCAGAAGACCCTGAAATCAGGAGTAAGACTACAAATGCTGTTCAGATAGTGTCTGAACAAATGGATTTAACTATCCACTTAATCCATTGCTTCTCATCCTGGAATGGTTTGAAAAGGGCAACCGCATGGATACTTAGATTTAAAAGATGGTTTCTGAATCATAGCAGAGACACAAGTAATCTTGAGATGAGAAAAGGGACATCTCACAGTTAAAGAATTGATGAATGCTCAGATGGAGATAATCAACTTTTGCTAGAGAAAGAGATTTGCAGATGAAATTTCAAGTCTGAAAAAAGGAATGAATGTCAAGAGGACAAGCCACATTTGCAAACTCAATCCTATTTTCGAGAATGTTTTAAGGGTTGGTGGATGCTTTAGTAAGGCAGCAGTGCCAGGAGAAATTAAACATCCTGTCATATTAGCCAAAGATTTTCACATTTCAAATCTGATTCTTCAACATATTCATGACGATATAGGTCATGGTGGTTTCAAACATGTTATCCAGACGACGACAAAAATATTGGATTTGTGGTGCCACTAGACTAAGCAGAAAGATTGTAACAAAATGTGTTGTTTGCCAATGTGTAAATACTCGTTCTGGACAACAGCTAATGGCAGATATGCCTCTGGACAGAGTCACTCCAGATAAACCTCCCTTCACACATGTGGGAGTTGATTATTTTGAACCCTTTGAAGTGAAGCGTGCAAGGAGTGTTGTGAAATGCTATGGTGTTATTTTCACATGTTCAGCCATAAGAGCAATTCACATCAAAGTGGCATCATCACTTGATACAGACTCTTTCATTAATGCCCTTTGGCACTTTATCGCCAGACGTAGACAAGTGATCTGACAATGGTACTAAATTTGTGAGAGCTCAGCACTAATTAGGAGAAGCAACTGTAAACTGAAATCAGACTTGAATCCTTAATGAAATACTTCAGAAAGATATTAATCGGATCTTCAATCCCCCTACTGGCTCACGCCATGGAGGTGCATGGGAAAGATTGATTAGATCAGTGCGAATAGTTGTTAATTCAATCCTAGATGGACAGAATCTTAATGAGGAGGATCTTCAGACAGTTCTATGCAAAGTTGAAGCCATCCTCAACAGTCGTCCAATCACTAAGACTTCAAAGATCCAAATGATCTTGAGGCACTTACCCCAAACCATCTTTTGCTTCTTAAAGGTAAACCTTCATTGCCAGCAGGATAGTTTCATATGCATGGCAGAGATGGAAGCAGGTACAATTTACATTGGATTTGTTCTAGAAAAGATGGATGAAAGAATATCTTCCACTGTTGCAGGAGCGACAGCAATGGCTTGAAATCAGATGCAATTTCATGGATGGGGATGCTATGTTCATCATGGACCATTCAGCGCCTTGAAATTCCTAGTTGACGGGGAACATTGCTGATACCAACCAGGACGAAAGAAAACTTGTACACCAAGTTCAAATTAAGTCTAAAACTGGCTTTCTGAACAGACCAATTACCAAAATCTGTATTTTACAAAAAACAGAAAGCTTTGATAATTGAATTTCACTTTCTTTTGAATATTTAACCAATATATGTTTGCTTTTTTTCTTTGTTATGGTAATTATTTTTTAAATAAAAAAGATATAATAATCAGGGGCTGGTATTGTGAGGGTTAAAATGCAAGTTACAAGCAGATTCTGCCAGCAGTTTGTGTAGACATTGTTTGCATTCTTTGAGTGCCTCCATAGAAATGTATTCTTAGCCAAGGTCTGTCTCTTTCTCTCTCTCGCTCTCTCTCTAAGATAAATGGTCAGTTTTTGATTCCCTTTGTTCTGCAAAGATGGAGGAGCTTGAAATGGTCGGAAAACTTTTATTGACCATTTTAAATACAGTTTTAAGCATCATTTAATCACAGTTATTAGTATCGCTTAACAAAGTTGTAATAATGTAGTATCCTATATAAGGTTTAATAAACAGTGGAAAGCACAACTCAAATTTGATATGGATCTCTTTTGAATGAGTCATAAAAAACAATGACATTCCAGTCTCTCCAGGCAATTATAAAAGAAGATAGTCATGACAAGGAGCATTTGGAGAAGTACAATCTACTCAAGGATACTCAGCATGGCTTTGTAAAAGGAAGGTCATGCCTTACAAGCCTAATTGAATTTTTTTGAGGAGGTAACAAAGGATATTTATGAGGGTAAGGCAGTAGATATGGTCTATATGGATTTTAGTAAAGCATTTGGCAAGGTCCCCATGAGACACTTGTTCAGAATGTCATGAAGCATGGGATCCATGAAAACTTGGATGCGTGGATAAAAAATGGCTTGCATATAGAAAGCAGAGAATAGTAGTGGAAGGAATGTATTCTGGCTGGGAGTCAATGACTAGTGGAGTTTCACAAGATCTGTTCTGGGACCCCAGCTCCTAGTGATTTTTAATAAATGACCTAGGTGAAGGAGCAGAAGGATGGGTCAGTAAGTTTTCAGATGATATGGTTGGAGGATTTGTGGATGGTGCTGAAGGTTGTTGTAGGTTACAGAAGAATGTAGACAGAATGTGTAAAAGTAACAGATGGAGTTCAATCCAAATAAGTGTGAGGTGATGCATTTTGGAAGAACAAAGCAGAAAGCTGAGTACAGGGTTACTGGTCAGTTACTTAAGAGTGTGGATGACCTTTGGGTCCAAATCCATACATCCTTCAAGATCACTGAGCAGTTTGATAGGATAGTTAAGAAGGTCTATGTCCTTCCAAAATACAACACCTCACACTTTTCTGCCATTTTTCAGCCTATTTTCCAAGCTGGTCCAAATCCCTCTGCAAACATTGAAAACCTTCACTGCCCACAACACCTCCAATCTTAGTGTCATCTGCAAACATGCTGATCAAATCTACCACATTATCACTCAGATAATTGATATAGATGACAAACAACAATGGTCCAAGCACTGATCCCTGAGGCACGCCACTAGTCACAGAACTCAAGTCTGAGAAACAATTTGTCCATCACTACTCTCTGGCTTCACCTATCTAACCATTGTCAAATCCAGTTCACTACTTCACCGTGAATACCTAGTGTCTGAATCTTCCTGACTAACCTCCCAGGTGGGACCTTGTCAAAGGCCTTACTAAGTCCATTTAGACAACATCAACAGCCTTTCTTTCATCAACTTTACTGGTAATCTCCTTGAAAAATTCTATAAAATTGGTTAAACATGACCTATCATGCACAAAGCCATGTTGACTATCCCTAATCAGTCCAAGGCTATCCAAATAATTGTATATCCAATCTCTAATATCACTGTCTAATATTTTATCTACTACTGACATCAAGCTCATCGGCCTATCATTTCCATGTTAACTTTTGGAGCTTTTTTATACAATGGAGCAACATGAGCTACCCTCCAATCCTCTGGCACCTCACTCATGGCTAAGGATATTTTAAATACTTCTGCCAGAGCCCCTGCAATTTCTACACTAACCTCACTCAAGGTCAGAGTGAATATCTTGTCTGGCCCTGGGAATTTATCCACCCTTATTTGCTTTAAGACAGTAAGCACTTCCTTCTCTTCAATCTGTACAGGTTCCATGACCTCACTGGTTTCTTTCCTTACTTCCTATAACTCTGTGCCCTTTTCCTGAGTGAATATTGATTAAAACAACATTTAAGACATCTCCCATCTCTTTGGCACCATACAAAGCCAACCAATCTGATCTTCAAGAGGACCAATTTTGTCCCTTACTTATCCTTTTGCTCTTAATATACCTGTAGAAACCCTAAGGATTTTCCTTCACATTGTCTGCCAAAGTAACCTCATGTCTTCTTTTAGGCTTCCTGATTTATTTCTTGATGTTTTTCTTGCATTTTTTATACCCCTCAAGTACCTCATTTGCTCCAGGTTGCCTATAATTGTTATACACTTCTCTCTTCTTCTGATTCACATCTCCAATATCCCTCAAAAACCAAGGCTCCCTCTGCCTGCTAAACTTGCCTTTGATCCCTAACAGGACAATGCAAATGTTTTACTCTCAAAATTTCACAGTTGAAAGTCCTCCACTTACCTCGCACATCCTTGCCTGTAAACAATTTATCCCAATCCACACATTCTAGAATCTTCATCTTTTCCTCAAAATTGACCTTTCTCCAATTTCGAATCTCAATCTGAGGCTCAGACCTGTCCTTCTTCATAATTAACTTGAAACTAATGACATTATGAACACTGGATCCCAAATGCTCCTCTGCACATTCTTATGTCACCTGTCCTGACTCATTCCCTAATGAGATCCAGTATTGCACTCTCTCTACTTGATACCTCTATAAATCAATTTAGAAAACTTTCCTGAACACATTTTACAAACTCCAAGCCATCCAGCCCTTTTACAGTATGGAAATCCTAGTCAATATGTATAAAACTTAAATTTTCTGGGATACTGGAACCTCTTATCTGTCCCTCTAATTATGGATCCCCAATCACTGCCGCTTGCTCCTTCTCCTCCCTTCCAGACTCCGTGCCATAGACCTGATCTCCATGGCTTGACCCTGGTAGGTTGTCCCCACCAACAGAAACCAAAGTAGTCTACTTGTAATTGAGGGGGATAGCCACAGGGGTGCCCTGTTCCCTTTCCTGCTCCTGACTGTCACCCATCTACACTCCTCCTGCCTCCAAGGTGTGATAGTGTCTCTGTAACTCCTATCACCCCCTTTGCTTCCTGAATAATCCAGAATTCATCCAGCTGCAGCTCCTTAACTCGGCTTGTCAGGAGCTGCAGCTGGATGCACCTCGCAGATGAAGATGTCAGGGATACTGCTGGCTTCCCTGGCAACCCACATTTTTCAAGAGGTGCATTCCCTGCCTTGGCTGCCACTCCCACTGTTTATGACTAGAGGAACAAGATATATGATAACTAAAAAAATTGCCCTTACCTGTGCTGAATCCTTTCTGTTCCTCGAATAAAATGGCCCTTTCTGACTTCAACTCCGACTATTCCTCTCCTCTTACCTCTCGCTGACTCTGAGTAAATTCTTATAAAAGATACCTACAAGGCTAAAACTCAATGCTAATTTACTTATAGAACCTTTTAATGTGCTCTGGTTGGAGCTGTCATTATTATCCAATTATTGTGGCACTTCGAATCACAAGGTTTCGTCTGCACATGCATCAAGCACACACTGTTGTGTTCATTGCTTCTGGTGTTTTTATAGTTGCTGCTTTTGTCAAATTCTCCAGTGTTTTAGTACAATATTGTGGTAATTAGTATTTGTAAATGCATATCAATAACATAATGAGTAACATTAGTACAAAAAACATTACTAATGATTCTGTATGTTCTGGTACAGGAGCTCATCCATGGGGGTGGGTGGGGTGGGTGGTGGGTGACACCATGAATTACTGCACTGGGTGACACCAACCTTAATGATACCACTGATTTAAAAAATGCTGTATTCTGTCAGGCTCTTGTAAATGTCCAAATACAGCATACAATGTATATAATCTTACTTGCTATATGTAATTGCCCTTTTAAATAATTTTCACAATGGGAAGAGGATGTATCTGACCTATTACCATGAACAAGTCAAACTCTAATTATTCAGTTGTGACATGATCATGAAAATGGAGTGTAGAGCTCGTCGAAAGAACCAAAGACTTGTTGATCCAAACCAAGGCTTTTATTAGCAAAAGACAGGAGCTCTTCACAGGTGGCCGACCTGTCTGGAATGATCCGACCTGGCTAGGGACACAACCCTTTAAGGCCCAGACAGTAGGCGTGGCTTAGCTCTCAGCCAATCGCTGTAAGCACAGTCTAGATACAGTAACTATATACACTATGTACATTGGTGATAGATCTGTACTATCACATGGAGACAAAGGACATATTTTTCAATTTAATAAAATGGATGAATTTAATTGTGGTCAAGGTGATTGACTGAAAGTAAAATGTAAAATATTATTTCTGGCCTTCCTTGTGTTTTTTTCTCTCAGCAAAACTGTCCTCTTTTTGCTTTGAATGAACATTTTTGGATGTTGAGTTTCTGTAACTTATGACTCCAGTAATTAAAATGCCATCATGGGGATTATGTTTCAGAAAAAATAGAACTCAAAATAAATGTAATTTGCATTGGTTCATCCTTCTTTCTGTTTTTGTACACACAGAACAAGTGGTTAATGTAAATTATCTTAAAGTAATCAAAGTTGGCATAAATTAATATTAAATTAGTTAATTTATCCTTCTGTGGATTTAAAGCAGATGGATATTTACAAATAAACATCAGAAAATAATGTACAAGATGTCATCTAGGTTTAATATCAGCTCTCTTCCCACATGGTGAGTTATATTTATTGGCAATCAAGCTTTTTCAATATTGAGTTAGGTGAAGTTATCTTGATTTACCACTTCAACAAGAAGCAAATCATTTGACCTCTGCTAACAAGACTGCGATAGTACAGATTCTATCACCAATGTGTATATGTACAGATTGTAGTGTAGGATGACTGTGATTGGCTGAGAGTGTAGCCACACCTACTGGCAGGTCTTAAAGGGTTGCTCCTAGCCAGACCAGGTCATTCTGGACTGGTCGACCTACTTGTGATATGCTCCAGTCTTTTAGTTAATAAAAGCCTTGGTTTGGATCAACAAGTCTACAAAGACTTAGTAAGGCATCTGTAAAAAAGGCTTTTGCAAATGAAAACTCAAAGTTTTACTCACAAAGGTTGTAAAATGTCAGCATTTTCTGGGTGCATCTACAATGGATCTTATTTTTTCATATAAGAGTATTGGAAAAACTGATTGAAGGGACAAAGCAGCCAATAAACTATCTCTCCTATCAAGGGATATGGAAGAATGCAGCAAACTATTTAATGACTCCAAAGGGGTTGCTCGGCTGAAGATGTCACAGTGAGCAACATAAAAATTCTCTGGCACAGACTGTGCTGTGTTATTCCCAGCACTTCCAACTGCTGAAAGGTTCTAAATCCTGAGTGACAAGCCGATCAAACAAATGACTCCACTGTGTGTGACATGTTGATTAACAAAGTGCACTTAGTTTGTTTTGAAAATGTTAAGAAATCTGGGAAAAAAATCAAATCAATTGCGCACAAGTAAGTAATAAAAACAGGAGAAGCAAAATATTGTGGCTTCATTTTTAGATCCATTAACATGAGAAAGGTTGGCAGAATTGATAAGTGGATTTTAGACATTTAGTCTTGATCCTCCAGGTCAGTATATTATGAATAGTTACAAAGTAAAACTTTCTCAGTCTGCCTTAATGCTCACTCCCCAGCATGACCCTCTTTCATGTTTTTGTTCTTACAGGAGTGCCCCATGACCTCTCTGAATTCCCCTAATGGGCTAAAAACCAATGTGGTCTTCTGTGGTAAATTGTGGCATCAGTTTGTCAACACCAGAAGAAGGAGACATTCATTTTGGCATTCTGAACCAGCGTCAGTACTGGAGTTCATGGTTGAAAGATCAATGGTCGCAAAAAAGAAATGCACATTGCAATGCACTCGATTATCTTATCCAGTTTGAGTTTCAACCTCACCAAACCCCAATTTAATGCATGTCATGGGATATTTTGCAAATTCCTTGGATTATCTAACTTTTAGTTACTAATCTCATATTTTTCAACATTGAAGGAGAATATTCAGCCATTGAGTCTATGGGAACTCCCAGGTGAGCAATCCCATCTGTCCCATACCCCCTTTGTTTAATTCCAAATTACTTATTTTCTCTCAGATGCCCAACAATTCCCTTCTGATTCTTTTGTAACTTAACTATGCTAAGGCAAAATTTAGGATATGGAGGAAACCGAGATCTTTAAAGAAACCAATGCAGTGATAGGAAGACCATATAAACTCCATACAGACAACACGCTAGATCAGGATTGAACCTACATCTTTGAAGCTGTTTGGCAGTGGCACTAACGATTACACTGCAGTACTGTTCTGCTTTCAGTCAAAAGAAATGGAGAAATCATAGCTTCCACTATGCATTTAGGAGTGAACTAAACCAGTTCACATTTGGCATTAAGCATTGAAAATATTTTACATATCTTACTTTGTTTAAATAATTATAGAATAAATCAGGAACTTTCAGTATAATTTTTATCAACATTTCCATCTATAAATTAGCAATTGCGTATTCAAAACGGACCTAACATGTTTGCCACACAAAGGAACTAAAAAAACTGTTTTTTAAATCCTTTGGTTCCAACAATGTTTTTTTTTTAAATTCCATCTCAGTCTTTAGTTCCTAAATTTAAGCATGCAATAGGTACCTTGGTTGGTGCCAACTAATTGGCAAAATAATGATGTTCAAAATCATACTCTGATTATAGAGTTTCTGTACAATGCTTTGAAAATGAGTATTTATGCAATAATTTACTCAATAGCATTGAAATGGCCTCTCTTTCTCCCCGCTTGCTTTCCCTTCTGACTCCTTTCTCTTTCTCCAGCCCATCAACAGCACTTTCCTTCCCTTCACACCCCACCCCATACCCATTCCTCTGCCCTTCCCCCATCACCTCAGTTCCTTTCTTTTTTTCTTCCCCTCTCACTGGCATTCACTGATCATCTGTGAACTTTTGCTTCCCCAGCCCCTTCTCCTCATTTTTTTGTTTGGGCACTTGCCCAATCTTTGGCATCTCTGATGAAGGTCTCAGGCCTGAAATGTCAACTGCCCTAGTGCTTTCCTTGGATGCTGTGTGACCTGCTGAGCTCCTCCAGCACTTTTGTGTATTGATCTTGAAAGTTTACTGATTTTGACATGTGCCAATAAATTGACCCTTTAATTAAGCACAGACAGGTAAAACATATCTTGCATCTGCAGTTGTGCAGTGGAGCCAGACCATCATATAAGGAGTGAAGATCACTATAATGATGAATTTGTCAAATTTGGGTCACAAAACTAGTTGCAGGTGTTCAAGTCACTTCTCTTAATGTGCAGCATTAAGGAAAGAAATGAAATTGTGTACTGAATAACAGACAACCTCTTCTCCTTCGGAAGTGTAGAATGCCCAGAAGATAACCAAGACCTTCCAGGAATGTGGGCTTCCCAAGATTGCAAGGAAATATCAATAAGGGCACATCTTGATGTGCAAAACATTTAAGGATTTTTCTTCTTGGATATTCTTCTTGTTTCTGTCTCTGTTGACTGCCAAACATTTCTGTCTTTTTCTTGTGTGAAAGCACACAATTAATGCCCATGGCTGTCTCAAATTTTACCAATCTTCCTCAGAAGGCTGTCCCATTAAATTCTCACATGAAAGTGCAGCATCCATAGGAACTAAAGGTAATTGATGTTTTGGAGTGTGAGGTCTTCATTGGGAATTATGGATGCTGTGTGACCTGCTGAGTTTCTCCAGCATTTTTATGTATTGCAGGAGATCAAATCATCTGCAGATTTTCTTGTTTCACTCCATTAAAGTCTTCATTGGAGTTCTTGCAACAGACATTATGTGTGACCTCATCTTCTAAGAATTGGTACTCATGCTGCCTTTTCCCCTAATCTGTCTGCAGCCCAATTAGGCCCAGAGAGGCACCTCATTCATTGAGCACCTTTCCTCTGTCTAATCCATCCTTGGCAGGAGTCAAAGTGTCAGTACTAGAGAAGGCACAGCAGGAGCCAGATTGTATGAAAATGTCTTCATTGATCTATTGTTCGAGAAATACAATTGCTTAGCCATGCTGAAATTCTAAGCAATCTGAAAGAAATTGTTACAATGAGGGAAGTGGCCTTGGTGGAGGGGGATGGGTAGATGGGGGTTACGGGGGTGTGGGTTGGTGGGTGTGTTAGCTGGGAGAACAATCTGTCAAGCATATTATTCATGTGAGGAGCATTAGTCCATGAGTTGGTTTCTGCGAAATGTAGGTGCAATAGTCCCTATATTGAGTGCTAGAAATTGAAAATATACCAATTATTCAATGCTCACAGTCCAATCTGAAATACTACACTCCACTGCCATCCTTTGACTTCCATCATCAATCCAATTTTGTATCTAATTGGTTGGCTCAACCAGGATCACATGTGCTCTAACATTCCAGACCATCCAATCATGTAGCACTCGCCAAAGGCATTGCTAAAGTTTATGTAGACAATATCCACTGCCCTACCCTTGGCAATCCTTTTGGCCACCTCTGGAAAATAGCTCAATCAAATTTGTGGATACACAATTTCTACTCATGGGGGCATGTAGACTATTGCTAATTAGTCCTTACTTTTGAAATGAAGAAAGATCCTGTTTCTCAAAATCCCCTCCAGTAACCATCCCACTCACTGGCTTGTAGTTCCTTTGCTTATCCTTGCAGCCTTTCTTAAATAAATCCACAATACTAGCCATCCTCCAGTCTTCTGGTACCTGATCCATTGAATACTACAGCACAAGATGGGCTCTTCAGCCCATCTAGTTTATGCTGCATTATTTATTCTGCCCTGTTCATTTATCTGCACCCACCAGAACACTCCACATCCCTCATCCATGTGCCTATCTCTTAAATGTTGAAATCAAGCCTGCGTCCACCACATCTGCTGATAGGTCATTCCACATCCTCACCACCCTATGAGTTAAGAAGATCCCCTGGCTAATGAAGATGCAAAGATCTCCATCAGTGCCCCAGCAATTTTTCACTAATGTCCTGGGATACACTTGATCATGTCATACTTTTTTTTGCTCTACTCATTTTGTTCTGAATCATATTCCAAAATCCTTGTAAAGTATTTGTTTGATCCTAACTACCTGTATTTGATATATGCCTCATTTTTCAGATGTCACTATTTCTTATCAACCACTTTTCTCTTATCTTGCCTGTCTTTCTATTCACTTTAAGAAGAACTAGCTCACTTTTAAAAAACCTCCGAGTTGAAAGACGTCACTTTCCCTGGCAATAGCCTCTCCCATGCAACATTTGCAAGTTAAACAAGGAAGACTGCAGATGCTGGGGTCAAGCGATAAACACATATATGCTGGAGAAACTCAGTAGGTCACTCAGCATCTACAGTAAGTAAAGGGTAACCAACATTTTGGGCCTGGATGCTCCGTCAGATACAAGCCAAAACCAACAGGTGCCCTGTGCTCCTTCTCCTCACCCTACTGTTGTGAGTGAGGAAACAGGTTTGGTAAGTCACAAAGGCAAAGACTCTGAACACAGTTTAGATGGGTAAGTATTTCATTTACAGAAGGCAAGTGTGGGAAAGAGTAACTGATGCCACCCACCCACCCATACACAGTTTACAGCAGCTGTGGGAGAGAAATAATGGATAATTAATAACAAACATGGGGAAAATAGCCTGGGAACAAAATACACGCACACTTGTGCCTGAACTGGTATATACAATGATCAAGGAAAAATCACTCCGATGTCCCACCACCCTTTGACTCAGTGCAGGCACAGCTCTATGCTACAAGGGACACTAATTAAACCCTCCCAACCCTTTAAACAGTGCACATCTTACCAACAGATTCTCCAGCATTATTCCACATTTCTGGGCCTGGAGTGAAGCAGGGTAGTCCCAAGTTGGCAAAGAAAGGGAATAATGAACACATGGCACCTTTATAGTGCTGGAGGGACAAGCCCAGATCATTTACAGGGAGCCAATGGCTCGGTACCAGGAAGATTAATCCAATTACAACAGCCAATGGCCCAAGGATAAGTACAGGTAGGCTGAAGGGCACCGTCCAGGTAATTTACAGGGAACCAACATCAAGTTGTGCACTAATGGGTGGGGTGGAACCAAATTAGATAGGGGGCAGTGCTGTCACATGACAGCCACAACCCTTCATAGTATACCTAACCACAGGGTTTTATTCTGGTACCTGCCTATTTTTGCCATTGCCTAATGTAGGGTTCAGGTCCAAAACATTGATTATCCTTCCCTTCCTATGAAATGAAAGAGCTGCTGATTTTTTTTCCAGCATATTTGCGTATTGCAACATTTGCAAGTTCCTGTCAAATACTATCAAAATTAGCCTTAACCCAATATAAAAATTGTGGACCAATGCTACCTTTTACATAACCTTTTAAAAAATAATAAAATTATGGTCACAGGTCCCAAAGCATTGACCCAGTGACATATCAGCCACTTGGCCAGCCTCATTAAGAGGAGGTTAGGTGTTTGAATATTGCTTGAGGAATGTTTCTGGACACATTTAACAAATTCTTCCCCCATCAAATCCCTCAGCATTATGGCAATTCCGATAAAGAAAATTAAAATCATCCTAGTTGGAATCTCCCTCAACATTTGTTCCCCTAATTCCTATTGGGAAACAATTTCAATTATTATAAACCCCAAATATTCATCCCTTATTTTTATTCTACTCATATAGTCTCACTGGACGTCCACCCAGAATATTTTATCTGTAGGATGGCACAGTTAGCTCAATGGTTAGTGCAACACTGTTACAATGGCAGTGACCAGGACCGGGGTTCAAATCCCATGCTGTCTTTAAGGAGTTTTTACATTCTCCCCATGTCTGCGTGGATTTCCTCTGAGTGCTCCAGTTTCCTCCCACCGTTTAGAAAAAAACTACGGAGGTGTAGGTCATTTGGGTGTAATTGAGTGGCACAGGTTAATGGGCTGAAAGGTATGTATGTCTAAATTTTAAAAATTAGTACTACCTCCTCATTCTCCTTAATCAAAAGGGCCACTGCCCCTCTTCTCACCATCATCATGCCTGTCACATACACATCCTTGAACATTGAGCTTCTAGTCCTGCTTTTCCCTTAACCTTATTTTTCCAATAGCTATAATATCACAATGTCCATAATCTGCATTACCTGTTAGCATTTTTACATTAAAATAAATGCAGTTCAGTTCATCAAACCTTATTTTTTCCTTGTCTGTCCATTGGATTTGTTTACTATTAACTTATCTATTTACCTTAGCTGCTTCATCTGCCAATTATTTTTGGTCCCATGAGTTTCAAGACAAGTTCATACACTTGTGAGCAGCTCTAATCAATCTCCCTGCCAGGATATTGGTCCTATTGAGGTGGAATCCCTCCCTCTTGTACAGATCAACTCTATCCCAGAAGAGAAACAGTACCAACGATCCATAAACATAAACCCCTCCACTCCTGCACCATCTCCTCAGCCAAGCATTCATCTGAACTATCTGACCTGCCTCCAACTGGCAGACGTGCTCCTCAACGATGCCAAGTCACCACCAGTGCCAGTTCTGGGTGGGGGTTATGTGCCGGCGCACAAGTCTGCCGCGATGAAACGGCCCCACTTGTTCCGCAAAGTCGGCGGAGCAGTCGCGGCAGAGATGGCAATGCTTTTCCATCTCTTCCTCTCCACAACCGATGTTGGTGTGCATTGATGCAAACGGCAGAGCTGCAGAGTGGTCCGACTACACCGCTGAAAAGCAACTGTGCGAAGTTTAAATAAACATTCCTGCTGTGACTTCAGAGCTCACAGTCTGTGTCTCCAGTCTGTTCACTCGCTCGCATCCAGCATGCTACACTGTCCTACTTTATTGATTGCAACTATAAAATAAAATTCTAACAGATTTGTCACCACCTCTTGACTTATCCAATCTTCTCCAACAAGAGAGAATTAAACACTGGCTTTTGAATTCCAATCGCATTATAAAATCACTGTCCCAGGATCAACACTGGACTGAAGTTCAACTAGTCCAGTAATATAAATAGGGACTGGCAATTGATGTTGTTTTTGCCAGTGATACACAGGCACCCAAAATAAATTTAAATAAAGAGGTGAGGCCAGTGTTACTTTGATCATGTTTTGTTATTTTGCAGGAATTTTGATTGCTCTACCAGGTTTGTTGCTTTTCAGCCGTCAGGTGGTCGTTTTTAACCTCATGCTAAGTGTAATGGTACTGAGTTTGAAGTGGATAGTCTGATCAGGGACATTTGTGCTCATAGTTGTCTGAGCAGCTGTGATCCCCATCCATCTGCATGTTTTGGAGTCAATTGATGGGAGGCATCACAAACGAACTGGAGAATTTCAGAGTTCAACAGGAGTTGATTGATAGTCATATATACAAGTACAAAGCACAAAAGGACCAAAATTCATATTTGCTTCAACCAATCAGATATGCAAGATACACAAAATACAATAGTAAAAATCTAAATGACCACAAATGCAAGACAGAAAAATAAATAATAAATATCAATCATGATAAAATAAGTATTCACAGTTGTAGTTGGTGCAAGAAAAACAGTGAGATTTCAGTCGTACAGACAGATTTTTAGTATTCCTTGGACAGCTTAGAGTTAGAGTTAGAGCTGTGGAAGGAGTTTCAAAAGCCTGATAGTTGTTGGATGAAAACTTTTCTTGAACCTGCAAGTGCTGGACAAAAGACTTCAATGGCAAGCAGGGAGAAGAGATTGTTACCAGGGTGATGGGAGTCCTTTATGATTTTGGGAGCCCTCTTAAGGCAGCGCCTCACAGAGATCTTTTCAATGAGCTGGGATGGATCTGGCTAGGTCGGCCACTTTCTGCAGCCTTCCGCATTCCTGGGCACTCAAATTACCAAACCAGTCGAGATGCAACCAGTCAATATACTTTTCACAGTGCACCTTTAGAAGTCTGAGAGACTCTTTGCTAATGTGCAATATCTCCACAGACTTCTGAGAAAGTAGAGGTGTTGGTGTGCCTTCTTCATGGTTGCCTTAATATGTCGGCTCCAGAAAAGTTCCTCAGATGCATGGACTCCCTGGAACTTGAAGGTATTGACCCTCTCCAGCACTGTCCCATTAATGAAGACAAATCTGTGAAGTCCCACCAAGGCTGACTCTGCAGAACCTTCCAACCACTGGGAAAAGAGAAGAACTAATGTCAGCATAATTTTACGCATGAAATTCCCAGCAGAGGCTGTGATTGCAATTTCTCAGCTACTGTGGCAAGTTGCATTGTGTCAGCAATTGACACCAAATTCAAAATACAATGACTCTATGCCCAGCTTTGTCATGGCAAGATGCTTTCAAGGAGAACAGAGAAAATGCTTTAAGGTCATTCTCAATATCTCCCTCATAAAATGAAACATTTCTCACTCACTCATGGTAATCCTCAACCCACGAGAATCCAAAATAATGAAGGAGAATCTGGGAGCACCTTGATTCTCTACATGGGGAATCAACAAAAGCACAAACAGAACGACTTCACCTTCTCCCTAACAACATCACTCCCACCTTGTCCCATTCACTTAAAGCACCTCCTACTCCATCCATAGCAGAATTTGTGAACCCAGCACAGGAATTTTCATACACCTCGGAATTCACGGAATTGAAGTGGAAGGAAATCATCTCCCTGAGAAAAATTAGGGTCACTGAGAGACAGAGCCAGAGAGTGATACAGCACAATTTAGGCCCTTTGGTACACTGAGTCCTTGCTAACCACCTAACACCCATTATTGCTGATCATACAGTAATTCAATTGTTTATTCTCCCATCAAGTCCCTCCATTTTCTGAAATTCACCAGGATACTTGGAGTAGTTTACAATGTACCAAAAACAAACATATGAGAGGAAACCTGGAGGAAATTAATGTAGTCACAGGGAGAACGTGCAAGCTCCACACAGATAGTAAACAAGGTGAGTTTTGTACCCAGCTCTCTGGCATTGTGGCACTATCAGCTGCTCCCCCGAGATGACTGCTTAAGAAATGGAAACTTGGTTGAGTGTTGGTTGATCGTTAACCATTGTCAGTGTTACAGTGCCACTGAAAGAACTTGGAGGCCTGTCAAAAATGTGCACTATCTATGCAGAAAAATAAACATCTTTCAGTTAAATCTACAAGCACTTTCACTTGTGTGCATTAGTTCCTTGCAAAATAAAGAGAAACTATTAAATTCTGTCACAATGGCAGAGGAAGGGATGGATTTTTCTCCAATTCTTGTAAATAAATGAAAAAAAAACCTATTTCTATCGTTAAGCTCTTGCCACACCAGCAAGAAACCTGAGGGCCTTCCTGGTTGTTGAGATTCAGGGCCTAGGCTCAACGTGGATTTTTCTTTTCACTGATTACCTCTTTTAGGGATTCTTCCCGTGACTAGCTGGAGAACGGTGGTAGTACCCCCTAAGCAGTAATGTCCAATGAACAGAAAAGGGGCTAACAAAAAAAACCTTTGCACCCCTGCAGTGGTGGTATTCCTGCATCAAGCCTTTGCTGTTCGCCCAAAAAATAGATATAATGGAAAATTATAACAGAAGAAATAACATAAAGATAGTGGGCCTTAAGGAAGATGTAGAAGGCAAGAATATGAGGGAGTTTATAAAAGAATGGATCCCTAAGGCCCTAGGATGTCCAGAACTACAGCAAGAAATGGAAATAGAAAGGGCACATAGAGCATTGGCCCCTAAACCACAACCACAACAAAAACCAAGATCTATTGTAGTAAAATTCCTAAGATATACTACAAGAGAAAAGGTACTGGAGAAGACAATGGAAAAAGTAAGAGAGGGCAACAAACCACTGGAGTATAAAGGGCAAAAAATCTTCATTTATCCAGATATAAGCTTTGAACTCCTAAAGAAGAGAAAAGAGTTCAATGCAGCAAAAGCGATTTTATGGAAGAAAGGATATAAATTTACATTGAAGCATCCTGCGGTATTGAAAATATTTATTCCAGGACAACAAAACAGACTATTCTCGGATCCAGAAGAAGCACGAAAATTTGCAGAACAATTACAAAAATAGACTGAGGGATGAAGACGGGTAATGAGAGCAAAAATTATCACGATTGATATGTATGTGGGTAAAGACAAAAATAGACTGAGGGATGAAGACGGGTAAGGAGGGTAAAAATGACCACGATTGATATGTATGCGGGTAAAGAGGTATAAGAGTGAATAGAGACAATGGGCATATGTGAAAGTATCTGTAATTAGAGGAAAACATAGAGAGTATAGACAAGAATTAATAAGGGAAGGTAATGGAATAGAGAGAATAAGGAGGGAACTAAAAGAGTGACCTTTGTGACATATAAAAAACGAAATCTTTTCTGGGGGGGGCTGGGTGGGGGGAAAAGAGCGGTCACTGCAAAATCAGTTGACGCTTGCGAGTGGATTCGCAAATCCAAATGGAGAGGGGAGATGTGGTTGTCCGACAAGGGATAAAGGGCAACTCAGGAGGGGAAGGGGAGATTGGGGATAAAGAAGATAGAAATAGGAGAATAAGGAAAATGTTGGATGTTGTAGGAATGTTGTCTGGTAAAGAGTTGAAAATAAGAAAACAGAAATGGAAAAGGAGGAAAGGTAATGATGGAAAAACGGAAAGAGAAGATAAACAAAATATAAAATGGCTACGCTGAACTATATGACTCTAAATATTAATGGAATACATAACCAAATTAAAAGGAAGAAACTACTAAATTTACTGAAAAAGGAAAAAATAGATATAGCATTTGTCCAAGAAACACATTTAACTGAATTGGAGCACAAGAAATTAAAGAGAGATTGGGTAGGACATGTAACAGCAGCATCGTATAATTCAAAAGCAAGAGGAGTGGCTATATTAATTAGCAAAAATGTGCCATTTAAAATAGAAGAGGAAATAATAGATCCAGCAGGGAGATATGTTATGATAAAATGTCAGATATATTCAGAGCTTTGGAATCTACTTAATATATATTCACCTAACGAAGAAGATCAAAAGTTTATGCAAGATATCTTTTTGAAGGTAGCTAATACGCAAGGGAACATACTAATAGGAGGGGATTTCAATCTGAATTTGGATCCAAATATGGATAAAACGGGGAAAAAAATTAACAGGAAGAACAAAGTAACCAAATTTATAATTAAATCAATGCAAGAAATGAAACTTGTGGACATATGGAGGAAACAAAACCCAAAAGAAAAGGAATACTCATACTACCCGACTAGACATAAAACATACTCAAGGATAGACCTATTCCTGTTATCAGCCCACATACAAGGGAGAGTTAGGAAAACGGAATATAAAGCTAGACTATTATCGGACCACTCACCCCTGTTATTGGCAATAGAGCTAGAAGACATCCCTCCAAGAATGTATAGATGGAGATTAAACCCCATGCTACTTAAAAGACAGGATTTTAGAGAATTTATTGAAAAACAATTAAAAATGTACTTTGAAGTAAATACGGAATCAGTGGAAGATAAGTTCATACTATGGGACGCAATGAAAGCATTCATTAGAGGGCAAATAATAAGTTATGCAACCAAGATGAAGAAGGACTATAATCAGGAAACAGAGCAGTTGGAAAGGGAAATAATAAACATAGAAAAAAAAATTAGCAATAAAGGAAGATACAACCAAAAGAAGAGAATTGGCGGATAAAAAAATAAAATATGAAACATTACAAACATATAAGGTGGAGAAGAATATAATGAAGACAAAACAGAAATATTATGAACTAGGGGAAAAAACACACAAAATCCTAGCATGGCAGCTTAAGACAGAGCAAACTAAGAAAATGGTATTGGCAACAAGGAAAAAAGACAAACAAATTACATATAATCCAAAAGAAATTAAGGAAAACTTCAGAGAATTCTATGAACAATTATACCGAACCGAAAACGAAGGGAAAGAAGGGAAAATAGATGAATTTTTGACTAAAATTGAACTACCAAAACTACAAATAGAGGAACAAAATAAATTAACAGAACCATTTGGAACAGTAGAAATACAAGAGATAATAAAAAATTTACCAAATAATAAGACACCAGGAGAGGATGGACTCCCAATAGAATTCTACAAAACATTTAAAGACCTAATAATACCGCCCCTCCTGGATGTAATCAACCAGATTGATGAGACACAAAACTTACCAGATTCATGTAAAACAGCAATAATTACAGTGATACTAAAACAAGGGAAAGATCCACTCTCACCAGCGTCATATAGACCAATATCTCTGCTAAACACAGATTATAAGATAATAGCTAAACTATTAGCGAACAGATTAGCAGAACAGGTACCGAAAATGGTAAATTTAGACCAAACTGGATTTATCAAAAAAAGACGCACAACAGACAATATTTGTAAATTTATTAACTTAATTCATGCAGTAGAAGGAAATAAAGCACCGGCAGTAGCAGTTGCTTTAGACGCAGAGAAGGCCTTCGACAGAGTAGAATGGAATTACTTGTTCAAAGTATTGCAAAAATTCAGTTTACCGGAGAAGTATATTAATTGGATTAAAGCATTATATAAGGGACCATTAGCGAAAGTGACAGTAAATGGACATGTATCAAAGCAATTTAACTTAAGCAGGTCAACGCGGCAGGGATGCCCACTATCACCATTATTGTTTGCGCTAGCTATAGAACCACTAGCAGAATCGATAAGAAGAGATAATAATATAAAAGGAATAAAAATAAAAGACAGGGAATATAAAATCAGTCTGTTTGCGGATGATGTGATAGTGTACTTAACAGAACCAGAACTATCAATAAAAGAACTATATAAGAAATTGAAGGAATACGGAGAAGTGTCGGGATACAAGATAAACGTAAATAAAAGTGAAGCAATGCCTATGAATAACGCGGATTTCTCAAAATTTAAGGAGGAATCCCCATTCAGATGGCAAACGCAGGCAATAAGATACCAATATAAGGCCAATTATATAAACTCAATTACAATCCACTAATGAAAAAATTACAGGACGATTTAGAGCATTGGAAAGAGCTACCACTAACACTGATAGGAAGGATAAACTGTATTAAAATGAACATTTTTCCAAGGATACTATACTTATTTCAGGCATTGCCAATACAACTGACAGAAAAATTCTTCAAAGAGTTAAAGAAAATAATAAGGAGATTTTTATGGAGAGGGGGGAAACCGAGGATAGCACTAGACAAATTAACAGAATGGTATAAACAAGGAGGCTTACAATTGCCAAACTTCAAAAATTATTATAGAGCCGCACAATTAAGGTACCTATCAGATTTTTATCAAACAAGGGAAAAACCAGACTGGACGAGACTAGAATTAGATAAAATAGGGGAAAAGATACCTGAACACATATTATATAAATGGGACGAAAAATTGGTACAACATAGAACTTCTCCAGTATTACACCATCTCCTCAATATATGGAAGAAGATTCATGTAGAAAGAAATAAAATAAATTACCAAATACCAAAACTAATATTGACGCAAAATAAGCTACTCCCTTTTACAATAGACAACCTTGCCTTTAGAAAATGGGAAAAAAAAGGGATTAAAAGAATAGAAAATTGTTTTTCAGGAAGTAGATTCTTATCCTTTGAACAAATGAGAGATAAGTACAATATAACGGGAGATACAGCGCTGGCATATTACCAACTGAGATCCTACTTGAAAGATAAATTAGGAAGCAACTTGAGTTTACCAGAGGGAAGTAACCTTGAATATGTGATTACAGATACAATGTTAATCAAAAGATTTATAAAAAATATGTATATTAAACTGCAAGAAAAGGAAAATGAGGAAACAAATGGTAAAACTAAACAAAAATGGGAACAAGATTTAAATATAAAGATAAAAAAGGAAACATGGGAGAAGTTATGCTCTGGAACGATGAGAAATACAATAAATACGAGGCTGCGTATGATACAATATAATTGGTTACACAGACTATACATTACACTGCAAAAGTTAAATAAATGGGACCCAACAGTATCTGATAGATGTTTTCGATGTAAAAAAGAAAGGGGAACAACAATTCATGCAATCTGGACATGTGAGAGAGTAGAAAAATTTTGGGATGATCTCAATCAGATATTAAATAAAATAACAGAAAACAATATACCAAAGAATCCAGAGATCTTTCTCCTAAGTAACATAAAAAATAAAGAATTTGGAATTGACTTGGAGGATGCACAAAAAAGATTTGTTAAGATAGCCCTAGCTGTAGCAAAAAAATGTATTATGTCAACCTGGAAATTGGAAGATAATTTGAAAATACAACAATGGTATATAGAAATGAATAAATGTATTCCATTAGAAAAAATAACATATAGTTTAAGAAATAATATTGAAATATTCGAACAAGTATGGGAGCCTTACATTAAATACAATAGCGAAAACCTACCGGGAACAAACATTACCTAAGTTGATGGAAGGAGAAGAAAAGAAAAGAATGGACTCAGTAGAATTTCTGGTGTATTTTTGTTGAATGACAACATTGTCTAACTGAATTAATGCAACCTAGATTGTATAACTAAAATGGATGAGAGGGGGGGGGGATGGGGGGTGGCTTGGGAGGAGGGAGGGGGGAGGGAGAAATAGTCACTGTAAATGTGTGGAAAAGAAAAAGTGTATATCATGGCTATTGTGATTTATGGTGTGAAAAATAAAAAATTTAAAAAAAAAAAAAAAAAGCCTTTGCTGTTGTCACCCTTTATTGCCCCAAGCTCCTGTTTACATAGCAAATGAGCTAGGAAAATAAGCTGGTGCTGGACCACAGTTATGTTGGCAAGAGGAGACAAGAGGGGATTGTGTTCCATTGTGATGGCTTGTTTTTCCACACGATTTTCTTTCAGCAGGAATCCCCAGATTCTATATTTGATATAAATTTGTTTGGTTGCGGAAGTCTGATGCAAATTCTTCAAAATTGAATCAATTACATGACTATCTGCCCCACTGGACAAGGGTTATAAAATATAAAGGAAATTGTAATAATTTTTACTTCAACTAAAAACCACATACTTAATCTGAATATTTCATGTGTGCTGGGACCATATTTAAGCTTTTATAAGCATATACTGCATATAACACAATCATCCTTTTGTGCATTACACTAATGCTTGTATTTAAAGCCATAATTTTAGTTGTCAGCTGACATTTGGTATTGAATGAAGTCAGTTATTAAAAGGGAAGAAGAGCCAATGTGTAAACAACAGACCTCATAAGCAGTAATGACATGATAATGATAATATTGTCATACATGTTGTACAATGTACATAGACAGAAATTCCTGCTTGCTGCAGTTGAACAGGTACTCTGTAAAAAAAAATCAACAATAATATACATTAAAATAATGAAATAATAAATACAAAACATGGTTAACAAGTATTCACAGTTAATATATTAAAAGGAAAAAAAAATGAAGCATACAGTTTGGAGTAGTTTATGATTAGTGTAGCACAGGGAGGTTGAAGAGCCTGATAGCTGTTGGAAAGAAACTGTTCTTGAGCCTAGACATGCTAGATTTCATGCTTCTGTACCTTCTTGCTGAGGGTAGCAGTGAGATGAGGTTGTGACCAAAATGATAGGGGTCCTTTACGATGTTGGCAACATCTCACATAGAGGTTGGAGCCTATGATAAACTTGGCTATGATTGCTACATTTGGCACTCGAATTTCCAAACCCGACTGTGATACAACCAATCAGTATACTTCCCACAGTGCAGAGGTTTGATAGAGTATTTGATGACATGCCAGATCTCAATCTGTTTAGTTTTCACATTATAGGTAGAGTTTAGCCCGTTCTTATCCAATACCAGGGAGAGGAAATGGGAAAAAAATGTGTAGAAAACAGCTGTCAGGTCCATACCTGAACAAGCCACCATTGACAGTGAAAGCTAATAGGCTGGAATGGGCCCAGTTCTCCCTTCTGTCTCACCTCATGAGGCTGCAAATCACTAAGAGGTCAAATTAAGTTGATCACATTAACTTTTTCTATGGTCTGTCCTCACCTTCCTGTTCTCCATCATGGTGGATCTTGCTGTTATGAAGGGGTGAAAATAAGAACATCCTCTCATAAAAGTAAATTCCTTGCTTCTTGCAGCAGCCAAGCTGAAGCAACACTGGAGTCAGGGCAAAGCACATGTACTGCTGCATTTTCAAGAAGGCAGAGTTTATTGTTGTGTATTTGCTGCAGTTATTGACAAACTTCTTTCATTATGTAACTTCAGTCACTATGCAATAGTTGTCAGGTTTAATTTGATCAATTGTAGCAGTGACCGCTTTGAATCTTTGCCTCAAAACAATGGTTTCTCTCTGCTCTATTGGTACACTTTTGTCAATTCCCTCATGAATAACAAGCTGTGAGTCATCTGGGTTCTTTTTGGTAACAATTGATACATAATGACCGCTGGGAAAACTGTGCGCAGTGACCTTTCGAAGCTGTGAACTCACAATGTTTGGTAACAAGAGGACAAGTCTGAAAGGATAAATAAACTGGATGGGAGGGGAAAGGAGAGTGGGTCGGGGTGGGGGGGGGGGGAGGGGGGGAACATAAATGTTGGTAGTCAGTAGAAGGAAGCCAAAGGCTGTTGTACTGTAACTCCTTATAATCCACAAAAAGTATATACACGAAAATCACTTTTCGGGATTCTTTTGGGTGGACTGCTCGTTTGTGTACATTTTTTTTCTTTATAAAAATCAACTTCCTTTAATTTTATTGTAGAAAAGAGGACATACGGAGGGTGGAGATCAATTAGGTGGCACGGGCTCGTGGGCCGGAAGGGCCTGTTACTATACTGTATATATAATGAAAAGTGTACAAAGTATTTTTGCATCCTTAGTGTTATATTCATACATTTCATTGCTGTTTATTTTTAAATTCATTTCTAATTTGCTATGAACCACCATTGCCTCTACCTTGGTTCCTTTTCGTTCTGTCCCCCTCTGGTCTCAGCCTCTCAATGTCGGATAGTGAATGGACTCTAGACTGTGGTCCTTCCACACAAAACCCTCACATTGGCTGGGCCAAGCCCCAGTATACTCAGAACATACTCCTGCACCCTGGACTGTGCCAGTCGGCAGCATTCACTCACAATGTGCATGATAAGGCTGGCAGCAGATGTTAAAAGCATCTGCTTGCTGGGAAAATAGAGAGCTTTTAACTCTCCACAAACCTCTGAGAATCCCAGACCTTTATTATACTCTCTTGGCCATTCCATCTATTTTAGAATGAAAAGCCATGATCTGAAATTTATCAATGATTCCGTTTGACTTACTGACCAGCATTTTCAATTTTTATTTCATATTTACATCACTTATAACAATTATTTGTCATGTTACAAAAAAACTTGACTGATAATGTCTAATTTATTATAATATTAGGAACAATAGGGAAAACTATGAAAACTATCACAAAGACAAGCAGTACATGTTTTATACAGTGTGTGTGTCTCGTTCTCTTCTTTTCTTTGGCTTGGCTTCGCGGACGAAGATTTATGGAGGGGTAATGTCCACGACAGCTGCAGGCTCGTTTGTGGCTGACAAGTCCGATGCGGGACAGGCAGACACGGTTGCAGCGGTTGCAAGGAAAAATTGGTTGGTTGGGGTTGGGTGTTGGGTTTTTCCTCCTTTGTCTTTTGTCAGTGAGGTGGGCTCTGCGGTCTTCTTCAAAGGAGGTTGCTGCCCGCCGAACTGTGAGGCGCCAAGATGCACGGTTTGAGGCGAGATCAGCCCACTGGCGGTGGTCAATGTGGCAGGCACCAAGAGATTTCTTTAGGCAGTCCTTGTACCTCTTCTTTGGTGCACCTCTGTCACGGTGGCCAGTGGAGAGCTCGCCATATAACACAATCTTGGGAAGGCGATGGTCCTCCATTCTGGAGACGTGACCTACCCAGAGCAGTTGGATCTTCAGCAGCGTGGATTCGATGCTGTCGTCCTCTGCCATCTCGAGTACTTCGATTTTAGGGATGAAGTCACTCCAATGAATGTTGAGGATGGAGCGGAGACAACGCTGGTGGAAGCGTTCTAGGAGCTGTAGTTGATGCCGGTAGAGGACCCATGATTCGGAGCCGAACAGGAGTGTGGGTATGACAACGGCTCTGTATACGCTAATCTTTGTGAGGTTTTTCAGTTGGTTATTTTTCCAGACTCTTTTGTGTAGTCTTCCAAAGGCGCTATTTGCCTTGGCGAGTCTGTTGTCTATCTCGTTGTCGATCCTTAAGACTCATTCAATGACTGTGAAGTATTTTAAGTGTAATCTCTGGAAAGGTGACTCCTGTTGTTTTAAAACAGCAGGCCCCTGACTCATTGAGAGAAACACCATGGGAGATCTGCTAATATATGTTATTTTGCTTTATATTATTATTCAAGGACCAGCTATTGTCAACTGGTAAAAGCATATGATTACTATTAATAACACTAGTTGGCTTTTACTTGCATAGTATTTAACACAGTGCTGCACTTTGATCCATCAGATTCTTCATAACGACGTCTGTTGGAGTAGATCTATATAAAGATTGTCTTTATAATGTTTATTGAAATTAACGTCATTGAGAACTCCACAGCCAATCAGCAATTCATTCTTTTACATCATATTGTACTTGAAATGGTTTGTAGAGGATAAGAGATTCAGTTTGTAAGACGAAACCATTGTCACAATAATATCTTGTGAAACATCTGCCCTGATCTAATATCAGAATGAATTCAGCCCCTTCCTCTAAATAGTATCTATAGAGTGTGGCACATTTTAGTAACTTAATTAATACTATTACTATTTGTGTATCTTATATATCTGTTTGGCTACAGCAAGTAAAAATTTTGGTGCATGAGTATATTATACTTACGCATATGACAACAAACTCTCATATATCATCACATATCAAGCAGTCATCAATGAAAAAATGATGTGGTTTTGACTGATATTATATGAATCCTTTGGCTTTCTCCTCAATCACATTTTTTCCACAACATACATTTTCATAAATTGCAGAGCTTTCAGTATGAAAATCTCAATTCCAAAATAAAATGGAAAAAAAAATCAAACCACAACACGAAGCAATTAGCTGCAGCACAGTATCTAAATAACTGATGGTAAAATGTCACTAGGATTCAGATAGAAAACTTCCAGCAGTTTTAGGAATGATTCTTTTCATGTGATATTATTACATTTCAGGTTAGACTAGCTTAAAATAACCTCATAAAAGAAATTGCAATGTCACTGAATCTTATAGTCTTGGCAGTTTTAAATATAATTGTTATGCAGGTACACCCCCAAATTATGATTGTAATTTGGAACAAAGGATTGATTATATCTTGGAATGGACATATATCAGAATTGCAAACTTACCTTGTTAATCAGTGTCCCAGGGTCTGGAGGCTGGGCGCAGCCATCTTGTTTCCTGTGTGCAAGGGCGAGTCTTCAGTTGGTGCATGTGCGGTGAATTCGCACATTGGAGTTCAATTGGCGCATGCGTGAGAATTAAGCACTTTAATGATATTGAATCGGTGGTCTGAACTCTCACGCATGTGCCAACTGAACTCCAATATGCAAACTGTGCATGCGCCAACCAAAGACGTACGCAAGCCCACACAGGGATCAAGATGGCCGTGGCCCAGCCTATGGACCCTGGGACACTGACTAACAAGGTAAGGAAACACATTTTGGCTCTTACATGCCCTGTATCCCTGTTATAGTTGATCAAATACAACATAAACAGTGTAAATTTTATATTTTTTCTTCATTTTTTAGCAAATTTTCAGTTACATGTGTGGATGGATGTAAGATGCACAGGTTGCAAGTACAGGAGTACCTGTAATGTTATTAAAAGAAAGAGAAATTAATGCATGAGGAAATCATTCTTTTTATTCAACCAGCACAATTTCACCATTATAAACAATTTTTGGAAGGTACCAATTGATTGAAAATCCATTTCTTTGTAGTGAATACTATTTTAAACCTATTCTCTCAGCTTAAACCAAGGTAGAATTCCAATAAACCATAGACTAAGGAGGGGAGCTTAGAACAGAACAGTGCAGCATGGTACTAATTCTTTGCCCAATCTATATAAACCTACTCCATGATCAATCCAACCTTTTCCTACCTCAAACCCCATAACTTTCTGTTTTTCTCACATCCATTTGCCTATCCAAGCATCTTTTAAATATCCCTATTATATTAACCTCCGCTGGAAAAAAAGGAGCTGGCTGTCTATTCTAACTATGCCCGTTATGATCTTATATACCTCTATTAAGCTACCTCTCATCTTCCATTGTTCAAAAGAGAAAAGATCTAGCTCATTGATTGTGATGTGCTGCAGTGCAAACAAACAAGCTCAAACTACAAAAGCTGTACTACAGGCTTTAATTAGCTGAAAACTGGTGCACAAGGTTCAGTATCTCTTTTAGCTCTATGTGCTCTACTGCCTACACAAGGGCTGATGTGAGCCTTTATAATGGGGCCAGTGATTGGCAGGGAGTAGGTGGAGCCAGTCTCCCAGGTTACCTCCCTGCAGGTTCAGTGGGTTGCCCCCTGCAGTAGGCAGGCAGGAATGCAGACAGATGCAAGCAGTCACAGATAGTCCAGTGGTTATATCACCACACTAATAATCTCCTCCTCTTCCTCTCCTGCCCATCCCCCACCCCCCACCACCTCCTCACCCCACCTCACAACCACTCTGGAACAAGAAAAATCATTAGGATATTTGTTTGCAATAATCAGGGGTCAGTAGTCTATTTGGGAAGTTTCTGGCCCAATCCTATTTCTTTTTCTATCTGCTGTGCTCAGGGATGAGCCTTTACACGTTGAGATCTAATCAAAAGAAAATAAACAAGATATTATACTTGATATAATCAGCAGAGTTGCCAATAAACTTGACTTTTTAAAAGATATTCATGAATATCCAGTATGAAGATGGTTTCTGTAAACTACAAACTATAGCACGTATTTCCAGTAGAAATTTGGTGGAGTGAATTCATGCCAAGTTCCCAGTCTATACTCATTCCCTTTACATCTGATTGAATTTTCTATCCCACTGACATATTTACAATCTGATTACAATAACAAAAAACATAGGGTGAATTTTACCTCAGCATAGACCTTTAGAAAATATAATACATACCAGAAATGTTCCCAAGAAGATCAATAGGCTCAATACACAGTGTTCATAATATTCTAACTCATACTTTCAATGAATAAAAGATGATGTAATTTGCAAATTATATGCAATAAAAATTGTAGTCTATTTTGTCAATATGCAATTGCTTTGAAATAGGTTTGACAGGAATCTGAAGATAATCAAACTTTAGTGTTCCATTTTGTGTGGGAGTTGATTGGGGCTCCTTGTTCAACAACCTCACCTCAAGATGATCTGATGTATTTGTAGTGGTTGGAATGTCCGATTAATGTGGGCTTTTAAAGAATATTTCTTTATGAGGGAAGATGACAAGGCTGAAAGGTGATCTTTCTTGATGGGTGGTTATGTATGACCTGCTGAGTGGGCGACTGTGAAAATATACCTCAAGAGCTGGGGCATTTGTCCTTTAATAGATGGTGTCCACCCTGGATTTTCCAGGTTCATCCTGATGTAGGATTGAACTATATTAAACATAATATATGCTTCACTCTTAACATACAACGATAATTTAAATAGTATTTTTTCTGAATAAAATTTATATAGCATGGGTAATTTTCCAATCCTCAATATGAACTCTCGATGATTTTCTACAATATAAAAACCCTGAAACATGTTGGAATCTTTGGATTTACATCTAGATGTAGTAGAAGGTTTTGGTTTCCCATGAGCAACAATTTATATCCAAAAACCTCCTCACAAACAACACATAGAAAGCTAATGAATATTTTATTGTGTGATACATTGCCAACCATGTGCTATGGCCTGACATGCAAAGGACACAGAAATTCAGTGCTAGATGCCTCAGACTCATTTTACGGTGCCTATTGAAGGAAGGGGACTTTTTTTCATTTAAAATGACAGAAAGTTGGCCTCAGTTTTTTAGTATTTTGAAAATTTATATAATTTATCCAGGCGATAGAACTTAAGGAATTCATTTAAGTTTTATGCAGATGTGATTTAAAAAAATGTATTTTGGATACATTCCATTTTTGTATTTTGTTTAATAATTTACATTAGATATCAGAATGCTTTTATTGATAGAGACATTGGCTCCCTGGGCTTACCATCATGAGCCATATGTGTTGTCTCAGGAGGATACAACTATAACTGGCTCAGGGCCATTTTGATTGTTGATGCACTGCCTCTAAGTTATGCTTGGAAAGATGCTGTTTTCATATCATCTCCCAACACCCCATCCTGCCTTCCCTGACAGGCACAGCAGGTCAGTAAACAAAAGACAACCCAACCCAATGCACAACAAATCACAGTTGGTGACTCTAACCAGGCCTGCCTCAAGAAAACCATGTTCAATTACAATCAGCACATAACCTGATGGATGAGAGTTCCCAGCATACTAGATCACTGCTATGCCAAGATAAGGACTCACTACCATTCTTTTCCGAAACTGCATTTTGGCAAGTTGGGTCATCTGGCTTTGTTCCTTCTGCCTGCATAGAGACAGCCTAAGAAGGGAGACTCCAGAGATCAAAAAAGACAGAAGGTGGTTACGGGAGGTGAAGAGTGGTAACAGATGGCCTCGAGTAGTGGATAGGGTGGTGTTCAAAAACTCAGCTGAGGATCTGAATAAAGACATTAGAGACTTTATCAAAATAATCAATTCATGGGCGTGTTCCCAATAAATTGTTTAGGGTTTACCTTAACTAGAAGGCCTGGATGAACAATGAAATCTAGAATCTGCTAAGAGCAAGATAACAGGCATTTAAGTCCAGAGATCCAAAACACTGCACAAGAAGCAGGTACAACCTAGGAGAGATGGAGATTCTGGACTAAAATGGAAATCATGAATTACTCCTGATGGCTGTGGCAGGGCCTTAATAACCACAAGAATAATGAAGGGCCACTATGCCCTGATGATCCTTTACTGTCAATATCCAAGGATGAAGTTTGGGTTACCTTCAGGAGGGTAAATCCAAGGAAAGCATTCAGTCTTGTTGGAGCACCCAGGCAGGTCTGAAAACCTGTGCTGACCAACTTGCCAATGTATTCATGACATCTTCAACAATTCACTTCAGCAAGGCTTGTTACCCACCTGTTGCAAATAGGCCACAACCTTCTCATTGCCCAAGGAGAGTGTAGTAACCTGTCTAAATGACTACTGACCAATTGCACTCACATCCACAGTGATGAAGTATTTTCAGAGGCTAGTGTTGAAGCATATCAGCTCTTGTCTAAGTGATGACATTGATCCATTCCAATTTGCCGACTTCAACAACAGGTCTATGGCAGATGCCATCTCAATGGCTTTACACAAAGCTCTAGAACAGCTGACAGCAAAGGTGTATACATCCGGATGCTCTTTATGGATAAAAGTTTGGCATTTAACACCATCATTCCCTCAAATCTGATCAGCAAGCACTAAGACCTGGGCTTCAGTACCCTACTGTGTAATTGGATCCTGGATTTCTCACCTCCAGACCACAATTAATGCATATTGGCAAGAACTCTTTCACAATCTCTATCAGAACTGGAAAACCACAGGGCTGCATTCTTATCCTCCTGCTCTACTCACTTTACACCTATGACTGTGTAGCTCAGTTCGATAATAACATCATGTGCAAATTTGGTGACTATACCATGGTGGTGGGTTGAATAAAAGGGGGTGATGAGTCAACGTACAGAAGGGAGATTGAAAACTTGGATGGTGTATTAATAATAACATTGCACTCAATGTCCCCAAAATCAAGGAGCTGATTTTGGAAATCAGGAAGGGAAAGTGAGATGTGTACAATCAAGTAATCACTGGGGATATCAGAGGTGGAGAGGGTGAGAAAATGTAAATTTCTTGGAGTCACTATTTCGGAGCAACTTTCCTGGACTCATCACATGAAGAAAGCATGTCAGCGCCTCTACTTTCCCAGGAGTTTGTGGACATCTGATATGACATCAAAAACCTTGGCAAATTTCTATAGATATGTAGTGGAAAGTGTACTGACCAGCTGCATTACAGCCTGGTATGGGGGCACCAATATCTTTGAGCAGAAAGCCCTGAAAAAAATAATGAACATAACCCTGTACATCCAAGGCAAAACTCTCCCCACCATCAAGATACTCTACATGGAATGTTGTTGGAGAGCAGCAGCAATTATCAAGGATCCACACCACCTAGGACATGCTCTGTTCTCTCTGCTGTCAATAGGAAATTGGTATAGCCACAAAACTCATACCATCAGGTTCAGGAACAGTTGCTTCCCCTCCACCATCAGATTCCTAAACCATAAACTCAATCAGGGACTCATTTAAGGACTTGTACTTTGCACATTATTTGTTATTGAATATTTAATTCTGTATTGCACAGTTTGTTTGCACTGCTTACATATTTACATTTCTCTCTTTTGTATTCATATATTTTCTTGACTACACTTTCTTTTGTATTACTGATAAGTAGAAATTCTGCCTGGGTCGCAGGAGTAAGATTCAGAGGGTTGTATATTATGTCATGTATGGTATGTACTCTGACAATAAATGTTAACTTTGAACTATGAAGGTTGAACCATAACCTTGGCAATGTTCCTGTTCTCTTCCCTTTTTTCAGGGAAGGGAAAAAAAAATATCAGCTAGTCTAATGCTGATAAACATTTGAAAATCATCCAATTTGAGAGTGGTGAGAGGAGACGGAAAGAAAAGAACTGGCCTGGGACTGGAATAAAAACATTAAATATTGGAACCACTCAGCAGTCAGTCAGCATTGTGGAAAGTAAAAACACTTTCTACGTCAGGTTGAAGATCTTTGTTCAGCACTTGAAAATGAACCAAACTCATTTCTCTAATCAGAATTCCTTTGTCAGCCTACCTTCTCCTTACATTCAGCTTTAACTTTCCATCCATTTACAATGCTTCAAAAGGAAGCTGTTATTTTTGGAACACATAGCTCTCCTTTTGTATTTGTGGTAAATTTAACATATCCCATAGACATTGGGACATCCACAGTTGCTGTGTTAGCATAACACTTTTGCAGCATCATCCACCTGGGTTCAAATCCGCCACCATCCATAGGCAGTTTGCACACTTTCCCTATGTCTATGTGGGTTTCCTCCAGCTCCTCTGGTTTCCTCCCATGTTTCAAAGATATATGGGGATGATAGGCCACATGGGTGTATTGGGGTGACACAACTTTGTTATACAGAGATATACCTCAAAACTTAAATTTAAAATTCCCCAGTTTTCTCTTTTTCCTGCAAAGTTGGCCATGTTGTTTTAGCTACAAGCTTTTTTGAACCTATCTGGGAGACTTCATGAGATTTGCTTTGAAGTTCTGCCTCCTCCTGAACATTCTCTAATTTATTCACATCCTTTTTAGAGCCTGCATACAATTCTTCAAGTGTGGTCACACCAATATTTTGTGCAATTGTAACATGGCATCCTAACTCCTGCACTCAACTCTCCAATCGGTGAAGACAAGCATGCCATACCCTCCAATTGTGTTTCCATTTTCAAGGAACTATGACTTTGTCAAGACCACTTTGTTCTAAAATACTCTCTTGGGCCCTCTCATATAATGTGTAAGTCCTTCCCTTGTCTATCTACACAAAATGAATAACTTCACACTTGTCTGTTAAATTCATTTGCCCTCTATCTCAGTTGTTCATGATGCTGTTATCTCCCAGAGAAACCTTCTTTACACCCCTGAACACCACCTACATTCTCATCCAAATAATTAATATAATTATAACAAACAGCAGGGGCCCAACTCTGATCCTTATGACATACGAACAGAAATAGTCTATTCAGACCATCGAGCTTGCCCCACTATTCAATCATGAGCTGATCCATTCTCCTACTTAGCCCCACTCCCCAGCCTTCTCCCAATAACCATTGATGCCCTGTCTAATCAAGAAACTATCAATCTCTGCCTTAAATGCACTCAATGACTTGATAGTCACATCTGCCAAGGACATAAGTGGGGAAAAAGGTAGATGGAGAGACCACTGGGAAGGAGGAGTGGGATGAAAATTTAAGATAGAAAATCAATAAAATAATGTAGAAAAAATAGAATATAGAAGAAAAGATGGAAACAGAGGAACCAGTTGGGGATGCGGGTTGTCTAAAATAAAAAAAAATTAATGCCACTATTGTTAGGTTAAAGCTGTCCAAGAGGAATATGATATGTTGTTATTAAAGTTTACATTTAGCATAATCCTGGAAAGGGGAGAGGCCAAGGACAGCATGTCACTGTCGGAATGGTTGGGGTAGTCAATGTGGTCGGCTACAGGAAGCTCTCAAGTTTAAACTTCAGACAAACAGAGCACAAGCATTCACTGAGTTGATGAATCTCTTCCTGTCCTTGTCCCCTTTCATTATGGTCCTGGAAAGAGGTGAGGAAGGAGACATAGGAGCAATTTGAACATTTTCTCTGATTATATAGAGAAGTGCCTGAGGTGGTGAAAGGATGATTGGGGATGGGAAGAGCCGACTGAGGAGCTTTAGAGAGACTGGGCTGAATGCAGGTCAGTGGGACTAGGTGGGAGAAGATGTTCATCACAGACTAGTAAGGCCAAACTGGCCTGTTTCTCTGATGTTGATGATTATATGATTATATATATGATTATCCCTACAAAGAGTAGATAGGAATGCAGAGGGGAAGATGTGGCTGGTGTTGGGATTACACTGAATTTGGTGGGTTAGTTGGAGGATAATAGGTCAGATGCAGAGGTTGGTGAAGTGAGAAGTGAGGATTAAAGAGACTCTGTCCTTGTTTTGCCTGGGGGAAGGTGGGATTATGGCGGAAATGGAGAAGATATGGGTATGGGTTTTATCAATGACAATATGGGGCAATCTACATTTACTAAAGAAGGATATTTTGGACCTACTGCTGGGAACAGATGTGGTGGAGGCTGAGGAATTGTGAAGGATGCGGTCCTTATAAAAGACAGGTGGGAAGAAGCATAATCCAGGTTGGTATGAGAGTCAGTGAGTTTGTAGTGATATCACTGGATCGTTTGACTTCTGAGATGGAGACAGAGAGGTCAAGGAAGGAGAGAAGCATTCTATGCAGCTCTCTCACACTGCTCACCTACTGACCTCTGGCTCTATGGCCATATTCTCATTGTCAGCATCTGCAGCTTTTGTGTTTCTATTTCAGTGAAATATTTACCTGCTTAAATGTCTCAGTTATTAGCCTTAAAACTAACCATTAAATGCAAAGAGCTAAGAAAATAGAGGATTGAATGGAAGTGAAATCCCCACAAATACTCAGCGGGGTGTTTTAGCTCCCCCCAACTCCCCCACCTCCCCTCCCACTGCATCAGTTACCCAGTTAAATGCAGAACAATGCCCACTACCTTTTCGGAAATTACCCAACTGCTGCAGTCATTGGCAAACATAATGAACTCGATTGCCTCCAGGTGGCATGTCAAATGGACGGTTACTGGTGGATCTTGGCCTATTCTCCAGTATTCCTCAAATGATCATTCATGCCACAGGGATTACCATGGCAACCATTGGGCAGAGCAGCTCCAGCTCCACAGAAAGACACATGGCAAAGCAGTTCCATGCCTGAAACTTGACTTGATCCCAGAAAATATGTGATGAGTCTGCACTCACAGTATTGCCTGCTGAGCAAAAGGTTCCCTATTGCCTATCCATCAAGCTGCCCACAAGCTTTGACTAAATGTAGTTGATTAGTTTGACTGTAACACCATCCTACACTTTTCTAATGCCTTGTGCTCCCACAATGGCATTGTCACAACGACTCCAGTAGTCACGGATATTTAATATCATTATGTATGAATGCTAAGGCATCAAAGTCAGGAATCCTGTGCTTCCTGTCAAAAGAAGAATTGTGCTAGCGTAAGTTTCTTTGGCCAACCTTTTCTTAGACCGCAGCCAGAATGTTGGATTTTTTTTAGATTTACACTGACTCATTCCTAATTTTTAACCTTTCCTTTGCATTCTTTCAAGGTTTCCATGGACGTTAATTATGGAAACAATAAGCTAACGCAGCCATTCTCAACTGTGTTTTGGTTATGGTCCTCTTAGGACCCTGCTCAAAGTTTATAGACCCCCTTCCCTGCGTAGCAATCAAGTTTAGTTGGTTTCTGCTGTACTTCTCTCCTACTGACTCCATTAAAAAAACATAAAAAATATTTTATGATTTCAGTCCGTGTCCACCCTCAAATGTGTTGTTGCCTGGGGTGGGGGTATGGCCCCAGTTGAGAATGGATAGGCCCTTTTCTGGGCATTGGTGCCTAAGACTATTAATGAATTTTGATTCATGTGAAACCTTGCTTGCTTGGTTCTTCAATGGGAATATCTTCATGGTCATGGTTACCATGCAGTTCAACCATTGGATGAAAGTAGACCTCTGCTATACCACTGCCAGGCTTCTCTTGAAAACAAACATTATGGAAATTGTAACATATATTGATGATTTGGGCAAGACTTTTCCAGACATTACAAGACATTAAGATAATACATCATCTGTCGGGCACCTAAAACCTATCTTTAGGTAGCTGAAGCATTACTCCAGGCTACTTCAATAATGATCTCAGAAATTGCACTGGCATTTTGTTTTTGTTTGAGATGTTCTGCTCCTGCAGAAACCAAAAGGGTAGTGAGATATCCTGTGATGTTGAAATGCCCATTTATTGTGCTGCCAAGCTTTCATTGAAAAAAAATGGCATCTTCTCTGTTGAACAACGCATAAGTAACCTGTATAATTAATTTCTGTGCTCTGAATTGATTGATTGGTTTGAATACCTTGAAGTGGTTTGTGAGGAGTTGTAGGTAGTAGAGTGAATACCTTCACAGATATTGGGAAAACACATCCCTGCTGTTCATGAGCGTAGGTTAGATTTCAGCAGATGGCTGAAATCAGTCAATGTCCTTCTGGCACCATTCCCAGATCATTGGTATTAGACTCGTACATGTGGGAAGACATGACTAGTCTAGCTCTGATGCAAGTAAATGTGCTTTGCATCTATCCTGTCACCTTTTGTAACACAGAAAGTGATAGCAATCCAAAATCCATATTAAGAATGTAAAGTCCATGTTATTGAAATATGTAACAAGTGCTCATTTCTTAAAATGCCAGAAAATTCCTGCCTTTTGTACAATGAGAAATTGGGAATCATGCTTGAAGATAAATACCATTAATTCAATGAAGATCTTACATGTAGCGCAAAATCAAATCCCACACTAAACCAGTAAAAGAAAAGCTTTCTGATTTTTCTGAATTTCCTGGATGGATGAAGCATCACAATTTTCTACAAAACAATTACAATAAGTTCTACATCTTCTTTGAAGTTCTCACACAGCAGGCTTGTGATCTTAAGTATGTTACGTAGTTTTTAATGAGAATGGTTGACTTCTTAATAAGTTTCATGAGGAAACAGTAATTTATTAAATATAACATGATCTACATTTCTTTATTTAACTCATATACCTTAACCCATTGTTTGTATTTGGGGTGATTTAATGAATTGAACATAATCCAACAATTTTCTCCCTTTTGTATATGGATTTACATTTTGAACATCATCTATTTCCAGAGATGAGATAATAATAAAATATTATTGATTTTAAAATACTATAAAGAAAATTTATATGTGGTGTGATGCTGCTCCATTGATCTGTACAAAAAACTATTTAGATGCAATGCATGAAAAATTGTTGCTTCACCACAATAAGACTAGATTATGTTGAAGAGGGATAAGAGGGAATTTATGTACAGACAACAGATGGCATTGTGAAACAGGGAGCTACACTCTCTCTCTCTCTCTCTCTCTCCCTCTCTCTCTCTCTCTCTCTCTCTCTCACTGTTCCATTTTCATTGCTGCTTTAATCTTTGAAAATGAGCAATAATATTTCTGTTCCAGAGTTTAAAACATCAATCCTTCTTAGTTAACCACAAACTGAAAAAAGAGACTTCATTATCATTTATTTTCTACCATTCTAAGCTACTATATTCAATACCAGCAATTGCAAAGGGATCTTCCTTAAAAGCAAGCATTTTTTCCTTTATATATTTATTGAGGTGAATAATGACTTGCTGCCCAATTTTCCCAACATATCTGTATTATAACTGATTTTGCCTGGGATCAATATTAACATTAATACATCAAGGAGGTAGTGATTTTTTTTATTGGATAAATATCAAATTTCAAATTTGAGGGATGGGTAGCGTAGTAGTTGAAACACTATTGCAACACCAGCGACCTGTGTTTGAATCGAGTGCTGTTTGTAAGGAGTTTGTATGTCCTCCCTGTATCTGCATGGGTTTCCTCCGGGTACTCCAGCTTCCTCCCACCCCCCAAAAACGTACATTAATTGGTTTATTTGGGTGGCTCTGGCTTCTGGGCCTGGAAGGGCCTGTGTTTTATCTTTAAATTAAATTCAATTAAAATGAAATTTCAGCACAAATTGTAAGATCCGAGTTGAAGAGCTAATACTAATGGGAAATTCTGTTTCAAGGTTGAATGAAAATTGAGATTTAAATTAATTACTAGTGATTAAATTATGTCATATTTTGAATCTGAATGCCTGTAGGTTGGAAAAAAAGAAATAAACTGGGAAATTAAAAGGGTGGAAAATATATTTTTGAATGCAGGTAGTTCAATAAGTCAATTAGCTCAGGTATAAAATGACAACTACTCCTTCGCTACAAAATGGAAGATAGCAAATTAATACATGAAGATCAGAAGTATTTCAATCAGAAAATGGATAAAACATTTCTGAATATTGGTTTGAACTATGCATAATAAAGAGTAGAAAGGTTTTGGATCTCAGGTGATGGTCATTTTAGGAGATTGTGTAGTCGGCAGGAATTTTGTCTCTTAACTTTGCGTTGTAATTAATGATTCCCAAAATGTAATTAAAATCTGATTATTTTATAATTATTTATATTACATTTTTATATATGTATGTGATTATTGTGTACTGTGTGAGAATGCATTATGTGTGTATGTGTGTACACCGTAGTCTGGAGAATCACTGTTTCTACTGGTTGTATAATGTATGTACAGTTAGGGAGAATAAACTTGAACCAGCATTCAAATGAATTATTTCCTGGTAACACAATAGACTGCAGATGCGGGACAGAAAAAGCCAGTATAAAGGAGTGGCGGGGGAGGGGGGTGTGGGCAGTTTGATTGAGGCAGGAACTGGCAAGTGATAGATGGACCCAGGGGTGCAAGGTAGAGGAAACAGGGTAATGGGGGATTGGAGAGGTTGTTGGAAAGAAACGTGTGCACATGTGGATCCGAAGGAGAGAGCAAGGAACAAAGGGGATATGGGTAATCTTAAATGAAAGAATTTGATGTTCATGGGCTGTGGCTGATTATGTGCTGCTCCTCTAATTTACATTTGGTCTATCCTAGGTGCTGGAGGAAGCCAGGTTAAACAGATCAGTGTGGGAATGAGGAAAGGAGTAAAATGGCTTGCAATGCAGAGTTCAAGATGGCCATTGCAGGCGGGGAGCAGGTGCTCAACAAAGTGGTCACCTGTGCTTAGTCTTGCAGATTTAGAGGAAGCCACATCGGGACCACATGTGCATTAGATGTGGTTGGAGGAGGTACATGCAAAACCTGGCTTCAGCTGCAAGATCTGTTTAGGTCCCTCTATGGCTCTATGGTGGTGAAGGATGAGATGTGGGGACAGGTTTGTACATCTTACTGCTGGAGGGAAAAGTACTTGGGTTTGGAGAGGGATGAGTGAACCAAAAAGACAGAGAGAGAGAGAGAGAGAGAGAGAGAGAGAGAGAGAGAGAGAGAGAGAGAGAGAGAGAGAGTAGTCCCTGTGAAAAGTGGAAAGGTTTAGCGAATTGAAACTGATTTGTGGTGGGATCACTTTGCAGATGGCAGAATTGTTGAATGATGTGGAGGATGGTAGGGTGAAATGTATGGACCAAGGGAACCCTGTCTTTGTTCTGTCTACAGAATGAAGGATGAGAGCGGGAAATGGAGGATGAGAGCTCTGTCATCCACAGTAGAGGTGAAGTTATGTTTCCTGGAAAAGGAAGATGTTTCAGATGTCCTGAAGTGGCGAGCATCATTTCAAGAACTGATGCAGTGGAGACAAGAAACTGAGAGAAAGGATGGGTTGCTTTTGCTAGGTTGCATGGGAGGATGTGTTCTCTAGGTAGGTGTGGGAGTTAGTGGGTTTATAGTAAATGTCACTGGATAATTTGTCTCCTGAGAAGAAACTAGAGAGACTGTGAAAGAGGAAAGTGGTGTCAGAAACAATCTGAGCGTATTTGAAGGAAGAGTGGAAAACAATGTTTATTAAAGTGACAAGTTGCAGGAGGGAGCAGCAATAATATTGTCAATGACCAGAAAAAGAGTTGGGAGCAAATGTAGAGCAAGGACTGCTCCGTGAAGCCAACAAATAGACACGTGTAGTTAGGCCCCACATGAGTGTTCAAGGCTACAGGTTTGTGAGAGGAATGCAAAGCAAATTGTTTATCAGAAGATCAAGTTCTGCTGGATGTAGGACAGTGTACATAGCGGGGAACCAGGTTGGATCTATTTCCAGAAAGAAACAGAAGGCCTGATCGGGCGGAAGGACTAGTCACCGATGCTAATAATGAGCCAGTGGAGGCAATCTGCCAGAATGACCTCTTAGCTTCCTGGTTTACTTTCTGGTGTTGCACATGATGATAGCAGACCAGAGCAATTGTTCTTCTGACCACGATTGACAGCCTTGAAAAGAAAAATAATGTAGTGCTCACCAGACATTGTGTGCATTTTTCATTAATGTGTGCATTGTATGCAACTTTTTATTTTGAATTTTAAGACGGAACATGACGTATCAAAAAATGATAGCATCAACTCTATTCGCTCACCTGATGGTCACTTTTGGACAACTGGCCAGCAGAGGGCACCCATTTGGTGATGAGGGCTCTGCCTTTTTGAGGCATTGGTTTCACATAAATTTGGCAGGTGAACTCAGAAGGTCCCAAGCAAGCCAGCTAAGAAAGTATATCATGCCCCACTTCGGCCACAATCAAATTTGTAACCAGTTGTACTTAAAATAATCTTGCAGTCAGTAGCATATACATTACTTAAAAAAATGTACCATTTAATCTAGAATAGTGTGTAAGTATTGATTTCAGTTGTTAAACATCTCATTTAACTGCAGCAAGCTTGACAACTTTTTTTTAAAAACTAGGCTTGTACAAAGTGACTTTCAACACCTTTGGACATTCCAAGCAGCTTTAAAACAAATCAAGAATTCCCTCAATGCAGCAGTTGTTCTGTGTACTGTATACTCATCTTCTTTGGCTTGGCTTCGCGGACGAAGATTTATGGAGGGGGTAAAAGTCCACGTCAGCTCCAGGCTCAATTGTGGCTGACAAGTCCGATGCGGGACAGGCAGACACGGTTGCAGCGGTTGCAGGGGAAAATTGGTGGGTTGGGGTTGGGTGTTGGGTTTTTCTTCCTTTGTCTTTTGTCAGTGAGGTGGGCTCTGCGGTCTTCTTCAAAGGAGGTTGCTGCCCGCCGAACTGTGAGGCGCCAAGATGCACGGTTTGAGGCGATATCAGCCCACTGGCGGTGGTCAATGTGGCAGGCACCAAGAGATTTCTTTAGGCAGTCCTTGTAGCTCTTCTTTGGTGCACCTCTGTCACGGTGGCCAGTGGAGAGCTCGCCATATAACACGATCTTGGGAAGGCGATGGTCCTCCATTCTGGAGACGTGACCCACCCAGCGCAGCTGGATCTTCAGCAGCGTGGACTCGATGCTGTCGGCCTCTGCCATCTCGAGTACTTCGATGTTAGGGATGAAGTCGCTCCAATGAATTTTGAGGATGGAGCGGAGACAACGCTGGTGGAAGCATTCTAGGAGCCGTAGGTGATGCCGGTAGAGGACCCATGATTCGGAGCCGAACAGGAGTGTGGGTATGACAACGGCTCTGTATACGCTAATCTTTGTGAGGTTTTTCAGTTGGTTGTTTTTCCAGATTCTTTTGTGTAGTCTTCCAAAGGCGCTGTTTGCCTTGGAGAGTCTGTTGTCTATCTCGTTGTCGATCCTTGCATCTGATGAAATGGTGCAGCCGAGATAGGTAAACTGGTTGACCGTTTTGAGTTTTGTGTGCCCGATGGAGATGTGGGGGGGCTGGTAGTCATGGTGGGGAGCTGGCTGATGGAGGACCCTCGTTTTCTTCAGGCTGACTTCCAGGCCAAACATTTTGGCAGTTTCCACAAAACAGGACGTCAAGCGCTGAAGAGCTGGCTCTGAATGGACAAGCAAGAAAAAGCAGTTATAAATATAAAAATCAGTAAGTTAGTTAACTAATTCCCAACTTTCAAATTTCTTTTAAATGCATTGTTGCCTATCATAAAGTATATTGAGAATAATATATGTGAAATACATACACAGTATCTCAAATTAAACAAAAAAAGATGAAAATCTGAAATAGAATCAGAAAATGCTCAGAATCCTCAGTTGGCCAGGCAACATCTGTGGATGAAAAATTATTTATCTACACATGACTTCTGTCTTTGTGAAAATTTTACTTTGATTTTGGCTTCATGCAGCAATTTACCATTGCTCTAATTTCTTTTCTTCAAGTGCTCTTTCTTGGACTTCATTCAATGGCCTTTTCCAATGTTCATCTGGTAATATATGCTAACTCACACCATTCTAAACCTAGAATCTCTGGCTTGAATCCTTCCAATTAGTGCCAGCCATGTCTTTCCATCAAAATGAGCCTCATGAAGGTGACCTATTTTATTTTACCCTGTTTGTATATGTTTCTGTGTGCATGCATCTCTCTCTCTCACACACACACACACACACACACACACACACACACACACACACACACACACACACACACACACACACACACACACACACACACACACACACACACACACACACACACACACACACACACACACATCAAGATCCCTACCTTAATCACCTCCCATATATGACATTTCTACCCCTCAACCAAGTTCAGAAGGCAAGGTTCCAAAGAGGAAATAATGCACTCAATACCCTTCACTTCCTCTACTGGGTAAAGACAGCCTGAAATACAGGATGAGGCCATCTTGGATTTGACACAACATACATTTGGAAACTGCCAGTGGAAACTGGCAGAGGAACCTCTGGGCCCAAGTCATCTCCACTACAGTACTGCCTGCAATCTTCCTAGTCTGCTTAGTCTTACATTATTAACAAACTGAATATTTAATGGTAAATGTGCTGCTGCATCACTAGGAAAGGCGCGTTGAGTACAGTTTATAAAAGCTGTTTTGTTTCTGCAGGGTGATTGTCTCTGCCCAGAGGCAGAGGGCACTGAGCAGGAGGAGAAGCAGCAGGAGTAGAAGCAGCAGCAGTCAGAGGAGTTACTGGAGAGGAGGAGGAAGGGAAGCACGGGAGGGTCATGCAGGGAGGAGGAGGAGGAGGAGGAGGAGGGTATGGAGGCAGATCAGTGAGGGAAGGAAAGGTGATGATGATGATAAAATTGATGAGCATAGTGCCTCAGTGTAACTTGGAGCAGCAGGATAGTGACTGGCACCTGAAGGCATGAGGATGGATGTATATTGGAGGATGTATACTCAGCACTAATGGGGCTGTCATCATGCACAACGAACGTTGGAGCACACCAGATGGGTGGTCCAGATATCCATACTCCTCGAGAGGACTCAGAACAACCATGTCTGCACAGTGATATGACGAATGCATTGTCAGGCCTGCCTGGTCAATAGGATGATATTTCTAGGAGTGTGGAGAAGTCCTCACTCCTTGGAAATTCATAGTATTGATAAAGCAGGACGCAAAAGCCAAAAGAGAGCCTTTTTATCCACTTACTTGAGCTTCTGCAGAGCGAGGTCAGGGCCTTCACTCTGGAGTTTAGTTTAGTTTATTTATATAGTATATTTAAACCAGCTCACGTTGACCAAAGAGCTGTACAGATCATAAATTGCAACTCATTTTAAAGTGCAGTATAAAACGGGTATTCGAGGTTCAAATTGTACATGGTAGTAATCAAAAATCACCTCAAAACGCTTGTGAATAAAAATACAACTTCAACCTGGATTTAAAAGAGTTAAAAGAAGGGGCTGATTTGATGGAGGGAGGAATGTTGTTCCACAGTTTGGGGGCTGCAATAGCGAAGATGTGATCTCCCCTGAGTCTGTGATTTGAGCACGGAACACCAAGCACCCTAAATTGGCTGATCTAAGGGGTCTTGAAGTGGAGTAGGGTGTTAGGAAATTGGTGATGTAGGAAGGGGCTGGTCCATTAATGGGATTGTAAACAAACCGGAGAACTTTAAAATCTATTCTAAGCCATGTGTGATCCATGAGTGCTGCCATTTTGTGCACCAACTTTGGGACCCAGTAATGCCGAGTGCGGACTGTGGAAGCTGCCATCTTGGGTGCCATCTTCTGGATCCAGCAATGCCGCATGTGAGCCCTGGGGCTGCCATTTTGGACACTACCACCTCCACAGCAGTGATGTGCAGCGACCCGACTCTGGTCTCCATCACACTCAACTAAGACCACCCACATCAACTTGCCAGGTCTATGATGGATATTCAGGTAAATGGCCACGAGATGAGTTAGTTATTTGATAATGGGAGCACAGAGAGCTTTATACACCCGGACACAGTGCAGTGCTTTTCCGGATGCCGGTGAACCAGAAGGTCTCCTTGGCATCCAAGTCGCACACAGCATATGTCGGAGGCTTCTGCGTGGTAACTCTATCAGTGTAGGATACTGAATATAAGGATTTTAGACTGATGGTAATGCAGCAGCTCTGTGCTGCTGTGCTGTTGGGACTGGATTTTTAATGTCACCTTAAAAGTGTGACGATGGTGTTTGATGGGCCCCATCCACCCTTCACTATGTATAACCAGCAATTTTTGAACCAACCACTGCATGCCACCTGCCCTCTGCAACCCCATATCATACAGAGACCACAAACCAACCACTCACCATGCACAACCTGCGGGCCCTCTACACTTAAAATCACCCCCCCGCCATTATTCGCTAACCTCACTCCTGACTGTAAACCTGTGGCCACTAAAAGCAAGTGGTACAGTGCCGAGGACAGGGCCTTCATCTGGGCAGATGTACAGCACTTACTCAAGGAGGGGATTATTGAAGCCAGCACCAGCCCCTGGAGAGCGCAGGTAGTGGTAATATAGAACAGGGAAAAGAACAGGATGGCCATCGACTATAGTCAGATCATCCACAGATACACGCAATTGGATGTCTACTCCCTTTCGTGCATCGCCGACATGGTCAACCAAATAGCCCAGTATCAGGTCTTTTCAACCACTGACTTGATGTCGACATATCACCAACTCCCTATTCGCCCAGAGGACCACCAATGTAAGGCGTTCGAGGCAGATAGCCACCTCTGCACTTCCTGCAGGTTTCCTTCGATGTCAAATGGTGTGTTGGTCTTCCAGTGGGAGACGGTCTGCAAGGTGGATCAGTACAAGTTGCAGGCCACTTTCCCATACTTCAACAGCTTCATCACCTACAGTAATGATCCGCAGGACCATGAAGCTAATCAGAAATTTTTCAAATCTTCCAAGCACCTTAATCTTACAGATAATAAGGCCAAGTGGGTGTTTCCATCTGGCCATCCTTGGCTGTGTTGTGGAGAATGGAATCATTAGCCCGGACCCTAACCGCATGGGGTGCTTCCACTTCTACACAGCCTCAAGGCCCTTAAGAGGAGCTTTGGGTTCTTTTCCTATTATGCTCAATGTGTCCCCAATTATGCAACAGGGCCCATCCCCTCATCAAATCCACGTCCTTCCTCCTGCCGGCAGAGACTCATGAAGCTTAGGCCACAATTTATGTTGTGGACAAATCCACCCTCTTTAGATGGAAAGCGATGTGTCAGGCTTTGCCTTGGGAGCCAGCCTTAACCAGGCAGGCAGGCCAGTCACATTTTTTTCACATACCCTGCAGGACCCTGAAATTCAGCACTCCTCGGTCGAGAAAGAGGCCGAAGCCATTGTCAAAATAGTGTGGCACTGGCGCCATTACCTGGCCTGTAAGAGATTCATCATGCTGACTGATCAATGTGCAGTTGTGTTTATGTTTAACAATCAGCAGCGGGGCAAAATCAAAAATAACAAAACATTGAGGTGGAGGATTGAACTGTCCACCTACAATTACGATATCTTTACTGGCCGGGGAAATCTAATGAGCCGCCAGACTCCCTCTCCTACGGGACCTGTGCTAGCACACAGATCAACTGGCTGCAAAACCTCCACAATGATCTCTGTTTACCCAGAGTTACGAGGTTTTCTTTCACTTTGTCAAACCACACAACCTGCCGTCCTCCATTGACGAGATCAGGTCCATGACAAAGAACTGCCAAGTCTGCGCTGAGTGCAAGCTGCACTTCTACCGGCCAGATAGGGCACAATTAATTAAAGCCACCCACCCCTTTGAGCAACTCAGTGTTGATTTTAAAGGACCCCTGTCCTCCACTGACTGCAAAGTGTATTTTCTTAACATCATTGCTGAATACTCCCGTTTTCCATTTGCCATCCCCTGCTCGGACATGACTGCTGCCACAGTCTTCAAGGCCCTGCGCAGCCTCTTCATTCTGGGTTCCCCAGTTATATCCATGGTGACCAGGAGCCTTCCTTTATGAGTGATGAGCTGCACCAGTATCTGTTGGCCAGGGGCAATGCCATGAGCGGTACCATGAGTTATAACCCCTGGGGTAATGGGCAAGTGAAAAGGGAGAATGCTACAGTTTGGAAGGCAGTCCTCCTGGCCTTGTGGTCTAAGGGCATTCTAGTCTCTCACTGGCAAGAGGTCCTCCCAGAGGCACTGCACTCTATCAGGTCCCTGCTATCTACTGCCACAAATGCCACACCGCATGAATTTATGTTTTCCTTTCCCAGGAAATCTGCATCAGGGACCTCACTACCATCATGGCTAACATCCCCAGGACCCGCCCTACTCTGGAAGCACATGAAGAGACGTAAGTTGGATCCCCAGTCGAAAGTGTTCACCTCCTCCATGCCAATCCCCAATATGCCTGACGGTCATGAAGACACTGTCTCTGTCAGAGACTTTGCTCCCTCAGGGGCCCTGGAGACTGCTGCTGATCACCTCACACCCCCCTCTCTGTTGAACACACACTATACACCTGACCCCTGGTACCCTGCCTTTACCCCAAAGGAGGATACACCAGACTCATTGGCGCCTAACCCACCAGCAAAATGCAGATGCCCGAGACAGTCTATGTACCCACAGTTGCACTGCAACCACAACCAGTACTACAAGGGTCCCAGCGAATGACCAGACCACCTGAAAGACTGAACATGTGTCTTTGAATTGTAACCTTGTAAGTTCCACTTCTCCCCGCTGGACTCTTTAAAAACAATGGGTGAATGTGGTAAACTACTGTCATGTATAATTGTCTGGTCAGGCACACCTATTATCCAATTGTACCTGTGGCCCCTCCCCACAGGCTCTTGTATAAAGGTCTCTGTTCCACAGTCCCCTCCTTAGTGCAGGACAGTCAAACAGTATGGATGTGCCATTGTTCTTAAGTAAATAAAAGCTTATTGGTTTCTCAACAACAGTCTTTCGAGAAATTGATGATGTATCAAATACCAATATTACTTTGCCATGAAAAAGCAGAGTAAAGCAAATACTTAATTGGTCAGATCAAGAAAGCCATCATAGAGGAATATAAATCTATATGTTAAAGCAAAAAATATTCTGCAAAAGGTCAAATTCATTAAGATCAAAAATAACAGCATTGATGTTAGATCATATTTCAAATGAAGTTATGATGTTCACCCAAATTATGCAATTCTCTATGTAAACAAGCTGAGCTTTGAAAGAATTGTACATTATAAAATGACAGGTTGGATGTGGAGATGATGTTCCTCTTACAGAGTATCTAGAAGTAATGATAATGATAGCAAATTTATAGTCCTTTACATTATACAAAGTACATTTGCACGAAAATTCTTACTTGCTGCATAAAAAAGACTAATTGTATGCATTATTGAATTAAAAAGACAATAAATACAAAAGATAGACTGATAATCAGTATTCACACTTATCTCAGTGCTAAATAAATGTAAACTTTGCAATAGTGCACACAGTTCATTTGATTAGGGTACCAAGACATTTTAGGAAGAAACTGTTCTTTTCAGATAAATCGGCAGTGGGATTGGTAAGTGTTCTTTTGGATCTCTCCATTGGCCAATAGTTCCAGCCAATAAAAAGAGGGGAAGCAGCCAGTGTGTGAGTGGGACTAAGAGGTTTTGGCTTACAAGGCTTCAGCGAACAAAGGCTGAGGACGAGCTTGATTACAATAAGGTAAGATCTTTGATTTTTAAGGTAGGAAGGGTTACTGGAGGCAGCAGCTAGGGCAGTGGAATGCTCCTTTTGCAGGATGTGGGAAATCTGGAGCAGCACATTTTCCCCTAATGACTACACCTGCAAGAGGTGCATCCAGCTGCAGCTCCTGGGAGACTGTGTTAAGGAGGGTTTAAACTAGTTTGGATCATTTGAGAGGTGGTGGTCTGAAGGCTTCTGTACCTTCTTTCTGAAGATAGCAGTGAGAAGAGATTGTGACCAGGGTGGTGGGGGTCATTTATGATATTGCCTACCTTCTAGATGTTTGCAATGCATGGGAGATCAGTGCCTGTGATGATCTTGGCTACTTTCTGCAGTCTTCTGCATTCCTAGACATTTGAATTTCCAAACCGAGCTGCAATGGAGCCAGTAAGTATATTTTCCTCAGCACACCTGTGGAAGTTGGAAAGCAGAGGTGTTGGTGTGTTGTGTTCACAATCATCTTAATATGCTGGCTCCAGGTCTTCTCAACAATGAACTTTCAGGAACTTGAAGGTTCTAATCCTCATCAATGTGGAGAGGTGCATGCTGCCTCTGCCTCCCTACTAAGTCACTGTTTAAATATTGGAGGGTTCTCAGTTCAAATCAGAAATGTTGCTACCTATTTTTCTCAGAGTATTGAGTCTTTCAAACTCTCTTCTTCAAATAAATGTGAAGGCATAATCTTTAAGCAAGGTGCCAATAGATTTTTGATAAGCAAGATGGTGAAGATTTAGATTATGGACAAAAATTTTGAGTTTAGGGTTTTGTGGTGAATGTCTGCCAAGCTCCCTGTCTCCCCTCTGGCGAGCCTTGCTGTACTAACATTGGCTGTGCATTATCTCTACTGTTAAGGACTCTCCCCTTGGGTATAACTGTATATGCACCTATTGCCTTTCATCATTGTACCATGAGTTTCTGCTAATAAAAGCCATGATTATTGTTTGGCCACATCGTCTTTGTCTCCTTCATCAACTGGCACTTCAGGGATACAATCAGAATTGGTCCTGAGCTTATTGAACAATTCCAAATTCATAAGTTCAGATGTGAACATTTTGTTTTATTCTTCTAGAAATTATTCCAGTCAAGATTATTTATTGTTTCTGAAAGCAAACCATGACAGAAATTTTAGCCTTGGCCACTTAGTGAAAATTGAGGAGGTGAAACATTAAAATTACCCCAGGTATTTCCCTACCTTGGAGCTACCAAGAGCTCATTATCCCCAATGATTTCATCTACACCCAATTAAAAATTTTAGCAGATCATATCATAGCAGATTCTCTGTCTGGTCAGCACAATGGCAAAGCAATTGCAGCCAAATGGAAGCTCAAAGGTAACTCATTTTGTTACTAAATCGCCCATATGGCCATGAGGAGCAGGATTATTCATCGAGCTCCACTAGGAAAGCTCAAGCGTTCCCTGTGCAAATTTGCCCCTTCCTGATCTCAGGATTTCCACAGAGTTGTCCATAAAATTGGTCCTACCACTTCACTAACATCAGGAAGCCTCGTCTTTGTCAGTTTCTGTTGATTCTACCTAATCCACACCTCCCATCACAGAAAGGAAGCAGGTTTGTCTGCCGTGATTCACACGAGACATGAGCGAGTTTAAGTGCAAGTTGTAAACCAAAATGATCACTGTGACTTATGTGATTGATACCTTACCTTAATCTGCAGCTGAAAGTATATGTTTCCATTAAAACCGAAGACTGGAAAGTAACAATCACTTACAGTTGTTTATGTCTCCAAACTGAGCTTCAGGCCACACAAGTGAATCTCTTAACTGTTTCCCCATCCGTACCTTGACAAGAACCAACAGCTGCAATACTAAAAGTTTTTTTGAAAAATAAGATAAAACTTAAAATTAAGAGAAAAAGAAACATCCTGCAGGAATCCACTGATTACTGGGATTGAATGGGAAATAGGGTTTTGTATGAAGGAAATTTGTGAAATGGACAAGGTTTTATAGGAACATATCTATTCCTTAACACAAATGTCACCTGTATAGTCATTGTTGGAATATACACCACTGAGCGAAAAGATTAGGTTTCAAGTCTCACTCTAAAAACATAATTCGAAATATCCAGATTAAAATTCCAGGATTGAAGGCATATGATGTATTGGAGGTACAATACTTCAGATAAAATATTAAACTGAGACCCTGGCAGCTCACTTGTGTAAATAGTTGCGATCCCATCAAAATAATTTCCAATAAAAGAAGTATCCCCAGTGCCATGACCAGTAATATGCCCCTCATGAATGAACAATGTTCTTTTGAGTGAAAAGTAAGTAAATCTCTGCTGTTTCTTGAAGAATTACTTGTAAAGCTGCCCCTCAGAGCTACCATTTTAATTAAGTAACATCTCTACCATGGCATGGTGACACATGAATGGTATGGACAAAAGTCATTCTAATGCTCCTCTATTTCCATTATTATGACCATTTTAACCATTCTAAATTGACCTTTAGGATAGAAAAAAATCTTGCATCTAGAAAGAACCAATTTTCATGATTAACAATTGATGGATAAAAACTTTTAATTTGGGAAAATGTGCATGTTCCAATCCAATCTTTGACCATCTAGTAACTAAAGAAGTAGGAACATGTATAGGAGTCATATGGGCCATAAAGCCTGCTCTAGCATTCAATGCACTGACAGCTTATTTCCTCAAGACCTCTTTTCTGTCTAATTAATAATTGTCCTTGATTTCTTTAGAGTGAAGAGTCCATTGATCATCAGTCTTTGTTTTTGAATACATTATTTTAGAGTTTTCATACATGTAGCATATTGTGGCACTTGCAGGAGCTGAAGGAAATCACTGCTGCCACACCGAAGGTCGTTAACAACTGTTTTTATTTAAATTCAGCATGCCCCTTTAAGGGCAGCATGAGTTCAGTCACCTGGTGCATAGTGACGCCATAATCACTGCCCAGGGTGTGCGCTGAAAGGGATGCTGGAGTCAAAGAGAAACCTCTGACGATGCCAGTTCCCCATGGTTGCCCCCCAAACAAAATCAGTCATTCCTCATACATTTTTATATCGTACAATAACATATTAAGGAAAAAGAAAGAAAAAATAAAAAGTAAACTACTAGATTGTACACCACAGACTTAACTATCAAGTAATTATCTGCACCAGCAGGTGAGATTGTAGGAATCAGCGATTGGAAGACAAAATTAAACCCCTATCTTTTGTATATATGGGCTCAATATTTGTAAATATGTTTTGAACTTATTTCTCAAATTATAAACAATTTTTTTCCAATGGGATAGACTTTTGAATTTTCTCATGTAATCTGTCAAAACGCAAACACGAGTCCGACTTACAAGTAACTGCAATACACTTCCTTGCCACAGCAAGTACTATTTTCACAAACTTCCTTTGATTTAGTAAAAGTTTCAGTTTAAGGTTTGCCCCTTCCACATTACCTAATAAAAATAAGTCAGGATTTTGTGGGTGTAAATACTAGTAATTTGTTCTAGCAATCCCCCTATTTTCACCCAAAAGAGGTCTCACTCTTGTACACGCCCATGCAGAATATAGAAAATTGCCTTCTTTACTATATCTAAAACACATTTGATAAATCTGATTTTATTTTATGCAACTTGTATGATGTGATATATAATTGATGCATAAAATTATTCTGTACCAATCTATATCGTACGTACAATCACTTCACAAATCCATCCATGTTTGTTCATCTCTTGTAATACTCAAATACTGTTCCCATTTCTGTTTAGATTTTATAAAGTCCAGATTTACAAGTTGCTCTATGCAGTAGAAGATGCATTGCAGAAGTAAATTTCTGTCTTTTCCTTGTCTAATAAGTGTTTCCACTTCACTGGGGGTAACAAACTCTCTGAAGAAATCGTTCCACAGATAATGCCATAGCCTTGAAATTTCACTCCATCCTGGAACACCTGGAGAACCATGCCCCATATACCAGACTGCTGGGACTCAACACCCCTCTCTGTAACTGGATCCAGGACTTCCTAACAGAAAGACAATAGTCTGTCTGAGTCAGTAGTAGAACGTCAAGCATCGTCGCGTTCAGCACTGGCGCTCTCAGGGTTATGTGCTGAGTTTGCTTCTGTTCTTACTGCTAACCCACAACCAGACGCAGCTCTAACGGTGTCATCAAGTTTGCAGATGTCACAACAGTAGTTGGTCTCAACAGCCACAATGATGAATTGAACTGCAGAGAAGGGGTGGAAAATTTTGTGAAATAGTGCGAGACTAACAACCTGAGTCTTGACGTGGACAAGGCAAAGGAGATGATCACAGACTTCAGGAGGTTCAGGAATTACCATCCCCCATTACACATCAACAACTCTGCAGTAGAGTTACAGAGTTCAATTTACAAGAGACCTTTCGTGGACACTCAACATCTTCTCACTTGTCAGGAAGGCACAACACCAACTGTACTTACTGAGAAGACTGAAGCGGGCAAGGCTACCAGCCACCATTATGCTCTAGGAGCTCTATCGAGAGTGTCTTGGCTGGTTGATTTGCTGTAGTCTTTTATCTATTAGAACTAAAGTCTTTATATGGCTGGTTCTATTGAATGTTTTTTGTCTAAAATTTAGACATACAGCATGGTAACAGACCCTTTCGGCTCACAAGATCATGCTGCCCAAATACACGCAATTTACCTACATCCCTGGTACATTTTTTAATGTTGGGAAGACATTGGAGCACTTGGAGGAAACCCATCCAGACACAGGAGAACATACAAAATCGTTACAGGCAGTACAGAATTAGAACACCAATCCCGGTTGCTGGCGCTGTAACAGCATCACGCTAACTGTGCCCCTCGGATATTGAATAGTGAAGGGCTTAATTCTATTGAATTTCAAAGTTAGGTGGTTGGAACCATAGAACACTTCAGCACAGATACAGGCTGTTCAGCCCATCTAGTCTGTTTGAAAATTATTTGATCTTGTCCCATTGACCTGAACCCAGACCATTACCCTCCATACCCTCCAATCCTCTCTTAAATATTGTAAAAAAAAATAGTGGTGCTGTCAGAGCTGCTGTAACGATGTAGACATGTGAAGTACAAAGAATGGAGCTATTGACAAGTAACTACAAATAACAGCAAGTGCTCCAGCAAACAAAGAAGTATAAAAGTACTGACAGTACAATATGGGTACAATACTGCTCAGCGCTGTGATGTAAGCTACAGCAGGGTCACAGCCTCAGGAAAGAAGCTCTTCCTGAGCCTGCTGGTTCAGGAGCGAAGGCTCTTGTAGCGCCTACTGGATGGAAGGAGAGTAAAAAGTCCATAGTCAGGGTGAGGTACATCCTTGATAGTGCTTTTCGCCCTGTCCAGACAGCATTCCTGATAGATGTTCTCAATGGTGGGCAATTGGGTGCTGATAATCAGGGTAATAAAATCAAATAAAATTACATGTACTATTACATTTTCTGTTTAATTACATGACAATAATATAATCTTGAATCTGAAATCTAATCTGCATTGACCACTCCTACTGGCAGCTTGTTCCCCACTCTCACGACACTCTGAGTGAAGAAGGCCCCTCCTATTGTTCCCCTTAAACATTTCATCTTTCACTCTTACCCATGTCCTCTAGCTCTTGTCTCACCAACCTCAGTGGAAAACACCTGTTTGCATTGACCCAGGTTTGAATGCAGCATTGTCTGTAGAGAGTTTATACGTCTCCCCATGACCCTCATGGGTTTTCTTTCGGTGCTCTGGTTTCCTCCCACCTTCTAAAATGTACAGGCTTTAGTTAATTGGGTGACCTACCATGCACAAAGCCTTCTTGACTATCCATAATTAGTCCATTCCTATCCAAGTACTTATACTGTATATCATATCTCTTGAGTACCTTATCCACTACTGATGTCAGACTTACCCCCTATAATTTTATGGATTTCCTGGTTAGAATTTCTCTTGTTGCGATAGACATTTATTGCCACTTTTATGTCATGAAGGATATTTACTATTTATTGGATCATGTTTAAAAGTTGTCCAGGTTTTGCTGCATGTGGTCATGCACTGCTTCATTAATTGATGATTTGCAAAGGAAATTTAACATTGGAATGCAGATAGGAAATAGACCTGGATATTCCCAACACTGGCTCGAGATATCAGGTCTAACATTGAGAAATAAATCTCTCCTGACCTATCATCCGATGAGCTGTTTTGCAGCTGGCCAGAAGATCAATACTATCTAGCAAAAGGTAGGTAAATGATTAGTACCAATCTGCCACCCTCAACAATCATTCCCTCCAGAGAAACACAAAAGTTGCAGATACTGGAATCTTGAGAATTGCTGGAGGAACTCAGGAGGTCAGACATCAGCCACGAATAGAGATGGTCAGTCAATAATTCTGGTGTGTAGAATAGCACAGAAGGGATGAAATGACAGGTAGAGGGAGAAACCATGAAGAAGTGGGGTGAGGAACTAAAAGTTAGAAAGACAGAGAGAAACAAAATAAGTCCAGGAGCAAGTAAGGAAGAGATTGGGTCAGTGGAATCAGATATTTATGTCTTAAGGTTGGAGGCTGCCCAGGAGGAATATGATATGTTGTTCCTTAAGCTTATGTTTTGCCTCACCCTTATAATGGACGAGGCCAAGGACACACTGATTTCTCCTCTACTTGTCTCCCCCTCTACCTGTCACCCCGTCTACCTGTCTCTCCAACTCTCACCTTTAGACCTATACACTATTACTTCTGGGTCCCTCCCCTAGCTTCTTTCCCCCTTTATATATGTAACTTAATCAATTCTATCTTTATCTTGATAAAGGGTCCCAGCCTCAACCTGAAAGGTTGACTAACTATTTCTACCCATGGATGCTATATGACCTGCTGAGTTCCTCCAGCAATTCTTTGTTCATTCATTCCCCTCCAACCATTGATATAAAATAACCTGCAACTTTTCCTTAATGCAAACTTGACAGCCTGTCCCAAAACTCCAAGCTCTACCAGCAAAATGACAAGGGCAGCACTACCACCTGAAATGCTCCTTCTCAGTTATGCACCATCCTGAGTTCCAGAAATGCTGCAGTAGTTCAAGAGGATGATTCACCACCACCACCACCACCATGTCTTCGAAATTTAGAAATGGACAAGAAGTGCTGGCTTTGCCAGTGATATACTGCCTGAAAAATGAATAAATAAAATCTTATTAAGAAACAAATCTGTTTGGAAGCAGCTCAGAAAGATGCAAATAAAAAGGGCCAAAAAATAATCAGAGAGTTTATGCATTACACACCACCACTAATATTTTCCTGGTCTGATGTGCTTAAGTGAGTACTGGATGTTTCCACTGACAAGACTTAATTACATATTTTCAGATGCTTTTAATTAGTAACTATCACTTGAAGACCAAAATTGACCATCTTATTCATAAGAAAAATTAAGTAAACAGAAAGATGATTTGATGCTTAGGAAACATGCATTTATATTTTATATTTATATCTAAAAATATCAGTGTTATTAGAATTAAAATCTTAAATATTGGCAAACTGGATAGCATGCTCCATTCTTTCATCTCTCAGGATTCCATTTAAAGTAATGGATAGAGTTTGGAGCAATGTGATACAACTCCCTACTAGAATTCCATCCAAATGTTAGTAAACTAAACCTAATAGGTTAATTGTAGCAATACACAGTTTTGCTAGAGAAACTCAGTAAGTCATACAGCTTTCTTAGGAAGCAAAGGGTAACCAACATTTCAGGCTTGAGGCCTTCATCAAGGTATGAGCTAAAAGCAGGCCTGAATGATGTGTAACTTGCTGATTTTCTCCAGCACATTTGTGTATTCCCTTGATTATGATCTCAGGTCCAAAACATTAGCTACCCTTTGTGTATTTGTGTACGGCGTTCTACCCCAGAATCTGGAGACTGCAGTTTCTTTCTTTTTATTTTTAATGATGTTTACTAAAATGTTAAGTGGAACTGCTCTTAATTTATCATTAAATCTGTTATGAAGAAAATGCAAGCAGCTTTCATCGGAGACTTACTGAGAATCATGAGCCCTTTTTACACAGAGCCTGAAATTCAGGTTTTATCTGCCTTTCAAGATCTGTGCAAAAATATCAAAGGTGGATTGGGGAGGGGGGGGGGGTGGTCCTAGACGTATCTGTCTTTGATCCATTGAAGTAGGTACTCTCAGCAATGGAGATTATCAATGTGGGACCTATCTATAATGGGTTGAAATGGCAAGGGAAGGTGACATCATGATGTTGGGTCCAGAAAAAGTTCATAATCAGCAGTGAGTAGAGCAGTGGACACTACTAGGCACATAGTGTGTGAATGTTGGCACCGCCTATGTGAATCAGCTTCGGTGGGACTGGACACAAGAGTTTGCAATCACATGTAGCTTTTATTGTAGAAAAGTGTGAGAAAATGTTATGGGAATAAAACACATCATGCGCACAATTAATAAATGAGTGTGGGAAAATGTTAAACAGTATACAATAGCTGTTCCAAGATCTTATAGTCTTATAAAAGTGTGCTAAAGGGGTGCTGAATACAATTATTTTTAGCCTACCCTTGTAAATGCTGATTGAAGGTGGCAGGAAAAAGCATATCTCATGCATTAGTTCAGATTACAATTTGATTACCTTTCATATCAACAATGGAATATTTATAGACCACTTAATACACTGGTACACATTTGATGGCAGATAGCTACAGTTTGCGATAATGCAAAACCATTCTGTAACCTCAATCTCGGCAGCAATAACAATTATATTTTTTAGGTTTGAATGTCTATCAGTGAAAATTGCTAATAGTGATAAAATCAACAGAAATAGTCAACCATTTATAAACTCTGCATACCATTATAACAATTTCCAACACTCCTTTATAAACTGTGTGTGTGAGTGTTTTATTCCCGTTAACATTTTCCCATGCTCTTCTATAATTGTGTGTTAATAAAAGCTACATGTGATTGCAAACCCTGTGTCCAGACACACAGAATCAGATTATTTCTCAACACAACACAACGTCACACTAGGCGCTGACGCTGCTGTACTGCACAGCCCACCTCTTTTGCTTTGGGAAGCCGGCTTGCCGTTTAAGATGACTCACGGATCTAGCTTTTTTCTGTTCTGTGTGAACAAGCAAGCCGGCTTCCAAAGATGGGTCATGTATACAGAAATACCACAGCTTTTCAGTGTAAAAGTGGCTAAGGTCATGGAAGCAAAATGAGAACTCCATTGCATGTGAATTCCAAACAGAAGATATTAAATAGTAATCCCGAGAATGTGCCTTAGAAATTTATTCACACCACTCTTTAAATTAAGAGCTGTTAAGAATGGACTTAATCTGGAGCAGAACAACTTTGTGCACATCCCTGAGTGTTTAAATACCTGTTGGAGAAAAATACTCCTGATTTTCATTCACCTCTGCATAATCTGTCTTAAAACTCCTCCCAAAACCATCAACAAAATGCAAAACTAATATGATCTGAAAATTTGAATCTTGCTTTCCTTAAAAAATAGTTTTCATTTACTCAAGAAACAACAGACTTTTAAAAGCTTTATTTCCCTGAAAACAGTGCTATTTGAAGGACAATACTCCTATTTGCCTTGACTAAGATCTTTTTGCAAGCTTAGACAGTGTCTGGACTGCTTTTCCAGTGGAGGTCCAGGTTTCAGTCACTCTCAGCTTCCAATCCACGGAGATATTTTAGCTGCTGCTGGAGGAATTTGCCTATATTGCAGGGTTCCCAACAGGGCAGTCATTCATAGATTGCATTCATTTCTTTGCCATGACCTTCATGGCAACCTCCTGCCTCGCCTAAAAGTCATAATGATGGCACTGCTGGAGCTTCCGTAACAGCAGTTGTGCCGCTGGTGTAGACCCGTGGGAGTGAGGATATAGCGCTCCTGCAGGGTCCAACTGCCTTTCAACTGCCGGCAACTCCACACAGGCTTTGAACAGCCAATTAAAAGAGATGATGGTAGTTTTATTTAAAATCGTGTGACCACGGGGTCTGTGCCCAAGATGGCAAAGCCTCTAATCGGCAGCAGCCACGAGTGGTTTCAGACTCCAGGGGAACAGAGGACTGGTATAGGACATCAGAAAAAGTGGTGGTGGGGGGAACACCATCCCCCATCTGAGAAGGAGAAGCAGAGGAGACCACCCATGGGACAGTGACAACAGCAGTGGACCAGTGAGGGGGCTCTGCAGCTGACAGACTAATGCATGCGGTGGGCTGCTGGTGGCTCGAGGCAAGGAACCCACGGAGGCTGTGCTGGAGATCACTGTTGGGGGACTCACACCGGGCTGTGGACTGCTGGAGACTGGCTTGAAACTGGCTGAAGGGGTACCAAGTATCAGAACCGGGATGTGAAAGGGTGCTGTAGGCACTGAAGGGTTCCTGATGGTGTCAAAGGTTCGGATCTGGAACTCAGTTTACCAATGGTTTGTGGAAGCTGCGGAAACGCTGGAGGCAAACCTATGGATACTTGGTAACTCTGGGGGGGATTCTCTTTTGCTTTGCTTTCTCTGACTCTAAGGGGCGCTTCAGGCAATTTCTGCCAATGGTGAATCTGTCTGCCTTACAGCAGGCAACAGCAATTTCATGTAATCTGACACTGTTTTATCACAATGACAATCAATTGAATCTTGATCTTGAATCTTGGAGCATCTGTAATAACCCTGCCTGGCTTCCAAGGCCCAAAGAACTTGCCTCCTGTTTCCATCTCTCTGACATCTGCTCTCTTCCAATCATGCAACTTCCATAAGTTGAATAACAGCACTCTTCAGGGGCTGTCCCTTTAAGAGCCTAAGTCATGATGCTTACCTATACTTATGAGGTGTTACAATGAACCAATAAAGAGATTTACACTGAAACTCAGTTTTATTTTCAGCATGGTGTTACTCGGGGGAAATCTAACAACACATATCTGTGAACCTCATAATTTAAAAATTCACCCCTTACCTGAAGAGCATTGGAATGACTCATAGTGTTGCAATTTCTAGACCTATGAGTTCAACTACCACTACTTCAATCTAAATTTAATTCCTATTTTAATCCATCAATTGAAAACTGATGTCGATGAAATTGACGACAAAGCTGTACAACCCAACTGGGCCAGTGCAGTCTTTTCGAGAAGTAATCTGCTTACTTCTCTCAATCTAGTCTATATTCAGTGGTACAGCAATCTGAATGATGCATAAATGTTTCTGAAGTGCTCTAACAAGCCACTCTTATGTATTTCACCACCAACAGGCTGAATGGTTCAAGAGGCCTATCACTGCCACTTACAGGGGGAGGTAATAAATGCCAACCCAAATCAAAGGAACAAATATTTAACATAGAGGATTCTTGGTAAGCACAAACATTCAGCAAATGAATTAAAAGGATGAAATTATTTTGGAAAATTGTGTAATCACTTCAATGATAATTTCCAATCAATTGAACTATTCATCCTGCATACATGGAGATTATACAGGGACTAGGACCATTGGGCCTGAATCCAACTGTATTAGCAGAGGTGTTTAAATTCCAGTAAATTAAATGAATCTGGAATAAAGATTTAGCATTAGGAAAAGTGAAAATAAAATTGCTTGAACATTGTGAAAAGGAAAGGATATCTGCCATCCCTTTTTGATCTAGTCCAGCCATTCTTAACAGTTAAGGGGGGTGGTGGTGGTGCACAGCACATTTAAGGTTGGGGGAGGGGTGTTGTGTGTGGAGGAAATGTGGCTTCCCTGCCTGTCTGGAGTGTGTGTATTGCTGGTGGTCACGTATCATATCTGTCTGAAACTTATTCTGAAGTCACATCACTTATCAATCAAGGGTGGACTCCAGCCACCCATTAGTGCACACCTTGCTGTTGGCTAATTTAAATCACCTTGGGCCATTGTTGGCGAGAAGCATTGTATATAACACCATTGCACAGCACATTCTTTCTCTCTGCCTTGTGGTCCAAAGCCTGGATATTGCTCCACACCAGGTCACTACAGTGGATGCATCTGGAAGTGTCAGGGGTAAGGTGTGCACTACACTGAAGCTGATCCGTTGTATTGGGATAGATCAATGCTTGCAGGGAGCCGCACCCCCATTGGTCAGAGTCCCTGTTTGTAGTGTGTGTATTCAAGTATGTGAATGGGTCGAGTATAAGTTTACCGTTGTCGGAGTCCACCCAAAGACCAAGGTGAATGTCTATATTGTCGCTTAAGTGAAATAATGATCGAGTACCATTTAACATTCTCCCCTGCTTCTTTCCCTTGTGTTAATAAAAGTTATGTGTGATTATAACACTTGTTTCCAGGCTCATCTCTCTGTGAACCCACTGAACCTGATACTCTCCCCAACACGTCAGGAGGGGAAAGGACTGAAATCATAAAATAGTTTTTATGTTGTTTATACAGTCCATAAGAGAAATATGCAGATGAAATCAACAAAATTTGACTGTTTCATACAGAAGGGAGCCCATAAACTTCGAGAAGAGTCCTATAGAGGCCATAACCAAAAAAAAAAGGGCTGAAAATGGCTTTAACCTATTTAGTTTTCCCCAGTGCAAGCAATATGGTGCATTCTTAACTGCCTTCACAGTTCAATGGAAATTAGGAATGGACAATTGAATTGACAGTGAATTTCACATGAGTAATAAAAAAAAACACACACATTCTGGTAAACATTTTCCAAGGTAAAAGGTTAGCTACCATATGCAATACACAAATGTGCTGGAAAAACGTACTGCATGACCCCAGCACTTGCAGATGTTCTTGTTTAACACTGGTTAGCCACCATAAGACCCTGGACAGACAGTTCAATTACCTGCTAAAGCAATAAAAACATTATATTTGTATATTGGATTTATATTTTGGAATTGTAGTTCCATAAATGATTTACTGTTCAGATCAGTTGTGTATCAAATCTAAAGATTTGTTGATATTTTTGTAAGTAAGCCTTGTCTCTGAAAGGGATAGCCATATTATCCCATTCCATCATTCCTTCAGCTGCTGTTTATTGGTTTAACAAGAGCAAATTTGATCTCCACACATTTATTTTTCTTCTTATTGCCTCTCTTATAAGAGGCACACAGGAGACCGCAGATCTCAGGCGCAGGAGAGGAGCTGGCAGATTGGGGGGTAATTTTTACTGTTCTGTTGTTTAAAAAAAGGCTCCAAAAGTAACCCAGGAAATTATAGGCCAGTGAATCTGATATCAGTAGTAGGCAAATTATTGGAAGGTTTTCCAAGAGATTGGATGTACAAGTATTTGGATAGCCACGGAGCGATTCAGGATAGACAACATGGCTTTGTGTGTGGTAGGTCATGCTTAACTAATCTTACAGAGTTTTTCAATGAGGTTACCAGGAAAGTTGATGAAGGAAAGGCTGTGGATGTTGTCTACATAGTCTTTAGTAAGGCCTTTGACAAGGTTCCACATGGGAGGTAAGTCAGGAAGGTTCAGAGGCTCGGTATTCATGGTGAGGAAGTAAGCTGGATTTAGCATTACGGGAGAAGTTAGAGAGTGGTAATGGATAATTGCTTTTCAGACTGGGGGCCTGTGACTAGTGGTGTGCCTTGGTGATTAGTGCTGGGACCATTGTTGTTTGTAATCTCTATCAATGATCTGGATGATAATGTGATAAATTGTCCATTAGAGGTAAAGAACGTTAACCAATGTTACGGGCCTGATCCCTTCTTTAAGGTATAAGGAAGGCATCTGAATAAAGACTGGGAGAGAAAAGGGGAAGGATAGGAGGGGGAGGAGTCCAGACCAGCAAATAAAAGATGCTAATTGGATATGATAAGAGGAATGGTGAGAATTGACTTGGGCTCCATAATAGGCAACAGAGAAGAGAAGAGAGGGATAGAAACAGAACTAGAGGAGTGAAGACTGGGAGACAAAGATGGGGGAGGGGAGGTTTAATGGAAAATGGAGAATTTGATGTTCATACCATCCAGTTGGATGTTCCCCAGATTGAAGACGTGATGCTCTTCCTCCGACTTGTAGGGGTTCTCAGTCTGGCAGTGCATGAGATCATGGACAGATATGTCTGCCATGGAATGGGACAGGGAATTGAAATTGATGGCTACTGGGAGATCCAGTTTATTGCTTGACAAAGCGATTTTCCTGTCTGTGCCCAGTATCTGTGACATAGAGAAAACCACAACAGGAGCATCAGATGCAGTAGATGCCCCCTGAAGATTCACAAATGAAGTGTTGCTTCACTTGGAAGACTCTTTGGGACCTGAATGGTGGTGAGGGAGAAGGCGTGGGCATAGGTGGAGCATGTCTTGCATTCACAGGGGTAGGTGCCAAGGGAGCAATTGGTGAAGAGGGAGCAGTCAATGAGAGAATCATGGAGGAGCAGTTCCTGCAGATGGCAGAGAGTGAGGTGTATGTGTCTGGTAGTGGGATCGCGTAGGAGCTGGCAGAAATGGCGGAGGAGGATGTGTTGCATATGGAGGCTGGTGGAGTGGTAGGTGAGGACAAGGGGAATCCTGTCCTTGTGTATGGGGGCAGAGGGGTCCAGGGCAGATGTGAAAGTAATGGAAGATATGCAGGTGAGAGCTGAGTTGATAATGGTAAAAGGAAAGCTCCATTGTATGAAGTGGGAGGACATCTCTGCATGGAAGAACTTGTCCTGGAAGGAATTAAGAGAAAGGAATGGAATCTTTAGAGGGGACAGGGTGTGAAGAGATAGTCGTGTGAATTTTACTCTATCTATTCTTTCTTCTTTTACTTTTAAAGCACAAAAATGCTGGAGAAACTCAGCACATCACACAGCATTCTTTATGGCAACTTTGCTTGTGAATACTAGCCATGAAGAACACTATATGGCCTATTGAGTTTCTCCAGCACTTTTGTGTTTTAAATGGCAATCACAGGTCTGCAGACCTTCCTGTTTAACTACTATTTACTTTATTTTGCTCTGATTTACATGTTTCATTTATGACATTGCCATGTTGCTATATCACACAAAACCCCAGCTTTCAATGACTTTGGCATGGGCTGTGGTGCTTTAAATGCCAAGGTCAATTTTTATTCCCAATCCATCATTGCCCAGTGTGATTGTATGGGGTAAAGATAGCCCTGCAATGATCATGTTTCAGCTCTTTAGAAGTTCAAGGTAATCATGAGCCTGATTAATCAATGTTTCTAACAGAAGTCTTCATAGTCTTGTATCAATTACAAGCAGAAATGTTTTTTTTCCTCTTCCCCCAAAATTGGAAATATCTTTTGCAGGTCTAGTGAAATGCTAAGGCCTAGTTTCATGCTTGTAGCTGGAAAATTCATAGAAAGTGTTCTTAAATAGAACATATACTTCATAAAAGAGCGTGAATACTCATGTAGGATTTATGTATTGAGAGAAATTGCATTTTAATAAAAAGCAAAAAAATAAATTCAGTTGATGAATCAAAACAATGGATAAAATCCAAATGTCCACATTTTGGACATTTGAAAGAAGATGATGTAGGTACATGGATGGGAGGGCTATGGTCTGGGCACAGGCCGATTGAACAATACGGAATAAATAGTTCAGTACAGATTAGATGGGTTGAAAGGCCTGTTTCTGTGCTGCAGTGTTCTATGTTTCTATTATCAAATTAGTTTTAAATAAGCCCAGAAATCAATAGTAAAGATTGTTCCAAATAAACAAAAGACAGAAAAGCTGCAAATGGAGCAATTCTGAAATTACAACAATAAATGCAAAAAACATTTATTGGGGAAAGAGAAACAGTCAACAATTTGTGTTGAAGAGTATTTTTCAGAACATTTTCTAAGACTATCTTGATTAGACATGCACTAAATCAGGAACTGTGTTCAGGCAATTGCAAGGAATTAATCTTGGGACTAATCATGGTGAATTAGCACAATTGTACAGATAAATTGAGGAAATTATAAACAATCTAAGCACTGCATCAAAACCGTCAAACCTTCTCTCCCACACAATCAATGGTTAGAACTACCTGCTTAATTTCATGGACATTGGGCACAGTCAGCAAGAGAATACTGAGCACAGATCATAACGATTTCCTTAAACAAAAATCTGTAGCTATATTTTAAAAATTGATGCAGAAACATTAAAATTGAATGAAAAATGATATGATGCATCATAGGAAAAAAGAGCATTACCATTATAACCATAGAAATATATGGGAACTGTATTTAATTCTGAACATATGCTTCATAATACATATTTTGAAAGGTATAAATTACAATATTATACGTGCAGTGCAAGTGTGAATGTGACCCATTGCAACCGAGCTCTCACTTTATTGGTGAAGAAACTGCATGGATCTGTCACTTTGTGTGAGCCTGCTCATACAATCACATCTGCTGGAAGTGACAGGCTGCTGCTCTGTCAGCATGGAATTCTCTGATTTTCTACTCTAACCACAAGGCATACTCTGACCTTTTCCTATAAGCTTACTCAAACCAAGCAGATAGATCCATAAGAAAGACAAAAGAATACAAAATCATTTTACTAATGCACTTCTATTGTGTGAATTTAGAGCACGTCAAAGTAGTAAAACGTTCGACCATGTGCATTTTAAAATTTTATCCTCTAATTCACTTCGAATTGAACGTCTTTTAACAAGAGACTGCATATTCACTTCAACACTCAGTCTTTTATCACAGGGACTTGAGTTTGAATCCCACTCTCACTGGAAATCTCTATCCACTAATAATATGCCTTCTTTATAGTGATTTTGGTACTTGAATTCTCATTGGAAGATGTCCACTCGTACTTTTACCCAAAATATATTACCAGAGCATTCTCTGCAAAGGCTACAGTAATGTTTCAGGATTCAACAATGAAGTCAGCACGTTCAGAAGACTTGTGTTTGCTGTTTGTATCTGAACTGGCCAGAAACATCATCAGTTTTTTTTTAATATACAGATCCTAATCTGCTGAGTATTTTCAATATTTGCATTTAGCTCAGAATTCTAGCAACAATGATGTTCTGTTTTAGTTCAAGTTCAAAATCAAGTTCATTTATTAACATAAAGTACAACTGGACAAAACTGTGCTTTATTCGGTTCTCAGTGTAAAGCACGCAAGCGCATTCAGTATATTGACATAGAACACATATTTACAAGCAATTTACAGTACCTGTACATGCAGTACGTATATAAAAATAAATAAATATTGTTAAATATTAGTAGCCTCGGAGGGATTTGTATGAGCAGTTCATCAGTCATTCATTAATCACACTGCCCAAGGGAAGAAGTTGTTTCTCAGCCTGGTCGTCTGGCTCTGATACTCCTGCATCTCTTTCCTGACTGGAGTAGCCAGAAGATGCTATGTGTGGGGTGGTAGGCATCCTTAATTCAGACAATTCTGGTAGATCACGTTGATGGAGGGGAGGAAGACCCCAATGATCCTTTCTGCTGCTCTTATGGTCCTGTGTATTGACCAATATGCTGCAGCCGGCTGGGACATTCTCAATAGAGCTCCTGTAGGAATGCGACAAGATGATGGCCGGTAGCCTTGCCTACCTCAGTCTTCTCAGGAAGTACAATTGACTGTTCACAATAAGTCACTACTCAAGTTGACTTTGAAGTGCTCTCTACACTCTCCACTACAAAGTTATTGATGTAGCGGAGGGTTGTCACCCCCGTCCTCGTAAAATGTACAACCATCTCCTTTCTCTTGTCCACATTGCACCATAACATGAGATTTTCCACCTTTTCTCTATAGAGCAACTCATTGTTGTTGCTGATGAGGCCCAACTACTGTCGTGTCATCTGTAAACTTGATGAATCTGTTGGAGCTGGATCTGGCATTACAGTCATGGGTCAGTACCATTAAAAGGAACAGTCTGAGCATACAGCCTTGAGTTGCACCAGCGCTCAGCATGCTGGTCCTTGACATTCTACCGCCGATCCAGACAGACTGTGGTCTTTCCGTTAGGAAGTCCAGAATCCAGTTACAGAGAGGGGTGTTGAGTTCCAGTGAGGACAGCTTCTCCACCAGCCTCTGGGGAATGATAATATTAAATGCTGAGCTGAAGTCAATCAACACAGCCTGGCATATGAGGGTTGTTCTCTAGGACAGAGTGGAGGGACAAGGCTATAGTATCATGAGTGGAACAGTTCTGTCTGTTGGCAAATTGAAATGGACCAGTGTCTCTGGGAAGTGTGCTTTGATGCATTCCATCATCAGACACTGGAAGCATTTCATAATGATGGAGATATTTGCCACAGTACGGTAGTCATTGAGGCCTATTACTGTTGGCCTCTTTGGTACTGGGTTGATGGTGGCTGTCTTGAAACCCATGGGAACAATGGACTGCTGCAGTGACATGTTGAAGTTATCTGTAAGGACATCTGTCAGTTGATCTGCGCAGCCCTTCAATTTCCTGACCAGGTCTGGTCCCTCTGCCTTATGTGGGTTTGCCTTGCATCACCTTGACTGTGGTTATGCAGGAATCTTGTTCATTAGGGGACATAAAGCTTTCTTCAGCGTCAGCTTCTTCTCCTTGTGCATATAGATGTTCAGCCTGACTGGAAGGGCAGCATCCTTGCCTTTGATTCGCAAGATTGTCTTGTGGCCTTATGGTCTGTTATAGTTTTGCTTTATGGTCTGTTATAGTTTTGCTTTATGGTCTGTTATAGTTTTGATCCCTTGCCAAATGCATCTCATGTCACTGGTATTGCACAGCTGACTGTGAATTTTCTGTGTACTTAAGCTTTGTCTTCTGGATTTCACAAGAGATTCAGCCCTGGCTGATCTTATCTCCTGTCCTGAAGGCAGCATCATGAGCTCTGAGAAGTGCCCAGACTTCAACATCCTACTATGGTTTTTGGTTAGCCCTGGTTGTGAAGCATTTGGCCTCAGTGACATACTCAATGCACTTTCTGACGTAGCCAGTCACTGAGCTCATGTACTCCTCGATGTATATGTGGCCATTGTAGGTGGCCGCCTTTCTGAAATGATTCCACTTCGTGGTCTCAAAGCAGTCCTCTAATGCCTCTAAAAATAGTCCCAGTATAGTCTTCTTATGTCTTTCCTCATCCCCATTTGTCTCCTATTATTTATATTTCCTTAAGACAGATAAGCTGCAATGAAAAAGCCAACTTATGCCTTTCTCAGGCCATTACATGTTGCAATTACTCTCTCTTGGTCAGTCCCATCACAGACATTTCCTTGGTTCCTGCCATCCCTCTTCTTTCCCTTCCCCAAAAAAATCTTTGATTTTTAATTGTTCCGAGTTATGATGTAAAGTCATTTTTCTCTCCACTCATACTACCTAGTGGTTTGAGTATATCCAACACTTTCTGTTTTTAACAGAATTTTGCATCTAAAGATTTTTGCTTTTCAATGTCTTAATGGCAATGGTAATACTGATTCCAGCATTAATATTTTAGAATGCAATTAATATTATTTTCTCTAAGATACCTAAAGTGGTTGTTCAGCCTGGGCATTGTTCTAATGCCACACACTCCAATGCAACTTGTAACCTGACCACCCCTGACCCCCAGCCCCGCAGGATGTTTGACAAGAGATGTGAAAGTTCCTTGTCTCTCCCACTGCTTCACCCAAAATAAAGCTTGCACATTTCACAGTTTGAGAGAATATAGAAATGGCAAACTATTTTTTAGAAATATCCATCCAAAGAGATAGGCTTAATTAGAAATGTACGCAAGGTCAACACTGCAAATTGTGTCATTTTATATTTAAGTCTGCCTCAGAGACATGTCTAATGTATTTGGTGCACCTAATGGTGCATGTATGGGATAAAATTCCTTCTGTGAGGTCTGGAATTCTCTAAAATGGAGCAGAAGAGGTCCAAATCCAATTGAGAACTACTAATTCTATGGGCTATATGTGAGATTTGGTGGAAACACACCAAGAATTAGTATTGAAATTTTGTTTTGCAAATTAACTCTTTCTTCACAATGTTCCATATCAAGTAGGTGCTGCACAACCATACAGCAAGCTCGTGATGCGAGCACAGCCACTTGCTTTTGAAGAAAGAACTGCAAGCTATGATCCAAGTCCTCCATATATAACTAACTGCAATATGAGGAGGCACTGTTTCCCAAGCAAGATGTTAGACTTTGGCCCTAAAAGAATGGTAACATTGGATCGTTCAAAGAAAAACTTTGTTACATTAATCCATCAGCCAAAGTTCCAAATATAAATTAAGTGTGGTGCAAAACTTGGTGTTCCAAAACAATAACGGGACAAAAATATTAAACTAGCTGCAATGTGCTTTGGAATTTCCTTTCATGCTTTTACTGAACTTAGAATGTGGTGGTCAATTTATGGACTAAACTCTTGTTTTTGTAAAATATAATATTTTCACTTATTAAGAAATTTCAGATATTAAGGGAATATGGTACAGGGCAACAAATCTTACTGAATGGCAAAACAGGTGCAAGGAGCCCTTCTTCTGTTTTTTATGTTCGTGACATATATTCTTTGCATCTTTTTGCTTTCAAGGGTCTTGCTTTTACCTTGAGCTCAGAATGGTAGGTTCTGCGATCCGATTCCATCAGTAAAAGCAGACTGTCAAAATGTGGAGAACTGACATCACTTTATTATCAGAAATGATAATAAAAATAGCGACATTCTTTTCTGGCACTTTTACATCCCCAAAATAAGATGAAGAATTTTGAAAAGATGTCACCAGGTGATAATGCATTCCATGTCAAAGAGATGGCAGATGCTTTTAATTAAAAACTTGGACATGGTTTTAACAACAGTCTTAAAAGTGGGATAGAGATATATTAAAGGTGCAGCTACCTCTAATGGGAAAGAAGGATGGCGGGGGGGGTAGGGGCAGTGGTGCATAAAAGGAAGGTTCAGATGAATGCCATTCTTGAAGGGAAGCAGAACTGGAAAACAAATATGATGACATGAATGGTTAGATTATGAGAAGATTTAAATGTGATGATAAGAATATTAAAATGTCGTTATAAATTTAGATCAACAATGATGAGAGAGCTCGTTAATGGAAATCTGCAGATTGCAGTGTGCACAGGGAAGTTGAATGGGGTGAAGTTTATAGATTCTGGCAGATTAGACACTTGTGAGGCAGATAGCTGAATGTTGAAGCAAGGAAATGTGTTTCAGCAATGGGCATGTTCAGACTAGTGATGATAAGTAAATAGAGATGGTTGTTTTTGTTACATAGGTTGGAAGTTCAATTTGGCACTGGTTTGGGCATGTTGAAATTATGAACGTTCTCCATCAGTCTAATGCAAAAGCTGAAGAGGAAGAGGACAGCAAGCATAACAATTGTGATGGGGCCCTTAAACTTCTTGTCATGCTCATAAACATCCTTCATTCACAACCTTGCTTCGGAATAGACCAAAAACAGAGATTAGGCAAAAATATGATTCTGGCACAGCCATGGATTTCAGACTTTTAGTCAACGCAGCAGCTTTTCTTTTGGTCACTAATGCTTGTAAAAATCCTCTTTGATCTATCATACCTTTCTGATATTAGGCTGTTCTAATGTCTCATTTAACACATGCTGAACTCATTCAGAATCTTCAGTGCTAGTAGGCATGAAGGTCTAATGCTGGCGCTTATCGACCACCAGCATATTTGTAACATTTCAGGCTGTGGGTTAAGCTCATAATGATTTGGAGCTAATTCTAAACAGGTTTCGGCTGCTTTTAAAGCTGTTTCATTGCGCTTATTGGTTTTGCAGTAAGGTCACCTTGGGATTGGACAACAAATGATGCCGGAGAATCTGGCATCAAGCAGCTGAGCAAGGATTGCTGATGTTGAGGAGAGTGGCAACAATTCTTTACTCCTTTAATCCTTTCATTTTAGAACATTTTCTTTAAAACCTTATTTAAGACCTACATCACATAACTACGATTTGAATTGAAACTAATTTTATATTTATGTGCTCACTTATGACATAAATGCTAATCAACTTTTCATATGTTTTCATTTTGCCAAACAAACTATTGGTTTCATAAACATAACACGTATAGTAGACTTTTCTACTGATTAGGGAATGTAGTCAGTCAGGTAAAAATAAGTGAGGAGTCACGTGATGGAGTAGTGGCCGGACGGTGAACTCCAGCCCTCTCCAGAAAAGTCGGGAAAAACAAAGGAAAACACAAAGGCACAGAAATAAAAGTTACAGAAAAGTGAGTATAAAGGTGGAAAGAAGATGGCGACAAAAAAAGAAAAATCGAAAGCAACGGTAAGAAGAGAGGAAGAGAAGACAAAGGAGGAAAAAGGTGAAGGCCTTACCTGTCCGAAGAGGTCCGCTGCGGAGAGAGAAACCCGCTCCCTCAGGTCGGTAAATAATGGACTACAGAAATGGCTCGCTGAGCCAAGTAAAAGTGCGCAACCGCGCATGAAAAAAACACACCAACGGGAGGGGGGACCAGCTGGGGAGTCGATCTCCACAGCCGGCAACGACAGCGGCAGAACACCTGCAGCAAGAAGAGACCACAGAAGACAATGGAAACAAGAAAGAAGAGAAGGAAAGGGCAACAAAGAAACAACAGATGGCCAACCCAGAGGAAGAAGAAGAGGAAGAGGAAGAGTACAGTGAAATAGAAGAAGAAAAGAAAGGCAAGATAAAGAAGGTACTTTCTCTTATTAAAGGATACATGGAGTCATTTAAAGAATGGCAAACACAGGAATTTAATGATTTAAGAAAAAGAATAAACAACACAGAAGAGAAAATGAATAAAATAGAGATGACCTTAACAGAAATGGGAAAGAAAATGGACAAGATGGAAGAGCAGGCAGTAGCAGCAGAAATGGAGGTAGAAGACTTAAAAAGGAAATTGGAGAAATCTAATAAAAAAACTAAAGAGACACAAGAACTACTAGCTCAAAAAATAGATACAATGGAAAATTATAACAGAAGAAATAACATAAAGATAGTGGGCCTTAAGGAAGATGAAGAAGGCAAGAATATGAGGGAGTTTATAAAAGAGTGAATCCCTAAGACCCTAGGATGTCCAGAACTACAGCAAGAAATGGAAATAGAAAGGGCACATAGAGTATTGGCCTCTAAACCACAACCACAACAAAAACCAAGATCTATTGTAGTAAAATTCCTAAGATATACTACAAGAGAAAAGGTATTGGAGAAGACAATGGAAAAAGTAAGAGAGGGCAACAAACCACTGGAGTATAAAGGGCAAAAAATCTTCATTTATCCAGATATAAGTTTTGAACTCCTAAAGAAGAGAAAAGAGTTCAATACAGCAAAGGCGATTTTATGGAAGAAAGGGTATAAATTTATACTAAAGCATCCAGCGGTATTGAAAATATTTATTCCAGGACAACAAAACAGACTATTCTCGGATCCAGAAGAAGCACGAAAATTTGCAGAACAATTACAAAAATAGACTGAGGGAGGAAGACGGGTAATGAGAGTAAAAATGATCACGATTGATATGTATGTGGGTAAAGACAAAAATAGACTGAGGGATGAAGACGGGTAATGAGAGTAAAAATGATCACGATTGATATGTATGTGGGTAAAGAGGTATAAGAGTGAATAGAGACAATGTGCATACGTGAATGTATCTGTACTTAGAGGAAAATATAGATAGTATAGACAAGAATTAATAAGGGAAGGTAATGGAATAGAGAGAATAAGGAGGGAATTAAAAGAGTGACCTTTGTGACATATGAAAAGTGAAATCTTTTCTGGGGGGGGCGGGGTGGGGGGAAATAGCGGTCACTGCAAAATCAGTTGACGCTTGCGAGTGGATTCGCAAATCCAAATGGAGAGGGGAGATGTGGTTGTCCGACAAGGGATAAAGGACAACTCAGGAGGGGAAGGGGAGATTGGGGATAAATAAGATAGAAATAGGAGAATAAGGAAAATGTTGGATGTTGTAGGAATGTTGTCTTATAAAGAGTTGAAAATAAGAAAACAGAAATGGAAAAGGAGGAAAGGTAATGATGGAAAAACGGAAAGAGAAGATAAACAAAATATAAAAGGGCTACGCTGAACTATATGACTTTAAATATTTATGGAATACATAACCAAATTAAAAGGAAGAAACTACTAAATTTAAATGAATAAATGTATTCCATTAGAAAAATTAACATATAGGTTAAGAAATAATATTGAAATATTCGAACAAGTATGGGAGCCTTACATTAAATACAATAGCGAAAACCTACCGGGGACAAACATTACCTAAGTTGATGGAAGGAGAAGGAAAGAAAAGAATGGACTCAGTAGAATTTCTGGTGTATTTTTGTTGAATGACAACATTGTCTGACTGGCTTAATGCAACCTAGATTGTATACCTAAAATGGATGAGAGGGTGGGGTGGGGGGGTGGCTTGGGAGGAGGGAGGGGGGGGGGAGAAAAAGTCACTGTATATGTGTGAAAAAGAAATAGTGTATATCATGGCTAATGTGATTTATGGTGTGAAAAATAAAAAATTAAAAAAAAAATAAAATAAAAAAAAAGTGGTAGAATTTAAATTTGGTGCCATTATAAAAATGCAAATAAGTGCTGTGAATTTGTGATACAAAATAAAACTATTATCAGATAGGAAAAAAAAATAAATTAAAAAAAAGTCAGGTAAAAATAAGTGAACTACTCAATAAAAAGTAAGAAAAAGAGCAGAGAAATGGATAGAATGTCAATCCACAGGACTATAAGAGTGGCAGAGAGGATCACTGGAAAAGAATGACTGAGGATCTCCTCAAGATAGGACACATGGGGTGGAAGAGGGATTTACAACTATGCATGGAGACCTTAGAAACAATCAAATTAACATAAGAATAAATATTTTTCCAAAGGATAGTAATTCTGTGAGTACAGGACTTAGTATTAGGATATGAGCCATGTTTATCCACGATATCCATCAGTACTGGAGCACCGCAGAGCTGTGTTCTTAGCACCCTGCTCTACTCACTTTACACCTATTACTGTGTGGCTCGGTATGACAACAACATCTACAAAATGTGCTGCCAATACCATGGTAGTGGGTTGTATAAAAGCATATAGGAGGGAGATTGAAAATTTGGTTGAATGGGGCATCAACAACAACCTTGAACTCAATGTCACCAAAACCAAAGAGATGATTGTGTATTTCAGGAGGGGAAAGCCAGTGGTGCACAATCCAGTGATCATTGGGGGACTGACTGGGAAATGTAGTTCTTTATTATACACACATAATAACACAGAGAGGATGAGCAAATTTAAATTCCTGGGAGTCACCATTTCAGAGGACCTTTCCTGTACTTAACACACTGATATCACTGTGAAGAAAGCATGTCAATACCTCTCAGGAGTTTGCAGAGGTTTGGTATGACATCAAAAACCTTGGCAAAATTCTACAGATGTGTAGTGGAAAGTGTGCTGACTGGCTGTATCACGACCTGGTATTGGGGCACCAATATCTCTGAGCATTTAGCCCTGAAAAAGATAGTGGACACAGCCCAGGACGTCACAGGTAAAACTCTTCTCACCATTGAGAATATCTACAGGGAATGCTGCTGTCAAAGGGCAGCAGCAATCATCAAGGATCCACACCACTCTCACCGCTGCCTTCAGAAAAAAGGAACAGATGCCTCAAGACTCATACCACCAAGTTCAGGAGGAGCTACTACACATCCACCATCAGAATCCTCAATGACAAACTTGATCAGAGGCTCATTTAAGGACTCATACTTTGCACGTTATTTATTATTGAATATTTATTTTCTGTATCGCAGTTTGTTCTGCCTGATCTGCAGAAAAAAAAGAACCTCAGGTTCCATGTGACCATGTATGTACTCTGACAATAAATTTGAACTTTAAACTTTGAATATTTTTTTTTAAAAAGCAGGCGTAGACTAGTAGAAAAAAGTAAACACTGAGAAAGGAGTCTTATGAGATGAATTTTCCAAAGTTCACATAACTGGAGCCCAAAGGTTAAAATTTCTACAGGAGCTCTATCCAGAACAACCTGGCTGGCTATATCACAGTGTGGAACGGTTGCTGCAGAGAAATGGATAGAAGGTCAATCCACAGGACTATAAGAGTGGCAGAGAGGATCACTGGAGTCTCCCTCCCCCACCATCAATGTAATCTACAGGTATCGTTGTTTGAAGAGGGTGCGCAAAATCATTGAGGACCAGTGGTGTATCTAGGGAAAATATGGCAAGCACTGAAATTGTGCTCCCCCTGTTAAAACTTACTTACTTCAACCCTTCACCCTGTAACCACCCGTTGCTGAAAACCATGCTATCAACTTTGCCTTCCCTACCTGTCCTCACTGCCAATCCCACCATATTAATCTCACCATAATAATAATAATAATAAGCGTATACAGAGCCGTTGTCATACCCACACTCCTGTTCGGCTCCGAATCATGGGTCCTCTACCGGCACCACCTACGGCTCCTAGAACGCTTCCACCAGCGTTGTCTCCGCTCCATCCTCAACATCCATTGGAGCGCTCACACCCCTAACGTCGAGGTACTCGAGATGGCAGAGGTCGACAGCATCGAGTCCACGCTGCTGAAGATCCAGCTGCGCTGGATGGGTCACGTCTCCAGAATGGAGGACCATCGCCTTCCCAAGATCGTATTATATGGCGAGCTCTCCACTGGCCACCGTGACAGAGGTGCACCAAAGAAAAGGTACAAGGACTGCCTAAAGAAATCTCTTGGTGCCTGCCACATTGACCACCGCCAGTGGGCTGATAACGCCTCAAACCGTGCATCTTGGCGCCTCACAGTTTGGCGGGCAGCAGCCTCCTTTGAAGAAGACCGCAGAGCCCACCTCACTGACAAAAGGCAAAGGAGGAAAAACCCAACACCCAACCCCAACCAACCAATTTTCCCTTGCAACCGCTGCAATCGTGTCTGCCTGTCCCGCATCGGACTGGTCAGCCACAAACGAGCCTGCAGCTGACGTGGACTTTTTACCCCCTCCATAAATCTTCGTCCGCGAAGCCAAGCCAAAGAAAGAATAATAATTTTATTGTCATGTACTGTGCACCATGCACAAAAACTCTTACTTGAAGCAGCCAATCAGGTACTGTCAAAGGGTGACAAGTGGAGCTGTCACAGGGTGGCCGGCAGGGCTATCACAGAGCAACTGGCAGGAGTCTCAGAGGGCAGCCAGTGGGGCAGTCAGGACGTACCTGTACTTTAAATCATCTCAAAATTACTTATAATGCAATGTAGATGATATGTAAATAGTTGTTATAATCTTTTGTTTAGGGAATAATGACAAGAAAAAATAGTCTGTATATGGGTGTAGTAACTAACAATGGATGTACTGTAGGATTCAGCTAAAATAAGTGCGAATACCAAAGATCTGCTGTTTGACAACCTGCAGACTGGCTGAGAAGGGCAATGAGATGTTATAAATTATTTGGACGATTCCAGGAAAGGTTGTTCTTCTTTACCCAGTAGGATCACAGAAATAGCATTAGTGCCTAGTCCAATGTCCTCCCAGTCCCAAGTGACCCCATATTATAAAGATCACTCAAGCTTTGCTGCTGTGGTTCCAGAGTTTTATTCACCCTAACTGATCATCCAATAGATAACACTAAGGTTTCAAAATGTTCATAGAAAGACAACGTGGTGCTGCCTTTTCCCCTTGGTATTGTGCAAATTAACTATGTGATTTGCTACATCTTGAATAGTGAGCAGGAAATTATACATATGCATAGACAAATATTTCACCCACTCCCCCAATATTTACAGAGGTCGTTTGTGACATCTCTCAGCGGTTTGTCGTGTGCTGACAGTCCTGTGCCAGCTCCACCAGCCGCCTTGTGACATCCCCAGTGGCTGCCCTGTGACAGCTTCACCAGCTGCCTTGTGACAGCCCCACCGGCAATCCTGTGACAGCCCTGCCTGCTGCCCTGTGACTGCTCGACTGGTCACTGTGACAGCCCCACTGGCCATGCACTGACAGGCCTGTTGACTGCCCTGTGACAACCCTGCCTGCCATCCTGTGACAACCCCACTGTCCATCTCTAGTGTTTTCCCTCTGAAAAATCAAATGACCATATCTCTGACAGTGGAACCCCCATTCCAAAGGTGCCCAGGGCATGTGCCTTGGCTGCCATACCCTAGATGTGCCTATGTTGAAGATTCCTTTCACCCTGCTCACAGCATCTTTCAGCACCTCCCATTGGGGAAGAGATATAGGAGGATCAGAGCCAGCACCACCAGGCTGAGGAACAGCTTCTTCCCACGGGTAGTGAGAATGTTGACTGATCAAAGGAACTGCACTCACAAACCATCTGAGACTCTCATTTGTACAAAGCAATATTTATTCATTTCTTTTTACAGATATGATATCGGTCCTGCATATATATTATTTGTCTGTATAAGTGATGTGTCTGCTAGGGGATTGGAGATGGCTGTTTTGTCAGGATGTACTTGTGCAATCAAGTGACAATAATGTTGACTTGATTAAAGTACAGTAACAAGACAAAATAGATTAAGTGTAAACCAGTAGCTGTTCTACACAATGCTTGACCTGATAATTGTCCAATTTCATCTATACTGTTAATTTGTTAAGAAATAAAGTTGCATAGAATTCTTGTACCCTGGCAGATTGCATTTAATCTTGACAAATCAAAGGTGACATGATAATAGATTTGCCAATTGTACAAAGGGGACCAATGAAAGAAAGTCAGTTAAGATGTTTTCAAGGATGTGATGTTTGCAACATCTTTCTTCAATATGTGCTCCAGACAAAATGAGGAAACACCAATGACACAGATATATGAAAATGATTCAGAGAATGAGCTAATGATGTCAAGGCAAGTTAAATACATTCAGAAGAGATTATCAGGAGTTTGTATACCAGTTCTTCCTGAGAAACAGAATCAATAAAAGAGGAACATGAAAGAAGGATAGTAAGTCAATGAAAGCTTTTGTCTTCTGGGCCTTAATTCTTTTGAAAACCTTAACTGTTATTTGAATTAAACGCGAGTGTTTAAAATACAGCATATACATTTTTGTGTTTCTACTGCTTCTCTAAATTTTCAGCATTAAAGGTGACATGTCATGATATGAGTGGGATTTTTAAAAATTGCATTGGTCAAACTCTATCCCAGTAATATTGTTAGCATTACAACTTGGGAGAAATGTGGTGAATTCAAGCCCTAATCTTTTCATGCAGTCATATACTGACTTATGTGTGGTGTTAAGTGACCTACATAGAAGTCTTCATGGCACACAAATTTTTTTTAGATATTAATTCAGGGGGATATGGTTTTCACATGCCATATCACTATTTATCAAGAGTTTAGTTGGGTGAACAATAATCCATGTTCACCCATAATTGCTTCTGAACTGAGGAGGTATTTAAACATCTACCAGAATATCCAGAGTCAGAGGACATATATTTAAGGAGGGGAGATAGATTATTAGGAACTTGAAGGATAATATCTCACACTGAGGATGTTGAATGAATGAAACAGACTGCCGGAGGAAGTAGTTGAAGCAGGTATTATTGCAACCATTTTTAAAAACTGGATGGATTCTTGGATAGGAGGAAAACGGGCTAAATGCAAGCAGGTAGGACTAGTGCGGGTGGGATATTTTGTTTATCATGGACAATTTGGGCCAAAGGGTCTGTTTCCATGCTGTATGAATCGGTAATGGTGGATCTGAAGAAATATGCATGCATGCATTTCTTTCCCTCAGAGATCTTAAATTGATTTTAAAAACAAACAGTGTCAAGGCAAACTAATGACCAGAGAAATATTTTAGCTCTTTCTGACCTGTGTCTATTTTATACCTGAGAATTAGAATCATTAATCGAATTCCTGCTTCAAAGCATCAGCAACCTGCGCTTCATTCATAACTTCAGTGCACTGTGTGGTGTTTGTATATTCTCTCTGTGATCTCACAAGTTTCCTCCAGATGTTCTAGTTTCATCTTGCATTCCAAAGATGTATTGCTAGGTTATTGAGCCACTAGATAGTGCCAATCATACCTAGATGATGGTAGATTCTGTATAGTTGATGGAAATGTGGGGAGAATAAAGGGATGGGGGAAGGATAGTGAGGATAGGTGCTTGATGGCCAGTGAGGACCCAAGTAGAAAAAAAATCTCATTCTCCGTATGAGCTACATTCATCAAGTATAGCTCCAGTTCCCTAATACAGTCTGCATCTCAATGCACTTCAAGCAGATGTAGCTATAGGAGTCACGTGATGGAGTAGTGGCCGGACGGTGAACTCCAGCCCTCTCCAGAAAAGTCGGGAAAAACAAGAGAAAATACAAAGGCACAGAAATACAAGTTAAAGAAAAGTGAGTATAAAGGTGGAAAGAAGATGGAGACAAAAGGAGAAAAATCAAAATCAACGGAAAGAAGAGAGGAAGAGAAGACAACGGAGGAAAAAGGTGAAGGCCTTACCTGTCCGAAGAGGCCCGCTGTGGAGAGAAGACCCCACTACCTCAGGTCGGTAGAAAGAGAACTACAACAATGGCTCACAGAGCCGAGTAAAAGTGCGCAACCGCGCATGCGCGACTCCTCGCGCATGCGCGATGCGCATGAAAAAAAACACACCGACAGGAGGGGGGACCAGCTGGGGAGTCGATCTCCACAGCCGGCAACGACAGCTGCAGAACACCTGCGGCAAGAAGAGACCACAGAAGACAATGGAAACAAGAAAGAAGAGGAGGAAAGGGCAGCAAAGAAACAACAGATGGTCAACCTAGAGGAAGAAGAAGAGGAAGAATACAGTGAAATAGATAAAGGGAAAGGCAAGGTAAAGGATATACTTGCTCTTGTTAGAGGATACATGGAGTCATTTAAAGAATGGCAAACACAGGAATTCAATGATTTAAGAAGAAGAATAAACAACACAGAAAAGAAAATAAATAAAATGGATATGACCTTAACAGAAATGGGGAAAAAAATGGACAAGATGGAAGAACGGGCAATAGCAGCAGAAATGGAGGTAGAAGACTTAAAAAGAAATTGGAGGAATCTAATAAAAAAACTAAAGAGACACAAGAATTACTAGCCCAAAAAATAGATATAATGGAAAATTATAACAGAAGAAATAACATAAAGATAGTGGGCCTTAAGGAAGATGTAGAAGGCAAGAATATGAGGGAGTTTATAAAAGAATGGATCCCTAAGGCCCTAGGATGTCCAGAACTACAGCAAGAAATGGAAATAGAAAGGGCACATAGAGCATTGGCCCCTAAACCACAACCACAACAAAAACCAAGATCTATTGTAGTAAAATTCCTAAGATATACTACAAGAGAAAAGGTACTGGAGAAGACAATGGAAAAAGTAAGAGAGGGCAACAAACCACTGGAGTATAAAGGGCAAAAAATCTTCATTTATCCAGATATAAGCTTTGAACTCCTAAAGAAGAGAAAAGAGTTCAATGCAGCAAAAGCGATTTTATGGAAGAAAGGATATAAATTTACACTGAAGCATCCTGCGGTATTGAAAATATTTATTCCAGGACAACAAAACAGACTATTCTCGGATCCAGAAGAAGCACGAAAATTTGCAGAACAATTACAAAAATAGACTGAGGGATGAAGACGGGTAATGAGAGCAAAAATTATCACGATTGATATGTATGTGGGTAAAGACAAAAATAGACTGAGGGATGAAGACGGGTAAGGAGGGTAAAAATGACCACGATTGATATGTATGCGGGTAAAGAGGTATAAGAGTGAATAGAGACAATGGGCATATGTGCAAGTATCTGTAATTAGAGGAAAACATAGAGAGTATAGACAAGAATTAATAAGGGAAGGTAATGGAATAGAGAGAATAAGGAGGGAATTAAAAGAGTGACCTTTGTGACATATAAAAAGCGAAATCTTTTCTGGGGGGGGCTGGGTGGGGGAAAAGAGCGGTCACTGCAAAATCAGTTGACGCTTGCGAGTGGATTCGCAAATCCAAATGGAGAAGGGAGATGTGGTTGTCCGACAAGGGATAAAGGGCAATTCAGGAGGGGAAGGGGAGATTGGGGATAAAGAAGATAGAAATAGGAGAATAAGGAAAATGTTGGATGTTGTAGGAATGTTGTCTGGTAAAGAGTTGAAAATAAGAAAACAGAAATGGAAAAGGAGGAAAGGTAATGATGGAAAAACGGAAAGAGAAGATAAACAAAATATAAAATGGCTACGCTGAACTATATGACTCTAAATATTAATGGAATACATAACCAAATTAAAAGGAAGAAACTACTAAATTTACTGAAAAAGGAAAAAATAGATATAGCATTTGTCCAAGAAACACACTTAACTGAATTGGAGCACAAGAAATTAAAGAGAGATTGGGTAGGACATGTAACAGCAGCATCGTATAATTCAAAAGCAAGAGGAGTGGCTATATTAATTAGCAAAAATGTGCCATTTAAAATAGAAGAGGAAATAATAGATCCAGCAGGGAGATATGTTATGATAAAATGTCAGATATATTCAGAGCTTTGGAATCTACTTAATATATATTCACCTAACGAAGAAGATCAAAAGTTTATGCAAGATATCTTTTTGAAGGTAGCTAATACGCAAGGGAACATACTAATAGGAGGGGATTTCAATCTGAATTTGGATCCAAATATGGATAAAACGGGGAAAAAAATTAACAGGAAGAACAAAGTAACCAAATTTATAATTAAATCAATGCAAGAAATGAAACTTGTGGACATATGGAGGAAACAAAACCCAAAAGAAAAGGAATACTCATACTACTCGACTAGACATAAAACATACTCAAGGATAGACCTATTCCTGTTATCAGCCCACGTTCAAGGGAGAGTTAGGAAAACGGAATATAAAGCTAGACTATTATCGGACCACTCACCCCTGTTATTGGCAATAGAGCTAGAGGACATCCCTCCAAGAATGTATAGATGGAGATTAAACCCCATGCTACTTAAAAGACAGGATTTTAGAGAATTTATTGAAAAACAATTAAAAATGTACTTTGAAGTAAATACGGAATCAGTGGAAGATAAGTTTATACTATGGGACGCAATGAAAGCATTCATTAGAGGGCAAATAATAAGTTATGCAACCAAGATGAAGAAGGACTATAATCAGGAAACAGAGCAGTTGGAAAGGGAAATAATAAACATAGAAAAAAAATTAGCAATAAAGGAAGATACAACCAAAAGAAGAGAATTGGCGGATAAAAAAATAAAATATGAAACATTACAAACATATAAGGTGGAGAAGAATATAATGAAGACAAAACAGAAATATTATGAACTAGGGGAAAAAACACACAAAATCCTAGCATGGCAGCTTAAGACAGAGCAAACTAAGAAAATGGTATTGGCAACAAGGAAAAAAGACAAACAAATTACATATAATCCAAAAGAAATTAAGGAAAACTTCAGAGAATTCTATGAACAATTATACCGAACCGAAAACGAAGGGAAAGAAGGGAAAATAGATGAATTTTTGACTAAAATTGAACTACCAAAACTACAAATAGAGGAACAAAATAAATTAACAGAACCATTTGGAACAGTAGAAATACAAGAGATAATAAAAAATTTACCAAATAATAAGACACCAGGAGAGGATGGACTCCCAATAGAATTCTACAAAACATTTAAAGACCTAATAATACCGCCCCTCCTGGATGTAATCAACCAGATTGATGAGACACAAAACTTACCAGATTCATGTAAAACAGCAATAATTACAGTGATACTAAAACAAGGGAAAGATCCACTCTCACCAGCGTCATATAGACCAATATCTCTGCTAAACACAGATTATAAGATAATAGCTAAACTATTAGCGAACAGATTAGCAGAACAGGTACCGAAAATGGTAAATTTAGACCAAACTGGATTTATCAAAAAAAGACGCACAACAGACAATATTTGTAAATTTATTAACTTAATACATGCAGTAGAAGGAAATAAAGCACCGGCAGTAGCAGTTGCTTTAGACGCAGAGAAGGCCTTCGACAGAGTAGAATGGAATTACTTGTTCAAAGTATTGCAAAAATTCAGTTTACCGGAGAAGTATATTAATTGGATTAAAGCATTATATAAGGGACCGTTAGCGAAAGTGACAGTAAATGGACATGTATCAAAGCAATTTAACTTAAGCAGGTCAACGCGGCAGGGATGCCCACTATCACCATTATTGTTTGCGCTAGCTATAGAACCACTAGCAGAATCGATAAGAAGAGATAATAATATAAAAGGAATAAAAATAAAAGACAGGGAATATAAAATCAGTCTGTTTGCGGATGATGTGATAGTGTACTTAACAGAACCAGAACTATCAATAAAAGAACTATATAAGAAATTGAAGGAATATGGAGAAGTGTCGGGATACAAGATAAACGTAAATAAAAGTGAAGCAATGCCTATGAATAACGCGGATTTCTCAAAATTTAAGGAGGAATCCCCATTCAGATGGCAAACGCAGGCAATAAGATACCTAGGTGTGCAAATAAACAAAAATCTAGGCCAATTATATAAACTCAATTACAATCCACTAATGAAAAAATTACAGGACGATTTAGAGCATTGGAAAGAGCTACCACTAACACTGATAGGAAGGATAAACTGTATTAAAATGAACATTTTTCCAAGGATACTATACTTATTTCAGGCATTGCCAATACAACTGACAGAAAAATTCTTCAAAGAGTTAAAGAAAATAATAAGGAGATTTTTATGGAGAGGGGGGAAACCGAGGATAGCACTAGATAAATTAACAGAATGGTATAAACAAGGAGGCTTACAATTGCCAAACTTCAAAAATTATTATAGAGCCGCACAATTAAGGTACCTATCAGATTTTTACCAAACAAGGGAAAAACCAGACTGGACGAGACTAGAATTAGATAAAATAGGGGAAAAGATACCTGAACACATATTATATAAATGGGACGAAAAATTGGTACAACATAGAACTTCTCCAGTATTACACCATCTCCTCAATATATGGAAGAAGATTCATGTAGAAAGAAATAAAATAAATTACCAAATACCAAAACTAATATTGACGCAAAATAAGCTACTCCCTTTTACAATAGACAACCTTGCCTTTAGAAAATGGGAAAAAAAAGGGATTAAAAGAATAGAAAATTGTTTTTCAGGAAGTAGATTCTTATCCTTTGAACAAATGAGAGATAAGTACAATATAACTGGAGATACAGCGCTGGCATATTACCAACTGAGATCCTACTTGAAAGATAAATTAGGAAGCAACTTGAGTTTACCAGAGGGAAGTAACCTTGAATATGTGATTACAGATACAATGTTAATCAAAAGATTTATAAAAAATATGTATATTAAACTGCAAGAAAAGGAAAATGAGGAAACAAATGGTAAAACTAAACAAAAATGGGAACAAGATTTAAATATAAAGATAAAAAAGGAAACATGGGAGAAGTTATGCTCTGGAACGATGAGAAATACAATAAATACGAGGCTACGTATGATACAATATAATTGGTTACACAGACTATACATTACACCGCAAAAGTTAAATAAATGGGACCCAACAGTATCTGATAGATGTTTTCGATGTAAAAAAGAAAGGGGAACAACAATTCATGCAATCTGGACATGTGAGAGAGTAGAAAAATTTTGGGATGATCTCAATCAGATATTAAATAAAATAACAGAAAACAATATACCAAAGAATCCAGAGATCTTTCTCCTAAGTAACATAAAAAATAAAGAATTTGGAATTGACTTGGAAGATGCACAAAAAAGATTTGTCAAGATAGCCCTAGCCGTAGCAAAAAAATGTATAATGTCAACCTGGAAATTGGAAGATAATTTGAAAATACAACAATGGTATATAGAAATGAATAAATGTATTCCATTAGAAAAAATAACATATAGTTTAAGAAATAATATTGAAATATTCGAACAAGTATGGGAGCCTTACATTAAATACAATAGCGAAAACCTACCGGGAACAAACATTACCTAAGTTGATGGAAGGAGAAGAAAAGAAAAGAATGGACTCAGTAGAATTTCTGGTGTATTTTTGTTGAATGACAACATTGTCTAACTGAATTAATGCAACCTAGATTGTATACCTAAAATGGATGAGAGGGGGGGGTGGCTTGGGAGGAGGGAGGGGGGAGGGAGAAAAAGTCACTGTAAATGTGTGGAAAAGAAAAAGTGTATATCATGGCTATTGTGATTTATGGTGTGAAAAATAAAAAATTAAATAAAAAAAAAAAAAGCAGATGTAGCTATCAAGAAGATGGCATGTTTCCCAGAATTACCACATCTCACACGACAAACACTCCATTAACCCTGTTGCCATTCTAACTATTTCTACCTTGATCCTAATACAAGGTTAAAGAATAACACTGGAAAATGAAAATTTTGCTTCCTGAACTATTTTAGGTGTCTTTTATAGATTTTGGACTGCTGATTACAAAGATCACCTTAAAATATTCCTATCATGTACCTGTTTTTAGATTTCTTTTGTGATTTCCTGTCGTATTCTAAGTCTACTAGTATATTGCCTACAAAGCAAGTTGTCTTGTTCAGTCCAAGCAGGCCTGGGCATGTACCTAGTGCAGGTGCTATGCAAATATTGTCCTTGGCCTGGACATGCTTGGAAGGCATTTAAAGATGTTGTTGAGAATTTTCTTGGCAACAAACTACATCCAGCTGATGGACAACATGTTCAAACATATAAAACCATGAAGTGCAGCGTGTCATTGAAAATTCATTTCCTGTGTTCGCACTTGGACGTCTTCCTTGTTGATCTTGTTGCAAAGAATGGCAACCTGATGATATTACTGTATTATAAGAGGTGGGAATGGTCATAAGGTCTCACTTTATATGGATGACCTTCTATTGTATATATTTGACCCTGACATTTCGATTCCAACCATTTTAGTAGTCTCAGGATTGCTGCCTGTACCATGTGCCAGAGAAGGTAAGGATAGGATGATATGGCAGATGAATGCATGGCTGAAGAATCAGCGTAGGATATTGGGGTTCAGATTTCTGGATCATTGGGATCCCTTCCAGGGAAGTTATGATCTGTATAAATGGATTGGTTACACCTAAACTGGAAGGGGACCAATATTCTGGCAGAGAGGATGACTTGAGCAGTTGGAGAGGGTTGAAACTAATTTGGCAAAAGGATAGGAAATAGAATGATAGGGTAGAGAATAGAGCAGATGGTGGGAAGGTTAATGCAGTGTGTAGTGAGATGGTAGGGAAGGATAGGCAGTGGAGGGAGTATAAATGTAATCAATTGGAGGGTTTGAAATGTGTTTATTTCAATGCTACAAGTATCAGGAATAAGGGAGATGAACCTAGAGCATGAATCAGTATGTGGAATAATGAGCCCACCTCACTGACAAAAGGCAAAGGAGGAAAAACCCAACACCCAACCCCAACCCACCAATTTTCCCCTGCAGCCGCTGCAACCGTGTCTGCCTGTCCCGCATCGGACTTGTCAGCCACAAACGAGCCTGCAGCTGACGTGGACTTTTACCCCCTCCATAAATCTTCGTCCGCGAAGCCAAGCCAAAGAAGAAGAAGAAGAATTTTTTTATTCATTTATCTATTTTCTATCCAGAACTATATTGGGATATATAATGAGAAAGGGATAAACTCTTAATTACCATATTGATAGAATTTGATGTCTTAAAGAAATAAGTTAAATAAATAATTTATTTAAATTATATGTTTAATTTGTGATATGTACATATGACCTGTTTGTTATATTTGATGAGTCTGTATGTAGGATTTATATGCTCAACTCAATAAAAATATTTTAAAAAGGAATTACAATGTTGTGGCTGTTACAGAGACTTGGCTAACACAAAGACAGGATTGGCTGATGCAGGTACAGGGGTTTTGATGTCTAAAAAGGGATAGGATGGGAGGAAAAAGAGGGAGAGGGGCAGAGTAGCATTACTAATCAGGGATAATATCACTGCTGCAGAAAGGAAGACATTGTGGAGGTGTGGTGGCCTGCTGCAGCAGCGATCGTGTCAGCGCTCCGGGCAGCGAGTGCAACCAAACGCCAGCAGCCCACGTGGTGGGACTAGCCCCAACAAGTGAACCGGGGGATGAATGGCAAGGGTAGTTTAAAGGCCTGAGACTCCAAAACGGCACATCCAACAGACAGGGACAGCGTGCGGGGAAGTAGGCCAAGAAAATACCCACACGCGAGAAACCTGTCTTTGTAATGCACATGGTGATGTCAGCCAAGGGGGGGCCATGGCGGGAACAGTGCAAATATTAGGGCCTGAGCCCTAATAAATCTCAGAACTTAACCTATCTACACTACATGAGTGTAACTTCTTTCGAGTAGCGCATGGCTACTGAGTTAGTGTGGGTTGAAGTCTGAGGTAGGAAGGGGGCTATCACTCTTTTGGGAGTAGTCTATATACCCCCAAAAAGCCATCGAGACATTGAGAAGGAGATAAGTAGATTGTAGAATAGTAGGGTTGTTGTTAAGGGAGACTTCACAACTTTCTTAATATTGACTGGGACCTCCTTCCTGAAAGAGAGATAGTGTTATGTTTGTTCCTTGAAGAAGAACAGCCTTGCATGGTTTTGATGCTTAAACAACTTTATTTTTTGGATTGCTTGAACCAACAATGTACTCGTCTTCTGTGGGATAGGTGCTTAGCAGCATTGGGGTGACTAAAGCTTTCCATACTCCTGCTATCAAATAAACAGTTCATTACACGCCTGTTTACCTGAATGTCCATCATGGACCTTGTGAGTTCACGAGGTTCCTCTTGGTTCAGGGTGATGGAGGTGAGAATGGACTCACTGTCTCAGTCTGATGAGGGCCTGAATTCCCAAGATGGCCACCTTCACTGTTCCCATTCAGTGCTTAAGGCTCAAGAAGATGGCGCTGGCTGCAAGGTCCAAAATGGCGGCTCCCATGTGGTGTCGCTGGTCTGCAGAGGGGATGGCACCAATTGTGTTGCCCAGGGTGGTGGCTGTCCACACATGGCGCTGCTAGATTTCACGGGTATGTTAGACTGGCAGACTTTTGCCTAATGTCCCCTTTTCCTGCATCTAGCATACACTGCCTCCTAGACAGAGCAGTGTTAACTCCGGTGCTTTCCCTGTCCGAAGAAGCAGCTTTTGGGGCAATTGACTGCCACAGGTGACTAAGGTCAGGTCACTAGAAGAGTGCAATGAGACCTGCGACCAGTCGCTCTTGGCGTGAGATGGTCCTGCACCCCAAGATAGTGGTGCTGCACTTGGTTGAACAGCAGGTGTTGACAGGCACAGGAATTGACTTCCCAGTGGGTGACGATACACTCAGTTAATTAAAGCATGGGGGTCCATGGCAAAATAAGGCTGGGGAGCATGTAAAACAAAATGCTTGATACATCGATCGGTCTCTGAAAAGGAAACAGGAGGAATCCAGCAGTTTAGTGGCACAAGATATTGGGAAAACCTGAAGTCTATCCATGACAACATGTCAAGATGAGCTCCAGATAAAAACCCACACACACTTGCAGGCTGCGGATGAAGTGGTGGAAGCTTTAAAAAACCAACTTGAGGCAGCCTTTGTCGTCCCTTATTCTGTTACTCTCCAGGTTCCAGCTCCTGGTGCTTGAGCGCTGTGGTCACCCACTCTTTTTCCCTGGCACCATCTGCTGCTTTGGATTGGTGTTGCTCTGTAGCATGTAGCAAATGGTGGGAGTATCTTCACACCTCCATGTGTGCACTGAAAAGCATCCACCCAACTGATGTAGTGACTTTAGAAGTACAGAGTCATGGAGTGACACAACACAAAACGAGCCTTTTAGTCCACAATCATGAAAAACCTTGAGTATCTATAGTCTCATCTTTTACCAGCACTTGGCCCAGAGCCTGCAGATGGCGAGTGCACGATTGGAGAATGAAGTAGAAAGTAGGTGTCATATCCTCACCAGCCATTCTTCTGGGAAATGCTGGCTCCTGGAACTGATTCACTGAAGCTGAAGGATTTACTTCCCAAAAAACTGTTATTAACCATGAGGAAATTCTGCTCATGATCCACATCAAGTTATATGGTTGAGAGAGTGCAAAATGTTTCGTTGATGGACAGATTGATGTTCTTCTTGATTGCCTCAATTGGGCATGTGAATGCAGTAAGTGGTTGGCTGCGCTTACAGCAAGCCAGCACTCCTATCAGATACAAGGACTTCTTCATTAACACTGAGCTCAGATGATCTCTCTGAAGAAGCAGCAAGTAGAAAATTGGCACATGGCAGGTACTGCTGCACCCACTGCAAACTGAACATAAAGCCCAATTAAACTAAAAGTCTGCCTCGCGCTCATGATAAATATCCCTCCATCCCCTTCACTGCCATTTGTCTATCCAGAGGACTTTTGAATGCTAGTATTGTACCTTCTTCCAGCACTATACCTAGCAGCCTGTTTCAGGCACCCAACATTCTGTGCAAAAAAAATTGCCCTGCACATCACCCTAAAATTTCCCACCCCCACCACCATCCTCACATTAAATGCATGCATGTGCTTTAATGTGTGAAGCTTTTATGTTGAGGATAAGATTCTCTCATGATTTTATAAATCTTTAACAAGTCACTCCTCAGCTTCCCACAACGCAAGTCTATCTAACCTCTGCCCATTAATTCATACCCTATGAACCAGACATCCTGGTAAACGTGAACCCTTTCCAAAGCCTCTACATCCTTCCTATAATGAGGTGACCAGAATATCACACAGTATTCCAAGTGCAGCCCAATTAGTTTTATATAGCTGCAACATGACCACTTTACTTTTATACTTAATGCCCTGCCCAGTGGAGCCAAGCACACCATAGACATTCCTTACCACCGTAGCTATTTACATGAATTAAAACACTAAAGTCTGCAGACACTGTGGTTGAAGTAAAACACACAATGCTGGAGAAACTCAGCAGGTCAAACTGTGTACTTAATATAGCAAAAGTAAAGGTACATAACCAATGTTTCAGGCTTTAGCTCTTCATCAAGGTATGGAAAAATGTTGGCAGGCATCTAAACAAAATGGTGTGGGGTGGGGGGGGAGACGCAAGGTCCCAAAGGCAGGAGGTAATAGGTAGTGAAGGGTGGGAGGGTACAGCAGCAAGCAGGGGAAGAGAGATGGCTCAGTGAACAGAGAGGGAAGGGGTTGGAGAGTTGGGGGAAAGAAGGCAAGGGGAAAGGGAAGGGAGAAACTAAAGTTGATATTAATGTCATTCGGCTGGTGATTGTCCAGATGGAAAATAAAGTGTTATTCCTTCAATTTATGGGTGATCTTGCTGGGATGGTACATGAGGCCAGTGAGTATGGGAGTGGGATGCAGGATTTAATTGATTGGGCATAGGGAGATCCCTGTCACTGATTTCCATAGTGAATCGGTATCCCAGTCTGTGCCCATTCTTTCTGATGTAAAGAAGGCCACAAAGGGGGCACTGGATACAGTAGATCACTCCTGCAAATACACAAGTTAAGTGTTGCTTCACTCGAAAGGCCTTTTTGGGGCCCTAAATTGTGGGGAAAGAGGAAGTGGGTGCTACTTGAATGGCCACTTTCAATGAGCTATGGACCTGGACCTCCAGATTCCTCTACACATCAATTCATTTTAGGAGTCTTGCCATTGGCTATATACATTCCCCTTCCATTTGACCTCCATTTATTTCACTTTCAAAAGGTGCAACTTACTGTTTTTGCTCAGTTAGTTGTCAGTCTCATTATCAGGTGGAGGATTAAAAGAAGCATTTCAGCAACTTAAGTCCAGCTCTTTCATGGAAGCAACATGAGCAATTTTTCCCATATGTATTTATCCAGCTGCCTTTTGAAATCTACAACTGAATGCATTATTCACCACCCTTTCAGGCAATACATTCCAAACACTAAGCATTGTGTAAAATTGCCATTCCTCTTAATACTTCTCACTTTTTCACCAATCACAAAGTCTGTGCCTTTTAGCCGTAAACTCTTAGTCATTGGACACAGTTCCTTTATTTGTTTTGTCTAAATAATTCATGTCTTTATTTAAAAATGAGATTGTACTTCTTTTATTAAATGCTTTGGAACTTGGAAAGATAGTGAAACACATATGCATTCATGAAGTGGATTTAGAAGTAAATACTGAAATGTATTTTTCCTGTGGTGAGATGATGAGAGTCAGGGTCAGTGTCCAACTACAAAGATAGGCTTCTTCTTCAACTTCTTCTCCATTGGGATAGTGAATCTTTGGAATTCCCTATCCAAGATGCGCATTGAAGCAAGATGTTAATAACTTTTGAGATATTAAAGGATCCATGAGATGGAGTCAGTTCAGGACAAATGACTCTGAGGTTAAAAATAAACTTAATCTTGATTTTATTGAATGGTGGAGGTGGCACTGAATTACTTTCTCCTGCTTTTTCATATTTCTGTGCTTGTATGTAAAGTGCATAAACATCTTGAAGCCTTGTGAAAAATTAGAAATTGTTCTCCGTTTGGTTTTCTAAACATTCATTTTAATTGTTAGAAAGTCACTCAAGGTGCAAAGCAGTGGATAGTTGAAAATTTATACTGCAATCTCTACGAATATATACTTGGATGCATGGATTTTCGGCTAGCTCCACAGTAATGTGAAGGTGTGTGTGCCGTCCCTCACATGCACACCTGATGTCCAGTTAGTGCAGTTCAAAAGCAATAATGAACAGAATGGAGTCCAGAACCACTGATGCTTCTTTTTTGTTCAACTTTCTTCACAAATAGAAACCGCTGCTGCTATTTATTCAGAGACTTTCTTTCAATTCATGATAACAATTTACCAAGAGAAAGTTTGACTCAATTCCTTAAAATAAAAGATTTGTATAGATACCAAAATATATTTGAGAAGTTTGTCAGCTAAGTTACAGGGTGATCTGATCCTTTATTGAAACAGTTTTGGGTAAATTATAAATATCAAGTACCATCAGTGGGAGAAAAAAAACAGTTGACATTTTAAGCCACAACTTTTCACTGGGACTGAAACTCTTCCTAATGAAGAGTTATGTCTGGAAACATCAACCATTTTTTCTCCCTCTGATCTGCTAGCTGGAGCTTTCTCCAGTTGATTGAAGTTGACTGATTCAGGTCCTTTATTTTATATAATTTGGGATATTTATTTGCACAGAGAAAGTTATTGCGACTCTCTCAGAAGGATCAAGATTTTTTTTGTCTATATTCCCGAGTGTTTAGAAGAATTTTTAAAAATTCTTGTTTTGAATCAAACTTAACCAGGAGGATTCTAGCAGATTTTTATCCTTGGTCTAATAGACTTGACAAGATTGCCAGTTTAAGGACAAGATCAGGAAAAAAAATTCAATTAAATGTTTGTGATTCCTTGGAATTCTTTACCCCAGAAGATGGGAAAACAGATGAATTAGCTTTTAGAAAATAAGGGATGCACAGTAATATTGATATAGATTGGGAAGGTTGTAAGCTTATTTCTCACAGAATACAGTGAGAAGGGTTCTTCTGCAAACAGACCAACAGGTTATCCCCAGCATTAATACAGCCATATAAACACCACAATTTATAGAGTATAGGATCACAATGAAAAGAAAGATCAATCAGCATCATGTAAGGGAAACATGGTCCATATTCCTGAGTGTTTTGGGATTCATTCAGCAGCCTGATGCCTTTGGAGAAGAGTGTCTTTAAGTCCTTTGGAGCATGGTTTCACACTCTTTAGCCTTTCCGCTAATGAAAGGAGGCAGAAAAGAGTCTGTCCAAGCTGCTGGTTGCCTTTCCTAGGCAGTGGGAGATCCAGAGAGAGTCCACAGAGGATGGGGAGCTTTCAATCTACTCTGAGCCACGTTCACTAACTTTTGTAACTTGAGCAAAGCAGCTCCCATACCACATTGCATCTGACAAGTCTGCTTTTGATGGGGCATTTGTATAAGTTATTGAGAGATGCCAAACTTCCTTTGTCTTCTAAGAAAGTAGAGACTTTTCTCTATCATCATATTGACATGCATATTCCAGGCCAGGATATTGGAGATATTTATTCCTAAGAACTTGAAGCTATCTACCTCTTTGACTTCAGCACCATTAATGTGGACAGGGATGTGAACTCTTCCTTCTCTCCTGAAATCATTGATCATCTCTTTCATCTTAATGTTGTTGAGAGAGAGGTCATTTATTATCTTGGCACAATGTTACCAGACTTTCAATCTCTCTTCTGTATCCTGATTCATTGTTATTTGATACCCATCCCAATACAGTGACATTGTCAATAAATTTGAAGATGGAGTTGGAACAATACTTAGTTGTACAATGTGAATATAGAGGGAGTAGAGCAGTGGACTGAGTTCACATTATTGAGGTACGCCAATGCTGAGCGTGATTATGACGGAGATATTGTTATCTTCCTTCATTGATTACTGACCGTTCAACAGGAAGTCAAGAATCCAGTTGCAGAGCGGAATGGTGAGACTTAGATTGTGGAGTTTGGAAATGAGTTTGCTGGGGACTATGATATGAAGACAGAGATGTGGCTTATAAAAAATGGTCTAACATACATATGCTCGGCATCTAGATATTCTCAACTGTCTGGAGAGTTAGGGAGATGGCTTCAGCTGTGGATCTGTTTGGTTGAAAGGTAAACTAAAGTGGATCAAGGCTAGCAGGTAGACTAGAGTTAGTGTGAGCCATGACTGGCCTTGCAAAGCACTCCATATCGGTATATGTCAAAGTCACATCGTCATTTAGGCCGGGTATTATGGTTTTCTTCAGTGCTGGTGTGATTGTGACCTTCTTGAAGCAAGTGTTTATTGCAGGAAGAGATAAACAAACTCAGTAAATACACCCACCATTTTACCTATGCAGGCTCTAATGGCATGTCCTGGGACTCCGTCAGGTCACTGTCCGCGGGTTCACCTGGGGAAGGCCACACTGAATTCAGCAGCAGTGACCATGAGTGTGACATCACCTACAGTATTGGATGTGGATGTCACCACCCTGTTGGCTCCCTGTTTGGAGGGAGCACAGAACATGTTTAAAGATCAGACATTATTTCCCTGAGTGGTGACATCACTCGGACAATTATTGGCCTGCACCCGATCCTATTTATTGTGTAATTATGAATGAAGATAGTTATGCATTTATTAATGTTCTCATTGTAGATTAAAAGGATTATAGTTATAAAAGATTGATTGCACAATATTTGAGATTGAATAAATCTAATCTTTTTTTTTTCTTTTCACCGTCAAATAAATAAAAACTTCTATAAGTATTAAAGATTTCAGTTACTGGATCTTTCAATTTGTCAGGCAATAAATGACCTGCAATGACAATAGCAGCATTTGGCATCACTCTCCTTCGGGAGAACATTTAAGAACAAATTGCAATGAATTCATAACAATAGAGGCCAATCATCCTTTGCCATGACTAACACTCCTCATTTATTGAGATGAATGATATTTTCATTCACACAGGGCTGGTGTCACGTAAAGTGGCAACCAAGGTTGCAGATAGATAATAGTGTTGGATTCATTTCAATGTTTAATGATATTGATTGTGGAAAAAAAAATTCAAATAATAGAGACTGGCAGAAGAATATCAAATAATTTGAAAAGAGGTAATGAAAGAATAAATAATAAGTTTAATTGTGATATTATGAAGAGATTTTTTTGTGAGATGTAGAATTATATCCATACGAGAGTTTGAACTGCACTCAAGCTGATTCTTCACGGAGTGAAGTTCATCACTTTTCTTTGGTACACTCTGCACATAACATCGAGATGTAATTTCTTTCATAGCCATAATTTTACAAGGCTTTTTCAGTGCCATTCACTAGCTCCCACCACACAAGCTTGACCCCGGTCCTTATCTTCTCTTCTGCGCTTTGCTCAGGGTGTGTTGGTCCAGTCTCAATGCCCTTGATGGCATATATTACATCAAGGGCTGATCATACTGCATCTCATAATGGGTGGCATGGTTAGTGTTGTGGGCAACACAGTTAGCAAAGTGGGTGGCATGTTCAGCATAGCAGTTAGCGCCTCGCAGTTAGTATCAGCAATGTGGCTTCGAATCTGGTGGTATCCATAAGGAGTTTTATCTTCACCCTGTCTGTATGGGTTTCCTCCGATTTCTTCTCACCCTTCAAAACATATGGGATTTATAAGTTAATTGGTGTATTTGGGTGGGATGAGGTCATGGGCCAGAAGTGCCTGTTACTATCAATTATTATCAATTAGACCTGAATGGCCAGAAGTCGAGATTAACAGGCTTTAATCACTATAAACTCACAGTTATATCTTACATGCTTTTGGCCTAATTCCAAGGCAGTACTGAGAGATGGGATTGGGCGATAGCACCTTTATTAGTGATCCTGGAGGGGGAGGAGTTACAGTATCTGGGCAGGCCAACCACATTCACCCCTTCTTTTGAAACAAAGTCCAGTGGAGTAAAGTGTCGGAGTCAATTCAGAGTCTATTTACAGGTTCAGCCTAACTGGTGGTTTCGTCCTTCGAACTGACCATTGCAGTGCCACTGCCTGTGGTGTTGCTGTAAGCTCCTGGGCTGTGCTCTGTGTGATGGGCTGCAATTCAGATGGGTGAACAGAATCAGTGGGGGCTGGTTCGGTGGGGAGGATGTGGGTTGACGTTGGAGCAGTGGAGCTGGTGCTGATGGTGGGGTCCGATACTCTCTGCTAGTTGTGGGGAAAAGGGTGGTGCTGGTTGATTGACCGTGGTCAGTCAGCGAGCTTCCCAGTTGTGGGGGCTCCTGGATGTGCCAGATCCTGGACAGAGACAGTGTCTCTCCACCCATCTTGTACTGCATGTAAGCATACAGGGTGTTTGCATGGAGGAGGTGGAACATCTTCACCAGGGGATCTGCTCTGTGGGTTCTGGTGTGTCTCAGGAGTAGCACAGGTCATGGGGTCATCAGCCAAAGTGGTAGCATTGTACCCGACACCGACCTCCTGGTGAAGGAGAATAATTTTTCATGCAGGGTAGCATTTTTCACCGTACAGAGGATGGACCTGGTGACTTGGAGCACCTCTGGTATGACCTCTTGCCACTGGGAGACAGGCAGCTCTCTTTACTTGAGGGCTAGGAGGACTGCCCTCCAAATAGTGCCATTCTCTCTTTCCACCTGGCCGTTCCCTCGGGGGTTACAGCTGCTGGTCCTATTTTGGCCAGCAGGCATTGGCACAACTCTTCACTCATAAATGAAGACCCCTGGTCACCATGAATGTAACTCGGGTATCTGAAGAGTGTGAAGAGATTACGCAGGGATTTAATGATAGTGGGCAGGGAATGGCGAACAGGAATTGTGAGTATTCGTCGACAATCTTGAGGAAATACACGTTCCAGTTCAAGAAAGGGAGAGGGCCCTTGAAATCCATACTTAGACATTTGAAGGGGCAGGTGGTCTTGATGAGGTGAGCTCTCTCTGGCTGGTTGAAGTGCAGCTTGCTTTCCATGCAGACTGGGCAACTGCGGGTCAGCTCCCTGATGTCCTCAACCGAAAATGGGAGGTTGAGGGTTCTCAAAATGTGATAGAGTCTAGTGACCCTGGAGTGGCAGAGGCTGTTGTGTAGGGCTTGGAGGTAATCTACTTGTGTATCCCGGGATAGGGCATCGGGAGGCTCGTTGAGTTTCCTGGGCTGGTACAAGATCACGTAGTTATAGGTGGATAGTTCAATTCTCCACCTCAGGATCTTGTCATTCTTAATTTTTCCATGCTGTTTGCTGTTAAACATAAATGCGTCTGCACGTTAGTCAGTCAGCAGGGTGAATGGTTTGCCGGGTAGGTAATGTCTCCAGTGGCGAACAGCTTCCACTATGGCCTGGGCCTCTTTCTCAATGGCTGAGTGCTGGAGTTTGGGGCCCTGGAGGGTATGGGAGAAAAATGTCACTGGCCTACCTGTCTGGTTCAGCATGCAGCCAGGGCAAAGTCAGACGCATCGCTCTCCACCTGGAATGGGATGGATTCATCTACAGCGTGTATCGCCACCTTGGCAATGTCACTTTTGATGCAAGTGAAGGCCGCTTGGACTACTTTGATCCAGAATGATGGATGCCAGCATCAGTTCATTGTCTGACTTGCTGCTACTGTATGTGTGCATCGGCTGCTTCCAAGATGTCTGTCCTGAAGATGGCTGACCCATGGTTCACATGTGATTGCTGCCAGAAGTGACATCGACCCTGGCCATCGTGCTCAGGCCCCCGCCATGCTGTCTTCCGTGACCCAAAGTGGGACTGGAAGAACGCGGTCTAATATGGCGATGGTCTCTGTTTGCACACATTGCTGCAAGGGAAAGTTTGGACCTACATACCCTTGTGTAGTGTCCTTTTCTTCCACATCTGGAACAGATCATGCTTCTAGCAGGGTATTTGTCTAGCCGCAGTAATAGCTCTTTGGGTGCTCAACGGTACTGGCTGCAGTATGGCACCCCATGTCCCAAGCTGTCAGTGCCTGAACTCCCCACTTGGCAGTTGTGCTGCAGGTGGAGTAAACCTCCACATTCAGTTGGGCCATTTCTAGAGCCTTTGCGAGATCAGCCCACCATGTACGATCTGATCGCCTTTCTCCTATGATCAGATCTGAAGCCAGACACACAGGCATCCCTGATCAGTTCCTCCTGGTAGATGGCTGCCATAACATCAGACCAGCCACAAGCTCTCCCCAGCTCCTGCAAGGTCCGAATGTATTTGTCAATGGACTCATCTGGTGCTTGCCAACAGACACCCAGGAGGTATTTGGCATAGATCACATTCTTCCAGGCCAGGAACTGATTTTGTAGGAGCTTCTGGTCCTAATGTTTTAGTTATGCTCCCCAAATTCGGCTGGTAAGCCTTTATTGTTATTATTTACACTGTATTGTTATTATGAACATGCACTGTGACAACTGTCTGTTCACTCTCCCCTTTCTAAATGGCACACCCACTCCAAGTACCTGGAAGGCAATTTTGAATAACTTGAAACAAGAAAAACAAAGTTAATACTTAACATCAATGACCTTTTATTGGAGAAGTGAGAAAAGTGTTTATTTCTTAAGTTGCATAAAAGGCAAATTTGGAGAGGACAGAGTGAATGTTTGTGATAGAGTGGAGACTGGGGTTATTTGGGAAGCACAATTCTTTCTGAGCTTTCTAGTTAATATATGAATTAGGGAAGTTAGGCAGAAAATAAGACCAAGAGGGCTCACTGCAATTTTAACAGGCAGAACTGAATAATCACAAGTTTGAAATAAAAGATAAATTTGGAAACAGAAAAATAGAAAATAAGAGCAGGAGAAGGCCATTCAGCCAATCGAGTCTGTTCCATCATCCAAAACAATCATTGTTGATCTAATGCACGCATGTCAAACTCTGGCCCGCGGGCCAAATTATAATTATATTTGGCCCGCAAGATCATTTCAAAAATGTATTAGAGGTGGCCTGCCCTGCAGCGAGAGCCGATGCTGTTTTTTGGTAATGTCACCCCCACCATCCTCCCCCTTCATTGCACATCCTTCCCCATTGTAACACGAGAAATTGTAACACAAGAAGTCTGTCGCTGTCATCAGCCGGCAAGCCAGTTGGAAGGCTCCCCGCACAACCAGTCACTTCTCCCACCTGTCGAGTGGTGCGGCGGATGGGCGAGCGCCTGTGATTTCCTGTCGGCGCGACGGACATGGCAGGCTGCGCACGGCCCCCGCTGTTCCGCAAAGGCTGATCGGCAGCGCGCTGGGCCTGAGTGGGTGGGTAAGCAGGGGTGGGCAGAGGGTGTAGGTGAGGAGTAATGGGCAGGCGAAGTTATGGTGGTGCAAGGGGCAGTTAGAGGGAGGGATGAGTAGAAGGAGGGGTGGATAGGGAAGAGGTAAAAGGGGAGGGGCAGGGCGAGTAGGGGAGAGGTGATTAGAGGGTGAGAGATGGGTAGAGGGAGGAACAGGTTGAGGGGAGAGGCAGTAGAGGGGCGTATATAGGATGGGGTGGGTAGAGGCAGAGCGAGTGGAGTGAGGGGTGAGTAGAGGTTGGGTAAAGGACTGGTCAGGTAGAGGGATGGTGGATCGAGGGTGAATAGAGGCCTAGAGCCTGAGGAGTGAGCAGGAAATGCTGAGTCCTGATGCAGGCCAAAATGGACACAGCCTGTGAATGCTGACTACATCTCCACAGGGACCAAATAGGTTTCCCTCAGGTCAAGCAAAGGGTGAACTTGAGCTACCTACTCCTGACCTGTAACATTATCCTCCTAAAGTTATATCCTAAAGTTTAACATTACATATGTTGAAAGAAGAGAAAACATGCAGATGTTGTTGAAAATTTTCAATAAATATTTAGTTCGGCCCTCGACTTAGTCCAAGTTTTTAATTTTGGCCCTCCGTGAATTTGAGTTTGACACCCCTGATCTAATGACTTCAGTATCCTATTCAGGCTTTCTCTCCTATCCCTTGATCCCTTTAGCCAGTAGGACCACACCTAACTCAGACTCTTTTAAATGTATTGTTATGAGCCCAGACGACCTCAGAACCCAGCAGCAGTAGATATTCACCACGACAAGTAGTTGCTTAAACAAAAGTTGTTTATAATTATCATTAAACATGAAAACAGAATCAAACTTTAACTTATAACTATTAGCTTAACTACCCAACTTAACCTCCTAATTCTAAGCAAATGTGTATATAATGCGTGTGTAAATTTAAGACAAGTTCTTTGGTTCACAGTTCAATCTCACTTCTCATTCTTCTAAGTTCACTGGTTGCAGGCAATTCTTATACTGTGCACAGAATTTAACATGTATAAAGTTTGCCAGGCTTTGGTGCTTGAAAGGTAAATGTTTACTGCTCAGGAAGGTTCTTGTAGGTTTGCAGAGAGAGATGTGTTGTTCCTGGATTTCCACAACTGAGGTACCACAATTAGTTGTCTCAATGTCTTGCTGATGACACTTGCTCCATCAGGGTTCTCCAGATGATAACCTCTTTCTTTCAGACCATCACAGAGTTCCTTTCTGTTCCAATTATTCCAAGAGAAACATCAAACAGATAGCACTTCCAGCCATCCTCCACTCTGGAGCTTGTTTCAGCTGTGTGTGTCTCTCTCCCATCTGAGATTCCAACTGCCAGCCACATGTCCTTCTCTCTCTCTCACTTGCAAAACCCCCTCCTTCTCCAGCAAATAATAGAAGCAAGTCTTCGAGTCCTTCTGTTGTTTTAGGTAAACAAACATCTCAATGACCTCTGAGTGAGCACTTTGCAGAGATGTCAAAAGCCTTGCAAAAAAAATCCATCACAGACAACTTGACTCTTCCAAGACAATGGTCCATTCATTTCATGACATCATTTCAATTAGCAGTTATTTGTGAAATGTGCATAGCATTAAAAGTAAAGTCACTGAATATGAATTCTTCAGTATTTCAAATAAGATCTGTTTTAAAGTATGTGTATGTATGTAACCTACTCTAATATTACCAATTTATGCCCCAAAAACATCTCCAAATATTCCATCACAGTATCTAATGAACTGTTTGAAATATCCACTCAATCAGCCTGCATCTGTGGTGAGAGGTGGGAAAAAAAATGATAAGGCAGCATGGTTAATGTAATGGTTAGCAGAACACTATTACAGTGCCAGCGATCCAAGTTCTAACCCGGTGCTGTCTGCAAGGAGTTTATATGTTGCCTCCTGACCTCCAAGTGCTCCAGTTTCAGAGATATAAAGGGACGGTAGGATGGTTGGTCGGATGGGTGTATTCGGACAGTGAGGGCTCGTGGGCCAGAAGGACCTGTTACTGTGCCATATGTTTCAATTAAAAAGGAGGATGACCTTACATCAGAATTAATGGCTCTGAAATAACAAGCTAAAACTGGTTATTTGAAATTACTGAATTTATATTGAGCCCCAAGAGGTGCAATGTGACTGGATAGAAGATGAGGTGTTGTTCCTTGAATTTATGTTGAATATTGGTGCCGCAGTGTTGGAGGTCAAAGACAAAGTTCAGATTTAGAATGGGATGGAGAATTAGAAAGCAATGTCACCCAGATTGAAAGGTTTGTTCTGTAAAATAGTTACTCATTTTGCATTTGATTTCATCATTGTTGTGAGCATCAGATACAGTCCACAGAACTGAAATTAATGATTTCATCTGGAAGGAGTGACTGGGTCTCTAGTTTAGGGGAAGAGAGAAAAAGACAGGCATTGTATTATGTGAGGTTGTAATGTGCAGCAAATCTCCTTTTTTTTTGCAGCTTCAAGCATTGAGGTTGAGTCTGAAATTGTCAATGACCCCAATATTGACGGATTCTTGCCAGGAAGTGTGGGCATTGACTCTCCCACATGAGGTGGGATTTAGTGAAAGATCAGTGAAAAAAGGCAGGAATCTGTGAAGAAGGAAGGGCGAGTGAAGAGAGAACAGTCCCTTTCAATGATGAAGGTGGGGGGGGGGGGGGGGGGGGGAGTTGGCGAAGGTTTCTCCAAGAATGAAAATCACAATGTGGATAGAATTTCATACAAATGTTACTGTTCTCATGACTAACAACACATAATGGCATTTCAAACCCTTTGTGGGTACCAGCAGGAATCTATTGTTCTTTTTGTGGTATTTAAATTAGCTTGCTCATCACGTTGCTGAATATAAAAATTGCATCCAAAAGCTCAGTGACTCAAATCAAGCTGGAAAAATTTATTTGTAATGCATTTTAGGATTCTGCCCGGATACAGTTTGATGAGAGTGAAGGTGGGTGTGGGGCTGCTGAGCTGAAACACTCAGCAGCATACAGGGAGGAAGGTTTCTCTATCTTTCTCTTCCTTTCAGAGAGAACACTTGAAACCAAGGAGCAACAACATTAACACTATCTGGCTTGATGCTTTCGCTGAACAAGGACTGCATTTTGGCCAAATTCCTGAATAGTATATTCATTATTGCAACAACCTTGTATTAGGTTAATCTCTCTTCTTAAAAATAATTAATCCTGAAGCACAATTACAGCAGTTTTCTATGTCATTGGGAATAAATTTAATCCCCAAAGTAAGCGTACTAGCATCAAAATAAAATGTAAAACATCAAAAATCTTCAGCATGACCCCCAAATAACCTTCAACTCCATTTCCAAATCTCTGTGTTACTTAATCCTTCCTAAAATCATATAAATTATAGTTTGTGATTCATGTAGTTGTATTTGCACTGTTGAATATTCACATTTTATTTTGGTATTTTTATTGTATTTTGGTGACTGATGCTTCATGCTTTATCTGTATACATTTATTTCATTTGTACCTTATCCTGTTATAGGAATGAAACTGTTTAATTTAGCTCAGGAGTTGCAAAGTTTGGTATGACATCAAATTCGTAGTGGAAAATGTGCTGACCGGCTACATCAAGGCCTGGTATGGGGTTGTAATGAACTGGGATTCACTAGAAGTGTGCTGCACTAACGACTGGTCGTACCTTCCGGTTCCTCCCCTGGGGGCCCATATATAACCCTGGCTTCCTGCCTAAACCCAGAACCCCTCTGAAGCCTGTTCATGAACCCTACCTGTGTTGTAAGCTAATAAAAGTGTTAGTTCTCCCTCTAGTCAAGTGTGAGCTTTTATATATGCTACAATTTTATTAGCTTAAAAACAAGGATGGAGGTGTTGGTCAAGGCCAATATGCTGTTAATAGACCCCCAGTCCCCCAACACAGCCGAGGAGTTTGCATATTGGCTAGACTGCTTTCAGGCCTACCTGAATGCAACCAGCGACATCTTCCACATAGATGAGCTCCAGAGGTCGGCACTCATCTCAAGGGTAGGGACTAAGGGGTATGCAGTTGTCCAAAACTGCCCAACGTATGAGGGCGCCATCAAGGCGCTGAAGGCCCGCTACATGAAGACCCCGAATGAGGTCCTAGCGAGGCACCGGCTTGCCCTACGCCACCAATGGCCTGGAGAGTCAATTGACTTCTGGATCTGAGGATTCTGGCTAAGAAGTGCAGGTATGAGGCCGCGTCCGGGAAGATGAACAGATCCGGGACACCTTAGTCACAGGAGTCCGCTTGAGGTATGTGAAGCAGTGACTACTCGAGTCAGGAAGGAAGGACCTCTCTAGCCACATCAAGCTGGCCAAATCATTGGAACAGACCAGTTTCAAGAGCGACAACCTCAAGGCCAGCGAACTCGTGCCCTCGAGTGAGCACCTCCAAGGACCGGTGGGCCCCGCTCTAATGGCTGCCACTTTCTGAGCCTGAGAGTGCTTTTTCTGGGGCAAGGGACAGCACCCCTATGCCCACTGCCTGGCCAAAGACTCAGCATGGTCCAGCTGTGGGAAGAAGGGACATTGGGCGAGGGTATGCCATGCAAAGGGAAGTATGGGGAAGTCCACAGCCTGTACCACTCCTGAATACGATTCCAGCCCCAAGCCGTCTGCCCCGGACTTGCCTAACAGCACCTGTTGTGCAAACTGCCACCTACAGAAATGGCGTGTAAAGGCTTGGCGGCCATCTTGCAGTGACCAGATTTTGAATTCATCATTGTTAGAGGAGAAAAGAAGGCGGCCATCTTGCCACAGCACGAGGTTGGCACCATCTTACATGCACAGATCGACTCAGGACAGAGGGGACCACTTGAGGGAAGAACACAGCATCTCCGGTGACCTGGCATTGCTAATTCTCAACCAGAATAGACCTCACCAGGTCAGCAACTCGATGATAATGGTGAAGGTAAATGGACATTCGACCATGTGCCTGATTGACACAGGTTCCATGGAAAGTTTCATAGACTCGTGGACTGTGCTAAAATATAACTTAAAAATATACCCCTCTAATTAACAAATCTTCCCAGCATCCAAGTCCCATTCGGTGGATGTACAGAAACATTGTATAGTTCATCTATCGTTTGAAGGTGGATGGGGGGGAATTTTGTAAATTTCACATGTACATTTTAGATGAATTGTGTGCTCCGGTATTGTTGGATCTGGACTTCCTGTGTCATCTTAAATGCATGACCTTGGAGTTTTCTGGTCCCTTTCTCCCTGTAAAGGTTCAGAACGGAGGGCCCTCAAAACCAGAACCCACTTGCAGCCTCTCCTGCCTCTGTTACCAAACCTGTCTGCCAACTGTAAGCCCATCGCCACCAAGAGCAGGAGGTACAGTGTGGCAGACAGGGACCCAGCGCCTGCTGGAGTAGGGGATCATCGCACCCAGCACCAGCCCGTGGAGAGTGCAAGTGGTGGTAGTGAAGGGAGAAAACAAGTCCAGATTAGTGATTGACTATAGCCAAACAATTAACAGATACACACTCCTGGCCGCATATCCCTCCTTGGTTTTGCTGACGTTGAGCGCAAGGTTGTTTTCATTACACCATTCAACGAGCTCATCTATCTTCCTCCTAAACGCTTTCTCATTGCCATTTGTGATTCTGCCGACAACTGTGGTGTCATCAGCAAACTTGTAGATGGCATTGGAATTGTGCCTGGCCACACAGTCATGGGTTTATAATGAGTAGAGCAGTGGGCTAAGCACGCATCCTTGGGGTGCACCTGTGTTGATGATCAGTGAGGAGGAGACGTTGTCTCCAAATCGTACTGACTGTGGGCTTCCAATGAGAAAGTCGCAGAGTGGGTTACAGAAGCCGAAAGTTTGTAGCTTCTTGACCAGCACTGAGGGAATAATGGTATTGAAGGCTGAGCTGTAGCCTATGAAGAGCAGCCATATGTATGAGTTTCTGTTTTCAAAGTGCTCCAGAGCTGAGTGGAGAGCCAGTGATATTGCATCTGCTGTGCAGTGATTGTGACGATAGGCGAATTGCAGTGGGCCCAGATCTTTACTTAGGTACGTGTTAATTCTGACCATGACCATCCTCTCAAAGCATTTCTTGGTAGTAGAAGTTAGTGCTATTAGGCATTAGTCATTGAGGCAGCTCACGCTACTCTTCTTGGGTACCAGGATGATTGTTGCCCTTTTGAAACAGGTGGGAACCTCTGACTGCCATAATAAGAGGTTGAAAATGTCTGTGAATACTCCAGCTAATTGGTTGGCACAGATTCTCAGTACTCTACCAGGTACGCTGTTAGGGCCTGACGCCTTGTGAGGGTTCACCCTCTTGAATGACGTTCTGACTTCACCCTCAGAGACAGATATCATAGGGTCCTCAGCCTTTGCAGGGATTCTATTAGGAATTGTTTGGTTCTTCTTCTCAAAGCAGCATAGATGGTGTTCAGCTCATTGGGTAGTGAAACATCGTAGCCATCTATAGTGTTCACACTTGCTTTGTCGGCTATAATAGCCTGCACTCCCTGCCATTGCTGGTGTGTATCTGTCCCTGTCTCAAGCTTCCTCCAGAATTGCCACTTTTCTTCGGAGATGGCCTTCTGCAGGTCATACCTGGACTTCTTGTAAAGATCCCGATCCCCAGCCTTAACCACCCTTGACCTCACCCTCAGCATGCTATGGGTTCTCTGATTCATTCTGGGCTTCTGGTTGCGGGGCACTTGGTACTTGTGTGTGGGCACATACTCATCCTCTCAGGTCTTGATAAAGTCGGTGACACCTGTTCAATATTCATTCAAGTCTATGGCTGAATGTGTTCTAGTCCACCAATTCAGTCCACCAGTCCTGCAGATGCTATTCCGCCTCCCTTAACAATACCTTTGCTGTCTTCACCACTGGTATTGTGGTCTCTGCTTGTATGCTGGGAGTAGAAGTACAGCCAGGTGATCAGACTAGCCAAAGTGTGGTCGCAGTATGCCTTGATGTGTGTTTTTCATGGTATTGTACCAGTGGTCAAGTGTGTTGATTCCCCTGGTTTTGCATGTGATGTGTTAGTCAGAATGATCGGGAAGGCATCTGGATATACTCTCTTGTGACTGTTTATCACAGAGCTCAGTCCCTCCAGTGCCAGTCTGACATTAGCCTGGGGCAGAATGTACACTGCGACCAGGATGATGGCGGTGAATTCCCTTGGGAGATAGAATGGGTGACACTTCATCATCAGATGTTCCAGATCGGGGGAGCAGGACTGTGACATAACTATCATGTCTGCACGCAAACGTTGCCTCCCCTGGTTTTTCCAGATGCTGGTGTTTGATCAGTGTGATGGAGAGTGTAGCCCTTGGTTTGCAGTGCCATGACCAGTTTCCATAAAGTACATCATGCAGCTCTTCCTGATGGAGTCTGGCTTGGAGTTCATCAAGTTTGTTCTCCAAGGACTGTACCAAGGATGGTAGGGAGTGGAAGGCTCAAGTTTCGGTGTCTCAGCTTGACATGTAGCCCCTCCCCCACCTCCCCGCATCCATGCAGTCGGGTCTTCTTTACCTGGGTTGTGAGTGCGCTGCTGGAGCTGTTGTTGTACCTGCTGGAGTTATTGTTGTATCTGCTTGAGCTGTTTAAAGGTACGGAGTTGTTGTTGTCAACCGTGGAGTTGTAGTTGTAGTTGCGTGAGCTGCTTAAAGGTCCCTTGGTCTGACGGAGTTTGCCTATTCTACTGATTCTGCCAGTTCTGCCAATTCTAAGCGATCTTAGGACCTCCGTGCTGTTGGGTAAGTTTGATTTTATGTTACTTGTTTTTTTTTGTTTGATTTTTTAGGAGTTCTGAACGGGAATATTTGATTATTCCCATCAGAGCTGTTCGCAAAGAGTCGCTGCTTTAAGGTGCCATTTTGAAGGGTAGACTCATTCAAATTGTTGATTTAGAGACTCATGTAAGAACTCTTACTTTGCACGTTATTTATTACTGAATATTTTTTTCTACATTGCACAGTCAGTTGTTTACATTTCTTTCTTTGTTTATATTTCTCTCATTGCTTGAGTACAGTTTTTTGAACTCTGGATAAGAAGAAATTCTGCCTGGTCCACAGGAAAAAGAATTTCAGGGTTGTACCTGATGTCACGTATGTACTCTGACAATAAACCTGAACTTTTTAAAAGTTTGAATGATGATGTAAAAAATGTCTAAATATTTCTCCTGCCTCATGTACATATTGTTCCATTTAACATATATTTCTTCCTTTAGTTTTGTCATGATAATTATTTTATTTCTTTTTGCATCTTCAGTACAATATCAAGCTTATGGACAGCAACATCTGGCATATACTTAACACATTGTGCATTCATTAATTTCACTCAAACGTGAGAATTAAAAATTGATTTGCATCATAAAAACTGATTTGCATCAGTTAGAAACATTACACTTTATAGTCATTTGAGAATGAAGTCAACAAACTGGATTTTCAGGCCTATGTTAAAATTGTAGAGCTCAGAAACAATTCAAGAAAAAAGAGTGGTGGTGATTGGGTGTGTGGGAATTGGAACACTTTCTGAAATTGTCTATCCATTGGTGCCTGGAGGCATTCATAGACTTGAATTGACATTGTGTGGCTTCCCTTTTCATAAGGTCAGTCAGGTTTAAATGACCTCCTGGGGATAGTGTGCTAAATAATCTTAAAATTTCAAAATTGTGCCCAATAGCCAACTGTTGTTTCCTCAGTTAAAGACCTCCCTTGGTCCCCACTCCCCTGGCTGCCACTGGCACAAACCCGTGGGGAGCAAGGGAACAGATATGCAGCACTCCCACGGGGTCCAGCCGCCCAGCCGACTGCCATCAGCTCCGAATGGAGTTTTAATGACTTGTTGAGGGTGCTGCTGGGGAATTTTATTTGAAATCCTGTGACGGCGGGTCAGCGCCCAAGATGGCGGTGCCCATTAATCAGCTGGAGCCACGAGGGGCTGCAGACTCCAGGGAGGCGAAGGACTGGAACAGGCCACCAGAGGACAGCAAGATCTCTCCCCCATTTGAGAGGAAGTGGAGGAAACGACCCGCGGGGACAGTGACCACAGTGGCGGACCAGTGAGGGGGCTCTGCAGCTGAGGGACTAGTGCATGCGGCGGGCTGCTGGACACTTGAGGCGAGGAACCCACGGAGGCTGTGCACTGCTGGAGGCCACTGTCGGGAGACTCACACCAGGCTGCAGACTGCTGGAGACTGGCTTGAATGGGCTGGAAGGGTACCAGGTATCAGAATCGGAATGCGAGGAGGTGCGAAGGGTTCCTGACCGTGTTGGAAGTTTGGATCTGGAGCTCGGATTGCCAATAGTTTGGACTGGACTGCGTTGCTCCGGGGGCTGAAGAAGCACTGGGGGTGAATCTACAGACACTCAGTGATTCTGGGGGTGACTCGCCTTTGCTTCTCTCTCTCTTACTGTAAGCCTAACTGTAAGAACAGTAAGTGCTTAGGCAGTACCTGCCGGTGGTGAAAGTTTCTGCCTTGCAGTGGGCAAAAAGAAATTTCATGTAATATGATATTGTTTTATTTCTATGATAATTATTTAATCTTGATATTTCCAAGATAAATAAACACAGAATATTAATGATGAAAAAGATTATTAATTCTATATCAGCAAAATCTGTCAATTAGCTTAGATGCTGGAAATATAAACAAAATCAGAAAATGCTGGAAATACTCACCAGATCAAGTCATATCTGTGGGAAGAGAAAGAGTCAATACTTTTGGAGAGGCTTTCTCAAAATTGCAAAACTGATGGGGCAGGGGGAGGGGATGACTTTGATAAGATTAAACTGGGGCGACCATGGATTGACTGTAAAGAGGATTACTAAGTGAATGGGAGCAGTTGGTGCTTGAGAATATGAACAAAATATTCTTTATTTCCTTTAGTAAATACCAGAATCTCATCTCCAACCCTCATTCCTCAGAACAATAATAACCAAAATAACCTATTACAGGAGTTTCTAAAATAAAATAATATAAATTATTTTGGAATACTTTAGTATGATAGCAAACTCATAGCATTAATATTAGAGTATAAATTTAAAATTTAACAATGCATTAATATAGTAGAAGCTGATTAATCTCCCAACAGTGTATGTCTTTGGAGGGTGGGAGAAACCCAAGTTGGTCATGGGGAGAATGTACAAACTCCTAGAGATAGCACCGAATTTGAGCCTGGGTAGCTGGCACTGTAATAGGGTTGCATTATCCACTGCGCTAACTGTGCTCCCAAGAATTTTCAAGTTTTAAAAAAATTAATTTAGACCTACAGCATGGAAACAGGCCATTTGGCCCACAAGCCCATGTTACACCTGCTATGGAGCCTGGACAGCTTTATTTTCAGACCAGGGACAAGATTGAATATGCAGCAGGAGAGAGAAGAGCGCAGGCTGTGGAAAGCGCTGAAGCAGCGTGCTGAGAAAGCAAACAGCTGCTTGGAGCATGAGAGCCACGTGCTGGGAGAATTGACAGCTGTCAGGAGCGTGAGAGCTCCCCACTGAAGCTGGTGGTCTCATGGAGAGCAATCCACTGTTGTCAACCTATCTCTGCCAATCAGGAGAGCTGAAGGCACATGCTGGGGCAGTTGAAGAGTCCAGCGCGCTAAGTTTGAACAGTTAGTCAGATGATTGCTAGTCAAATGGCGGTTAGACAGATGGTCGGTATGTGTGTGAGTGCTCATCTAGCAGCTTCAATAGGCAGGAAGCCAAGTTTCTTCACTCATGGGTACCAGCACTGCCACAAGGAACTGTCTGTCAATGTGCTCACCCAGCAGCTTCAATTAGAAGAAAGGAGATTGAGCTGCTTTTTATGCAGGTGCCAGCACTGTTGTCCTGACAGCAGTTTGTGACACTCTGACTCCCAGAGTGTAGGTGTATGTGCTCTCCAGTCTCCTTTCAAGAGGAGGACTTCATGTGACAGAAGGTCACTTGGCAACCCTAAAAAGAACTTCAGAAGTGTGGACCTCGTGTTAGTGACTAGGAGGTCACTGTGTGAAAACTCCCTTGTGAAGAAATTAAAGGTGGTCATCACTACATTAGAAACTCAAGAAAGTCTCTCGTATTCCCCTTCCAAGATCAGAAGTCTGCAGTGATAACAGTCATCTCTCTCCATGTCCAACTAAAACATCTGTGTGCAACTAAATTAAGAAATCAACACCTGGAGACCAGGTTCAGTGAACTGTTCTTTGACTGACTGACTTGACGTGACTGACTTGAGGTTTTGTTTTGGGAGATTTATTTTGTGGCTTTTTGGGCTTGGATTGTAATGATCTGGATTTTTTTTTCACATACATGTTATGAATATCTGTTGTTAGTATCTAGTTGCTATAAAGGCTTATGTTCAGGTGTTAAGTTTATTGAGTTAATTCTATTGTTGAAAATTGTTATTAAACTTTGAGTTAAACTTAACCCATCTGTTTATGCATCTCTCAGTTGCTGCTGGAGAGATGTAACATACCCAATTGATCTACAACCTCTGTGCATTTCGACTGGTGGGAGGAAACAGGAGCCCCCGGGAAAACCCATACAGACACGGAAAGAACATACAACCTACTTACAGACAGTGCAGGATTCTATCCTGGATCCCAGTCACTGGCACTGTTAAGGCATTGCGCTAACTGCTACGCCAACCATGCCACCCAAGTTAGCCAAGTGAAACAAAATGTAGGGTATATCTCATTCTTCTTTGCATCAGTTAGTAGTCACAACCACCCCTCACTAGTTTCCATTTCATATTTCTCTGCCAATTTAATGAGGATTTTGTGGAGTTTGTTTCCATGATTGTTGTGATGAAGGAACTACACCCTACACCAACAATGCTGTCCAACAACTAACAACCACCTTGCACTCAATGCCATCAAAACCAAGGAGCTGATTGTAGACTTTAGGAAAGGAAACAAGAGCTGTACAATCCAGTGATCACTGGGGGATCAGTGGTGGAAAGAGTAAGCAAATTTCAATTCCTGGGTGTTCATACAACAGAGGACCTTTCCTGGAGTCAATGTATTAATCTCATTGTGAAAAAAGCATGTCAGAGCCTTACTTCCTCAGGAGTTTGGGGTGGTTCACTATGACAATGGAAACCTTAGTGAACTTCTTAGTGGTGGAAAATGTGCTGACCAGCTGCATCACAGCATGGTATAGGAGCACCAATACCTCTGAGCGGAAAGCCCTGGAAAAGGTAATAAACACACCCCAGTACATCACAGGCAAAACTCTCCACACCATGAGGAAAATCTACATGGAACTCTGCCATCAGAGAGCAGCAGCAATCATCAAGGAATCATACCAACTAGGTCATGCTCTGTTCTCGCTACTGCCATCAGACTCCAAAACAACAAACTCAATCAGAAACTAATTTAAGGACTTATACTTTGCATACTATTTATTATTGTATTTTTTTTCTGTATTGCACAGTTTGTTTACATTTCTCTTTTTAATTGCCTTTCTCTCTTTTGTACATATATATATATCTTGTTCTTGAGTACAGTTTACACTAACGATAAGTAGAAATTCTGCCTGGTCCACATGAAAAAGGGAATCTCAGGGTTATATGTGATGTCATATGTGTACTCTGACAATATACTTGGCCTTTGATTCCCTGCTGCTTGAAGAACTTTCACTTAAGCAGTTTGGAAGCTACAACACTCATTATGACAGCACTAGCATCTGAGCACTGCCTATTAAAGCTTGGAGCGAACTGTTTGAACAAAAATCCTGTGATTGGCTTGGTTTAGGTGTACATTATCTTCATGTGTGCAAATACTTCTCTCACTGTGTGCAAGCATATACAAATGCCATAGAGATTCCCAAATGGCTTCAGTAATATCAAAGCAAGGGGCATTCAACCGATTATTTCTGGACTTTGAAATTAAAGAATTTGACCTCTCACTTTGGTGGGAAAGTTAAGACAAAATATCAAAATTGTTCATTCGAAGACGTGCAACTTGGCTGGAAAGCACATTGAGGCCTAAGAGATCAATCTTTGATGAGGAGACTTTTATCAGTGCGGCAAGTTTAAATTACTTGATCAATGTGAAATGAAATATTCATGTCACAGATAATCAAATCAGTGAAGCTAACTTGTGATTGCAATTTTCACATAACATTTCACAAAGATTGGCTTTCTTATACCTCTCAATTTATGCACACTAAAATTTAAATCTCAGTAACAGCATTAATTTCTCCTATAACCTTGGATGCACTGACTACCTGTCAAATACCTGTCTTAAATTCACCCGACAACTTGGCTTCCTCAGCCACCTAAACTGAACTAATAAGGCGCATTTGGAAAGCTGGAGGTTCATTAATAGGATATCTTCAGGAAAATTGCTACAACTTCCTATTGCTATGTGCCTGGCCAAAGTTGGCTTGTAAATAAAATTAAGCTTGCAAAAGTCTATTGGGATGTCAGGTGGGTATTTCTCATGTAAGCAGACAGAAATTACTAGGCTGCAGGAAAACTGACAACTCTTTATATGAACTTGGTGGCTGGACTTTGCTCCACAATATTGCCTTAAGTGGTTTTGGAAAATCAGCCACTTCAACATTGATGAACACAACCTGCTGGAGGAACTCAGCAGTTGAGCAGCACTGAGAGGAGAAAAATAACTGTCATGATTCAGGTTGAAACGTTTCATCAAGACCTGTTAAGTTCCTCTGGCAGATTGTCTTTAGTTTTCAGATTCCAGCATCTGCAATCTGCTCTGTGCTTTCAATTTATTATTCTCCTGGCCATCATTCACAAGATGAAAAAACTTAGTTGTATTTGTTTCAAAAATATGTTTTAAATAATTTGGATTAGAAGGACATATGTCATAATTTCAAGTTAACCAAGTGTTGAACCAGATCCTGGATGGGTGAAGATTTCATATTAAAGTGACAAGTGCAGCATAACATTGATGCAGGTCCTGGTGCCAGCTAACACAAAATGTCAACTACCTCGCTGTGTCCACAAATGCTCCTTGGTATGCTAAATTCCTCCAGCAGTTTGTTGTTCCAGATTTTAGTATCTGGATTCTCTTGATTTGATAACTTTGGACTTTGTTTATGGACCAGTATGGACCATAAAGTATGGATCTTTGTTTATGGACCAGTATGGACCAGTTTATGGACCAGTATGGACCATAAAGTATGGATCTTTGTTTATGGACCAGTATGTCTTGACTATCATTTTTTTCCTGTTTTTATATCATTTTAAGAATGGTAAAAGTGATATTAACTAACAAAATTAAAGCTAAGAATGTATGCATTGCCAAATTAATTGAATTAATCAGTCAGTCCAAGTAGCTTCCAGGCATGTAACAATAATAATGCTATCATATTGACTTAGTAGTCAATTATGAATGAATGAAAAAATGAAGGAATAAATAAGTTTATTGTAACATATATAAGTTGGATAGGATTCTTAAAGATAGTATCTATGAGCATTTGAAGAAGTACAATCTACTCAAGGATAATCAGCATGGCTTTGTGAAAGGACGGTCATGTCTCACGACCCTAATTGAGTTTTTCTGAGGAGGTAACAAAACAAATTGATGAGGGTAGGGTGGTAGATGTGGGCTATATGGATTTTTCCAAGGCATTTGACAAGGTCCCCCATTGAAGACTCAATCAGAAAGTCATGCGACATGAAAGTTTGGCTGTGTGGATTTAAAAAATGGTTTGCATTTAGAAAGCAGAGAGCAGTAGTGGAAGGAAAGTATTCTACCTGGAGGTCAGTGACTAGTGGAGTATTGCAAGGATCTGTTCTGGGACCCCTGCTTTTTGTGATTTTTATAAATAACCTGAATGAAGAAGCGGAAGGATAGGTCAGTAAGTTTGCAGATGATACAAAGGTTGGAAGAGTTGTGGTTGGAGCTGAAGGTTATTGATGATTACAGAGGATACAGATAGGATGCAGAGTTGGGTGGAGAAGTGGCAGATGGAGCTCAATCCAGATGTGTGAGGTGATGCATTTTGGAAGGACAAACCAAAAGGATGAGTACAGGATTAATGGTTGGTTACTTAAGAGTGTGGATGAACAGAGGGACCTTGGGGTCCAAATCCATGCATCCCTCAAGCACAGGTTGATAACATTGTTAAGAAAGCCTATGGGATGCTGGACTTTATTAATATGGGCATTGAGTTCAGGAGTAGAGAGGTCATGTCAAAATTCTACAAATCTCTGGGGAGACCACACTTAGAATATTGTGTTCATTTCTGGTCATCTCATTATAGGAAGGATGTGGAAGTTATGGAGAGGGTGCAGAGGAGATTTACCAAAGTGTTACCAGGATTGTAAAATAAGTCTTATGAGACAAGGTTAGCAGAGCTTGGACTTTTCTCTTTGGAGCGTAAAAGGATGAGAGGAGAATTAATACAGGTCTACAAGATTATGAGAGGCATAGATAGGATGGACCAGTACCTCTTTACCAGGGAGGAATAGCAAACACCAGAGGACATATTTACAAAGTGAAGAGAGGGAAGTTTAGGGGAGACATCAGGAGTAAGGTTTTTTTTTACACAGAGAGTTTTAGATTCCTGGAATGCTTTGCCAGGGATGGTGGTGGAGGCTGAAACATAGGTGGCATCTAAGAGACTCAAAGACAGAAACATGAATGGGAGAAAAATAGAGGGTTATGGGGTAGGAAGGGTTTAGTACATTTTTTACAGGAATATACTGTTGGCACAATATCGAGGGCCAAAGGGCCTGTACTGTGCTGTAATGTTCTATGTAAGTTCAATGTACAGATGCAATGGAAGTTTGATGTGGGTGAATTCTCAGAAAGAGCAAGACACAATTTTTAGAATTTTTTTAAGGTATTTCAGAGGGTGAAGTAGAGATTGGAACTGATATATAAAATTAAGACAAATCCTGAAAATATAAAAACTAATAAGAATTAGCTTAAAATCTACTTTATAGAAACTTTGAGATGTGTAAATTGTCATCCATAATATTTTTTAGGATCTGAGAGATTATCACTGGTATGCCTTCAAAACACCTATACCTTATGAAGTGAAGCAATGATACAGCTCTGTTTATTTTTGTGACATGTGGATGGAAATGCACTTTTTTCCATTTCCTTTCTCTCTTGTGAGAAACTAGAAATCTATCCCTGATGGCACACTTCCATTCAAGAGTTTGACAGAGCAGTTTGAAAAATATACATTAGGTCAGTGGTACCAACAGTTTTAGAGACTTTGTAAATAAGAAGAATTCATAAGTATCTTGACTAAATTTTCGAGGCTGCACAAGAGAAATCTGCCAAAACAAGGCTCTCTGTGGAGGAGCAGAATCAAATTGAAAGTTGTAATGAGATGTGTTATATCATACATGCATGTTTTAGAAGTTGTTATCAGGTCGCTGTATGAATGGTGGAAATTTCACCAATTTGGCAATTACAATATCTGAACCAATGCTGTTTATTAATTTAAGATAATTCATGATTAACTAATTTAGTTGGATTTTTTAATGATGACATTGAAAGCATGAAATCCACTTAATCAAAAAATACTGTAAAATAAAAAGAATTGCCCATAGTTTTGAAAAATTCATAAATATCTGAGCATTTATAAAGGGCTAACAATGCTTGTTTAAGTATGCTGTTCGAAATGTATATCACTGTATGTTCAGTCTTAATGACTCACCTCCATCTGCTATTACTTTAGGCTTATCTCCCCAATGCTACCATCCTATTAGGGTAACACTTAGCATAGCTTGATTTGCAATAACTAATTGCATTGCTTAAAGTAAAATGTTGGAGGGTGTTAGGGTGGGTGATGGGTAAATTGTTGACACAACCTGGACCTACTGCAGTAGTTGAGTTGCCACTCAAAAAGGAAAATACGTAGATTCATATCAGATCTATCATCTACTTGCATGAATAAATATAAAGTGAAGATATTTTAAATACAATGGCGGCTTTCTGCAACATTTATCTTTGATCTTTGATCACAAGTTTTAATGGTTAACTGAGATCATCTGTCTGCATTGACGTGAAGGCGGTGAGGATGATTAGAAATATCAAGTTCCTGGGAGTCCACATATCGAGGATCTCACCTGTGGCCACCCCTTAAAAGACAAGCATGAAGAGGTCACATGGGCACCTCTACTTTCTAAGGAGTCATGACATTGAATACTCTATCAAATTGTGGAAAGTACACTGGCTAGTCACATCGCACCCTGGTTTGGTATTGGAGTGCCCAGCAATGCAGAAAGCTACAGAAAGTAGCCAAGGTCACTATTCATCACAGGTGTCAACCTACCATCCACTGAAGACATTTATGTGAAGTATTATCTCAGAAAGGCATTCAACATGGGAGGAGTCACGTGATGGAATAGTGGCCAGTAGGAGAATACCAGCCCTCTCCAGAAAAGAAGGAAAAAAGTAAAGAAAAAGCAAAGCCCCAGACACACAAACCACAACAAATAAAAAATAAAGGTGTGGAGGAAATGGCACCAAAGAAAGAAAAGCCAAAAACAACAGGAAGAAAAGAAGAAGGAAAGATGCCAGAAGAGAAAGGTGAAGGCCTTACCTGTACAAAGAAGCAGGGACCCACCGTGGAAAGAGGAGCCCACTCTCTGAGGTCAGTGGAAATCCTGCAGGGTCGCGACCCACTGAATGCAGGACTACAAAAATGGCTCACGGAGCCAAACAGAGATGTGCACGACCACTACAACACCGACAGGAGGGGGGACCAGTTCCACTCCACAGCTGAGAAAGACCCGACAGCAGGGCTCCCAGTGGGAAGATATAGAAAATAATGGGAACGGGAAGGAGGAGAATGAAGAAAGGAAATCAGAGACACAGCAGATGACCAGCCCAGAAGAAGAGGACCAACATCAAGACACCATAAAAAAATACCCAGCAAACTGAGACAAACAGTCCAACAAGAAAGTAAGAAGAGACACAGATACAAGGAAGAGAGGTAGAGGACACAGGCCCTGGAGCGGACACAGGGGAAGAGGAGGGAGAACATCAAGCTCTGCACAGAGAAATAGAAGATAAAGGGAATGGACTGTACATAGATTTTTTAAAAATTCAAGAATATATAGAAGCAGTAAAAGAATGGCAGACACGAGAATTTAATGAAATAAAAAGAAGAATAAAAGGTACAGAAGAAAAAGTGAGTAGATTAGAGATGGTCATGACAGAAATAGGGAAAAGAGTAGACAAGGTGGAAGAACGAGAAACAGCCATAGAAATGGAAGTGGACGACTTAAAAAGAAAATTGGAACAAACTGATAAAAAAAGTTAAAGAAACACAGGAGTTGTTAGCTCAGAAGATGGATATAATGGAAAACTATAATAGGAGAAACAATATAAAGATAGTGGGCCTTAAGGAAGATGAAGAAGGCAAAGATATGAAAGAATTTATAAAAGAATGGATCCCCAGGGCCCTAGGAATGCCAGAAATACAAGAAGGAATGGAAATAGATAGGGCACACAGAACATTAGCCCCAAAACCACAGCCACAACAAAAACCAAGATCCATTCTAGTAAAATTCGTGAGATATATGACAAGAGAAAATATATTGGAGAAGGCAATGAAAAAAATGAGAGAAGACAAAAAGCCACTGGAATACAAAGGTCAAAAAAAATATTTCTACCCAGACATAAGTTTTGAGCTCCTGAAGAAGAGGAAGGAGTTTAACACAGCAAAACTGATCCTATCAAAGAAAGGCTATAAATTTATGTTAAGATATCCAGTGGTGCTTAAAATAGTTATCCCGGGGCAGCAAAGCAGACTGTTCTCGGATCCGGAGAAAGCACGAGAATTTGCAGAATGCCTGCAAAACAGACAGAGAGATGAAGAGATGTAACAAGAACAAGAATGACGACAAACTTCATATAAAGAAGAAAAATAATGTATAAGTAAGATCTAAGAAGGGGAAGAAAGGAAGTAAGGGGGAATTAAGAGGGTGAGCTTTGTTATATGTGAAGACAAAAGTCTTTTCTGGAGGGGGCTGGGTGGGAGAGAATAACAGTCACTGCGAAATCATTTGACGCTTGCGAGAAGGTTCACAATCCAAATGGAGAGGGGAGTTGTGGTTGCCCGGCAAGGGACAAGGGGCAACTCAGAGAGGGGGGGACATTGGGGGTTAAGGGAATTTTAGATGTGGGAATAGTGGAAATATTTTAGAAGTGTTGTCTTACAGCGTGTTCAAAAAAAGAAAACAGAAAGGAGGAAAGGTGGTGATGAGGAAGCGGAAATAAGAGGTAAACAAAGTATGAAATAGCCATGTTGAACTGTATGACTATAAATATTAATGGAATACATAACCAAATCAAAAGGAAGAGGCTGTTAAATTTACTGAAGAAAGAAAAAATTGATATAGCATTCATGCAGGAAACACATCTAACTGAAGTGGAACACAAGAAATTAAGGAGAGACTGGGTAGGGCACGTAACGGCAACATCATACAATTCAAAAGCCAGAGGAGTAGGTATATTAATCAATAAAAATGTACCAATCAAAATAGAGGAGGAAATAATAGATCCAGCAGGGAGGTATGTAATGATAAAGTGTCAGATATATTCAGAATTTTGGAATTTGCTCAATGTATATGCACCTAATGAAGAGGATCAAAAATTTATGCAAGATATATTTTTGAAGATTGCAGATATGCAGGGGAATATACTGATAGGAGGGAACTTTAACCTTAATTTGGACTCAAAGATGGATAAAACTGGAAAAAAGACTAGCAGAAAGAACAAAGTAACCAAATTTATGGTTAAATCGATGCAGGAAATGCAACTTTTGGACATATGGAGGAGACAAAACACCCAAAGGAGAAGGAATACTCATATTATTTGGGTAGACATAAAACATACTCAAGGATAGACCTGTTCCTGTTGTCAGCCCACATCCAAGGGAGAGTTAGAAAAACGGAATATAAAGCTAGATTGTTATCGGATCACTCACCCCTGTTATTAGCAATAGAGCTGGAGTACATCCCACCGAGAACATATAGATGGAGATTAAACTCCATGCTACTTAAAAGACAGGATTTTAGAGAATTAATTGAGTGACAAATTAAAATGTACTTTGAAATAAATACGGAATCAGTGAAAGATAAATTTATACTATGGGATGCAATGAAAGCATTAATCAGAGGGCAGATAATAAGTTATGTAACTAAGATGAAGGACTACAATCGGGAAATAGAACAGCTGGAAAGGGAAATAGCAAGTACAGAAAAAGAATTAGCAACAAGGGAAGATACAACAAAAAGAAGAGAATTGGCGGACAAAAAAATCAAATATGAAACATTACAAATGTACAAGGTGGAGAAGAACATAATGAAGACAAAACAGAAGTATTATGAGCTAGGAGAAAAATAAAATGTACAAAATACTAGCTTGGCAGCTTAAGATAGAACAAACTAAAAGTACGGTATTGGCATCAAGGAAAAAGGACAACAAATTACATATAACCCAACAGAGATCAATGAAAATTTCAAAGAATTCTACGAGCAACTATATCAAACTGAGAACGAAGGGAAAGAAGATAAAATAGATGAGCTTCTAGCTAAAATTGAAATACTGAAATTGCAAGAAGAGGAGCAAAATAAATTAATAAAATCATTTGAAATAGTGGAAATAGAGGATATATTAAAAAAAACTACCGAACAATAAAACGTCAGGAGAGGACAGACTCCCAATAGAATTCTATAAAATATTTAAAGACTTATAAATTCCTCCTCTCCTGGAAATGATTAACCAGATTGAAGAAACACAAAGCATGCCAGATTCATGCAAGACAGCAATAATTACAGTAATACCAAAGATGGGGAAAGATTAACTAACACCAGCATCGTATAGACCAATATCGCTACTTAACACAGATTATAAGATAATAGCTAAACTAATAGCAAACAGATTGGCTGACTGTGTACCAAAAATAGTAAAACTAGATCAAACTAGATTTATTAAGAAAAGACGAACAACGGACAATATCTTTAATTCATTAACTTAATCCATGCAGTACAAGGAAACAAGACGCCAACAGTGGTGGTTACCTTAGACGCAGAGAAAGCCTTTGACAGAGTAGAATGGAATTATTTATTCAAAGTACTACAGAGGTTCAACCTACCAGAGATATATATTAATTGGATTAAAGCATTATATAAGGGACCATTGGCGAAGGTGATAGTAAATTGATATATATCAAACCAATTTAAATTAAGCAGGTCAACCAGGCAGAGATGTCAACTATCTCCCTCGCTGTTCGCATTAGCTATAGAACCACAGGCAGAACTGATAAGAACAGAAAATAAAATAAGAGGGATTAAAATAAAAGAGAAGGAATATAAAATCAATCTATTTGCAGATGATGTCATAGTATACTTATCAGAACCAGAAATATCAATAAAAGGATTACATAAGAAATTGAAGGAATATTGAGAAGTATTGGGGTACAAGATCAACGCAAATAAAAGTGAAGCGATGCCAATGAATAATGCGGATTTCACAAAGTTTAAGAAAGAATCACCATTTAGATGGCAAACACAAGGAATCCAATACCTAGGTATACAACTAGATAATAATCTAGGCCATCTATACAAACTAAATTATCAGCCATTAATGAATAAATTACAAGACAACTTAGAACATTGGAAAGATTTACCACTAACACTGATAGGAAGGGTAAATTTCATTAAAATGAATATCTTCCCAAGGATACAATACCTATTCCAATCGTTACTAATTCACCTAACAGAGAAATTCTTCAAGGAGCTAAAGAAAATAATAAGGAAATTCTTATGGAAAGGGAGGAAACCGAGGTTAGCGCTAGATAAATTAACAGAATGGTACAAACAAGGGGGCTTACAGCTACCAAACTTTAAGAATTATTATAGAGCAGCACAATTAAGATACCTATCAGATTTTTATCAAACAAGGGAAAAACCAGATTGGACCAGATTAGAGCTAGATAAAATAGGGGAGAAGGTACCTGAACATATACTATATATGTGGGATGAAAAGTTGGTGCAACATAGGAATTCACCAGTACTGCTCTATCTGCTCAACATTTGGAAGAAGATTCACGTAGAAAGGAATAAAACAAATTATCAACTACCAAAATTAATACTGACGCAAAATCAACTAATCCCTTTCACAATAGATAACCTTTCCCTTAGAGAATGGGAGAGAAAAGGATCAAAAGAATAGAAAATTGTTTATCGGGAAATAAATTATTATCTTTTGAACAAATTAAGTACAAATATGGTATAACTCATGGTACAATGTTTGCATACCACCAACTGAAAACCTACTTGAAGGACAAATTGGGAAACAGGCTGAGGTTACCAGAAGGGAGCAATTTTGAATATGTGATTACAGACACAATGATAATTAAAACATTTATAACAAACATGTACATCAAACTGCAAGAGAGAGAGAATAAGGAAACAAGCTGTAAACCCAAACAAAAATGGGAACAAGATCTAAACATAAAGATAAAGAATGAAACATGGGAAAAGCTATGCTCCAGAACTATGAAAAATACAATAAACACGAGGTTACGCATGATACAATATAATTGGTTACACAGGCTATACACCATGCCCCAAAAGTTAAATAAATGGGACCCAACGGTATCAGACAGATGTTTTCAGTGTAAGAAGGAAACGGGAACAATTTGGGCATGTGAGAAAGTGGAAAAGTTTTGGGAAGATCTAAACCAGGTATTAAATAAAATCGCAAAAAATAACATACCAAAAAATACAGAGATCTTTCTTCTAAGTAATATCAGAAGTAAAGAACTTGGACTTGATTTAGATGGAGCACAAAAAGAAATTAGAAGATAGCCTGAGAATGCAGCAATGGTACATAGAAATGAAGGAGAGGAAGACGAAATGAACTGAGCTACAGGCCTATTGTATGAATCTATGGTTCTATAAACTCATGTACACCAGTGACATCAGTAGGGTTGGTGCCATCCGGTGTGGTAGATGTGGGATGTCACCCCCCCTCCCCCATGGACCTAGTATACAAGTGTACCGAGCGTAAGAGAAACAGGTGTGTGTGTTCCTTGTATGTCTGGGGTGGCGGCAGCACCACTAAGATGGGTGGGGAGGGGCGGCAGCAGCACTGAGTCAGGGGGAATGGTGTGGGGGTGGGGCTCTGACCAGAGCACATTAGAAGGTTCACAAAGTAAATTAGCTTCCAATTTTTAGCTTTGTAGATATATTGATATATGTAAGCTGGACTTTGTTTTTGTTGTTATAACTCACTGCAGGGATATTTTTATAAAAAAATTAATTTCCACTGAAATGCTGCACAAAAATTTTAGTCTCACCACCTCTGATGGTGTCACCCGGTGTGGCCCACACCCCTACACCCCACTAGTGATCTACACTGTTCCTAATGGCACTGATACCATCCTAATTATATCAAAGAGAGCAACATGTGTTAGGGTACATTATTTGTGAAAAATGTTCAAATGAAACCTGGATGCAAACCAGGAGATCGCTTTGTCAAGCACTTCGGCTCTGTCCCAGTGGCCACCCATTTCAATTCCCTGCCCCATTCCCATGCCGATAAGTCTGTCCATGATTCCATAATGAGGCCTCCCACAAATTCATATAAGGAATAACACATCATATTACATCTGGGCACCCTCCAACTTGATGACATTAACATTGACTTTTATGGTTTTCGTCAGTGTGCCCCACACCTCCCCCCTCCCGCATCTATCTCTATTTCTCCCTTCCTCAAGCTCTGTCTTTCCTTTTCCCTCTGCCTCCTTTTCCAGCTCTGCATTCACATAGGTAAACTTCCCTCCCCTCCCCCAATCAATTCTCACCTTTCCTCTTCTGTCCTCCTATCCATGCCCATTTATCACATTCAGCCTGTTAGCCTGGGTTCCTCCCCTTAATCTTTCTTTCCTTCTCCAGAGCCTTTTAATTCAGGTGCCTGCCTGCTTTTTATTCATACCTTGAAGAAGGTCTCAGGCCCGAAGTGACAGTAATATATCTTTAACTTCTGCGGACTCTGAGAGACCTGTTGAGTTCCTCCAGCATTTGTTTTTACTGCAATCACAGCACCTGCAGAATTTTGTTTCACAGCAAATATTCTTTAAACCCTTTAGCAGCCTTTGAACGGTTGCTGGTGTTTCTATGAATGAGGTACACATGACAAACATTATGTTAATCTGCAAGGCAAATGCAATTTTTTAAAATAAGACTCACTTGTTTTGATGCAACATCAGAAGGATTATAATGACAGCTTTTTTATAATACTCAGTTTACAACAGACAAAAATATTGATTGGCTCAATATTATTGTAATATTTAAGCAGAATTTATTTTTGTGTGTCTGATTTTGTTGCATTCTGAAAGCTCACAATAAAATGGTTCCAATAATATAACTCAAAGAATTGTAGATTGTTTCAGTTCATTGATATGGAAGTGATGTACAGTGAATACTATGCTAAGATACCACAAATTAGTTCTTCCATTGATATTATCTTCCGTTGATATTACCAACAAGAAAACTAATTTAGAGTGCATAATGCAAAAATGAACACACCTAACAATGATATTTAATGGGAAAAGAAACTGTAGTTATATCCTGGTTGAAACCTGGAAAAGGAAATCTGAGATGTAGAAATCAGATTGTGTTGATTAAGCTTGAAAGCTCCCTGAATGCCTCTGCAGATTTCTTTCTGCCTAGATTTCTGCTGCCCATTAAATCAGATAAAGGGGCTGGCAGTTGGTGTATTTGTCACTAATATTTCATGTGATTAAAAAGGACCTTAAATTTGGATATATTTTGCCTTGCAGCAGTTTTTATTTTCAAAGACCGAATGATTCTCATGCAATGACTCATAGGGCAAGGTAAGTGCTCCCTGGTAGGAAAGCATCAGCCAATCCCACACCTGCCTGAATGTAGAGCCAAAATAAAAAAAGCTCTTCCTCAACTCACACAAAAGTTGCTCCTTCTCTTCACCCACCATCCTCTGGAAATGGGCTCCCAACATTCAGATATGCAGTAAAAACTCCCAATATCCAGTACCTATTGGGAATGATAGATGCGGGATGTGAATTTTCTGGTTACTTGAGATTGCACATTGCGTGACAGCTGGAGGGGTGGGGGAGTGCCAATTTTAGACTTTCATATTTTTACCTATTTTCTGCAATTTTTTTGCTGGTTCCTTCAGGCTTGAATTCTGGATATTTATCCAACTGCACGATAACCAACAAGGTCGGGTCAGATACAGCAATGAGCTCTCTGAACCCTTCTCCATCAACAACGGCATGAAGCAAGGCTGTGTTCTCGCACCAACCCTCTTTTCAATCTTCTTCAGCATGATGCTGAACCAAGCCATGAAAGACCTCAACAATGAAGACGCTGTTTACATCCGGTACCGCACGGATGGCAGTCTCTTCAATCTGAGGCAACTGCAAGCTCACACCAAGACACAAGAGAAACTTGTCCGTGAACTACTCTTTGCAGACGATGCCGCTTTAGTTGCCCATTCAGAGCCAGCTCTTCAGCGCTTGACGTCCTGTTTTGCGGAAACTGCCAAAATGTTTGGCCTGGAAGTCAACCTGAAGAAAACGGAGGTCCTCCATCAGCCAGCTCCCCACCATGACTACCAGCCCCCCCACATCTCCATCGGGCACACAAAACTCAAAACGGTCAACCAGTTTACCTATCTCGGCTGCACCATTTCATCAGATGCAAGGATCGACAACGAGATAGACAACAGACTCGCCAAGGCAAATAGCACCTTTGGAAGACTACACAAAAGAATCTGGAAAAACAACCAACTGAAAAACCTCACAAAGATAAGTGTATACAGAGCCGTTGTCATACCCACACTCCTGTTCGGCTCTGAATCATGGGTCCTCTACTGGCATCACCTACGGCTCCTAGAACGCTTCCACCAGCGTTGTCTCCGCTCCATCCTCAACATTCATTGGAGCGCCTTCATCCCTAACATCAAATTACTTGAGATGGCAGAGGCCGACAGCATCGAGTCCGCGCTGTTGAAGATCCAGCTGCGCTGGGTGAGTCACGTCTCCAGAATGGAGGACCATCGCCTTCCCAAGATCGTGTTATATGGCGAGCTCTCCACTGGCCACCGTGACAGAGGTGCACCAAAGAAGAGCTACAAGGACTGCCTAAAGAAATCTCTTGGTGCCTGCCACATTGACCACCGCCAGTGGGCTGATATCGCCTCAAACCATACATCTTGGCGCCTCACAGTTCGGCGGGCAGCAACCTCCTTTGAAGAAGACCGCAGAGCCCACCTCACTGACAAAAGACAAAGGAGGAAAAACCCAACACCCAACCCCAACCAACCAATTTCTCCTGCAACCGCTGCAACCGTGTCTGCTTGTCCCGCATCGGACTTGTCAGCCACAATCGAGCCTGCAGCTGACGTGGACATTTTACCCCCTCCATAAATCTTCATCCGCGAAGCCAAGCCAAAGAATTTGCTCAAATAGCATTTTACTCTCATAACATATTCTATCGTGCAAATTATTTTTTAGTCAGGGTGTGATTAATATCATCTTACATACTTTATTTCACTTTTTATATATGCAAGAAGCAGAACAATATTTGGTGTAATTTGAATCCTCGAGTTAATTCCTTGGTATAGTAACACAGAATGCAATGGCTATATTAGAAATATACTTTCTCAGTTATCTGGATTGTGATTGGTGATGGGTACATCTTCCATGTTTTGCTTTGTTTGAGACTGACTAGATTTTACGTAAACAAGAGAAATTCCACAGAATAACCTATAGATTATTTCATGTATCACTTAGCTGAAAGATGGAGAGGGGGAGCAATTATAAATTTAAGGGGGTCATTATCTTCCGACCTGGACCCATCATATTAATACCATTGTGAAGGAAACAAGTTAGTGCCTCTACTTCCTCAGGAGTCGGTGAAGGTTTGGTATGTCATCAGAAATCTTGGCTAATTTCTACAGTTGTGTAGTGGAAAGTGTGCTGACCACCTTCCCCATAGCCTGGTATGGGGAACCAATACCCCTGAGCGGAAAGCCCTGCAAAAGCTGGTGGAAACAACCCAGTACATCACAGGCAAAACTCTCCCCACCATCTAAAAAATCTACATGGAATGTTGCCATCAAATATAAATAGTAAGCTAAAGGTGATAATTTGGCATGGATAGGAGGACAGGAGAGGAAGGGTGAGAATTGATGAGGGAGGGGAGAGACGGGGAGTTCGCCTCAATGAAGAAAGTAAATTTATCTTTTAGTCTTAATAATGAAAAGGAAAAAAAAATATAAGAGTAAATAAGTAAAGGGGCGTTTATCTACGGATTATGGATCATATCACAGAACAACACTATCAAATCAGAAGTGTGGTGGCTCACCACAAGGCAAGCGAACCAGCCCCGCTTGAAGGTCATGTGGCGGGGCAGCCGGCCAAAATGGCGCTGTCAGGGGTTTCCCTTCCTTCCAGCTCGGGATCAAAAACCCGCGCTTGGGGACCACGTGACTCCCGGGTGACATCAGTGCCCTCCAGCGCGGTTCTCAGCCAGGTCTGGGCTGGGAGTATAAGTGCAGCCCAGCAGCCTGCAATAAACCAGTCTGCTCACTGAGCTCAACCTGTCTGGTTGCGTGTGTTATTGCAGGAGCAGTGTAGCCGGCACTACACAAGTATAATATATCTTGTGTAAGGGAATTTTATGTGTATTTGTATAAGTTTTGTATTCAATATTGGAACATAATACATGTTATAATTTAATTGTTTAATTATTATAATTGTAGAATTTGATGTCTTGAACAAAATAATTTAGTGCAGTAATTATGATTCTAATTTTCAATTGATATGTGACATATATGATATGATTTGATTTATTATCATTAATATACCTTGTGTAAAGGGTTTTTGTTACACTCAATAAAATATTTTAAAAACGAGATTTTTTTTACTTCGTCTGGAGTTGGAATTTCCTTTTGAAGAATTTTTTGCAGATTTGTGAGCAAAAATGTCCTTTGTGCCTCTTTCTCGTCCATATTTGTTTTATAATTTTAGAACCTTTGCTGAACAAGTGACTGTCAAACTCTGAGAAATTCATATCTCTGACCTACAGCTGTAATTGTGAATAATTACATGGAAGTAGTAATAATCATTGATTGTAATTGAGTGATTTTCTGTAATAGCTTCTGTTGAAATCATTGCAAAGTAATTGTCAGTTTGAAACAGTTTGATTCACCATGTAATAAGAAATTATGGCCTGCATAACAAAAAACACCTGTAAATTTTTTATTAATTTATAAATATGGTGGATGATAATTTGGTTGGCTACATTCCTGGCTTTGAACATCGCTTAACAGAAGTACCGATTAAAGAACTGGACATGGGTGTCAGGACAGCTTGATGAGTTGACCGTGCTGACCCTCACTGGGTGACACCACTTGTAAGAATCACAGTCTCGTTGCTTACCATTGTCAGTTTGGCTGCGGTGTTGGTGGCATCCCGGGATCCAGAGGCTGTGGCGTTCTGTATCTTTCAGTGTGCATAGGCTGTTGACTAGGGTTGTTGGTGCGTGGGCTGGGGTTTGGAGAGTCGTTAGCCTGCGTTGTCTGTAAAATTATGGGATAGACAGTGGGTGAGTGATGCTCTGAAATTTTCTGTTGAGCATTACCGATTGAACGTTACATTACCGGAGAGACTGGTTGTTGTACGTTAGACATTGACCATTACCATGTTTAAGAAGATTACGAGTACTTTGTTAATTAATAAACTGTTCTAAAACTCATCTGGACTTCGTCATGAATTCCTCAAATGCATCAAAGTGAAGAGCCCATTTAGCCTTCGAGCGGCTTTTTTATGGATGGTAGTCACTACATTTAGTCAACAGAAAACTATTGAATAGGATTGAATTGGACATTGTTGGAACATCCCTTTTTTGGTTTTGAGCAATATGAAAGCAATATGGCAGCCATGTTGGAAATGGTGAGCGCAGGCCACTGATAGCAATCTGCCTCCATTGATCTGAACATCGACCACAGAGTGGTCTAGGGTTTCTAATCCTAGAGCAGAATGTCTTATGAACACTCTGGCAGAGTCATTTACCAAGAATAACAGAGTTTTCATTGACTGCTGTCATGGTGGAAACTTGCTTGTTGACAGAAGTGCGCCACACCCATCACAAGCGGTAGGATTACATTTGTGGATTCCTTCTGTATTTATTTAGTTTGAACACAGTTTGCAGGTGTTGCCACTCATCTACTGGTGATTGCTGATTTTGTGCTTGTGTTGTGCGTACTTGGTGCTAGAGTTTGGAGGACAGTTGGATGAAGACACATAAAATGGTCGCCACAGCCAACATCGTCGCTGAGGTGCAATTAAAACCACTGCAGAAGACATTGACTGAATTTAAAGTCAGCAACTTGGAAATGGCTGAAGGCATGTCAGAAAACGGTGGTGAAGAGGATGAAGATGCAAAGGGTGTGCAACTCCAACTGGAGAAAGAGTCAAATATTAAGGCAACATCTGACATGCAGGATGAAATACAACCAGGTGACAATGTGTCAAATGTTGGAAGCAGGAGAAGCAAACAAAATTCCTCTGAATCAAGCTCCCGAGTTTCCAGTCCAACATCTGCTGAGGCTGAAGGGGTTGCATTTGTCGCACAACAAAAATGGCTTAAGGATAAACATGCCTTGGAAGAGCAGGAACAGCAGCTAAGGAGGGAAAAAGGAGAAGCTGGAGCTGGATGTAAACTTTGCTACTAATATGGCCTAGTGGGAGGGTACTAGGAGCCTCAAAGGGATCTGGTGTCTGAAGCTGCTTATCTGAAGTGAGTATGGAGTCATATTTTGAATGAGGACAACAGGAAAAGAAAGCACTTAATGCTAAGGCAGATCCTTTTGTACCACAGTTACAAGACATGCATGGACAAATCCTCCCAAAGCAAGGTGTTACCAATCCACAAACACCAATATTAACAACCGCAGATGGAGATGTAGGTCAATTCCATTCTTTCACCACAGTTTCCCGGACACTCCAGTTAATCATCAGGAATCTGGGTGAACATGCATGTGTGGCATCTCCAGCTATATTACCTGCTACAAACAACGGTGTACAGAGCATTGTATTCACAGCCATAGAAAGGGAAAATGAAATCACTGCATTATTAATCCAGCTACGATGTTTCTCTTCCATGCCAAAGAAGGAGATTTTCAAGTTTTTGATGGTGAGCCACTTCAGTACCAAGCATTCATTAAATCCTTTGAACACAGTATTGAAAGTAAGAGCAAAAGCCCCAGAGATTTTCTCTATTATCTGGAACACTACTCAGAGGTCAGCCAAGGGAACTTGCAAGGAGTTGCTTACATATGGCCCAGACAGGGGATACACCACCCTATCTACAGGAGCATTTTGGTAATGAACATAAAATTGCTACAACTTGTAGGGAAGAAGGCTCTTTCATGGTCATCAATAAAACTGGATGACACAAAACCTCTACAGATAATGCACCCTCTTTCTAAGAGGATGTTGTAAGAGAGAGAGAGGGAATTCAGTTCTGCAATTTTACAGTCAACAGCAGCAGCTTGGACTGGAACAGGACAAGCTGGCAAGCTTGTGGAAAACCCCATTTGGAAGATGGGTTGTGAGTGCTTAGTTCAACCTAGTCAAAGCCCTTGTGGTTCATAAAGCAGGAGAGGACTGGCTGCATAATGTGTCACTTGAAATAAGGAAAACAAAAAGGAACTCTGTGACCTGAAAGAAAGAGGTTATCATCTGGAGAACTCTGAGGGGGCAAGTTTCTTCAACAAGACACTGAAGTGGCTGGTTACAAGGAATCAGTTGTGGGTGTCCAGTGAACAACAACTCTCTGAAAACAGGCAACAACCTTCCTGAGTGGTAACCATTTACCTTTCAAGCACCAAAACCTGGTGAAGTTCATAAATGTTAAATTCTGTGAACAGTATAAGAATTGCCTGCAACCAGTAAACTTGAAGGAATGAGAAGTGAGATTGGACTGTGAATCAAAGAACTTTTATAAACTTACATACATGTGTGCTTAGAATTAGAAGTTAGGTTAGTTAATTAATAGTGATATGATAAAGATAATTAAAAGCAACTTTTGTTTAAGTAACCATTTGTCTTGGTGAATATCTATTGCTGCTGGGTTTTGGGATCCTCTGGGCTTGTAACAAGGCCAATATACCAAATTCTTCACCACCCTATCTACAAATGACTCAATTATCAGAGAATTATGTACAATAATTCCCAAATCCCTTTGTTCTACTGCACTCCTCAATTGTCTATCATTTAATGTGCATGACCTTTGCTGATTAGTCCTACCAAAATGTAGCATCTCACATTATCAGTATTAAACTCCATCTGCCATCTTTCAGCCCACTCTTCTAACTGTCCTATATTCCACTGCAAGCTTTGATAACCTTCTTCACTGTCCACAACACCATCAATCTTTGTATCATCTGAATACTTACTAATCCAATTTACCACCCTATCATCTAGATCATTAATATATATGACAAACAACAATGGACCCACTGATCCCTGGGGCACTCTACTAGTCACCAGCTTCCAATTTAACCATATAACAATTACAGCACGGAAACAGTCCAATTTGGCCCTTCTAGTCCGCACTGATCCAATTACCCTCCTCTAATCCCACTTACCAGCACTCTGCCCATATTCCTCCATCCCCCTCCCATCCATATACTTATCCAACTCTTTCTTCAATGACAAAATTGACACTGCCTCCACCACCTTTCCCGGAAGCCCATTCCACACAGTAACCATTTTCTGAGTAAAGAAGTTCCCCCTCATGTTATTTCTAAACCTTTGCCCATCAACTCTCAACCATGACCTCTTGTATCCATCTCTCCTACTCTCAATGGGAAAAGCCTTTCCACATCTACTCTATCTATCCCTCTCATTATCTTAAAACACCTCTTTCAAATCCCCTCTCAACCTTCTACACTCCAAGGAATAAAGACCTTATTTGCTCAATCTTTCCTTGTATTCCAGATGCTGAAATCCAGGTAACATTTTTGTAAATCTTCTCTGCACTTTCTCTATCTTGTTAATATCCTTCCTATAAATCGGTGACCAGAACTGTACACAGCACTCTAAATTTGGCCTCACCAATGCCTTGTACAGTTTCATCATTACTTCCAAACTCTTATATTCTATGCACTGATTTACATAGGCAAGCATACTAAAGGCCTTCTTAATTACCCTATCCACATGTGCTCCTACCTTCAGGGAACAATGCACCGATATTCCTAGATCTTTCTGCTCCACTGCATTCTTCAATGCCTTCCCATTTACCACCTATGTCTTGCTTTGATTATTCTTTCCAAAATAAAGCACCTCACACTTATCAGCATTAAACTCCATCTGCCATCTTTCTGCCCACTCCTCTAAGCAGTTTAAATCCCTCTGCAATCTTTGAAAACACTCTTCATCATCCACAATTCCCACCTATTTTAGTATCATCTGAATATTTACTAATCCAATTTACCGCCCTATCCTCCAGATCATTAATATATATGACAAACAGCAATGGTCCCAATACCAAACCCTGAGGTACACTGCTTGTCACGGGCCTCCATCCTGACAAACAGTTATCTGCTACTACTCTCTGGCACCTTCCTTCCACCCACTGTTGAATCCATTTGACTATCTCCAAATTAATACCCTGGGACTTAGCCTTCCTAACTAATGTCCCATGCAGAACCTTATTGAATGCCTTACTGAAGTCCATATAGATAACATCCACTACTCTACCCTCAACAACATTCCTAGTCACCTCTTCAAAAAATGCAACAAGATTGGTCAAACACGACCTTCCACGCACAACTCCATGTTGAGTGTCCCTGACCCTCCATATACTTATAAATACTATCTCTAAGAACACTTTCCATTAATTTACCTACCACAGACATCAAACTTGCAGGCCGATAATTGCTAGGCTTGCTCCTCGAACCATTTTTAAACAAAGGAACCACATGTGCAACATGCCAATCCTTCGGCACTATACCTGTCTCTAATGACATTTGAAAAATCACTGCCAGAGCCTCCGCTATTTCCTCACTAACTTCTCTCAAGGTCCAGGGGAAAACCTTAATATGTTTCAAAAGCTCCAGTACTACCTCTTGAACACTATGGTCTCCATATATACCCGCTTTGCTTCCTTTACCCTGCACAGTTCAATATCCTTCTCCTCAGTAAATACTGAGGAAAAGAAATTGTTCAAGACCTCCTCCATCATCTCTTTTGGCTCCTGTTAGGTCTGTTTTGTTCATGAATGAGTGAGACAAACACCAGGCTGAGTCGAAATCAGGGTTCTTTGTTCTTTATTACCGGATTGTAACACTTGCGACTAAACATGTTAGTCGGAGAATGCATTCTGCCGTTATCAGCAAAATGGTGATTTTTTATACCCTTGGATATGTGCTTAGAACATCATCATATCATTACTTGTCCAATGACTAAAACTGTTGCTATCCTTTCCCTGCTAGCTTCCTGCCTCTCAATCCATCAATGTCTCTCTTATCTTGTAAGTACAAGGATGCATTTACATCTTGTTACAGCCCTGTACAGGGCAGGGTAACTCCTTACACATTCCCATCTCATGATGTTTTACCTTACACTCCACACACATTTGTCCTTTCTGATTCTATATTGGACCAATTTTATCTCTCACTTTCCTTTTGCTATTTACATATTTGTAGAAACCCTTTGGATTTATTTTCACCCTGCTTGCTATAGACACCTCATACCTTTTAGCTTTTCTAATTTCTTTCTTAAGATTCTTTTTACATTCAATATAGTACCCAAACATCTCCATTTTTCCCTGTTCCTTATATTTATTGTAGTACTCCCTCTTTTTTCGAACCAAGTTTCCAATATCCCTTGAGAACCATGGCTCCCAAACTTTTGACCTGACCTTTCAACCTAACAGGTATATAAAGATTTTGTACTCTTAAAGTCTCTCCTTGAAAACACTTCAATTTATCTATTACATCCTTCCCAGAAAACAAATTGTCCCAATCCACCCCTTGTAAATCCTTTTGCATCTCCTCAAGCCTAGCTTTTCCCCACTCAAAAACCTCAACTCTGGGCCCAGACCTATCCTTTTCCATTATTACCTTGAAGCTAATGGCACTATGATCACTGGACCCGAAGTGCTCCCCCACACATACCTCTGTCACCTGAACCATCTCATTCCACAACAGTAAATCCAACACAGCTCCTTTAGTTTGTACCTCCACGTATTGATGTAAAAAGCTATCCTGCACGCATTTTACAAATTCCAACCCATCCACCCCTTTCACGGAATGGGTTTACCGATCAATATTCGGAAAATTAAAATCTCCCACAATCACTACCCTGTGCTTATTACAAATATCTGCTATCTCCCTACTAATTTGTACTTCTAATTTGCGTTCCCCATTCGGTGGTCTATAATACACCCCTATAATTATAACTTGCCCTTTCCCATTCTTCAAATCCACCCAAATAGCCTCCCTGGATGAGCCTTCTATTTTTTCGCACCTAAGCACTGCTGTAATATTTTCTCTAACAGGTAGTGCAACCCCACCCCCTCTTGCCACCCCCTCCCTTAGTTCTATCACACCTAAAGCAATGAAATCCAGGAATATTTAGCTGACGGTCACATCCCTCCTGTAACCATGTTTCACTAGTCACTACCACGTCTTACTTCCAAGTGTCAATCCATATCTTCAGCTCATCCACCTTCCTTACAATGCTCCTAGCATTAAAATGTATGCATTTTAGAGATATCCCACTTTTTACTTCCTGCATGCCCCTATCTTTTCCAACAGCTCTCTTATGATGTTTTGCAATCAACCTCTGTCCATCTTCATATAGAACATCCCCTTTTTTATCCACCACTACTCTCTGGCATCTCCCATCCAACCATTGTTGAATCCATTTCACTACTTCAACATAAATACCTAATGATTGAACCTTTTCTAACTAACCTCTTGCGGAACGTCGTGAAAGGCCTTGTAGGCAACATCCACAGCTTTCCCCTTGCAACCTTCTTAGTAACCTCCTCGAAAAACTCTGATTTGTTAAACATGATCTACCAAGTACAAAACTATGTTGATTACTCCTAATTCCTGTCTTTCCCAATAATTGTATATACCGTCTCTAAGAACACTCTCCATTAGTTCACCCACTACTGACGTCAGACTCACAGACCCATAATTACCAGATTTACTTTTGAAGCCTTTATTAAACAGTGGAACAACATGAGCTAGCCTCCAATCCTCTGGAACTTCCTCCTTGGCCAGTGACATTTTAAATATTTCTGTCAGAGCCGCCACTATTTGTACACTAGCCTCCCTCAGTCCTAGGGAATATCTTGTCAGGACCCAGAAATTTATCCACATTTATTCTCTTTAATGAGGAAGTAGTTTTGGCTATTTTAATCTGTATATTATCCATGATCTCACAACCAGTTTTTCTTGCTTCTCCTGGTTCAATATTCCTTTCCTTAGTGAACGCTGAAGAAAAAAAATTTAAAAATTTCCCCATTTCCCCCATCTCTTCTTGCTTCTCACATCGCCTACCCCTCTGATTCTCAAGGGGCCCAATTTTATCCCTCACTATTCTTTTACATTTAATGTACCCGTAGAAACCCTTTGGATTTATTTTTTACCTTGCTTCCAAAGCAGCCTCAAATCTCCTTTTAGCTTTTCTAATTTCTTTGATTTTTTTAAATACTCCTTATATTCCAAAAGCACCTTATCTATTCCCTGCTGTCTCTACCTGTTGTACACATTCCCCTTTCTCAGAACCACTTCCCAATATCCTTCGAAAGCCAAGGCTCCCTATATTTTCTAACCTTTCCTTTAAGCCTCACAGGGACATACTGACTCTGTACTCTCAAAAATTCCCCTTTGAATATCCTCCATTTATCTGTTGCATCCTTCCCTGAAAATAAATTATCCCCTCTAAATCCTTTTGCATCTCCTTGAAATTTGCCTTATTCCAATCAAGAATCAAGGAGTGAGCAATGTCCTCAAGGATGTCTTCCTACCTTGGTACAAAGCATACAGATTTTTTATTCAGAATATTCAGAGATTGCAGAAGGAAGAGGGTATTCAATTTCTTTCCATTGGAAGTATAGTTGAGGACAGTGACAACCTCATGGATAAATGGATGCTTTCATTTACACAATCCTTAATCCAATTTTCCAAAGCAGAAATGGAAGCATGCAGACTCTACACCGTGGAGCCCAGACTAGTCAAATTTGTGGACATACTCACGAACTGGTACATGTGAATAAATTGTAGAAGGTTAAGGGGGAAAATGGTACTGAGAATTGTGAAGGAGCTTTGGAAGCTTTGTTTGCTGTTTTATTCAGCTGATGGCACCCATCACACCATTTATCACTGAACTCGTGTTCCAGAATGTAAGGCACTTGGTTGATACATCCACTGGAGAAAATAAGGATACACAAAGCATTCCCTTACCTCAAGTAAGGGAATCTGTTATTGATAAATTTATTGAGGCAGCAGTGGTCCAAATGCAGCCAGTTATTGAGCTTGCAAGTGTGATCTGAGAAAAAAAGCCCTTCTTGTTAAGTGCCCTTTGAAACAAGTTCTGGTTATGCACCAGGATTAAGTACAAAAAGAGCTGTTTGATTATGGACTTTTTGGAATTTATGTTCTGGAAATGAGCCATAGATCAGTGGACATCATCAAAATTGTCAACACTGCAGAAAATGACCTGCAAGAACTACTAAAAATTCCTGAAAACTACAAAGTGATCTTTCTCCATGGAGGTGGACTGGATAATTCAGAGATGTACCTTTAAATCTCTTGAGGAGTGCAAATGATGTGGTTACTGGAACCAAAGAAGCAGAGAAATGTGAAGTGAATATTATGCACTCCAGGATTGATGCTTGCAGAAATATTCCTAATCCAAGCAATTGGAATTTGAACCTGAATGTCTCCTGTTTACTTCAGTGCCAACGGTGTGAAATTCCCCTTTATCCCAGACATAATGGGAACTGTGCTGGACTGTGACATGTCCTCAAGTTTTCTTTCATAGCCAGTGGATGTAATTAAGTTTGGTTTGATGCTTGCTGGTGCTCAGAAAAAAATTGGATGTGCTGAGCTGACAGTGGTAATAATCAGAAAGGATCTTCTAGGATACGCTCTGAAAGTATGTCCAGTCATTTTTGACTAGAAATTGAAAGGGAGTTGCAGTTCTATGTGCAACACATCACCAACTTACAGTATTCACATTAAGGGATTGGTCCTGCAATGGATCAAAAATTCTGAGGGTGCTGAAGCAAGTGCCTTGAAATCAAAGCTAATTTATTATGTAATTGATTGAGCCGATGGATTCTATGGGTGTCTGGCTGCCTCAACCTGCAGAAGCACAATGAATATTGAGTTTCTTGACAAAACTGCCAAAAATAAAGGGCCACAGGTCTGTCAGAGGAATTTGAATTTCCTTATATAGTGCTGTGACAGTGGAAGAAGCCCAAAATCTGACTTCATTTTGGGCTTTTTTGGACTTTCCCCTTGCTCACTACACAATCTATAGACTTTACTGGTCCAAAGTGCTGGTAAAGATCACTCTTTTCAAGGGTATGTGCTGGTAACTTCTGGCCTTATGAAGAAAGAAGATCTACATAATATTGGAATTTACTGTATTTGATTGTTGTTTATAATTGTGTAATTATTATTTGAAACATAATAATTAAGGGTTGGTGTAAGGGACAAAGATATGTTGCTTACCATTGTCAGTTCGGCTGCAGGTGTCGGTGACATCCCTGGGTCCGGAGGCTGCTGCGTTCTTTATCTTCCGCTGCGCATGTGCTGTTGACTGGCATTGATGGCAAGTGGATGGGGGTTTGGAGAGTCGTTAGCCTGCGTTGACTGTAATGGCGGGATAGACGTTGGGTGAGCGAGGCTCTGATATTTTCTGTTGACCATTATCGAGGGGATTGAATGTTATGTTACCAAAGAGTCTTGTCATTTTACATTAGACATTGACTGTTACCATGACCAAGGTTAAGAATGTTACCATGGACATTACAAGTTCATTTGTGTTCATTAATAAACCTTTTTAAAGCTCATCCATACTTGGTTGTGAATTCCTTGAACATGTCAAAGTAAAGAAGCCACTTAGCCTCCGAGTAGCCTTTTTAAGGAATAGTAATCACTTTATCACTCTCTTTATTCCCAATCTATAAGGATGTTTTAGCACCAGGAATGGAACTATGTTAAAAGTCACTCTCAGTTTTACTCTAGACAGATTACCTGGATGCTTTTTTACCAAGTACATATTGCATGGAGTTTTAATCAATTTTATTTGTGGTGTAAATATCAAGTCCCCAAATTCTGATTCCTGCTGCAATCTCAAATCCTTGGATGGTCAGCACTTTTAGTCTCGGATAGCAGAAGAATTTTAAGACAATGTGTTATTGTTTTAAAGTGGTGATTGCTGGAAAATATCTTGGTCTGTAGCTGATTGGTAGCATCTGGGGAGCATTGATGGGAATATGGGAAGAATAAAATGTGATTAGTGTAAATGGGTACTTGATGGTTGGTCTGGACCTGATGGGTTGAACAGCTAGTTTCAAAGCTGTACGATTTAGATTTAGACATACAGGACTGCAATAGGCCAATTAGGCCTATCTTAAAAAGTTGAAATTTGCACAATTTCAATTAAACAGGCCATCAACATTCACACATTAGGAATAGACTTGTTGCTGAGGGATTGCTATCCACGAAGTCTTTCACCACCAAGAATTAACATTTGTAGTGGAAAAAATATGGAAAAATTAAAAAAAAGAAATAGAAGGACATTTTATTACAGTCAGTTCTTCTCTATCCGATGCAAAGTTCTCTTCTTCTCTACAAAGCAGCATTTATTACCTTGCCTCATGATTCAGTGATTTTGCAACTTCCAGTTTACAGCAGCTGATCAGATTTTACTGACACTGTTATTTATTCTTTGAATGAGCTATGCAATATTTTTAATAAATACCATGGGTTGAATTTTTAACCGCATTCTCCTAATCGACAACCATGATTGACTCATAAAAATCTCAGAGAATAGTGTTAAGCACTTTTTTGGAATAGTGTTACAGGGCAGCACGGTTGGTTATAGCACCAGTGGTCGGGTTCAAATACAAGCTGTATGAAAGAAGTTTGCACGTTCTCCCCGTGTCTGCGTGGGTTTTTTTCTGTGGGCTCTGGTTTCCTCCCACCCTTAAAAACTGTACTGGGGTGTAGGTTAATGGGGTGTTAATTGGGCAGCAAGGATTCATAGGGCCGCATTGGCCTATTGCAATCCTGTATGTCTAAATCTAAATCGTACACTTTGAAACTAGCTGTTCAAAACCAAGGGATCAGGCCAACCATCAAGCACCTGTTTACACTAATCACATTTTATTCTTCCCATATTCCCATCAATTCTCCCCAGATTCTACCACTCAGCTACAGACCAAGAGCAATCTATGGAGGCCATTTAACCTACTGATTCACAACTGGCGTGGTGACAGGGTGAAAGTGCAACGTGCACACAGGCAGAACCAGAGGTCACAAATGAACCTAGATCATTGCAGCTGTGGCATCAACTGTACTGGCTGTACAACTGTGCTACTGCTGGTGGGAAGGACTGGCAATGTATTTGATTCCACAAAAAGGTCATGAACTTCCTAATAGCACTAAGAAAACAGTCAGTGTGCATTAACTGCAAAATCTTGGCCAATCTCTTAAATTTCCAGTGACCATCATGAAATAGAAAACTGTTCTGTATTCCCGTCTCCTGGAATTCAATAGGAGAATCGAGCCATCTGTGCTGCTCAAACTGAGAGCTGTAAGTAATACAAACCAAACCAAGGACTATTTCTGCCAGTCCATAATGTACCATATAATTCATTTATCTACTCAAAAATATTTTTCTCACTTATATTTCTTTTGCAGGTGTTTCAATAATTTCTATTCTCAATTCTGTATTTGTGAATTTTATCTCAATGAGTTACTTGTATTTACTGTCATTTTAATAATGTTTCTGGTGGGAATGAGTTTGGCGGTGTACATCTCTTGTGCACCTCCCTTCCTTCTTGTCTCTGACATGGCTGTTTACCTTGCTAAGGGAGGATAGGGGCAAAAAACAGGAAGAAAACCCAGTGTTATTTTATCTTCTAAAGGGAGCGAATAAATGCTGGAAAACACCTCCATGAGTTGTCTCTTTTCCTACGCCCTATGTGAATCCATCATACTGGTGCCATGACTCACCCTTATGGGATACCTTTGGTGCTGGTTTTCTTGATACTGGCCCTTTGAAAATTGTTAGTTGTAATGTTTTCTTTGGTGCATTCTGTGAATATTCATATTCAAAGAAATTCAGTAGGGATGGGAGTAACAGAGTTAAAATGTGTTTTAATAATTTCTATTCTCAATTCTGTATCTGTACATGTACACCATGTCACCAATTAGCACAAAATAATGCCAGAAGCCATAAGTGTGGTGAAAAATACTGCCAGAAGAATCAATGGTTGAGCAGAATCTTTTGGGAACCTGCATCAGCCACATTGGAAAGACACACAGGAGACGGTAAATGCTGGAATCTGGAGTTAAATACAAGCTGTCGGAGGAACTCAGTGGTTTGAGCAGTGTCAGCTAGAGAAAAAGAACAGTTGATTTTTCAGGTTGGAACCCTTTGTCAAGACTGGAAATGTGGAGAAGAGAAGCAAGTGTGTCAGGAACAGGCTGGGAGAAATAAGGACAACGGTCCACATAGGATTGGTGAGCAAGGGAGAAGTGAAGTTTGAGCATGATGGACAGATGCAGAAGATTGGCAGATGCCAGCCAAAGAGAGAGAGGAAGTTAGGAAAAACAAAGGGGTCAGGTGGAGGATATTTTGGTTGTCTTTGTATGCATACTTCTGGTAAGAAGGTAAAGCATCTATTCACATGGAATATTCAAAATTGCCCTTGATCCAAAAATTGAGATGTTTCTCCAAAACAGCTTTTGCTTCATAATGTAAACCTTCTTCTCATTGCCACAATTGCTAACCACTTGTATTGAGACCTGGTTCCAGACACACCAGCCAAGTGAAACATCAGCTGGGCACATACCTTGTCAAGGTCTCAATCTTCTAAAACCCAGGACAGTAAATTCAGGAATCAATCTGAGGAATGATTGCTGAATTTCATCACATTTTGAAATCTTGACTGGTTCTTTGATAAATACTAGCACATCTGATCTGAGTCCAATATTTTCTGTGGTTGGTGTGATATTTCTAGCCTATGCGGATTTACCATTTGCATTTAGTGGTCGGTACAATGCTATTACAGCACCAGCAATCCAGGTTTGAATCTGCCTTTAAGGAGTTTGTATGCACTCCCCAGGTTTTCCTGGGTACGCTGAGTTCTTCCCACCATCCAAAAACGCGCAGGGTTGGTAGGTTAATTAGTGGCATGGATTTCAATGACCAGAATCAACTTCTATCGTGTTGTAATTATATTTTAAAAATTACATTTAACTTTTTTGTTTACTAGCTCTGCGCACTTTCAAAGGATTTTTGTTTAATTAGACTGCTGAATTTTAGAGAATCCACTGATTAATGCACAACGAGCCTGTCTTCTTGGCGTGAAGGAAGGTGGCCACTGAATTCTGTTTCCAGTTACCAGTACCCTTCAATCTTGTACATTGTCCCTGGAACATGTAAGGGCAAAATAGAGGCATGAACTAGAGTACCGGTGCTCCGTGAAATCCAGCAATTATTCTTAATGCCAATACCTGGAGCTCCAACAATTGTGGAACTCCCAACATTTCTACCTTATTCCTAGAATTTCAATGAGCTTACAAGCTGCAATTTTCTTGTGTCAATGAATATACAGATATCAAATATAAGAAACTGGAGTATGAGTAGACAATTCACCCCTAAGCCTGTTCTGCCATAACATGAGTTAATTGCTGATCAAACAATCATCACATGTTTCTAGCCTAGTCCAATGTCCCACTATTCTTTTGAAGTTTAGACTTATATTGGAATCTTAGAGTCAGAATGTGGAAATAGGCCTTGCTCACACCAACCAAAATATCCCACCTATGTTCATCCACCTGCCTGCATTTGGCCAAAATCCCTCTAAACCTATCCAATCCATCCAAAATTTTCTTAACTATTGCAACAGTGCCTACCTTGACCATCTCTTCCAGCCTCTGTGCAAAAAAGCTACAGCTCAGGTTCCCATTAAATCTCTTCCCCCTCACCTGAAACCTATGCCCTCTGGTTGCTAATTCCTTTGCTCTGGGCAAAAACTGTGTATGTTCACCCCATCTATTCCTCATGATTTTCTATAAATTTATGAGATCACCCCTCATCCTCCTGTGCTCCAAGGAAAAAAGTAGTGTGTTCCATGTATCCATCACTCACTATGTTAAAAAAATCTACCTAAACTTTCTCCCCTAAAACTCCACTAAATCTACTTAAAATATCTCCCCTAAACTTACCTTAAACAGATGTACTCAGGTATTGGCTATGCCACTCTGAGTTAAAAGTGCTGACTGTCCACTCTATCTATGCCTCTCATAATCTTATACAGGTCATATTAACCTCTCTTCTGGTAGATTCAGCCTTTCAACCAAATAGTTGATAACATTTGTGAACAGTTGAGGTCCACAAGACATGGCCTGCCAACCTCAGAAGGACCCATTTATCCTGTGATTTTTTTTTAATTACTCAAAAGCAAAACAGACTGTCTGATAGAAGTAGACTAGAGTGAATTTTAATTAGAATTAGAGTATCAGTATAGAAACAAACTAAAGCCTTTAGTTCATTTGTTGATAATTAGATCTTGTCTATTAGCATTTATTTTGTGGGCCATTCATGTACAAATGACGCACATGAACTGTCTTCACAAAAGTAGAAAGATGTCAGTTTTCACCAAACCATTTATTAAGATATTTTTCGAAACATGAAATCCAGGCTGATGTCAATCTATGGATTACAAAGTAACACCACAAAATCTCAATGTGACTCTTGGTGTACAAACTATTGCACTCTAAGAATTTTTTTTTGTAATATTTATGTTAGTGTTTTCTCTATGACTCTGTCTTCAATGTGCTTCAAGGTCAAAAGAAGAGTGGGATATTGTACTAGGCCAGGAACATCGGATGAGATGTTCTCATTCTATATCAGACCAGACTTCAGCGTAAATGTTCTACCCGTGCTCCAGTTACTTAAATCCGATATTTGTATATCCATTGACGTATAATAATATTTGCAGTTTGTAAGCTCATCAGAAATCATAGGAATAAGGTAGAAATGTTTGCCTGGCAATCTGTTTTACAATGGAAAAATAGTTAAAAGCTCATGGCTTCAGGCTGTCATTCTCAACCTTTTCAAAATTCACTACACAATAGCTGGGTTTATCAAACAGCCACAAGGGCAATAAGATGGCCCTGGCTCTGACAATGTTTTTACATCTGATAGCTTTTCGTTATATTTTCAAGACTACTTCTTATTGTTTTTCCAGTCCATCTCCAATAATTTTGACTTTGGCCAGCCAAAGATATTGATGTTTTCAGTCCTCAGTTGCTTTGATAATACAGTCATTTAGATTGAATTGGCTCAAAGAAAAATAGTTAAAAAGAGAAATCAAAATATTGCTGATGTTGGGAAATAAAAACAGTAAAAAAAAATTGAAAATACTCAGCAGATAAGACAGATGTGTAAAAAGAAAAAAATTAATGATGCAGGTCAATGATCTCTGACCTGGAATTTATTTATAGTTTCTGATGAGTTTTGGATCTGCAAAAGACTGGTGCAGTGGTTAGCAATGATGTCTCACAACTCAAGTCACTTGGATTTGATCCTAATCCTTTTGTTGGCTACAGGGAGAAATCCATTCTACAAGCCCACACAGGCAAGGCCCTGCAACTCTTCCTCTTCTACATTGACAAATAGTTTGGTGCTGCCTCATGTATCCATGATGGGCTTGTCAACTTCACCAGTTTGCTGCCGACTTCCACCCTCATCTCAAATTCACTTGGTCCATCTCTAGCAACACACTCCTTTTCTTCGATCTCTCTCTCTCTCCATCTCAGGAGACAAATTCTCTACAGACATCTTCTATAAACCCACCAACTCCCACAGCTACTATGACTACACCCCTTCACACCCTGTTCCCTGTAATGATTCCATTCTCTTCTCTTGATTCTTTCATCTCCTCCTCATCTTCTGCCAGGATATGGACTTCCATGCTACATCATGAGAGATGGCCTTGTTTTTCCAAACAACATGGCTTTCCCTCTACCACAATCAATGGCCCTCACACTCATATCCTCCATTACCTGCACATCTGCTCTGGCCTTCCCCACCCCCACGTGCAATAAAGACAAGGTTCCCCTTGGGCTCACAATTCTGTCAGCTTCCACATCCAACATATCCTCCACTGCTATTTCCACCACTAGATCTGTCTCCTCCCCTCTCCACCTTCTGCAGGGACCACTCCTTCTGTGACTCACTTGTTCACTCCACCCTCCTCACCAATCATCGCCTTGGTACCTATCTCTGTGACTGCAGGATATGCTCCACTTGTGTCCACACCTCCTCCTTCATTGCCATTCAGGGCCCCAAACAGTCCTTCCAAGTGAAGCAAAATTTCGCTTGTGAATCTGCAGAGATCATATACTGCATCTGATGCTCGACTTGTGGTCTCCCCTACATCAGAGAGACTGGGCACAGACTGGAAGATCGATTTGTTGAGCACCTTAACTCTGTCCACCACAATAGCACGAATCACCCCAGTGGCCATCCATTTCATTTTTCTGTCCCATTCCCAATCTGCTCATGGTCTCTTGTGCTGCAAGACTGAAACCACCAAATTGGAGAAACAAAACTTTATCTTGCATCTGGGCAACCTTCAATCATATTCCTTGGCATATGTTCAAGGAAGCAGCAACTGTTGGTGACTGCATCAATCTGGAGGAGTATATGGCATCAGTAACTAGTTGCATTAGTAATTTTACTGATAACGTTACTGTGCCCAAGACTCACTCTAATCAGAAGCTATGGATGACTGCAGAGGTGTGTGTGCTGCTCAGAAATCATGACCTTGCCTTCAGAGAAGACAAGGTAGCCCTAGCTATTGCAAGAGCCAAGCTATCTAAGGCAATCATAGAGTGCACATGCCCAGTGCATTCATAGTCACTTCCTGGACAGCAAGGACATGCAACGCATGTGGAAGGGCACACAAGATATCACCAACCACAAGACTACGGAGGTCACATGATGCCTTAAGGAATGCAGCACACCCTTACAACTTGCAGAAATTTTATTTAAAAAAGTATTTTAAGAAAAGTTTACACTATTAAAGTTACTTTAAAGTTAATCTAATGTGTCTACAAACAAGAACATAATGCATCCGAGGAAAAAAAATGTAAAAACTACTCATAAAGAAAAAGGTGAAGAAAAGAAAGAAAAAGAACCTGAGCCTACTTTATCTGCGAAGCCGGCTGTTGAAGTTTCTTCTGCAACTGCCGGAGACAGTCTTTGAGAGGGACAATCTCACAGAGCCATCCCTGCGGCTCTCCGCAAAGATGGCACCATCTGGAAAAGTAAGTTCACACTGTGCATGCGCACTGTGGATGGTAAAAAAGGAAAAAAAACTTCATTGTTTTTAAAGGGCTAGTCTAGCACTTCAGTTGTTGAAGAAGATGACTTTCCTGATATAGATGATTTTAATAATTCTGCAAGTGAAGTGGAAGATAGAAGCATAGAAGAAGAAGAATTAAAGGCAAGACAAAGTTTGATAAAGGTGAATGCAATGAAAAATAATTTTAAATTTTTAACTGGAGAAATACAAGCTAAAATTGATTTGTTCAAATCAATAAATAATGTTTCATAAAGGGTTGATAAATTAGAAGAAAGAATTCAAGATGACCATGAAGAAGTTCAACATATTGCAGAAAGAACAAATGTTAATGAGGACTCTGTTACTGTTTTAGTTTCTATGAATGAAAAATTATTGTAGAAGGTTGATATTTTGGAAAATTATATTAGAAAGAATAATCTTAAAATTATTGGAATGTCTGAAGGTAAAGAAGGCCAAGATCTAATTAGTTTTTTTTCCAAGATTGGATACTGGAAATGTTTGGAAAAGATCATTTTGAAGCGAGAATTCTGATTGAGGGAGCCTATAGAACTCTCCAACTAAAACCTGGACTGAATCAGAGACATCCATTTAGATTGATCAGATTTTTGAATTATTAAAGCACAGAGAAGATACTTGGTCTAGCAATGAGAAGAGCTAAAGAACATGGATCTCTGAACTACAAGGGTGATAAGATTTTCTTTGATCCAGATTTAAGTCAAGCTGTTTTGAAGAAAAGGAAAGAGTTTAATCTAGTTAAGAAGGGTGTATATGATAAAGGTTCTAGATTTGATCTCCAATACCTAGCTATGTTGAAAGTATTTATGCCAGATCAACAGAATGTTTTCCTCACCAACTGTATCCAGGCTGAAGATTTTGTTAAAGATTTGCCCAAGACTCGACCATTAGTACAAGAGAACTTGTTGAAATGACTTACTGATGGATGGGAAGTGTGTTCTCCTCTTTCTTTTTTCTTCTGTCAGCTTTGTTGCTTTAATGAATTTTTCTTTACCCCGGGAGACTGCGGTTGTGTTTGCCAGTTTCTGATGATTGCATGTGTTTTTGTGGTTTGCCCATAACCCATACAATGGAGGGTAGTAATACTAGCCTTTCTCACATTTGGGGAGGGGGATTTATTATTTATTTACTTTCATTAGTTTAATACTTTTTTACAATGCATGTAATTTGAATAAATTCAGTGTTATTGGATTGCACATGATGACACCTGAGACCAATTTAATTTATGAGAATTCTTCCTGGACAGGAATGTATGATAATAATTCATTAAAATCTATAGATGAAAATAATAGGTAAAACAGTTAAGATACTGAGTTTTAATATTAATGGGATTAACGGACCCATAAAAAGAAGGTAGGTTTTATCATATTAGGAGTAGCTAATGCCTTTTTACAAGAGGCTCATTTAACTGAAAGCAAACATTTAAAATTGAAAAAAGTAGTCTACATTTGACTAAAAGCTAAGGGAGTGACGCTTTTAATTAAGAAAAATTTAGCAGTTAAAATTTAAAATGTAACTGATGTTAAATATTTTCTGAAGAATGGACTTTATTGAATATTTATGTACCTAATTTAGATTATCAGAAATTTATTCAGGATACTTTTTTAAATTTAGTAAATGTACATTAAAATGTTTTGGTGGGTGATGATTTCAACTTTTGCTTTGAACCCATGTTGGATAAATGTTCGAGAAATATAGTGAAACCAAAGGCAGCTAAAATATTGTTATCCTTAATGAAAGATTTTAATTTAATTGATATATGGAGAACAATGCATCCTAAGGATAGGGATTATTCTTTTTTATTCTCGTAGTTTGATACATATTCTAGAATTGATTTTGTTTTGCTTTCTGCTCAAAATCAATCAAGAGTGATAGACATGGACATATTAGATTCATACCTGACCATTCTCTTCTGATAGAGTTGAAAGATAAGATTCAGTTTATCATTGAAAAGACCAGATTTTTGATTATTTATAAGACAACCTATTCAATTGTTTTGTGATACTAATTTACATTCAATAGAAGATATGTTTATTTTCTGGGACATGTTGAAATCTTATTTATGAGGACAAATTATAAGTTATTCTTCAAAATTTAAAAAGGAATATATGAAGGATATAGTTAAACTGGAAAAAGAAATAACTATTTGGAAAGGAAATTCAAAAATTAATTTCTGAGGATAAATATAGAACTTTAGTTAATAAAAAATGACAATATAACACAATGTTAACATAGAGCAGAGAAAATGATATTGAGTTCTAAGCAGAAATATCACTTAAAGTTTTAGCTTGGCAGGATAATGATGAAGTTATATATAAACCACAAAGAATTAATGATGTATTTAAGGAATTTTATGACAAGTTATATACATCTGAATCACTACATGATGAAGAGGCTATAGATGACTACTTATCACAATTGTCATTACTGCATATAACTCAAGAAGTTAAAGATGAACTAGAGAGTTCTTTTACTGAGCAGGAGATTCATGATGTGCTTACTAGTTTACAAAATAATAAATCTCCAGGTTAAGATGGGTTTCCAGTTGAATTTTACAGAGTTTAAGGATTTATTGATTCCATTATTTATGAAAGCAATAGAACAAGCTTTTAAACAACATTGTCTTCCAGAAACTTTCTCCACGGTGATAATCATGGTTATTCCTAAAAAAGATAGAGATGCACTAAAATCGACTTCATATAGACCTATTTCTTTGTTGAATGTAGATTATGAGATTGTAGAAAAGGTATTAGCCAATAGGATTAATGATTATCTTTCTTATTTAAACATGGACCAGACAGGATTTGTTTAAAATAGACAAACTTTAGAGAATATAGTAAGTTTATTAAGTATAATTCATTTAGCCCAGAAAAAAAAAGATTTGAGCCTTATTGTAGCTTTAGACATGGAAAAAGCTTTTGATTTGTTAGAATGGGCCTTTTTTATTTAAGGTGTTATATTTGGTTTTGGCATAAATTTTATAAATTGGATTAAGGTCTTATGTAGAAGTCCTAAAGCTAAAGTGATAACAAATGGACAAGTATCTCAATCTTTTACTTTAAATGCATCTAGTAGACAGGGGTGTCCTTTATCATAGAACCACTTGCACAAAAGATTAGAAATTATGAACAATTAAATGGATTTGGGATAAACCAGGATAAATTAGTTTATTTGCTGATGATATATTAGTTTACTTAACTCAACCACAAATATCATTATCAAGACTTTATCGTCAATTGTTAGATTATGGGAAAATATCAGGATAAAAAATAAATTTGGATAAAAACAAGGTAATAGAATTGGTAAAAGGAGATTATTTGCAATGTAGACAAGTGTGTTGTTTTAAACGGACAGATAAGATTCTAATTTGAAAAATTTATATAAACTATGTCCCAAAATTTAAAAAAAATAGAGGAAGATTTCAGGAGATGGATAAATTTGTCAATTATGTTCATTGGGAGAGTTAATTGTATTAAGATGAATGTTTGTCCACGAGTTCAATATTTATTTCAAACTCTACCTCAAAATATTTTTCAAGATTTAAATAAGCAAGTTAGGAAGTTTATTTGGAAAGGGAAAATGGTAAGAAAGTCACTAGAAATATGAACAAGGAGGATCACAACTTCCTAATTTTAAGAATTATTATAGAGCAGCACAACTAAGGTTTTTAGTTTCCATGTTTGCTAACATTAAACCATCATGGGTGGATAGTGAATCAAATAAGATAGGAGAAGTTAGACCAGTCGAGCTTATTTATAAATGGGAACCTAAATCTAGTGTAATAGATAAGGAAGCTCCAATATTAAAACATTTGTTGAATATTTGGAATAAAGTTAAATTAGAAACTGATGGAAATATTCTTTCATTAAAAATGCCATTAATCCTTTATTGATTTTTTCAAAAGATTATCCTTTTTTAAATATATGGAATTATAAGAGAATCTCTAAATTAGGGGATTGTTATGATAATAATAGATTGATGTCTTTTGATCAATTAGTGATTAAATATGATATACCTCGTAACACATTAATTTGTTATTTTCAATTGAGGGCCTATTTAAGACAGAAATTAGGATCAGAAATTATTTTAAAAGATCTTTCAAATTTGGAACAAATTATGGTTGATGGAATGGCTAAAAAGTTTATTTCATTACAAGAACAAACACCTAAAGTGGGTTTGTTTAACTCAAAAGAAATATGGGAATGAGATTTTGATACAATTATAGATCAACAAGATTGGCAAAATTTGTGTAAAGAAATTATGACAAATACTCTTCTTTGGCTTGGCTTCGCGGACGAAGATTTATGGAGGGGGTAAAAGTCCACGTCAGCTGCAGGCTCGTTTGTGGCTGACAAGTCTGATGCGGGACAGGCAGACATGGTTGCAGCGGCTGCAGGGGAAAATTGGTTGGTTGGGGTTGGGTGTTGGGTTAATGTATGATATATCTTAATTCAATATAATTTTCTACACCAACTATATATCACTCCTCAGAAATTGAGTAGATGCAGATTGAATTTATTGGATCAATGTTTTAGATGTGGATCAGAAATTGGAACTTTTTTCATTCTACCTGGTCTTGTTCAAAGGTCAACTCTTTCTGGGTTTCTATTAGTAAATTTTTCTTATGGATAACGGGGGTGAATTTTCCTTTAAACCCTGAATTACTTTTGTTAGGAAATTTTGTAAGTGCCACTCTTAAATTGTTGCTGTCAGATTCTCAATTAAAATTTGTTAAGTTGGTTTAAGTAATAGCAAGGAAATGTGTTGCAGTAACCTTGAAATCCGATGTTTCATTAACCTTAGATAGATGGCATGCTGAAATTCAAAGTTGTATTTCATTAGAAAAAATTACATATAATTTAAGGAATAAATCTTCCTTATTTTTGCAAATTTGGGTTATGTATGCTAGAAAAATGAAATTGAAATTATACATTTTTTCTTTATTTTTCCTGATCAGTGAAGTTTTTCCTCGAGGTATAATAATTTTATGATGTCTTTGAGGACTCTGATGCAATCAGAATTAATCAATTGTAATTGTTTTATAATGAAATGTTATGTATTTTAGTTTTCAGATTAGATTAGTTATGGTAGGGAGGATGGGTCATAGGGGGGTTTAGGTTTTATTTTGTAGTAGGCAGTTTTTTTAGTTTTTACATTTTAGTTTTTACATTTCTCTTATACATAGTTTCAACATATATTTGTTAATATTCTATTATATTATTTTGAAATATTATTGTCAATTATTTGGTCTTGTATATGTTGATTAAATAAAATATCCAAAAAACCAACCACAAGATTACACCATCTGTCTGTGCTGGTGATGCTTCCCTCCTAGATACATTGAACAACTTCAACACGTGTTTTTTGGCAAAAAAATGACATGGCAGTAAAGAAGATCATCTCTTCTCTAAACAATCAGGTGCTGTGTCTGACGTGAAGAGAGAGTTAGGCAAGATCAACCCACTAAAAGGTGCTAGACTGGCAACATTCCCAGCAGAGTGCTCAGGGGATGTGTGGCTCAGCTAGTGGATGTTTTTACCGACATCTTTAACATCTCCATGAGAAGCCCCATGGTCCCAATGTGCTTCAAAGCTGCCACTGTTTTCCCAGTGCCGAAGTAGCCATCTGTGTCCTGCCTCAATGACTACTGCCCTGTCACACTCATGTCCATACTATGAAGTCCTTCAAGAGGCTCATCAAGGAGCACATTGAGCTCCTGCTGCCCCCATCAATGGACCCTCTGCAGTTTGCATACAGATCTAAATGCTCTACGAACCATGTCATTACCTCTGTCCTCCATCTAGCCCTCATCCACCTGGAAAATAAAGACGCACATGTTCGAATGCTATTTATTGACTTCAGTTCGGCATTCAACACAATCATACCTCAGTACCTGATAAGGAAGATCCATCTGGTGAGTCTAAACACCACCATCAGCAATTGGATTCTTTACTTCCTGTCGGGGAGACATCAAGCAATCTGGATGGGTAACAGCACTTCCAAGACCATCACAGCGAGCACAGGGGCCCCCTAGGGCTGTGTGCTTAGTCTACTGCTGTTCACTCTGCTGACCCATGACTGTGCTGCTAAACACAGATCAAACCATATCATCAAGTTCTCTGACAACATGAGCATGGTGGGTCTTATTAGTAAGCATGATGAGTCAGCAAACAGAGATGAGGTGCAGTTGCTAACAGACTGGTACAGAGCAAACAACCTGTATCTGTACATTAATAAAACATAAGAGATGGTTGTCAATTTCAGGAGGGCCCAGGGGGATCATTCTCCTCTAACCATTGAAGGTTCAATGTATCAAATTCCTTGGAGTTCACTTGGTGGAGAATCTCACCTGGTCTCTTAACACCATCTCCATAGCCAAGAAAGCTGAGCAGCACCTCGAATTCCTGCAAAGGCTGAGGAAAGTTCATCTCCCACCCTCCATCCTCACTACATTCTACAGAGCATGTATTGAGAGCATCCTGTGCAACTGCTTCACCACCTAGTTTGGAAGCTGTACCACCTAGGACCACAAGATCCTGCAGAGGATAGTGAAGTCAGCAAAAAAGATCACTGGGGGCTCTCTTCCTACCATGAAGGACATCTACAACATTTGATGCAGGTGTAAGAATATAAAAATTGTGAAGGACTCCACACACACCCCATGTAAATTGTTCTCTCTTTTGCCATCTGGTAGGAGGTACTGCAGCACTCGGGTCCTTATGTCCAGATTGGGCAACAGTTTTTCCCCCAAGCCAACAGGCTCCTGAATTTCAAGAACATATGTGGATAGTGTACCATGGACTTTTACTGTATATGTCTCAATATTTTAATATTTCAATGTGTTTAACTTCTTTTCTAACTTATATTTATGTAAATATGTTCTGTAGTCCTGGAGAAATGCTCTCTCATCTTTACCATGCGAACATGGTATGAACGATTAATAAAGGTGATGACTTGACTTGATAAAGGAAAGAAGAAAACATGAACATACATACTACATTAAAAAAAATTATTAGAGCGCAATGGTTTAGACCAGTGGTTCTCAACCATTTTCTTTTGACTCGCATACCACTTTAAGCAATCCATATGCCATCAGTGTTCTGTGGGGATTACTTGAGGTGGTATGTGAGTGGGAAGGGAGGGTTGAGAATCACTGCTCTAGACCCAATTGTTACTGAAATATTTTGCTTGAGAAAAACTGTCATTAGCCCATTTCCTTTGGAGTTATGAAACCGTTCACATAACGAGTCAATTAGGTACAATTAAAACAGTGGTTTTCAAACTTTTTCTTTGCACTCACATACCACCTTAAGCAATCCCTTATTACTCATAGAACACCTATGACATAGGGAATACTTAAAGTGACATGTGAGTGGAAAGAAAAAGTTTGGGAACCACTGATTTAGACACAATGAGTCATTAGGGAACCTTGAGCCTAAACTCAAATACGTGAAAATTTTAACAAGAACTTTAAAAAATAATTCTTATAAAAATTGAACACTTTACTGAGATCCTTGAGCTTGATGTTCCAGTGCAAGTATTTTGATGTTGGCTCCAAATTGGACAGTGATAGTCAAAGGTCACCTCTTGTTGTGATATCGAGTATATTCCTGGAATTTGTCAAGGAAATGTTGAATGCACATTCAACTAAGTATGTTGAGGGAATGGCAAAGAAAAATATTCTGGCTTTTCCCATAGTTTTGGAAATTTATTTGGTAGATCACTTTTAACCCAATTTTTTTTAATTAATTGAACTTGCAACATGCAATTATATCACTGAAAATAATCAAATGCTCTTGAATCAACATTGGTTAGGTTGTTCCTTAAATATCCATTGCGGGACATTGGGGTTTAACAGGCTATTAAATCTTTCCTGTATTTTCTTTAGGTGTTTCACATAAACATGAATGTCATCATCCTTCAGTCCTTATGCATTCGTGTTCAGATCTGGAAATTGTAAAAATTCCCTATTTCTGATATTTCTCCATTAGACTTTTAGCTTTTTAAGGAAAGTAAGAACGACATCCTTACTATTAATGAGGTTATTGTGTTTACTCTGTATGGTCCACCTTTGCATCAATAACTTTTTCTCCATGCTCGTTAAAAGAAAGAGAATAAACTATTATGTCCCAGAGTGCAAATAAAAGATGAAAACAATTTTGTTTGGACAGCTACTTCACCTTGGGACGCAGCAGCAACAACATCTGGAAAAGTTCATCACTTTCTTAACACAACTGCAGAAATAGAAGTGGATCTGATTATTTTGTTTATAGTCTTTATGACAATTGAAAGAGAAAAATTTTAATGTTCTCCTAAATTTCTAGCCACTAATTGTTCCCTATGAATGATGCAATGAACAGTAAAGACTGAAGGTATAACATTTTTCAGACATGTGATAAACCAACTATATTGTCTAACCATTGAAGAGGCACCACTGGTTGTACAGGCAACTATTTTCTCGAATTGAATACTATTCTCGTTTATGTAATTCTTAACTTCTTTGAAAAGAGTCAGTCACTTAGTATCTAATTTAATCCTTCTGGAAAACAACATCTCATTTCCATTCCTGTATCTGGCACAAACCATGAGAGTCATTTGTTTTTCAGAGTGGATTAATCTAAATGTAAAGGTGGTAATGAAATAACTAATTGTTTTTCAAAGTCCTTGCCATCTCATCAGTTCTAGAAACAGTGCAATTGCTTGAACAGTTTCCTTGGCATGACATGAGGGATTATTATGGACAGTGAAGGCAAAATAAGTGATTCAGCGATGTTCTGAGCATTTCCACTTTTAGCAATCAATTCACACATCTTGTATGATGCAAGATAATTTCTGTGACATTTCAGTTTCAAGAAATATGAAGTCAATCTTTTCAGCCTGCACGTTTGTTTCCTGGAATTGAAGGTAATAGATCAAAAGGGAAAAAAAAAACTACATGGAAGGAAAAACATACACCAAGCAGGTTCCATGATTCAAAAAGGCAAGGGTGTATCGGAGGAGAGAAGATTGTGCACCTGGTTAGTGAGTGATTCAATCTGGTCTGCTTGTTTTGCTACCAGTGTGGAAATGGAGAGGGTGTCACACTTGAAGCCAGAAGATAAGGGAAGGGATAATAGGAGGGTTAGGGAGGTGATCATAGGGGTGGATCAAGGTGAGGAAGGAAGAGTGGGGAAAGGACAGTCTGGAGATGATTGGTGGACGGAATAGAACTTTGCTCCTAGCCTTTATCTTCTGCACTGACATTGGCACAAATCTATGAGTTCTTTCAGTCACCATTGCAACCTTTTTTTCTCCAATTGTAGCTAAGAGTGTGATGTTGGAGTCTGGCTACCATAAGGAATGAACCTTCATTTGGGTTGATGGACTTGTGTTATTGCTAAGTAGCTGCTGCCACAGCTAGAGAATGTATTGAATGCAGCTCAGAACATATTGTCAACACCCTTCCCCTCCACAGGCTTCAATTACTTCCCACTGCTCAGGAAGAAGATCATGTTTTTCTGATTCCTATATTTGTTTAATTGTTAACTTCCATTTCAGATATGACAGAGCTTTAGAACCTTGACCTGTTTGTATTGAAAATTTCAAATGCCATCTTTTACAGTAGACATGAGGGTCAGTACAAAGGAAATAACAGCAAAGATTATTACTTTTCTTGTAGCTAGGTATGATTCAAATTGCAAATAGACAGCCATTCCTGCATTGAGGGAAATCAGAATAATAAACCTTATATTGTCAAGTTAATGTGCAGGAATATAATTCTATATTATCCATTGTTCAGGTTGAGAATAAGAGGCAAAGTTATTAATTTTATAGATTTGCTTTCTCAACCATTAAGTCTCCTGAAATATTTTGATACGTGTGCAGATGTGGGGCTAATGGTGGTGTCAGAACCCCTCCACTAAATTGGTCAGCACAAGTTAACCATCTAAACTTTAGTTAAAGATTGTCTACCAAAAGGCAAGCTTTATTTTACAGTTTTCATCAAAGTCCATGAAGAATGTGCATGCTTTGGCTCTGCCTGGTAACCCACTCAAGTGTTACACCCTTTCCATTCCCACACTGGTAGCAAAGTGAGCAGACCAGATTGGATCTCTCACTAACCAAGTGCACAGAGTCTTCTCTCCTCCGATACACCCTTGCCTTTTTGAATCAAGGAACCAAGAAAGTATCAAGACAAATGTGAGATTTGATAAGCAACATCTCTGAATCCAACTCCTATCTGGCAGTGGTTCTTCAGCTTCATGAGTTGTGCGCTGTAGGTCTTTCAGCTCTTCATATTTAGTAGCAGCAAATGAGGAGAAAGTACTTTTAGTGTAAAAAATCACAAGGAAAGGTGTTGCACAGGATACATAATCCCATGTGAGAGAGTTTTAATAAAAGTCACTTCTTACAAGCCTTGAGTTGAAAAAAAACAAGGAAATGGCAGCTTTGCCAGCAAAGCATGATGAACGAAGGGAAAAGGAAATATTCCATGTACCTTATAGTGGAAAATGTCTGGACTTGGCCTTTCATATTGATTGCCTCAGCTTCCTTACAACTGTTTCACTTGCTCCTTCTTACTTGAGATGTGTGTTTCAGGAGGTGTGTCTTTTAAATAACTTCTTGTAAAGGAGTTGGACATGTTTAGGACTATAAGACAAAGGCACAGAATTAGGTAATTTAGACCATCAAGTCTGCACTAACCATCATAATAAGTGATTTACTTTTTTTTAAACCCCATTCTCCTGTCTTCTCCCTATAACCCTAGATTCCCTTCCTAATCAACAACCTATCTACCTCTGTCTTAAATATCTCAATTAATTTGCCGTCCACAGCCATCTGTGGCAACAAATTCCACAGATTCACCACCCTTTGGATAAAGAAATTCCTCCTCACCTCTGTTCTAAATGGAGTTTTTTTTAAATTTTCTGAGGCTGTTCTCTCTGATCACAAATTCCCCCACCATAAGAAACAAGCTTTCCACATCCACTCTGTCCAGTCCTTTCAGTATTTGAAGTGAAACATGAAAGTCTGCAGATGCTGCGATTGCAGTAAAAACACAAAATTGTTAGTCTCACAGCAACCAGAGGAGGTAAAGATATATAACTAACGTTTTGGGCCTGACCCCTTCGTCAAGGTACAATAGAATTTTTTATGATAGTGTCTTTCAGTGTTTGATGAGTTTCAGTGAGATCCCCTTCACTCTTCTAAACTTTGGCACATAAACTTTCAAGATTGTGTATGAATCCTCTTGAGGTGACTTAACCTTTTGTTTCCAGGGATATCATCTAAAAATTCATTCCAAAAAGAGAAAGCAAGTTGGTTGAGAACACAGCTCCCACATCAATGCAATGATTATGTTGCTGCTGGTCATGAGTGAATTAATTTGAATAGTGAGTAAAAACGTAATCAAACAGGGTAATTTGTGGTCATCTAATGAGCTCTTTATTTCTTGCTCTCTTTATATTGTTTTGATGTCAGTGATTTTCAGAACTGCTAGATTGCCAGATGTGCCAACAATATAATTATTTCATCATTGTATTCAACTTTTATTTTTTTTAAACTTTTATACATTCAGAGTACAGATAACAAATAACATATATTCCTTTATTTTTAAAAGGACAGGAGATACACTGTGGCCAACACTTAGAAGGATGTAGAGTTGCGGTTAAGTGTGCAACTGACATCCTAGCTTACGTGAATGGATGGTTATTTGGCAGCCAAGTTTCAGGTTGTATTTTGATTTAGTGACACAACAAACAACAGATATACGTATGTGACATTTAAGAATGGTAGCCACAAATTCCAAGCTCACGTATGATTCATATGTGTTGGTGGGAAGCATTAAAGAACTGTCAAAATGACAGCAATCTTCCTGCTGCAGGACTTAATACTTAGCTTTAGTTTCACCAGGACTTTGAATTTCCTGGGTAGGGTAGATATTTTCATTACATGTGGTTCTATTAAACATTCAGAGATTTTTTTTACTTTGGAATTCCTGTTGTGAAATGTCCCTCCGTAATCTGTGGTTGTTTTTTTAAAAATTCAAACATAGGACAGTACAGCTCAGGAAAAAGCCCTTCAGCCCATGTGTTTGAGCCAAACATTAGCCCAAGTTGAAGTAAAATCATATCCTTCCATTTCTTGCGTCCATCTAGAAGCCTCTTAAATGCTACTATTGTCTTTGCTTCCACCACTACTAATGACAGCCTATTCCAGGCAACAACCAGTCCTTGTGCAAAATATTTTTCCTGCATATTGCCTTTAAACTTTACACCCAGCCACTTTAAATTCATGTTCAGAAGTATATGACAGGTCACCTTCAGCCTCTGACAGTAGAGTTAACAACTCAAGTTTGTCTAACCTCTGTTTATAGCTCATATCCTCTAAACCAAACAACATCTCAGTAAATCTCTTCTGTACCCTCTCCAAAGTTACAATATCCTTCCTGGAATGGAATGAACTGAGTTGCACACCATACTCCGAATGAGTCCTGAACAAAGTTTCATATAGAACCAGAGAACATTACAACATAGATCAGCCCTTCAGCCGTTCTAGTCTGTGTCACACTATTAGTTTGCCTTGTCCTACAGACCTGCACCATCCATACCTCTTCATCCATGTTCCTATTCATTTCTTCTTAAAAGTTAAAATTGAGCTTGCATTCACCTCCTTAACTTGCAGCTTGTTCCACGTTCCCACTACTTTCTGATGAAGAAGTCCTCCTATCTTCCCCTTAAACTTTTCTCGTTTCACTCATTCTCTGGTTTGTATATCAACCAACCTCAATGGAAAAAAAACAACAACTTGCATTTACTTTATCTATACTCATCATAATGTTATATGCTTCTATCAAATCTCCCCTCAGTCTTCTATACTCCAGGGAATAAAGTTATAACCAGTTCCTGAAATCTCAGCAACATCTGAGTAAATATTCTTTCCATTCTTTCAATCATATTGATATTAGTAGCTACATCATGAGCTCCTCACTTTTATATTCAGTACCCTGCCCAATGAAGCTAAGGATACTATACACCTTTTTTGCCAGCTTATCCACTTGCAAATACAATATCTATTGACCTGGACCCACAGATCCATCTGTACATCAATGCTTTGAAGAGTCCTGCCATTAAACATATATATTCCATATATATTTGACCTCCCAAAGTGCAACACCTCACACTTGTCTATCACCTTTTTGGCCATGATCGTAACTGATCTATTACATTTTGTATTCTTTGATACCCCTTTACACTGTCCACAGGACTGTCAATTTTTGCATCATCTGCAAACTTACTAACCTGCCAACCTAATCTATTATCCAAGAAATTTATTTCTATCACAAACAACAGTTGTCCCAACAATGTTTACACTGGTCACAGGTCTACAGCCAGAATAACACCATTCCACAACTACCTTCTGTCTCCTATGGGCTGATTCTGAACCAAATTATCAATTCACCAATGAATTCATGCATTTGCCCTTTAGGATCAGCCAATAATAATGAACCTTGTCAAATGCCTTTCTAAAGTTCATGCAAACAACATCTATTGCTCTGCATGCGTACTGTGGAAATCATTCTAACCAGCTGCATCACTGTCTGCTATGGAGGTGCTAATGAATAGGACAGCAAAAACTCCAGAGTTGTTAACTTGGCCAGCGACATCATGGGCTCCAATCTTCCCTCCACTGAAGACATCTACAAGAGGTGACGTCTTAAGAAAGCCGCCTCTAACCTCAAGGACACCTACCACCCAGGCCATGCCCTCTTCACACTGCTACCATCAAGAAAAAGCTACAAGAACCTGAAGTCCAGCATCCAGAAGCATAAGGATGGCTTCTTCACCTATGTCACCAGATTTCTGAATAAACAATGAACCACAGATGCTACCTCACTTTCTCATGTTTTCTTTCATTCTTTATTATTTTTGAAATGTAATTTACAGTTATATTAACACTATAATGCTGCCACAATTCAACACATTTTGTAACTTATTTTTTTACCCTTGTTAGCCACCATTGTTACTTCTTCAAAAACCTTAATCAGATTTTAAGACATGATCTGCCTGACACAAAGCCTCATTGACTGCTTCTAATCTGTCAATACCTTTCAAAATGTGCATAAATCCCATCCTTAAGTATCCTCTCTAATTGGTTCTCTATGACTGATGTGGGGTTTGCAGGCCATAATTTCTTGATTATCCCAATTTTCCTTCTTGGCTACTCTCCAGTATTTCAAGAACTTGCCTGTTATGAGTGAGGAAGAAAGATCTTTGTGAAGATCCAGCAATCTCCTTCTTCAGCTTTAGCTTCATTATTATACAAAGAACAGACTGTTTACATGTATAAACATATCTCCCTCAGCTCTGGCGGCCTTTAGGACTCTTTAAAGTCAGAAATATGCAAATGAAATATGTTTATTATTTCTTCAAACATGGCCTTTGGCTGCAAAATCTTACAGATGCGTAATATTCTGTCGCCCTCAAGTCCTGTTGACAGCTATGTATTTTTGAGTAAAGCCATACATCTAATATATGAAACTGAAGATATCCTTTCAAAATTTGAAACATTTACAGCAGAATATTTTCTCTTTCATTTTAGAGAACTTGATATGTCAGCTCATCCATCTGGAAGAGCAATTGGCACTCTATTTTACATTATAATCCTGTAATACATTCTGGCAATTCCCAGACCAGTAGACAAAATTACTTTATCACAGGTACACTTCCATTTGTTTTTTTTTCAAAGAAAAAGTGCAATTTGCATCAAGAAAATGAAATTATATGAGCACTGGATAATTATTTCTTGTACAAAAACTGTTATGCTTCAAAAACCCGGACAGGCTACTCGGTTTATCTCTGAGCTTACACATTGAGACCATTTTCACTAACAGTACAAAGAAAATACTGTGTTATCTCATTCAAAAGCAAAAATTAATTGGTGGAAAAATGCCTGAAACTCGAAAGGAAAGCGGCTCCCAGAGAGACAAGTTCACCAACTGCTGGAACTACTCAGCTGGTCAGCAACATCCACAGAGAGAAATGGACAGTCAAAACAGGGTCTGAGCCAAAATAACTGTTATCCATTTCCTTCCAGAGATGCTGCCTGATCTGCTCAGTTCCTTTGGCAGTTTTATATTTGCTCTATATTCCAGCATCTGCATGAATCTGAAAAAAGAATCCATATGCAAAAAGTCAACAAAGAGCTCACCTAGATTCTTAAATGAAGTCTGTAATTCTAAGAGGAAGAAGCCCCTGTGCCAGGCCAACAAAATGTTCTGTCACAGAACCCAGATGAAGCTTCTGAGATATTTTACGATGAGTTCAACAGGTTCCTGCACGGAAAGCAGAACAGCATCTGATTGGACTGATCACTGGCTGAACAAGTACACCGCAACATCAATAAACACATTGTTTCTGCTTCCTCTTATAAATTCCCATGTCAGTAGCAAATGCTGGTACACCAAAATAATTGTTTATCTAAATGCTACAGCTTTGGGGAAAATGCCTATCTCCCGTTGAGATAGTTCTCCACTTGCCCCTGTTCATCTGTGTAGCTTTATTTAATTCATTACCTGGAATTTGTCAAACACCAAATAATTCACATCTCTTTCCATAGGAAGAAGACATCAATGTTTACCTTAATCAATCAGGGCATCAAAGATAAAATTTGCGACATTATGTTGGACCTTTACAAAACACTTGATAAACCACACATGTAGCTCTGGTCATTGTGGAAAGGATGTGGTTGTGCTGGAGTGCAAAAAGAGATCCACCAGAATGTGGCCTGGATTGGATGATTACTTCTGGGGAGAGATTGGATGGACTTTTTTTTTCCGGCTGGAGTCTGAGAGTCAACCTGAGAAATGCATACAAAATTCTTAGTGACATAAATGGGGTAAAAGTCAGAATTTTTTTCTCCAAAAATAAAAAGGCATTGATTTAAGATGAGAGGAAGGAATTTTAAATGGTATTTGATAGGTAATTTTTTTTGGGCACAGAAAACAGTATCTGGAACTCAGTGCCAGAGGAAATAGTGGAATCAAATATAATCACGACATTAAGGAGACATTTATATAGCCATTTAAAGAGGCTAGGGATAGCAGGATAACAGGTCTGATGTGAGCAAATGGGATTAGTGGAGGTAGGCAAACAGATTGGCATGGATGCCAAAGGGCTTGCTTTAGTGCTGTAAAACACACACACACACACACACACACACACACACACACACACACACACACTCCATCTGATCATCATAATTGGATGGGGGAAGTTTGGGTCTAATCTCATATTGGGTTGTCAAAGTGGTTCTCCAACAGCTGTGCAAGTCATCAGTGGGTCAGGGCACCTGTACACAACATGAGCACCTTTACGCTCTTGAGGTTTCCTGGTTCCCCTCCCTTGGAATCTATTGGGCTTATATTCTATCTGTGAAACACCCCCAAAGCCCTTCGTCTTGTGAATTAGGATTCAATCCATACTTCAGATTTTTAATGCCAACTCTTACTGCTACTTATAACTGTGGTTATGCAATTCTAGCCTTAGTACATTACAATTATGGTTTGTTTTGGACAAGATGAATAACTTTCCTGTCACCTATTTCAATCTTTAAGATGGAGACAGAACCTTTTGTCCAAAGACACTTCTGAAGTTGACACCATTGTTCAGTATGCCTGGTGCTGCTAAATATACCTTACAAGAATGAGTACATCTGAGGGATTCTCATTCCTAGAGGGATCTGGACAGCTGCACTCTACTTAGTGGGCTTGTAGGAGAGAAGTCACAGAATGATTTAATCTAGGGGAATGTACATGATGAAATGCACATGATTAAGTTGATTCTATTTTTTAAGAGGCAAGAGACAAGCCACGATAACACAGTGACATTGATTTGTAAGAGCTGTATGTCTGAGAGATTGGTTCTGTCACCCTGCAGCTACAAACTACCAATCATGCCTCTTTGAAGGAGACAGAGAAGACATTTACCTGTATGCCTCCTGTTCCATTACTGTGAGCTTAACAATCTGGTCTCACACCTCATTAGCCTGAGGTGCTTCTAACCTACAAGGGTGACTTTCAGGAGTGCATGTGTTTGATGGACACAGAGCATTTATTGAGGGTGAGAGACAAGTGGTTGAATAAAAAGTGGCACTGGCATTCACCTGAGGAACAAGATCTGAGACTTGGTCTAACTGATTGAGCTGATATCTGCCCTGCAAAAATCAATTGTCGTGACAGGTTAAGGAAGAGCGAGGTGAGAAAGCATTTTGAAGTAGAATCATTGATTGTATGGAGCTTTGCACGAGAAGAGTGATTGAGTTATGCTTCATATGAGAGGGTGAGAGAGGTGCACAGGAGGATGTGAATGATCTTGCAGACATATTCCCTTTTCAATGCTGTGATGAATCTAGCACAAAATTCTTATCTCACATCCATGATGGTAAACACGAAAATCTGCAGATGTTGGGGAATAATGCAGTGCACAAAATAGTGCAGGAGAAACTCAACAGGACTCTTGAAGAAGGGCTCAGCCCTGAAATACCAACTACCTTTTACTTCCAATGGATACTGTGTGACCTGCTGAGTTCTCCAGCACTTTTTCATGTACCTCACATCAATCCATACCATCTTTGTGAAGTTGCCAGTTTTTTATTCCCGAATCTCCACAAAGTCCCTATTTCTTTGACTTAACTATATTGAGGTTACTTCACTGGATCTGATGGTAGTCTTTTCCCACCTTCCTAAACTAGGTGCATTTCACTTTCATCAGCACAGTAGATAAAACTTCAGACATCCTATTCCATGGTTTGGTTGGCTATACTGTTGAAAACTCAAGGTGAAGCCCTGTCATGTGGCTCCTTTTTACAGCATCGTATATACATTGAATATATGTAATTCCATAAATAATAACAAGACATGATGTTGAAGCTACATATTTTCCTAAAATTGTATGCATACTTCTATCTGCTTTGATTTCCCTTAGAATCAAACTCCAGAGATCCAGTCTGATGCTCAAGTGAAGAGTTGATGGGGTGCAGCATTGTCAGGAAGAGCATCTTTTGGCGGCGACATCAAACCAAGGATTTATTTGCTCTGTCTGATGAACATAAAGGACTCAGCAGCATCATATGAAAAAAAGGATGCCGACTGACTGATATTTATCCTTCAACTAACATAAAATGGGTTAGGGTGGAACTAATGTCAAAATGGAGGCTTGATGGTCAGCATGTGGTCAATGGACTGAAGAGCCTATTGTATACTGTATATCAATAACTTTCTAATTGACTCAAATGATCTAGCTATTAGTTCACTGTAATTTGCAGAAGCTTGCACTGAACAAATTAGCTAACATGGTCCCAACAATAGTGATTTTACTTGCCATTGATTTTAAAGCAGTTAACATCATGAGAGTATGTAAATGCGAGTTCTCTATTTGGGGGGACATGTGTTAATAATGGCTTTAAGTATAAGGTTCCAGAGTTTGGTCAGACTCCTAAAGCATAATCCTTCTAGATTTCTCCGACTGAGAAAAGGTGGATTCAGTCAAAGAACTTTGATGGTCTATCATGGCTCTCCTCACAGAAATAATTATTTTGTTCTATTTTAGATTGTTTCTTGAATCAGAATTTTGAAAATAAGTTCCAGCCAACATATGAAGTTTCATTGCCTTCAATGCAATTTATGGATTTTCCTGTGACGAAGTGCCCCCTCTGTTCCACAAGATCTCATTAGCTGTTGATGTCAGCATTTTCATAATGCCCTAAAATATGCTATGCTGCAGCTTTACAAATGCAAAAAGCAAGCAACTTCTTCATAATGATCCATAGCATGTGTATAACACTGGGAAATAACAGAACAATAAAAATTCTGGAACAATTATGCAAGAAGATTCTGCAAAACGATTACATTTTACTAATGTTTCAAAAACTAAAACAATAACAAGTTCATTGTACATGTGCACCAAAATTTTAAATTGAATTAGAAGAGATAAAAAATACAAAAAATAATCAGTTTCCCAAGTGAAAGATAAAAGTGACTTTGCAATAATGGAGACAGTCCTTTGGTGGTACTGGAGCAATCCATGATTGCTGTGACAAAATGAGGTTGAAAAGCTTGATTGCCAGTGGAAAGAAACAGTTCTCGAGCCTAGAGGTGCTGAAACTTCAGTTTCTGTACCTTCTACCTGATAGTAGCAATGAGAAGAGGTTGTGACCAGGGCGGTGCGGGTCCTTTATGATGTTGGCTAATTTCTTGATGCAGACAATCGTACCTAATTGACTCGTTATGTGCATAGTTTCATATCTCCAAAGGAAATGGACCAATGATCATTTTTCTCAAGCAAAATATTTCAGTAACAATTGGGTCTAGAGCAGTGATTCTCAACCTTCTCTTCCCACTTACATACCATCTTAAGCAATCCCTTACTAATCACAGAGCACTGATGGCATAGGGATAGTGGTATGTGAGTGGAAAGAAAAAGGTTACGAACCACTGGGCTAGAGTCTATGATAAACTTGGCTCTGCTTGCTACTTTCTACAGACTTCTGTATTCCTGGATTTCTGAGCACTTAAATTACCAAAACAGGCTGTGATGCATCTAGTCAGCATAATTTCCACCTGTAGAAGTTTGACTAAGTATTGAATGACATGCAAAATCTCCTCAGAGGTGTTGGTGTACCTGGTTTATGGTTGTTTTGAAGTGCTGGCTCCAGGAATGGTGTTCTGAAATATGGCATTGCAGGAACTTGATGGTTCTGACCCTCTCCACTTCCATCTCATCAATGCAGACAGGTGCTTGGTCTCTTGGCTTCTCCTTCCTAAAATCAACAATATTCTCTTTGGTCTTTCTGACAACAAGGTTCTTGATCTCCATCCTGTATTCTGACTCAAGTACAGTTATTTGGCCAATAATGGTGGTGTAATCAGATTTATATAAATATTTATATTTATATTTATGTAAATTTATACTTATATAAATTTATATAAACTAAATGTCCTACAAGTTCTCAAATTTAATTGGAATGTACTGTTTGTAGGGTGAAAATATATACAATCGCTCTTCTCTGAAATCAGGGCTTTTAGAGAAGAATAACAGTGGTTTCATATCAAGAATCTATTCACAGTACGCGCAGCACTGTCAAATGCTGATTGACCGTTTATAATTCTATCTGGTTCACCACCTCCACATGCTAACCGATTTGACATAAGAAATATTGGCTGTCAACATTTATAACCAAGCACATGCTGCATGAATGAACAACACAAAAGATGAGCTAAACCAAGACCATAAATTCTCCGGAATTTGAATCATTAACTAAACTTCAAATCTGTGAGGAGCCTTTAGCCTGAAGTAAGGGGGATTGGGGAAGAAACTGCTGGGGACTGCAGGATCTTTGAAGCAGATAATTTATTGTTAACTGCTACTGAAAATAACCTTTTTTTAGAACAATTTACCAGACAACTGCACAGCTGGCAGAATTTTTTTTTTTAAAAGGCTTCTGTGTGATCTTCATGTGGACTTGTATATTTTCACTGAGACATTAAAACACTTAAACACTTGCAAAGATCCTTTGGATATGAACAATCAAGAATTCACACCTCTGAAAAATGCACCTAATGAATACATAATATTATTTTAGTGATGTCAGTGAGCCAATTTGCTTTCTAAGATGCTTCTTAGAATCTGAACTCATAATGGTGAGGGTTACAATTAGAATACAATAAGGCAACTTCAACAAATACTGAATGTGAAAATATCACAAAATGTTAATGACCAGATGATACCCATTAGAAATAATATAAAAGGATGTGACATTAGCATTCACTTTCAGCATTCTTGGGGTCACCATTGACCAATCACTAATGCCAGACCAGGTTAAAGGTTAAAGGTTCTTCACCATCTTACAAGGTACAAAATGGAAATGGGATGGAATATTTTTCATTTGCTTGGAGTTCTGTTTTCAGAAAGCTTAACACCATCCAGGACAAAGCATTCATTCTGTCCACCACTAGATTCCTACATCTGTTGTGTGTGCCACTTTTAATATGCCGAGGCAATCTGACCCTACCACATAAGATCAGGAGAATCAGGCTCATGAAGCATTTCCTATAATTTCTCCTCCATGACACATTCATAAGGACTTGGAAACATGTTGCTATTCTTTGATCATAATTGGGCCCAAATCGCAGAACTCCCACTCAAAAGTGCAAAGGGAATACCTTCACCAGAACGATTTCAGCATTTCAGGAAGGCACCTCATCAGCACCATCTCAAGGGAATTAATCATTGACAAATTATTTCATTGATGACTACATCCAGAAAGTTTCTTAAAAGTTATCAGAATTGTTGATAAGTCAGTGGTATCAAACCATAGAAAATGAGAATGGCAGGTCATTACGATCTCAACAGTCTGGAAGCACTGTGAAAATATTTCATGGTTCAGGAAACTCCACTAGGTTTAAGGAGTTCACCAATTAAATATCATAGTTTTTCTGGTATTTTACATTATATTTCTACTTTCAATATCTGTATAGGCAGTCCCTGTATTATGAACGTCCAACTTACGGACAACTCATACTTATGAATGGGCTATGCATGGCTTCCAGTGCATCAGCTCGAGTAAGGAGAATGCCATCTATCATTTTAAGTTGGATCATATTGCCATTAACACTGTGTTGAGTGTGCCTCCTTCAAGAAATTGACTCCAGTAGTATTATATGCATAGAAAGGTAAAATATATACTATATACTAAGACAAACTGACACTAAATAAGAACCGTATATCCCTGTTCCGACTTACCTACAAATTTGACTTAAAGACAAACTTAGGAACGGGTCTCGTTCATGACCCAGGGATTGTCTGTTTTGTTTTTATGATAAGGTGCAGCTTTGTAAAAGTAGGACAGACGCTTTGATGATTTGAGAAGAGGAAGGAGTAATGGATATCTTTCCCTTTTCACAAGAAGCATTTTTTTTTAAATTAGACATACAGCATGCTAACAGGCCATTTCAGCCCACAAGTCTGTGCCACCCAATTTACACCCAATTAACCTATACTCCCAGAACGTTTAGAAAAGTGGGAGGAAATCAGAGCCATTGTGGAAAACCCATGCAGACAAGGGGAGAAAGCATAAACTCCTTACAGACAGCTCAGGTTTTGAACTCTGGTCCCAATTAGTGGCACTGTAAAGGCATTGCACTAACTGCTATGCCAACCGTGCCGTCCTCTGAGGTCTAGATCCCAAAGTAGGTGGCACTAAACAATACCTGAACATTCAGAGGACTCTAGGAAGTAGAGCATGATGCTACATTAAGGGAATCAGAATCAGAGAGTTGAGTTTGAAGGGAAGAAATTGCTATAATCTATCTATATTTGTGAGGAAAGTGGAGTCTATCATCCCTGTAGAGGAACGGTACCATGAGATTTGGTCCCATGATCACATATAGATCTGCACTTAAACTCTACTATCATATCCTGTCTGCAGCTTTCTTCCTAAAAATAGATACAATCAGATCTACTGCAGACATGATCTCTTTAGCTCTCTATCCAGTCCTGGAACATCTGGATGCCAAGGACACCTATGTTAGACTACTGTTCTTAGACTGCAGCTCTGCTTTCAATACCATAGCCCCTAGCAAACTCAATCCAAAACTTTGGCATCTACACCTCGGAGCCCTCCTCCCTCTCTGTATCCCTGCAATTGAATCTTTGACATTCTGAAGATGGGTAGCAACATTCAACAGTGGTGCTCCTCAATGGTGTGTCCTCAGTCCTCGGCTCTAGTCGCTCCATACCCGTATCTGTGCAGTTAAATACCATTCCGACTCCATCTTCATATTTGACGAAAACACCACAGGGTTGGGTATCAAATAACAAGGAGCCGAATACAGGAGAGAGGCTGAAAGTTTAGTGGCATGGTGACAAGATAACAACCTCTCACTCAACAAAAATAAGATGGAAATGATCATCGACTTCAGGAGAGGGGGCTGAGTCAACAATAATGGTGCTGAAGTCACAGGAATAGATAGCTACAAGTTCTTAGAAGTAAATATATCCATTGACCTGGATATTGGCCTGGAAACTTCAAGACAAGAGAATCAACACCCCACTGAATAAATGGATCATGGATTTCCTCACCTCTAGACAATAGATTGTGAGAATTGGTAAGAACATCTCCTCCACAATCTCCATCAGTACTAGAGCACCACAAGCCTGTGTTCTTAGCCCCCTGCTCAGCTCACAATGCATCTATGACTGTGTGGCTCTGTATGACAACAACACCATCTACAAATTTGCTGACGGTAGTGGGTTGCATAAGAAGGGGTATACAGGAGTGAAATTGGCTGAATGGTGCTCCAACAACAACCTTGTATTCAATGTCACCAAAACCAAGGAGCTGATTGCTGACATCAGAAAAGAAAAAAAATGAGGTATATGATCCAGTTATCATTGGTAACTTGGAGGTGGAGAGGGTGAGCAAATTGAAGTTCTTGGGAGTCACTAACTCGGACAAGCTTTCCTGATCCAAAATGATAATGGCATCATGAAGAAAGCATGTCAGTGCTTCTCGTTCCTCAGGAGTTTGCAGAGGTTTGGTATGACATCTAAAACCCTGGCAAATTTCTACAGATGTGTGGTGGAAAGTTTTCTGACCAGCTTCTTCATGGTCAGATATGGGAACACAAATTGCCCTGAACATAAAGCCCTGCAAAAAATAGTGGACATAACCTAAGGTATCACAGGCAAAATCCTCCTCACTGTCAAGAACAGCTCCATGGAATACTGCCATCAGAGAGCAGCAGCAATCATCAAGGACTGTCAATCATCACCTAGCAGATGCTTTGTTCTCACTTCCACCATTAGGAAAGAGCCATAGGTGTCACAAGGCTTGCACCACTAGTTCAGGAACAGCTGCCACCCCTCCCCCATCAGACTCCTCAACAACAAACTGAATCAGGGATTCATTTAAGGCCTCTTACTTTTGCATTTTATTGCATTTTTGCTCTCTGTATTGCACAATCAGTTTGTTTAAATGTCTTTACTTGTTTACATATGTATGTTGAGTACAGTTATTTTGGACAATCAATAAATGGTAACTCTGACTTGCCTTCAGGAAAAAGAATTTATGGTCTTGGTTTAGCTCATCTTTTGTGTTGTTCATTCATGCAGCATGTGCTTGGTTATAAATGTTGACAGCCAATATTTCTTATGTCAAATCGGTTAGCATGTGGAGGTGGTGAACCAGAAAGAATATGTGATGTACTTTGAAAATAAATCTGAAAATCTAAATTCTGACCTGTGACATGGACGTTGATGAGATGGTCAAAAATGTGCACCAATAACACCTCTATTTTATTTGTAGACTAAGGACATTCATCATGTCCCTCTTATCTCTCAACAACATCTGCAGGTGCACCATTATAAGCATTCTTGCTGGATGCATCACAGCCTGGAATGGGAGCTGTTCTGCTTAAGATTGGAAGAGGCTACAAAAGGTAGTGAATGTTGTTTACAACATAACACAAATTTCTCTCCGCTCCATTGACTCCATCTACATCCCCTGCTCAACTAACATATTGAAGGACATTCACACCCCAGATAAATTCCCTTTTCCCTCCTTCCATCTGGCATTAAATTAAGAGTGTGAAAGGATGCACCATCAGGATAACAGTTTCTTCCTCACAGCCATCAGGGTCCTCAATGAATTCCATAAGAGTGCTACCATGCTGCTCTTGCTTGCTGCTGATTGGTCGTATTTTTGGAGCAATCCTATATTCTGTAAATTATGCTCTTTGCATAGCTGTATGCATGTTAGAGATAACTTGCAGAAAAACCCTTCTTACAATTAAGAGTGGGGGAGATTCAAACTAGAGGGCATGGCTTAAGATTGAAGGGGGAAAATTATAAGGGGAACATGAGGGGAAATTTCTTTATGCAAAGGGTGGTGGGGATGTGGAATGAGCTTCCGGCAGACGTGGTTGAGGCGGGATCATTGGTTACATTTAAGTTACATGGAGAGGAGAGGACTGGAGGGGTATGGACCGGGTGCTGGTCAGTGGGTCTAGGAGGGTAGGAATTTGTTACGGCATGGACTAGTAGGGCCGAGCTGGCCTGTTCTGTGCTGTAAGTGGTAACATGGTTTTACTGTACTTGGTGTTGTGACAAGTACACTTAAACTTATGTTAAGCTTCTTTAACACAGTTAGATACCTCATGGATTTCTGTGTCTTCAAATAAATCTAGGTTTTAAAAGATAATTTAATTGATAAACAATTACAAATTCTATCAATTATTTGTTTAAAAGTTTGCCTTGACTGAACATTTCATAACAGAAGATTTATTAATATCTTCAATTGCATATGCCATTTCTGAAATTGTTCCCCAAAATTCATTAAAAAAAATAAATTCCAGGCCATATTCTCTGAGTCTTGCTAAATTAAATTGTTTTATTTTGTTTAACAGGATTAGGTTATTGTAATAAACCAATCATATCTGGATCAGTAAAGGGCAAACAGAAATGTAGGAATATATTTTGAAAAAGTAAAATTATAAATTGGAGTTGTTGAGAAGATACTGCTCAAAAAAACATTCAAAAGTTGATTATTAAATCATGAAAAACTTGGAAATGTTTATTCCAAGGTTTACAGAGATAGTTGTAAAACTACAGTGTGAGCATAAGTTCAATTGAAATTCTTAAAAATGTTCCAAAAACCTCATTTCCAAGATCTTTCAATCCCAGTCATTTAACTGCATTGATGAATTTTCTTGAAAAACATTTAATGGTTGTTTATATAAGGAATGATTGCATCTTATTTTCCAGTGTATACTTTGCTATTACCACCAGATCAAGGCTAATATTCGAAGGTATGATTTTTGGATTATGGGATTCAACAATGAAATTGATAAAGATGGGTATTATATAAGAGAAAGATATCATTAAATTCAATAACAAAATTGGATTGGCTTAGCTAAGAATTATTTTTAAATTATTTTCTTGTAAAAATTTGACACGTTTTGAAACTGACATCTGAATCCCTTTCCAAATCTAACAAGTCTACCAAAGAAATCTACAAAAAAGTATCAAACATACCAGGTCTATCACAGGCTCTGACTTCCCATTTATTAAAAGAAGGTAGCCAATATCATAGAGGACGCCCCATCACAATATTTTCTAATTGATGCCTTCAGGTAGAAGATACAGAAGCCTGAAGACCAGGACGTCTAGGTTCAAGAACAATTTCTTTCCAACAGCCATCAGGAACCTTGTCTTGCTATACCAATCTGAGATTGCTCCAACATCACTAAAGGACTATCTACACTCTTGCAAAGTCAAATTTTTTTGCATGATGATAACTGAGAATATTTATTATCTATCTTTTGCATTTAGTTTATCAATTTGGTTCAACTATTGTAGTCTTTTGTTAATGAAGTTCTTGTATAGCAGCAACAAGATAAAGGACCAAGCTTTGGGGCAGAGAGAAGAATTACCACAAGCCAATTCTGCAGAAACAAAAAATCTGAGTAAAATCGCCAATATCCAGCAGTCAAGCAATTGGCATCCCCAAGCCAACAGCAAATAAAAAGGAGGAAATAAATAAATATTAAGCTATATAACAAAAGAATAAAATTTTAAATTGTAAAAGTAAACATTCTCTGAAGGTACTTACAGCCACTTGGTGAAGATGGGAGCAAACATTCAACCTGCGGAGTGCCCTAGTCATGCCCTGCCTGCAGCAGTTGTTTGAATAAAGTTTGAATAACGTGTTTGAAAAAATGGTGGCACTCAGAATGAAGTGTGGTCTAAAGCTGATCGCCATTGGGGTGACTCTCCTAAAGTGTCTCCTTATCCCTACCTCGGAAGAGTCTTTATATTTATTAGTATATTAGTATATTATAAGTATAGTAGTATATAGTAGTAAGATTTTATCTGTAAACTTGGGGAAGGGGGGGTAATTATGATGGCAGCATGGTTAGCAGAGCAGTTAGTGCTAGGCCTATACAGCACCAGCAAACAGGGTACAAATTTAAATATAAATGTTGTAAGTTATGCGAATTACCTGATTAAAGTGAACTTTACATAATTTAAGGACTACAATACTGATTGTTTCCAAATTATTTTACATTTTGCACTGTCTTTTGTCTTTTAAACTGTTTATTCTTAATGCAGGTATATTAATTAGGCATTGTACGAGAGAGTCTCAGGCAACCAGAAAATTCACATATTCGGGATCCGCATTGTACGAGTGAGTCTCAGGCAATCATAAAATTCACATTTCCGTGATCCGCAAACCATCGGTGCCAAATACCGGGGATTCTTCTGTATTGACAAATCATTTCAGACATATTAATTTTGGATTTGAATTTACTTTTAATTGTATTACCATATCACTGATCTAATTACTTTAAGGTGATATTTTATGTGCTTTGGGAAGATCCCAGATTAACATTCTCCTTTCTATACGGAGGGATTTATATTTAACATGACTTTATGGGTTTTATTATATTCTTATTTAGTCTGTTTCTAGGTTAACTTAATGGGTCAGTAGAGATGTATATATTTCTTTTGCTGCCTGTGATTTTAACAGGTTTATTTCAGATTTTTTGATTCTGCAACATTTTATTTTTATCTTGATTTGCCTTTTCCAATGTTTGCACTTGCTAAGCCAATCAAAAGTATCAAGATGATTTGCATTGTTCCTACTTGATTTCAATAGATATATATTAAACTATTTTGAATAAATAATAATTACACCGACCAACAATTTTTTTCAAAAGGTTTACTTTCTGAAAACAAATCAGGGATTATGATAGATAACTTCAAGGTGAACACAAAGATAATTTCAGATTTGATGTATCACATATTGAATTTAGCATGTTTAATCGTAAAATTATCCTGATGCATTGTGTTAGGTCAACTGACCTAAAAATGCTTTGCCACTGATTTTCATTTGTAATCAAAATCTAATGTCTCTCGTGTCAGTGTCCAATAATAGTCGGCCAGCATTGATGGATTCCAGTTGCTCTGATACCCACTTTTCCATGGTTGCAATGTCCTGGTGAAACCATTCACCATGTTCATCACTCACTGCACTACACAGGGGAGATGTCCAAGTACGAATGCAAAAAATGAATTTTCAATGACATGTTGCACTTGATGGTTTTGTATGTTTGAACATGTTGTCCATCAGCTGGATGTAGTTTGGCAAATCGGTTATATCTCAAGCATGGTACGTGTGAGGAAAGTTTTAGGGTGGTTTTCGTGATCAGCAGTCCAAAATCCATGAAGTGTTCAGGAAGCAATATCTCTGTTATCCAGTGTAATCCTGAAAACTTAGTTTAATTTTGCCTCAATGGATAACCTTGCTTTGGTAATTCAAATCCCCAGGAAGGCAGAAGCTGTAAAAAGTAGTAAACAACACCAAGTCTATCATGGGCTTCTACTTCCTTTCCATTGAAGACGTCTATAGAAGGATGCCATCAGCATAAAGGATTCCATCAGCATGAAGGATTCCAACAGCATGAAGGATTCCATTAGCATGAAGGATTCCACCAGTGTAAAGGATTCCATCAGCGTAAAGGATTCCATCAGCGTAAAGGATTCCATCAGCATAAAGGATTCCATCATCCTGGTCACAGCCTCTTTTCGCTTCTACCTTTGGGATGAAGATACAGAAATCTGAAGTCCAGCAGCTTTAGGTTCAAGAACAATTTTATTTCCATTGCCTATCAAACTCTTGAACTAGAACCCTTACAACCCTAACCATAAACTCTCAGGACCACATTAAGGTCTGTCAACTTTATTACACTATTTCATTTCTTATACTTGCACTAACTGTAACTATTTGGGTAATTTAATATATGCTATTGTTTTTTTAAATATAATACAAAAGTACCTGTTTGGCTGCAGCAAGTACAAATGTTGATGATACATACATTGTACTTATGTGTATGGCAATAAATTCATCATCCTTATGTTGGTACTTTAGTCTATTTCTACATTCAGACTTCATGTTGGGTCACAAAATGACTAAACCATTTTCAATTTTAATAGTTGTTCAAGGACTGTATACTGCTTCTGTAATCAGAGATCCTCTTCAAACATCTCAATAAATAATATGGAAACACAAGAAACTGCAGATGCTGGAATGTGGAACGAACACCAACTGCTGGAGGAAATTAGCAGGTCAAACTTCATGGTGCATAGTCTGAAACGTCAACCATCTCTTTGCCTCCTCAGATGCTGCATGACCCAGTATGTTTCTCCAGTGGTTTGGTTTTGCTCTGGAACTAACCATCTATTCTATCTTTATGGGCTGTATTCCTTCCAATTGAGGTGTAGATACGAGGGGAGTAAGAGGAGGCAGATCCCCAGAGCTCCCAGATCAAACAACAACAAAAAAGCCAGAAGAAACAATGAAATAAGAGTCAAAGCAATTCCTAGTGGTGTGAGAAGAAGAAAATGACAGAAAAACAAAGGGATAGCAAAAAACGGCAAGGATTCAGTCCCAAAGTCAGGGGATCAAATCGAAGTGCCTCGTGGCAAAGAAAATGGTGGGGCTTCCTCGAGACCTGTGGAGAAAGATGTTGCCTAGCCCACACAGTCAATGGAGCACACCCAAAAGGAAAGCCAAGACCTGGGTGGCAATACAACCCTGGACTTGCAAACAGGCAATTGGAGCCTTGGGAAATGGCATGGGGAGAGGGCGAGACTCAGGACCCCCCCCCCCCCACAGCAAGAGCTCCGTCACACTGAAACTGATGTCCGCACTTGTGCTATAATTAGTGCGAGGCCGGAAAGTATGGGGGAAGACTCAAACTGTGGGGCGATGAGTCCAAACCAATCCCGCATCGGATCCAGGGATGCAATGAGCATCAGCGATAGCAGCGATGACAGCAAGACGGAGGAGGACCATGAGGAAGATGGAGGCCAGGGGACTTAGTAAAGAGGACTCGGAGCTCTCCCTGAGAGATGTGTTGGAGACCCTGGGACATATGCAAAGCAGACTATTTCAGGCATTGGAAAAGAGAGCCAAGGACATGGCTCAGAAATTAAATATAATGCAAGGAACCCTCATAGGTTTAATGGGGAGAATCATGGAGGTGGAAGATAGAGCGGGGGTGAGGGAAGACAGGTTAAGCAGGGTGGAACGGGAGTTAGATGCCCTGGCAAGGGTGAGAAAGTGAGTCTGGTGGAAGCTAGATGCCCTGGAAAATTATAGTTTTAAATTATTGTATTAAAGTAGGGCTGAGGGGAGAAACCCTGTTGTCTTCTTCCAGAACTGGATCCACGAAGAATTTGGGAAAGATATATTGGGGGAAAAGGTAGAGGTGGAGAGAGTGAGTCAGACACACCTTCCAAAGCTGGGCCCTTGTTTGGACCTAATAAAAATGGTGCACTACTAGGATAGGGAGAAAATTTGGGGGGCAGCAGCAGCTGGAACAAGGAAAAGGGGAGGACTGATGGAAATAGAGGGGGACAAGATATTTTCTATCCTGATATTAATGTGGCGTTTTTAAAGCGAAATGCTGAGGTTGGGCTAAGGTAGAGATATCATGTCTACCTAGAATAGAGATACATAAATTTATATTCTGTTGGAATTTGATTTTATTACAGGAATATGATATGCCAATACTGAAACATTTATTAAAAATTTGGATAAAATTTTTTTTAAATTAGGATCGAAAGATAAATGACCAATTTTAACTCCATTATACAAAAATCAGCTTATTCCTTTTTCAATGTTTAATAGTTATTTAAAAATTTGGAATTCTAAAGGTATAAAGACAATACAGAACTGTTTTGTAGAGGGACAATTTCTTTCTTTTATCCATTTGAGAGAACAATTTGAAATACCTTTAAATTCTTTATTTGTGTATTATCAGCTTAGGGCTTTGGTTAAAGATAACTATGGTAGAGAGATATATTTACCTACTTTGTCAAAATTTGAATCTTTGACTTCTACTATACCAAAGAAGAGTTATGTTTCAGTTATGTATAATTTATTACAGGACAATATGGATAAACCAGATTGGGAAAAATCTAAACTTAAATGGGAGACTGATTTAGTGTTTACTTTTCCTGAAGATGATTATATAACCATATAACCACTTACAGCACAGAACAAGCCAGTTCGGCCTTACTAGTCCATGCCGTAACAAATCCCCACCCTCCTAGTCCCACTGACCAGTGATCCCGCCTCGACCACGTCTGTCAGAAGCTCATTCCACATCCCTACCACCCTTTGCGTAAAGAAATTTCCCCTCATGTTCCCCTTATAATTTTCCCCCTTCAATCTTAAACCATGCCCTCTAGTTTAAATCTCCCCCACTCTTAATTGAAAAAGCCTATCCACATTTACTCTGTCTGTCCCTTTTAAAATCTTAAACACCTCTATCAAGTCCCCTCTCAATCTTCTACGCTCCAGATTGGGCGAACATGTGTCAGGACAATGTAATTAAATTGACTAATGTAGGATATGTATGGTCAATTATAAATTTTTACATCAATTGTATTTGACCCTGGAAAAGTTAAAAAAAAATATGAGTTTAGTAATTCAGATTCTTGCTTTAGATGTGGTTTATGTATTGGTACTTTTTTACATGCTGTTTGGACTTGTTTGAAAGTCCATTTTGGCAAGAAATTAAAATAGTTTTGGATAACTTGTATAATTTTAAACTACCTTTGTATCCAACGATTTTTTTTTGTTGGGAGATTTGTATTCATTAAGGGTAATGGGTTTGGATAAAGTTCAAATTGCTTTTGTACGTTTGGTGTTGTCGGTAGCGTGTAAATGCGTTGTTAGTACTTGGAAAGATGATGTAGAAATTAATATAATATGCTGGCATAATGAATTGAAAGCTTGTATCATTAATGAAAAAATTACTTCTAATTTACATGACAGTTATTCTTTTTTTGTTGATAAGTGGTCTCCGTATTTGAAATATATGCAATTGGATGTATTTTGAACTATTATTAACATTTATAATTTTTTAATATATAATGATTTATATTTTTGGCTCCCCTTAAGGGAGTTAACTGAGGGGGTGGGATGTGGGGGAAGGGGTTTTTTCTTTTTTTAAATTTTTTTTATGTTTGTTGTGTTTTGTTTTTTCTTTATATATAAATCTTGGTAAAATTACTTTGTTTGAATATTTAGATTGTATGTTATACTTTTTACTTATCTTTTAAATGAAGTTTATTTTTTAAAAATGAAGGCTGAGTACACAGCGAGGCTCCTCTTAGATGATTCACCCCTATTATTAACAATAGAAATGCCAGATAAGCAGAATATGGAGTATAGGTGGCATCTTAATACAGTGCCATTTAAGAGCACAGATAGAAATGTTCTGCCACTTCAGGTACTTCCTAGAGGGCAGGTCCTTCACTGCTTTCACAGATCATAAGCCCCTGATTTTCTCCTTGGCTAAGATCTCAGACCCCTGGTCAGCCCACCAGCAGCAACACCTGTCTTACATCTCAGAGTACACCACAAATGTAGGACATGTCTCCAGAAAGGACAACATGGTGGCCAACGCATTGTCCAGGCAAATTATCCATGAGCTATCAAGGGGAGTGGACTTGGTGACACTGGCAGAAAGACGAGGAGATGCCCCAATGCAGAACTGCCATATTAGGACTGCAACTCCAGGCATTCCAATTGGCACAGGTAACACCACCCTCCTGTACAGCGTGGCCAGCAATCAGGTCAGACCCATCATCCCGGTGACTTGAAGACGACAGGTTTTCAACTCCATCCACGGAGTGACTCACCCATCCATCAGGACCACGGTTCAGCTGGTGGCCAGCAAATAAGTGTGGCATGGATTGTGGAAACAGGTCAGCAGGTGAGTGAAGGTGTGCATGCAGTACCAAACAACAAAGGAACAGCAGCACACCAAGACAACACCTCAGCATTTCAAGCCCATAGAACAAAAGTTTGACCACATCCATGTGGACATAGTAGGACCCTTGCCAGTATCCCAGGGTTTCCCTATCTGTTCACGATGGCCGACTGCTTTACCAGGTGGCCAGAAGCAGTCCCGCTGGCAGACCCATCCACAACCTCATGTGCCAGGGCCCTCATCTGATCCCAGGTGGCACGTTTCGGGTTACCGTCCCACATCACATCCAACAGAGGGGCCCAGTTCACCTCCAGTCTGTGGTCCGACCTCAACAGACTTTGGGGTGCCCAGCTGCATCACACAACAGTTTACCACCCACAGTCCAATGGGTTGGTGGATTATTTCCACAGGCACCTCAAAACTGTGCTCATGACCATGCTCCAAGGACCCAACTGGATAGACGAGCTATCATGGGTCATCCGTGCGGCACCCAAGGAGGACCTCAACACCTCTTCAGCTGAACTCATCTACGGAGCTCCACTGGTGGTCCCGGGAGAATTCATAACCTCCCCAGGTGGACAGCAGGATAACTCTGCAGCAAATCTCAGCAGGCTAGGGGAAAAAGTCGGCAACCTGGCATTGGCTCCACCTTCCAGGCACGGACACGTGAGGACCAACATACTCAAATATCTGCAGAACTGTGAGTATGTTTTCATTCGCAGGGGTCCACATCGCCCACTGCTTCAGAGGCCATACAAGGGTCCGTTCTGGGTATTCCGCATCAATGGGGCCACATTCGAGCTCATGGTTGGAGGTCTTCACCACAAACAGGCTGAAGCCAGTACACTTGGAACCAGTGTGCCCAGTCAAGACAGCAGCACCATGCCAAAGAGGCAGGCCACTGAAGGCTGCAGAGACTTTGCCTCCAGGAACCAAGGACCATTACAAGGACAATAATGCCAGTTCTGGTGGGGTGGGGGGTGGGGAAAGAGTCATGTGGCAGCCTGCTGTGGCGGCGATTGAGCCAGCACTTTGGGGAGCGAGCACAACCAAAGGCCAGCAGCCCGTACAGTGACACTGGCCCCAACAAGCGAACCAGTGGATGAACAGCAAGGGCAGCTTAAAGGCCAGTGACCCCTAAATAGCACTGGCCTTGCTGCGCAGCCAAGCAACAGGGACAGCGCATGGGGAAGAATGGCATTATTATGCAGGAAAATACCCACCCACGGGAAATCCACTTTTGTTACGCATGTTGCGATGTCAGCCAAAGGGGCCATGGGCACAATTGTAGTGTGGACCACCATGCCACACTGCCCTGCCTAATCCACCCCTCAATTAGCAGGGGAGTGGAGGGGGTCCATCCCATTCTAACCGCAAAAAGCCAAGGAAAATGGAAGGCAGCCTATGTACTGACTGCTGCGATGGAGAAAAAAGAAATAAATAGAAATAAACAGCAATAAATAGCAATAGCAGACAATTTTTAAAATTGGTAGTGCTATAGTGCACAATTTATGAAGACCATGGAAAAAAGCAATGGTGGATCTGACATCCCAGAAAGCCATGCAGCAGAGAAACCCCTCTATGAATGCTCCATGTATGCAGCCAGGCATACAGCCCTTTCTCTGCTGCATGGAATTCTGGAAGGGCATGTACGCGATATGCTACCAACTTTCCCACCCTGTTTAAAAATTGTCCACTATTGCTATTTATTGCTCGCACTTTCCCAAGGTCCCTTATAAAGGTTTATATAGGTCGGCACAACAACAACTGGAGATGAAGGGATCATACTGTGTTGGACATAAAGCTTAATTATGTTATAATTATGCATGATTAATTTTGTTCAAATATATGACCAGGATTTAGGGCAGGTCCACCATAACTTGATGCTTCATGAAGGTAGAACAGGGATGGCTCCTTGCAAGTGTGAAAGCGTTCAGTGTCCCAGTTAGGAGTGGTCAAGTGTGAAAAGCCAAACCCCCATTCCTATCCCAGGACACTGAACAGCCAATTTAGTGGCATGCAAGTGTGAAAGGGGCTTGAGATTTATGCTAAGTTCACAGCTGTGAGCTGATATGTCAAACTCCCATTGATGATTCACAGCAGAAATGTTCAGTTTTGAACAAGGGTTATAAAAATAGCGAAAAAGGACCTTCACGATGTATTTGAATGGAATCATTATTAACACCTTCAATAAGGTTGCACTGATGAATATTTAAATTTACTACAGTACATCTGCATTAGAGAAATAATGCATGTCTTTGAAATTAATAGCAGTAATTTTCTTTGCTCTTCATATGTATTTATTTATGATAATTATACTATGTTATGTGGTTGTATAGTTCTGTTGGATATCACAAGCAAAAGTTAGCACCCAGTCTTATATAAAAGAGTGAATAGTGATTCACACATGCTTTCTTTTGTTGGTAAATCACAGGATTCTGTTGACACTGTGGTTAAGTGAAAACACACACAAATGCTCGAGGAACGTTAGTGATGTATCTTCACCTTTGCTATATAAAGGCATTATTTGACCTGCTGAGTTTCTCCAGCATTTGTGTGCTTTTTGCTTTGTTTGAAATTCGTTTTTGAAACTTTTCAGTTTCAATACTACTTGTCATGGCTCCAACCTTAAGTTTTCTTTGATTAGAGACAACAAAAGACATTGGGATTACATGTGAGACTTCAGTGGAATAAGATCAATTACGACTGCAGCAGACAAGATCAGATATAATCAGTTACAATAAGGCAAAGCAGTACATGAAAAAATGGAAGCAGTGACATTTGAGGAGAAACAACTACAAGATACATCTCAACCTAGACAATGTGTATCATTTTGTCATTTCAAATTTGAAGTGTACATTTCAATTTTCCTCTTTATGAAGTGCATCGTAGGATGTATGCCCACCCTCTCTTCCCATCGCACTTTTTGTACCAAATCACGTACGTCTGATAATGATTCTGGTGTTTGTCTGGTTCTAGTTTCGAGTAATTGCACAGAAGATGTTGTAATGACATCAGAGCTGTGCATGAAGATGTTTGCTTAGTCTCCTTGAACCCAATCTTGCAGTTTTATCAGCAACTCACATATGAGGGAAATTCTAGCCTGAATCCTGAATATCAGTCCCACAACTCAGCCACTCTCCTATTATACCCTCATTGCTGCCCCTGGGTACTTTGTATTCCATGCACAGTGCAGGGATTTCCTGCACAGTCAAATGAAATCTTGATAATTGCTGCTGAAGAACGTAAATGCATCTCGAGACCAAAACACGGAGGACTATCTTCAAATTTATAGAACTGCAGTTGGCTTATAAATGCTTCCTAATTGCAAAAATAAGCATATGGGACTAATAGTGAATAAAACATCCTGGCCTTCATTAAGTGCGTGAGACAAGGAATGCAGTATACAAAACTCGTTATCTGAATCATTCCACAGTACTTGAAATACATAAGATTTTCTTTCAATCCCATGAAAGTGCTGACTCGTTCACTTACATAATTTAAATTAGTTTACTTAATTTTACTTCATTTGCCCAATTGATGACTTAAGATGACAAATGGTTATGTCAATAATTTAATACACTGGAAAACACATTTTTTGGTTCCTGAGAAAAAAGGGGAATATGATAAACAACTTCAAGCTGAATACAAAGATAATTTCAGATTTGCTGTCTCATGTAGGAATATTAAATTAACTTTTATTCGATGTAGCATGTTTAATCACATAATATACCTCTGAGTCAACCTCTCAGGTTGACTGCATATGTTGCACAACAAATGTGAGGGGTCTTACTCATCAATTTTACAACTGAAGTAGAGCTCATAGACTTTCTTAATAAGTGCAGTCATGCTGCATCTTTGAGGCTTAAATTTATACTTTCTATCAATGCAACAGAATGTATCACAGCTGCTCCACATTGACAAGATACTTCTGCTGTATTGAATCTTCCTGAAGACAACAAATGCTATTGTTAAATACACTCATTTATATTAACGTAATGCATAGCATCTATATATGTGAGTTGCTTTTATAGCTTGTCTGCATTTATCCTGACTAAGCATAGTACCTTCCCAGGCATGCTTGGACTGACCAAAACAGCTTGCTTGGTGGGCAATATTTGTCATATTTTATGACAAGAAATTACAAAAATAGGTTATATCTAAAAAAAAGTACACGATAAGAACACTTTAAGTTGGTTTTCACAATCAGCACCCCAAAATCCACAAAACACTCCCAAAAGTGTCCAAGTAGCAAAGGCTTTAATGTGCAGTGGAACTTATACATACAGCATAGTAACAGGCCTTTTTGACCCATGAGCCCCATGGCACCCAATTACACCCAATTGACCTACAACCCCAGTATGTTTTGAACGGTGGGAGGAAACCAGAGGGAACCTATATAGGCACGAGAACTTACAAATACCTTACAGACAGTGCCGTTTTCGAACCCCAGTCGCTGGCACTGTAAGAGTTGCACGAACTACTATGCCAACCATGCTGCCCCATGTTGCAGTTGATGTTCAGTTCTAAGCAAAGTTTGAAGAAAAATGAAAAAGGCCTTGACCAGATATATGAGTGGTATATTCTTCAAGAAGGTCACATGGATAAATATATAAATTTACTACATTATTCTTCATTTTGAAATAATCCATGACTTTGAAACTAATGACCAGCTCTTCAAATGTTTTTTTGTTTATGATAATTTTACTGTTTAGACTATAAGGGATTGACTGCATGATTGATGCTTCTGCTCCTTGAGGAGTTGGACTATTCTGTCAGATAAATCAGTACAAATTAGAGGGTGATTTATGAGATATTAGATCTTAGTTGTCTAGGAGTAGCTAAGGGTCTGAAATACATCAAACTTGGTCTCAGTGGGAATTCAACTTGGAAATATGAAAGCACCTGCTTTTATGTCTATAATTAGTACTTGTATTGAATGAGTAAGTGGTGTTTGATTTTTGCCTAAGTGTAGTGTGAATAATTAAAGCAGCTTGGTATAAAGGTATCAGAGAAATCCCTGTCTTTCATGTGGAGTAAAATGTATGCATAATCATGGATCCCCAATGCACCCAGAGGTGGCAATGGGTATAGAGACATGTGTGAAATCATGGGATGGTATTCAGTGTTGTGGTTGAAGGACCTGGAAAGATGAATTGAAATCATAGAAACTGGAAAATGTTTAATTCCATAATTGAATAAATCCAAACTAGGTAGGTACTGCAGTAATAGTAGATGTGGTCCCACATATTTGATTCTTAGATGGGGACCTTCTCAGTTCAGGGGTATTTAGTGATGGTAATAAAAGGTTGACCTTGCAGTAACACTGGCATTACAGGAATAATAACAGGACATACATTTTTACAAAATAACAGAACATCTATTTTCAGACAGAAAGCAACAATTGAGCAAAATCCTCAACCCCTTCAGAGAAGAGTGATAGGCTGAATTCTGGAATCTGAATGTTGGAAATCTGTTCAATAGGATAATATAATGTCAACTAGACAGGGTTGTCCTTTTTCTCCTGCTTTGTTTGCTTTCAATGGATCCCTATCTTTCTTAAGAATAACTGTAATAATAGCTTTAGAAAAAGAATGTGGAAAAGAATGAACCTCTGTCACCTGCTTCAATACATCCATCAATAAAGGAATTAATAAATACTGAAATTCTTTATAAAATTCAGAAGTAAAACCATCATCCCCTGAAACTTCCCATTTGGCATAGATCAAAGTGCATCTATTACTTCTTGAGCAGTAAAAGCAGCATCCAAATCCTTAATATCGTTATCACTCAAAAAGGGTAAATCCAAATCAGATTTTAAAAATTATCAATTTTAAACTCATCCTCCACTACTTCAGAAGTACACAATTTTTCATAAAATTTTTGAAACACATTATTAATTTCATGAGGTTTATATGTACTCATTGAATCATATCTAATAGCATTTATTGTTCTAGAAGCTTGTCCTGTTTTTAACTGCACGGATAATACTTTATAAATCTTTCCCCTAATTCATAATACCTTTGTCTGTTTCTCTGTAATAATTTCTCAAATGTATAAGTTTGCAACAAATTATATCGTAACTTCATATTAACTAACCATATTTTCTTAATCACTGAAGAGTTTCACTGTAAACCTTTTTCTAAATTCTCTATCTCCTTCTCCAATTTACTTACTTCAGCTACATGTTGTTTCTTAATTTTGGCAGTATTACTAATAATTTGTCCCCTCAGATAAGCTTTAAAAGCATCCCATTAAACACATTTACTATCAACTGAATCCATATCTATTTTCAAAAAAAGCTGTATTTGATCCCTTATAAAACTACAAAATTCAACATTTTTCAACAACAAAGAATTAAAACTCCAATGATAAACATTATCAATTCTCTCCGAACCAGTACATGTTATTAAATAACAAAGAATGATCAGACAATATCCTACTCTTATATTCAGTTTTCAATACCCGGCCTTGTAATTGTGCTGATACTAAAAATAAATCTATTCTAGAATAACAATCATGTCGAAATGAATAAAATGAAAAATCTTTCTCTTTAGGATTTAACCTTCTCCATATATCGACTAAATCCATATCTTTCATTAACACCATCAATTGTTTAACTATTTTAGTCCTAACTACTGATTTTGGATATTTATCTAATAATGAATCCAAGCAACAATTAAAATCACCTCCTACCATAATTTGTTCATATGCTTGATTTGAATTAAGAATCCAACATAAATCTGTCATCATCTATAGTAGGAGCATAAATATTCATTAAAGTTCAACACTCAGAAAAAAATTTACAATTAACAATCAAAAGTCTACCAACCGATTCCAATTTAAAAGATAACTTTTTATTAATTAAAATAGCTACTCCTCTTGCTTTTGAATTAAACAAAGACATTATTACTTGTCCAACCCAATCTTTTTTCAATTTCTGTTGTTCCCTCATTCAAATGTGTCTTGTAAAAAAGCAACATCAACCTTCAATTTTTTTTAATATACGCCAATACTTTTTTTCTCTTAATCAGATTATTAAGCCTGTTAATATTAAAAGTAGCAAAATTTAAATTATCCATCATTACAAAATGTTTCAGTAACCACCTTACCACACATGGTGAAGCACCTCCCCATGGCAACCACACAAAAAGGACCAAATGATCTCAAAAGAAAAAGAAACCACATTTTACATAACCCCCCCCCCAATAAAAATAAATACTGTATTACAGTATTACCCTCCCCCCCCTCAATTATACGGGAGTGACCAATGCCACAAAGTAGCCAATGACTTCAGAAGGATCTGCAGCCAAACGACCTCCCCCGAACAGAACAAATAAAAATACTAATCAAATCATTTCAAGTATGATATACTTCCTCCAAATCTCTGTTAACTTGATTATCATCAACATCAATATCAGTATCAATCAACTGCTGAGATTCCTTCTCTCTCCTTCCATTCTTCCTCTTTGGAATTAGAACAGGCTGTTGAAGAAACCTTTCTTGACTTTCCACCTGTTTATTATCCGGTAGAGAATTAGCAAACATAAGAGCTTCAGCGTCGTCACTAAAGAACTGAGATTGAGAGTTTCCATAAAAAAACTTTAAGTACCACAGGTTATTGGAAAGCAAATTTATCCTTTCTTCCACAAAACAGCTTTAGCTGAATTAAATTCTTTATGACATTTAATAACAGCTTGACTCAAATCAGCATAAAATAAAACTCTGTTAGTCTTCACCACCAAAGGGCCTTGATTACTTCTTGCATTCTGAACAGCATCTCTTAAGATCAATTCTCCATCTTGATAGCGTAAATATCTAATCAGGATAGATCATGGAGCTTGACCAGGAAGAGGTTTCCTTCTTATTGCTCTATGAGCTCTATCCAATTCCAGACCATTTGGGAAATATTCTTTCCCCAAAACTTCAGGAATCCACTAATGAAAAAAATTGAACCAGATCTGGACCTTCAAGATCTTCCAGGACACCAACAATTATAACATTATTCCTTCGACTTTGATTCTCCAAAGCATCAATTTTCTTCAATAAGTAATTTCTCTGAATTTCCCAACCAGTGAATGAATCCTCCATCTGACCCATCTTCTCTTTACATTGTTGCACATCATCCTTACAATCCTTCCACTCCTCTTCAGTCTTCTTAAATTTATCTTGCACTTTATCCTCCACTTTCACACACTGCCACATCCAACTTAATAACTTCATGTCAGCAAGTTGTTCCTTCATAGATGTAAAACCTTGACCCATCTGAGTTTCCAAATGCTCTATCTATCAACATGATGGTAGATATGAATAATGAGGGTCAGATTTAAACTTTGTTAAAACCTATTAAACTACGGGCCTATCCTTGTATATAACAGTTTCTTTCTCCTCCATACCTTGATAAACTTCTTCTTCCAGTCCTCCAGTACCTCCTCCGTTGATGGTGAGGGTATTTCAGCACAACTGCGAGTACGGACTCCCCCTCCCATCAGCCCAGGATCGCTGGGCTGAGAGAAGTTGAGTCCCCCCCACAGCTTGGCCCAGACTTCATATAATGCACATGCGCAAAGTTTCGCACATGCGTGGTTGCTCCTCTTGGTCCGGAGGAGGACGGCATCTTTCACAATACTGCATGAAGTCAGCACTGGAGTGGAATGAACCTTACAGGAGGACTGCTGTTTCAGTCTTGGATGAGGAGGAATAGACTCCAGAGGCTCCACTTCAAAGGTAAGCCCAAATTCTTCTGTACTTGATAGCTGTTTGGAAGTAATTTTTTTTAACTGCTTGTGCTTTTGTTTTCCTCATAATTGCTTCCAGAATATATCACCAATATCGTCAATATTTTCTGAAAAAAAATGTAAAAACTTTAAAACTGGTTTTTAATGGTTCTGCCAGGGGGAGGTGTTTTCCCACATCTTCCCACACCACGCCTCTGAGACCCAATTGTTACTGAAGTATTTTGCTTGAGAAAAATAGTCCTTGGCCCATTTCCTTTGGCATTATGAAACCGTGCACATAACAAGTCAATTAGGTACGTTTAAAACAGTGGCTTTCACATTTTTATTTCCACTCGTATACCACCTTAAGCAATCCCTTACTAATCACAGAGCACCTATGGCATATGGAATACTTAAAATGATATGTGAGCTTAGGGGGGGCAGTGAAAACCACTGATTTAGAGCTATTACCTCTTTGTTCCTGCCAGGCCAGTTGGTTCAACTCCCACTTGGCTTTTTGTGATTCCACTAGTCTGCCCTTTTACACAAGTATAAACACAAATTCTAGTCTCCAAAGAATTCACCACTATTATCACTTTGGAGGTCTATTTTCCACAGGTGTTTATAGAAACAAAGATGCAACACTGTTCCATTTTCTTTTCTTCATGTGCCTCAAAACTGAATGCAAATGGCTCTTTAACTGCTCTCCACCAAATTTTAAACAACTTGACACAATCAGTCAACTTGGAAGTATTTCCTCAGAAGAAAAGTCCTTCAAGTCCATTTCTCATCATTGATCATGTGGCAGTGCTCTGAGGAACACTCACAAACAATATTATTACTTGGCGCTCAGATCTTTCTCTTCCCACATATGAGACAGGATTAAAAAAGTTTCAAAAAGGCCTCTTTCACAGCCAGTGAAATCTGTCAAAATAAATTTCAAAAATGCTATAAGATTGCTTGACAGATTTTTGCAATCAGCTTTTAATACCGACAGCACAAAGCCACATTGCCAGAAAGGCAAACAATATTTGTTGAACAATCAATATAGACAGAGATCAGATGGTGCCTCTTTGAAGCAGAACTTAAGTAATAACCACGGATGTGAATTTCCTTGAACTTGTGCTGTGTATGTCAAGACTTTGAATTGAGAAAAGTTTGCAGAGAATCTCTTTTTGCTCATTTCTTTTGAGGCCAAATTAAATTAGGTTCAATGGAGAGGGATATTCACACATCTCACTACCAGTGGTTGAGTTCTGCTGAAAACCATTACACCTCCTCAAGATAACAGACCAGAGACCACAGAACATTATGCACAGTACAGACCCTTTGACCACTGATGTTGTGCCAACCTACTTATGGAAACCCACACCACAGCAATCTCATCCTTACCTATCTCATATGCATGCCTATTTTTCTTACATTCATGTGCCTATCTAAATGTCCCTGTTGTAGCAGCCTCCACCATCACCACCCCTGGAAATGAATTCCAAGTATTCATCACTCTCTGTGTAAACAACTTACCTCTGACATCTGCCCAAAACTTTACTCTACTTACCTTAAACAGATGTCCTCTGGTATTGGCAATTATCACTCTGGGAAAAAGTTAATAAAGAGCATCTGAGACAAAGTAAGAAATATCAACCAGAGATTATTGAACAAAAAGACAATTCCACCTAGACTGTTCCACAAGTAATGTTAGGCATATAAATTCATATTTAATAAAGCTTTAATTGGTAATTATTTTTAAAATAATTATTTTGAAGAGTGTGCTCAGAAATTTAATTGCACAAAGTATTTTTATTCTGAAACTTAAAGTAAATTTTATCGCAGGGCAAAAAGCCATCATTACTGTATCACCATGGTAATTTGACTGGACACTTCACATCAGGAATCATCCTTGTACTCGCTTCCCCTCAAACCCCCTCTCCCTAACACATGCCCATCATAGAAACATGGTTAAAGGAGGGGCAGGACTGGCAGCTCAACATTCCAGGCTGTAGTTGTTTTAAAATGGACAGAGGTGGGCTTAAAAGAGGAGTGGGTGTTGTGTTATTGGTTATGGGAATGTCACAGTAATGATCAGAGGTGACATTAACAGATGGGTCACATAGTGAGGATATATGGGTGGGGCTGAGGAAGAAGAAAGGCTTGATCACTTTCTTGGAAATGTACTACAGATTCCTAAATAGTCAACAGAGTTTAAGATAGTTATGGAAAGTGACAGGGCAGGACCAAGATAGATAAAAGTCAGAATTGGGGCAAGGCTGGGTTTGAAGTTCCAAGACAAGAACTAGCTCAAGTTAAATGTTTTATGAAATAAGAGGAATGTTAGGAAAATAGGATAATTTTAAAAGTGTGTTGACCAGTGTTCAATGCATTCATGTTTCTGTTAGAGTGAAGGGTCAGACATGCAAGCACAGGAAAGTTTGGATGATGAGGAAATTCAGGATCTGGTCAAGAGCATGAGGCAGTTATAAACAGCTGGGATAAAGTGTATATCTGGAGGAATTTCAGGAGCTGAGGAACAAGTGAAAATAGGAAATCAGGAGATGTACAAACCAGAGTATATAGGTTGAGTGAAAGGAGAAAAGTTTAGGTAGAACATGAGGGGAACTTCTTCACACTGAGAGTGATGGGATTGTAGAATGAGCTTCCAGCCAAAGTGATAAACGTGGGCACAATTTTAACATTTAAAAGAATTTTGACAGGAACGTGGATGGGAGAGGTATGGTGGGCTGTGGACTGGGTGCAGGTCAGTGGGATGAGGCAAAACAAAGGTTTGGCACAGACTAGAAAGGCTGAAAAGACCTGTTTCTGTGCTGTAATGTTCTATGGTTCTATGATACACAGTAAGTTGAAAGTGCCATCACAGGTTCGTACAGAAATCAAAAGATTCACCACCCAATGTGCAAATTCTCATTTCAGCCCAGAAAGACGTACTATTTATTTAGACAGTTCTTCAGCCAAGGGAAACATCCTCCTTGATTACACCTTGTTGATCTCTACAAGAAGCTTGGAAGTTTCAGTGAAATGACCTGACATTCTCTGAATTCCAGTAAGTATAAGACCCATCTATTCAATCCCTCCTCAAACAGAAGACTTGCCATTGCAGTAATTGGTTCAGTAAATTCCTATTACCCATACATTTTGACAAGTCTATCCAATTTTAGGCATGAACACCAAAAATGTACACAGTATCACAGGTGCAGTTTTACCAAAGCTCTACGTAACAACAAAATAATTTGTTTTGCAAATGTATTTTGAGGCAATGCCAAGGGTGACAAAATAACAGACTTGCTCAATGTTTTCCAGAGGCCCGAACTAAGCAGTCAAACCCCAAGCCTCACTACCACTAAGATATTATATTTGTTGTAAACGCCAGAAAATCTTATTGCATTTCATATTACCGATCAGTAAAATGCCTAAGGCAGACTAAAAGCATTGAAACCACATGATTTGTCTTTTCCAAAACTGAAGTTCCATTAAATTAAGAACAGGTTTAGAAAAAGGAGCCTCAGGTGCAAACATACCCAAAGAGTAACACCTACTGCTTTCAATGCACGATGCAACCTGCACTTGGATACATACAGCAGATGGTGACAATTTAAATTTATCCTTCCAGAGAGAGCCCGTTTGTTCAGGTCATTTCCACATGATGTGCTGGATCAACAAACACCATTGTTGATATCTTTGTGGTGTAGCCAACCAGACAACGTCAGCTGTTCAACCCTCTGGCCTTCCTTCATGTCTGATTGCTGATAACATGATACACTGATTGCAGTCTGAGGAAATAACCAACTCTACATCAACTGGCATTCATTTACCTCTGTAATGCTGGATGCACACATGGGAAATATTTCTTTTGAGATTAACACTATGATCTGGGATGCATGCCTTTTTGGAGTTATGTGATAAAATCGATAATTTACAGAGAAAGTTCATAGAGCAGAGAGTGTATTATGTTTGATACTTAATTATATTTTTGCTGTGATTGCAAGGGTGTCTGCATATTCGATGATAGCCATATACAGGAAGGACAACAGTGGTGGTATGGTGGAATGGCATAAAAAAAAGCATATTAAACTCCTGTTATTACTAATAGATTGCCTTCTCTTTCACAGCCCCCTATAAAGACTCAGGAAAACTGCATTGGCTTGATGTAAACTCCAAGCAGCAGACTGCTATATTTTTGCTGCCCCCTTTTAAAATGTGCTCTGTAACATCTCCTATGATCTTTCAGCATAAATGCAAGTGATGCTCATATTCTTCCATTATTAACCTTCTATCCCAGAGCTTACACCACAGTTGTCCTGTTAAAGCTTGCAATTCCAAAACAGAGTTGACATTGTGGGAAAGCAGTTAGTAGGTTAGTTTTACATATGGCTCCAGGGAATTGGGTTTCATCCAGACCTCGGGTGCTATTTGTGCAGTTTGCACATTCTCTCTTTCACTGGGTTGCTCTGGTTTCCTCCCACATCCCAAAGATGTGCAGATGGGTTAACAAGCTACTGTAACTTGTTCCTCAGTGGAGGAAAATGATGAGGATATGAGTGAAAACATGTTACAGGAAAATAAGGAGCAGGGGAATTGGACTCATGTCTCTTTGAAGCCAACATGCACTCCTGTTTCATAGTAACTACTGAACAGGAATTTTACACTTGGGATAGCACAGAACGTGGAATGATCTTCTCTTGGAGCTACAGATAACTGTGTGTGGTGTCATTCTGGAACACGGTTTAAATGTTTGCACAAAAATTAGGTTTGCTGTTCCACTTCAGAGAGATAGAACAGCACCTGCATGGAGCATTCTTTCTGTTGAGAATGTACTTGCGTATATGACAAAAAAAATGTTCAATGTACAGATGCATTGAATTTATTGGCAACTACAACTACATAGCTATGGAAAACACACTGACAAGCAATAAGTATAAATTAAATTACCGCAGGTCAGATAAAAGATATATGATAGCTGTGCTCCTGTCAAGGTATAAAAGTAACAACCAACCCACACAGTACAACACACACAGAATTTATTCGAGTCAAGCCAATGGGAATGAGGAGCATTTAGTGGTGGGTAGATAAGGTCACCTCACTAATACTGGTGAATCTCATCCAAAGAACTCAGTCAGAAGGTGCAATATTTAAAACATTTTCCAGCATACAAATTTGATAACATTTCTTTGAACTCATTGTTACAAGCATATTTTACATCTTGCATATCTCCTTTCTAAACACAGGGAAATGGTTCAATGTCAATCATTTATCTTCATGTACAAGTCATAATAAGAGATATCCTTCTTGTATGCAGAAATTAATAGAAGTCTGGAAGGGTTGCTCCCAGTACACATTGACATCCGTTGTCTCCCTGCCTGATATCTGGCCTTTAATTAACACATGCAAATAGCTAGTTTCACACTAATCTTGTCATTAAAGTTAACAATGATGGGCGAAACTTCTGGGCAGAATCTATATTAAACTGGGACTGGGCTAGCGCCATTAGAGTTACTGGATGCCTACTATAGCCTTTGACAATTCACATCGTGCCTGGCAGGTAGTAGACTCAATCAGCTGCGCTTGGACAGGAAACCGATTTAGGAATGGGCTGCCTGTTGACAACTCATTGACTAGATCGGTAGACAGTTAGCTCAACTGTGTTAAAGATATCAAGGAAGATATCAAGGATTCTGGAGCCCGGAGGCTCTGTGATTGCTCTGAGATGACTGGGACAGAAGTGATCATTGTTTCTAATTCCATGTCTAGAAGGTTTGCTAGCCTGAAACTTGTATCTTTCCCTCCCAGCCTGTTCTCTGGAAGCCTGTTACTGAGTAAAACTTAAGTTGGTTTTCTCATAATTTATGTTTGTAGCTAGCCTATAAACACAAACTTCTACAGATAATAAATATAAAAGGAGAGATAAAAATTCATAGTTGCAGATAGTGAAAAAATGGGATCTTACCTTTGTGCAAACAGAACTTTTGTGGGCCTGGAGTAATGTTTAATGCTAAGATTTAACAGACATCAATGAAGACCATAACAAATTAGGTCTATAAATACTGCTTGAAAGCAAATGTCTCTAGAGAAATCATTGAGCATTCCTGAAGTTCAGCTATGCCACTGAATGATGAGATTTATAAAGGAATGATTGTAATTGAATGTACTGGAATTATGCACTGAATGTACATTACTCTAATTTGAATTCAGAATTAATGGTAAAGTCTGATAACTACTTTAGTATCACACCACTTTCACAGCATGGAAAATGAATGCAAATATAAATATCTAAAACCAAAAACAATCCCATACTGTGGTATATTTCTACAAATGCTTTCTACAAATGCCTTGATCCTTTTTTTTTGGATGGGAGGTAGCTTTCCTCTGTTGTACAGTTTTATACTCTTGACTCCACAAGGATCAATCCCTGCTTTGCAGAGTAAAATAATAAATGTCCCAAGCCCACATTGAACACATTTTACTGAATTACCTTCATTGTGTTTTGCTGTGCTTTGACCAACCTCCTATCAAACCCTCTTTTCCACATATGCTGCTGTTGAGCAAGACACTCAATTAATATAAACAAAGCTTTCAAGCTTTTCTGTGCTTCTGATCTCCATTTGTTTAATCCTTTGATCTATAGTGCAGCTTTGAAAGGAATTTTGTGAGCAGCCTTGTTCTGACACATTCAATTAAACCATATCACCAACCCCAAGGATCCCAAGATCTGCAAGCCAGTTCACAGCATATGGATAAAATAATAGTGAATGTTGACTGCAAACAGAAACCACGGCGAAACAAAAATCAAGAAAATTAAGTTATTTCCAAAAGAATTTTCCCTGTTTGAAATTATTATTGCCCGTATTCATGGCCGGGATACACAATGACCAGGCACTTGTTCTGTGGTTCGCCATGATAAAAGATCTTTGCTAGACAAAATCCTCCTGGACACAATTGGTGAGGCCCTGCTGAAGCCAAGATCTTGTGTGACAATCAGGGTTACTTGGTTGGATCAAAGCAATTCTCAACCACATTACTGCAGAGAAAATCTCTATCTGAAAGCAAAGCTTATCACTGCCTGAATGTCTGATATTCAAAATTATTCCTGAACTATCATAAACAAAATAAGAAATGAAATGAAATAAAATACAGTACACAAAAGTGCTGGAGAAACTCAGCATGTCATGCAGCATCCATGGAAAGCAATAGGCAGTCGATATTCTGGAAAAATATCATTGATAGCCCTTAACTTACCTTATTCTAACTTCCTTGCAGTTGTGAAATGTCATTCAAAATGATGATTAAATACCCAGCTTAAATGCTGGAGAGTCACAGCAAATTTGTGCTCTGTGACCTTGTACCTTATGGTGTCCAAAACTAGATCTTAGTGAAATATTTGTCAGGGAAAAATGCAGTCTACAAATCTGGGACTTGTGCATTTGGATTTGTATGTGACAAAGCTCTGAACTTGCTGGAATGTGAGAAGGTTAATGCCACTATCTAGCAAGATAACTTCTGGAAAATACCACCAAAATCAGGTCCACTAGTATTTCTGGCAGAAGCTTCTCACTGGGATAACACCATGAGGAAGGTACCAAAACAAGATTTCCTATGGGATTGCTTCTAATAGCAAACAAAACAAAATATCTGCAACATTTTATTATTTAGTTAATCGCCAGATGGTCTAATCCCTTCCATAATGTCACATTGCATTTGTTAAGATTACATCCATTAATTTGTCAAATTGCTACACAATGTGGCCTGCTGTTATCAAAGGGGTGTACAAATTGGATTGTCACACGAGTTTAACCTGCCAATTGGTGGGTAGAATTTTTAAAAAACTGCACGGATGGGCAAACCACCTCGGAGGTGGATTGTCTACCCATGTACACCCACTGTATAGCTGCTGCTGGTCAATTTGTTAATGATCGATGACTGCCTGGGTAGAAATTGATGTCAGCACTTGCGTGTAATGGCCATCTTCCTTACCCATAATCCCCAACATTGCTGGAATGCTAGAGCAGTTCCAGCAGCATGTGGGATTATGGGCAAGAAGGACAGCCATTGCTCCTGCCCCAACTCTGCTCCCTGCCATCCCACTTCACTCCCCTGACAGCCCACTCCGTATCCCCGCCAGCTCAGTCCATATCCGTACCAGCTCACTCCACTCCCCCGATAGCCCACTCCACTCCCCTGACAGCCCACTCCACTCACTGCAAGTGTGACAGCATTCACCTGCTGGCCTGACAGCATTCACGCACCCCCTCCCCCAGCTCTGACAGCATTCTCCTCCTGGCCCCGACTCCACATTATTCCCACAGCCATGACATCATTCCAACTCTGCGCTTGCCCTGGCTCCAACAACACCACCCCACCCCTATTCCATGGCACCCCCAGCCACTTCCCGGTAGCCGTTCGACCAAGCAATTTAGGATCCAGTGTGTAAGAGACTGCAAGGGGCCCACTACTCGGGTAGGTTACACAGGTCCCGAGCACCCCCAGTTTATAAATGCCTATTGAATAAATCCAGGTACAGAGGGCGGGTTCACTTATTTACATTATGGCTGATATGCTCCCAAGATCCATGCCTGTGTGACAAGAGCTAACTTATTTAATACTTAATTACTAGCTGACCTACTGCCTCTGAAGTCTTATATCAATGAGACATGCCCGTTGCAAAGAACAATGAACTGTATCCGTCCCATCATTATTAATATAATTGATAGTCATCTAGCTTGTTCCTAGAGATCTGCTTCTATCTGTTGCTGCTTCATTTGATAGGAAATTAAAAGAACATAACATTGCAAAAAATTATTACTTTTGGTTAAAAGTGTTGTGGTAATTTAAGGGAGGATTTGTGATGAAGAAACATAGGGTAGATGGACTTTCAAAGGTACTTTTGAAGGACAATTATCTTGGTGAGTTAATCAGATTTCAGATTTATTGTCAGAGTACATACATAACATCACATACAACCCTGAGATTCTTTTTTCTGATGGCAAGGCAGAATTACCACTTATTTGTAGTGCAAATAAAAACTGTACACTGTATATGTGTAAACAAATAAAGAAGTGTAAACAGATAACAAATGTAAACAAGCTGTGCAATATATAGAGAGAATTTAAAAAATCAATAAAGTGCACAAAAGTCCCTGATTGAATTTGTTGTTGAGGAGTGAAGGGGTAGCAGCTGTTCCTGAACCTGGTGGTGTGAGTCTTGTGGCACCTAGACCTCTTTCCTGATGATAGGAGTGTGTACTGGGTGGTGTGGATCTTTGATGATTGTTGCTGCTCTCTGACAACAGCAATCCCTGCAGATGTTCTTGATAGTGGGAAAGATTTTGCCTGTGATGTCCTGGGCTGTTTCCACTACATTTGGGGGCTATATGCTCAGGGGTATTAGTGCCCTCATACCAGACCATGATGCAGCAGGTCAGCACACTTTCCTCCACACATCTGTAGAAATTTTCCTGGGTTTACCAAATCTCTGCAAACTCCTGAGGAAGTAGAGGTGCTGACGTACTTTCTTGATGATGCTATTAGTGTGTTGGGTCCAGGAAAGATCCACTGAGATAGTGACTCCCAAGAATTAAATTTGCTCACCCTCTCCAACTCTGATCCCCCAATAATCACTGGATTGTATACCTCTGGCTTTCCCTTCCTGAAGTCAACAATCAGTACTTTAGTTGTGGTGACCTTGAGTGCAAGGTTGTTGTTGGTGCACCATTCAGCCAAATTTGTAATCTCCCTCTTGTACGCTGACTCATCCCCTTTCTTTATTCAACCCACTTTGGCTTGGCTTCGCGGACGAAGATTTATGGAGGGGGTAAAAAGTCCACGTCAGCTGCAGGCTCGTTTGTGGCTGACCAGTCCGATGCGGGACAGGCAGACACGATTGCAGCGGTTGCAAGGGAAAATTGGTTGGTTGGGGTTGGGTGTTGGGTTTTTCCTCCTTTGCCTTTTGTCAGTGAGGTGGGCTCTGTGGTCTTCTTCAAAGGAGGTTGCTGCCCGCCAAACTGTGAGGCGCCAAGATGCACGGTTTGAGGCGTTATCAGCCCACTGGCGGTGGTCAATGTGGCAGGCACCAAGAGATTTCTTTAGGCAGTCCTTGTACCTTTTCTTTGGTGCACCTCTGTCACGGTGGCCAGTGGAGAGCTCGCCATATAATACGATCTTGGGAAGGCGATGGTCCTCCATTCTGGAGACGTGACCCATCCAGCGCAGCTGGATCTTCAGCAGCGTGGACTCGATGCTGTCGACCTCTGCCATCTCGAGTACCTCGACGTTAGGGGTGTGAGCGCTCCAATGGATGTTGAGGATGGAGCGGAGACAACGCTGGTGGAAGCGTTCTAGGAGCCGTAGGTGGTGCCGGTAGAGGACCCATGATTCGGAGCCGAACAGGAGTGTGGGTATGACAACGGCTCTGTATACGCTTATCTTTGTGAGGTTTAGTACCATTGGCAAATTCGTAGATGGTGTTATTGTTGTACTGAGCCATACAATCATAGGTGTAAAGTGAGTAGAGCAGGGGCCGAACAACATAGCCCTGTGTGCTCTGTACTGATGGAGATTGTGGAGGAAATGTTCTTAACTATCTTCACTGATTGTGGACTGGAGGTGAGGAAATCCATGATCCAATTACACAGTGGGGTGTTGAGTCCCAGATCTTGGAGTTCGATGATCAGTTTTGAGGGTTCATGATGTTAAATGCTGAACTGTAGTCGATAAAGAGCATCCTGATAAATGCACCTTTACAGTCCAGATGTTCCAAGGCTTTGTGTAGAGCCAGTGAGATGATGTCCACTGTAGACCTGTTGCTACGATAGGTGATGTGGAACATATCCATGTCACCGCTCAAATAGGAGATGATATGCTTCAATACCAGCCTTTCAAAACACTTCATCACTTTTGATGTAAGTGCTTCTCGTTGATAATCATTAAGGCAGGTTACTCAAAATCAAATTTATTGTCATGAACAAGTCATGAAATTCAATGTTTTGCAGCAGAATCATGGTCTCGGGAAAGAACGGCAGACCTTCCTTATCTTGGTGTAGTAGTGATAGAGTGGTCTTGGTCTTGCTTGTGGTAGTTGGGCAGGTTACATGGTGATGGTAGTTGGGCAGGGTTTTCTTGACACAGGCCTAGTTAAAATCATCCACTAAGATTTGTAGTGCATCAGGTTGGGCTGACTCTACTTTACTGGCCACTTTATGAAGTTCCACAAGTGCCTGTTTATAATCAGCATCAGGAGAGAGATAAACTCTGGTGAGAATCACTGATGAGAACTCTTGGGGTAGATAGAAAGGTCTGCATTTAATCGAGATGTGATCTGAGACAGTAGAGAGAGCAGGAGGTCGACATTACTCCAATGTCTATGCACTACCCAGTATTAATGAAAAACCACACATCGACCCCTCTACCTTTTCCAGAATCCTAGTTTCAATTCAGTCTATGAATGGTGAAAACTTCTGGTCAGCTTTCTGTTAGCCAGGTCTCAGTGCGGCAAACAGCTGAGGGGTGTCTACTGTTGCTGATAAAGCAGCCTTGCCCTCAGGTCATCAATTATTTTCTCCAGTGGTTGGGCATTTGCCAGTATTATGGATGGTAGGGAAGCTCTCAGACTCCTGTATTTCAGTTTTGTTTGGATTCTGGTCCTCACTCCACTTTTCTGTCCTTGCCTTAGTCTTTCACACCCCAACCCCCCACCCCCCCCAACCCCAGGTATATTGTGTAGTTTTCCCTATTATTTGGAAATACTGGATTTGTAATCTTGCTCTACTATTTGCTCCTGACATGAGCTTCCAATCACATATCAATTTCCACCTTTGATGCATTACCATATTCCAGTTTGTGGCTGAACCATCACTCTCCAGCTCCCTCATGGTCCTGGACAGGCTCCCACTTCATTCAAATGGAAAACTCTGGTACTATGTCTGGGCTCACTTAAAGACCTGCTCACCCAGCATCCTATTGCCAACTGACCTACACTGGCACCTGGTTAAGCAACATGACAATATGCATTTTTGATTATTTTAAATCCTTCCAGGACCTTAGCATTCCCTATTCTAGATTAGCTGTTCAATCCTCCATTATATGGCAGCCTCCTGCTGGTGCGGACCGAGGGAAAGTGGGGAATGAAGTCAGCATTCTCCATGAGGTCCTAACCCCCATATCTCCTCCATACAGGCTTTAAATGGCCTGTTAAGAGAACCAACAGTGTTTTACTTAAAATCCTGCGATGGCAGGTCTGGGCCCAAGTTTGTGGTGCTTGTGTTTGGCCTTGAAGGGTAACAGACTCCAGGGGAGCAGTAAATTGGGGCAGGGCACCAATAGTGAGGAGAACATCCGCTGTTGAGAAGGACAACAGAGGAGCCGACCCAGGATGGTGACCACAGTAATGGATCAGCAAGGAGCTCGACGCCTGAAGGGCACACAAATGCCTTCTTTATTTAAGACAACTCCATTCAAGCCTGCCTCTCCTATCTAACCCCATCCCACACTGCCCCATTCGATTTATCCCTCACATAACCATGACGTTGTCCCTGTGTGGTGATAAAATCACAGCACTGGGCCATGTGCCCACCAGCCTACTGCAGGGGCAACCTCTGTACCTGCAGGAATCACTGACCTGTATATAGACTTAAGCCAGCCCCTTCTGGGCCAGTCAAACGTGGAGTCTTGGGATACTACAACAGAGTTTAAGTGGATTAAAGCCTGTAGTACAGTATTTTCTGTATTTTATATCTGGACATCTGAGCATTATCTCCAGTGTGTCACCAGTGGCGAACAGACCTATGTAAAACACGCATGGGCTTGCGTTCGTGATATGGTGACTTGCAAGTGAGGAACCCACACAGGCTGCGGGCTGCTGGTGGCTTGAGCTCAAAGGACTCTCTCCAAGCTGTGGGCTTCTGGCGACTGGCTCATGAGAACCAGGTATCAGAACTGTGATTCAAGGGGATGGTGAGGGCAAGGAGGGTTCAGGATGCGCCTGCACACTGAAGGCTTCCTTATCATATCAGAGGTATGAATCTGGGCTTGGATTGCTGATGGTTTGAACTGAACCGGAGTCTTTTACGGCTGCAGAGGCCGTGGGAGCAATGGAGGCGAATCTACTGAAACTCGATGAATCTCTGTGGACTCTTTTGCTTCTCTTTCTCTTTTACTGTAAAGGACACCAGGCAATCCTAATGTTAATGGAGAATTATTGTCTGCCTTATGTCAGGCAATAAAGGCGGTTTTATATTATATATCTGTTTTAGTACATGTTAATAATTAGCATCTGATCTGATCTGATTTTTTTTCAAATTCTGGCCTCCTGCTGATTCCCTCATATAAATTGTCGATAATGGCAGACTTGGCTTCACTTGTTGGATTCCTAAGGTTATTGTTTTCCTCCCCAAATTTCTCTTCCTCTTATTCCATTTTATATATACTTCATATTATTTTTTAATAATGCATCAATTGATCAAAAATGTGTAACAAGAAAAGCTGGTGCTGGAAGGAATAATCTTACTTGAGACAAATTAATTCCACATATTTTCTTGCTTTGACCTTTAATGTGAATTGAACAAATTTCTTTGCGGCTGTTGGAACACTTAAAAACTATTTCTTTCACAAAGAACTTTTCCCCAACTAATTGAATTGTAATAAATACCTGCTGATCCTTGAAAATATCAAGGCATATTGATGCAGATTTTAAAACAGAGTAAACTGGTTCCCATTTACTTTGTAGTGCTTTAAAAATCGCCTGAATCTGAAGTGTCAATAGGATGTACTTTTCCAGTTTAACTTCAAGTGCACTAATATTGGTGTATTCAAATGCAGGCTCAGGTAGATTCAAAGATGCCAGTCCCAAAAGATCTGGAAGATTAGGGACACGGGGATATTTAAAAGAAGTTACATTAAAAAAAAACAGAAAACTTCTTCAAATTTTAAAATATATTCTTGGATATATTTTGGCAGGTGCATTCAGGTCAGCAATGCTTTATGTGAATTACCCTCGTATCTGTCTTGTAATGCTGCACTATGACTGTGTAAAGCATGATCAGGATGCCTCCTCGATCCTTTCAGCATCGAGTCAGGCTGGATGGAACTGGGTGCCTGCTGATTCCCTCTCCTTCATTTGCCTTCCTCTCTGCTTCTCCCCGAAGATACTGATGTTTGGATACTGTGGTGATATAACCACTACATTAGCCACACTCTTACCAGCCGACTGCAGGTAGGAAACCTGGGAGGCTGGCCCCACCTGACTGCTGTCAATCACCGGCCCATATAAAGACTCGAGCCAGTCCCTTTGGGAGCAGCTGGACACATGGAGCCAGGAGGGTACAGAGACCTGGTGTGTATATTTAAGCTGATAAAAGCCTGTGGCACAGACTGTGGACTTTGTGTCTAAATTCTTCTCACAGCAGTGCTCACAGATACACAGTGCACTGCTTCAATAACTTAGCCCATTTAACTATCTTGAACCTCAATATCAAGCCTGAAATGACTGAATACCTCTAAATAATCCTGCTGAGGTGCAATGAAGTACTATTGGGCATTGCAACTCATAATGCACTGCATGCTAAACAAAGGCTCAAATACCTGCTTTGGAATCAGCAAGTGCAAACAACTTTGGTTTGTTCACTCACGGATTTTATATTTTCACCTTCATATTGAGTAGCAGATATAGAACAGATGAAATCTAGTCTTCTACTCTAGTTACAAAATTAGGAAACAGACATTTTAAACTAGAATCTCACCAAGTGGGGTGAATTTCTAAAGTTTTCTACAGCAGAGCATTGCGAAGACTAAATGATGATACCACAGTAGTGTGTTGTATAAAGGAGGTGATGTGTCAGCACACAGGAGGGAGATTGAAACCTTTGGCTGAATGGTGCACCAACCACAACCTCGCACTCAATGTCATCAAAATCAAGTAGCTGATTGTGGGATTCGCAAAAGGGAAAATCAGAGGTGAATGATCCAATGATCATTGGAAGGATAAGAGGTGGAGAGGGTGAGCAAATTTAAATTCCTGGGAGTCACGATTTCAAGAGGACCTTTCCTGGACTCAATACACAAATCTCATTATGAAGAAAGCACATCAGTGCCTCTACTTCCTCAGGAGTATGTGGAGGTTTGGTATGACATTAAAAACCTTGCAATCTTCCACAGATGTGCAGTGGGAAGTGTGCTGACTAGTGGCATCACAGCCTGTTATGGGGGCACCATTATCTCTGAATGGAAAGCTCTGCAAACGGTAGTGAACACAGCCCAGCATATTACTGGCTAAACTCTCACTGCCATCGAGAAAATCGACATGGAACGCTGTATTCGGAGAACAGCTGCAATTAATCAATGATTTACACTACCCAGAACATACTCTGCTACACCTGTGGAAAGAGGTGTAGGTACCTCAAGACTATTGGTCCTTTTATCTTCAGCTATGTGGTGATATTGGACTCCTGATTAAACTGCAATAAAATTGTGTTGACATCACAGAAACCAAGCAACCTATTATTGTTCAACCCAATGTAGCAATATTTAATATTGAACCTTGTTTATTCTTGTTTTCATGTGTCAATTCAGTATTTTGTTTCATTGACCAGTGTTGTAATCTGAGAGGGAGGGAGAGAGAGAGAGCGTGAGAGAAAGAGAAACTTTTAGCTATTAAATTGTACTAGAGGGAATTTTTCATTATTATTCCATTTCTCATTTGTGTATCTCTGAGGATCTCTCAAAGAGCTGTTAATGATCTGTGCTTTTACTGGCACGCAAGATTAAACAGAAGGATAGGAGGTGGATGAGTTCCTGAAATTTGTCGAATAACCCTGACATCTCTACTGATAATTTGAGGTGGGTAGAGCATGTTGTTATGGCAACTCATCGAAGGGCTTAAGGGATTTATTCTGCTGTGAACTACAGGACATTATTTTTGGGTTCCCTGGGGTCTGCCGGTTCTGACAATTTGCAGTACAATGCTTTCTTTATTTCCTTCTCCAGTTTTCCCAGTGTGCTCATTAAGAATAAACCCACTTCCTGCAATCTTGGAAAGGCTGGCTTCACGATGAAGTACAAATAATTAGTTTACCACAGGAGTTCTTCCAGCATGGCTTTGATAATCTGTTCAACACCTGCTTCACACAAACTGATTTATGGTATATAAAGCCAAGTCCAGAATATGTCTTGGATTAGTTTCCATTTTAAAATTGACTCTTTATCCAGAAGATATTGTGCTACATCTGTTGGGGGAAAAAAAACAGAACAAATGCTGGAAATACTCAGTTAGTCAGAGAGCATCTGTGGCGAGAGAAACAGAGTTACTATTTCAGGTTACTGGCAAGTGCAACTTAGAATTCATTTGGTCTGTCTTTTTTTTTTAACTTCGTGAATGATCTTTGAGCTAAAGTAGATTCTGTGTGTTTCTTTCTGCATAGATACTGTCTTAATCAGCTGAGTAGTTCAGAATTTTTTGCTTTAGTATTATTTTCCATTATTTACAATATTTTACTTTCCAACGTGATGAAATCCAATTTACTTACTGCGAGCACTGCTGCGTGAAGAATTCAGACACAAAGTCCACAGCTACAACAGGCTTTAATCAGCTTAAACGTGTGCACACCAGGTCTCTGAACCCTCCTGGCTCCACGTGCCTGTCTGCTCCCAAAGGGGCCAGCTCAAGTCTTTATACGGGGTTGATAAATGACAGCGGGTAAGTGGGGCTAGTCTCCCAGGTTGCTTACCTGCAGGGACAGTGGTTGTCCCTGGCAGTAGGCTGGTAGGAGTGTGGCCAGTGTAGTGGTTGTATCACCACACTTACTGGTTGTAAACAAAAAAATCTACAGATTCTGAGGTTAAGTTGAGTACACAAAAGTACTGGAGAAACTCAAAAATATACGATGAAGCAAGATAATGTAGCATCGATTCAAAGTGAAGCTTTAGCCACTTACAGGTGGCTCTTAATTGGTTATTTATTAAGAAGTTAAGAGACCTAACCTTTCACAAACATGTGTCAGTTTGTGTTTGGCCTAAAATTTTATTTACAGTGAATTGTCACCATTTCTGTACAGTATCCTCTCATCTCTCGCCCCCTCCCCAGCCACTTCTCTTCCCCTCCTCTGTTATATGCTTGATATCTTCCCTTCCTACTTTAGGAATGAAAGGACCCAACCCGAAACACTGACTGACCATTTCTCTTCATGGATGTATCTGCTGAGTACTTCCACCTTCTCTTTGTTCACTTACAATTGCAAATCAATATTAAACTCCTTCATATATATATTCTCTCTTCATCTGGTCCCTGTTCTTATCTTGAAGGTGATAACTGGATGTGATATGGTTTCAGTATTGTTACGCTGTCCCCTTACAGTGCCTCTCTAGTCCTATTGTATACCTGCTCTCCCAGTCCAGTGGAACTATTTGATAACAGCAGGAAGCATAATTTTATCAACTTGGACACCATTTGATTAGAGCTTGTGATATCTTGATATTTCCCTAGAATGAACTGGTACTAAAATGAATGGAATGATACGTGGTTGTAAAATATACTACAACATAAAAATTCTGTTATTTGGCAACCTCAAACAATGGCAAAAAAATTGAGAAAAATAAATAATTCCTTTTTTTTTAATTAAATAAATAAAAACAAATTTAAAATTAAATAAAAGTTTAAAATTGTCAAAGTAAATGCTCTCTGAAGTAACACAAACTTTTGGTGAAGATGGGAGCAAATATTCTGCCAATGCTTTGCTCATAGCAACTGTTTGAATAAAGTTGCATTTGAATAAAATAATGCTGCCCAGGATGAAGAACTAGTTGATGCCGCTCGCCATTAGGGTGACTCTCTCAAAATGGCTCCTTTATCCCTGCTTAGAGTCTTCATGTTTATTAGTATAGTATTAAGTATTTTAGTAAAGCTTTATCTGTAAATGGAGGAGGGGGTTAATTATTATGTTATTATTCATCTTTCGGGCAACTCCTTAGAGGGGAAAGAACCTGCAGATGCAGAGATGGTTAAATGTTCTCAAATAATAAAACTGAAAATAAAGTAAAATGTTTTAAGGTTAATATCTTCTTGCACGTTTGTTAAGTCTAAGAACAGTACAGTATTTTTGACTTTTAAACTGTTGCAGGTACATTAGTTAGACATTGTAATAGTGAGCCTCAGGCAACAGGAAAACCTGCTTATCCGGCATCCACCAATCCCTGTAGGTGCTGAACACCACGAATTTTTATTGTATATCTACCCGATTTCCTTTCATCACAAATGTACTTCCTTTTCCATATACTGTGCATGCACACCATTTCTATTGCTCAGAGCGATATGGTTAGATATTAGATTCCTCGTACTTTTGGAACACTAAAACATGTTGCTCTCAAGTTAATACAATTGGTCCATAGAAAAGAAAATTATCTTTTTTAAAGCAAGTGACCTATGATGCTTATGGCCAAGCAGAATTGCTAAATCATCCAACTGACGGTAGCTATCAACACTTTGCCGTGCATTGATCACATAGGAAATGAGCTCTGAAAGTCACTCTCCAACAGCAGTCAGCCAGCAGCAACATAACATCATGTCTGTGGTGGGGAAAAGAGGGACTGGGTTAGAGAGGAATGAAGTCACAGATTTACAGAATGGGATACTGTGGTGCACTGCAGTGCAGCAAGCAGACACAAAACACAGAAAAGACTGAACTACTGGCTTTAATCCACTTCTTTTCTTTGGCTTGGCTTCGCGGACGAAGATTTATGGAGGGGTAATGTCCACGTCTGCTGCAGGCTCGTTTGTGGCTGACAAGTCCGATGCGGGACAGGGAGACACGGTTGCAGCGGAAAATTGGTGGGTTGGGGTTGGGTGTTGGGTTTTTCCTCCTTTGTCTTTTGTCAGTGAGGTGGGCTCTGCGGTCTTCTTGAACTCTGTTGAACACCAGAGGGAGTCTCAATAGCTCCACGTGTTACTGGCTCAGGAGGGGCCAGCTCAAGTCTATGTACAGGTCGGTGAATGACAGCCAGCCAGGTGGTCTTCCTGCAGGTACAGAGGTCGCCCCTGCAGTAGGCTGGTGGGCACGTGGCCCAGTGCTGTGGTTGTATCACTACAGACATTGACGTCTGTTGAATGAGATGGGTGTTAGGAGGGAGGTCTACAATGTTGTGAGCAGTGGAGAAGGTAGGGGGGTGTGTGTGTGTGTGTGTGTGTGTGTGTGTGTGTGTGTGTGTGTGTGTGTGTGTGTGTGTGTGTGTGTGTGTGTGTGTGTGTGTGTGTGTGTGTGTGTGTGAGAGAGAGAGCAGTGGAGAAGGTAGGCATGTGTGTGGGGGGGGGGGGGAATGTTGAGGACGGGGTGGTTTGGTGTGGTCTGTACAATAAGAATTCCAGATAATGAGGAATATTACAAGAAATGAGAAATGTCCTGACCTCACAAGATGTACTAAGTGAGCTGCACAGTCCTTGAGAGGTTGCCTGGTGTGCAATTCAGGGCATTGATATCGCTGCTTATGAGGTCAGGGATGGCCTCACAGGCAACACCACATCCAGCCATTCCCAAGAGCTCTTCCAACTGCCCAGGGTCTGCAGTCTGAAGCCAGCCAGTGCCAAAGTATTTTTGGGTTCATGATGCACATCTGCGTGAACATAATCTGCAGGACAGCAGTCTCCAGCAGCTAGGCTACAACTATAGAGAGGCTAGGGACTACATCACGAGTTTACTAAGTAATCAGTTGGGAAAGGTGCAAGAGTGTTTGATAAAGAACATAGATCACAATTTCCTATTTCTGCACTGCTTGACTTTGCCTTCTCATTTAGGGCATCTAACATTGTTTAGGTGTACAAAGAAAGATCACATTGGCATGACAGCTGATAGCTTTGCTGCCTTCCACTTGATGAATCATCTAATAACTTCATTGTCATATATTTCATGTCAATATGTTCAAAAACCTTTGATTGCCAATAGACAGTGAGTGATGCTTTTCAAATAAAAGCAATTGCTTCATTGCAATAGAACCCAGGATGGTCAAATAGTTTGACTGATCCCATGGCTTCTATGTAATTTTTAGCAATGACTAGGATCTGCAGTGTGATGTTCATTCCTATCGAGGGATTATCTTCCTGTGCTTTGACTATCTTCCAATATTCATAAGAGCAACCTTGTCTATTATACACTACACAATATGAGCTGACTGAATAATGAGATGAAACATTTACTCTGTATTGTCCATTCTTCAAGTGCTTTTTTTAGTTTTTGGAAATAATCATAATGCCATGAGATAAGAAGGTGTTAGCTAAAAATTATTGTTTGTACAGGAAAGCAGAACGTCACAGTGCTTACTTTCAACTTCTGTGAGTACAGTATATGTGGCAATTTTATATAGAATATAGAAATCTACAGGACAGTACAGGCCTTTCGGCCTACAGTGTTGGGCTGACCTAATAATCTACTCTATAACTCTAATAATTTCGCAACTGCACCATCTATTCCATTTACTTATCTAAAAGTCTCTTAAAACAATCCTATTGAACCTCCTCAACCATTGCTGTTACTGCATTCCATGCACTCCACCACTCTCTTTGTGATAAATTTTACCTCTTACATCCTCCCTGTGCTTACTCTAATCTACCTTAACAACATGTCACTCATGTTAGCCATTTCTGCCCTGCAAAAATTCTTTCCAATTCCTCATTAGTTATTTCACATTGTATACCTTAATATAGTCAGTTGGTGACAAAGTTCATGTTGAGCTTTACTAGAAGTTCCATGAATGATTTTACATTATTTATGTAGAGTGCTCAGTGCTGTTGAGTGCTCAGTGATCAAGCACTCAACTGTACCTACATTCAGGAGTTTCTCCAAATAAGGCTTTTTTTTGCATTTTTCTCAGTTGGAAAAAAAGTTAGAAAGATTTTTCAGTAAGCAGAGGGTCATTCAATTACATGTCATAATCACTTCTGGTGAAGCTATAAAGTAGGATGTGAGGGAACATTATGTGTCATTGAAGCCCCCCACCCCGCCCCCCCCCCCCCCCAGCTTTCTTAAATAATTTTCAGGATATAGGAAACCTTGGCAATCAATATTTATTATTCCTCCCTAATTACCTTAGAGAAATAGTGGTGAGCCACCCTCTAAGCAATATTTTAATTATCTTTACCTACATTAGTAATGTTCTTATATCACAGATTCATAAATTATCCACTGTTGCATACACGGGCTGTAATGTATAGGCTATGTACTCGACACACTTCCAATATCATGGAAGCTACACAGACAAATCTTAAAGAGAAATAAAATTGAGTAACAGTACCCAGTCAAAACTAGATATACCTGAACTTGTGTTTTTAAATAACCAAGAACAGGAAATAACTGAGTTTGTAGAATTATCCTAAATTAAATTAAGCACTGAAAATTTGAGGATTCGATCTCATGCTTCTTTGTATGGGGCAGCTTTTACACAAACTACAAATGGAGGCACTGGTGCAGACCCATGAGAGTGGAAAGCGGAGACACAGCATAGCTCCAAAGGGTTCAATTGCCCAGTCCTGATGGCAGTAGCTCCATTGAGGCTTTAAATGGCCTGTTAATGGAGCCGACAGTGTTTGTAAGTAAAATCCTGCAACCTTGGACTGTGTGCCCAAGCTGGCAGTGCCTGTGTTCAGCAGCAATCACAGAGATTGCAGTCTCTGGGAGAATAATCAGGGCATTAGAAATGGGGAGAACAACCCCCTCCCCCTCCCCTGTTCAGAAGAAGCAGCAAAGGTAACAACCCTACAGGATAGTGATCACGGCAGAAGACTAGCGAGAGGCTTAGCGGCTGACAGGCCCACAGAGTCTGCAGGTGAATTGCAGTCGGTGGACCTGCATGGGCTGCGAGCTTCTTGAGACAGACTCATGGGTACCAGTTATCGGAACTGGGATTTAAGAGGGTGCTAAGGGCTTTCAAAGGACCTCGGGCAGTGACGCCATCCTGATTGTGTTGAAGGTTTGGATCTGGAGATAGGGCTGCTGATGTATTGAACAGGAGCCTGTGTGACTGCAGAGGGTCCAGCAGGCCTTGAGTCAAATCCTTGGACACTCAGTGACTATTTTATTTCATTTTCTCTCTTACTGTAAGGGGCACCGGTCAACATCTTGACTCTTCTATCTATTAAAAATAAGTAATAAATATTGATAAATAAATGAAAGTCTTGGATGTTAAGTGAGAGCAGTTCCTTTGGGGGACTCAGCATTTTCACTGCCCATGGGAAGTCGTGCTGGCTCTGATACTCCTGTATCTCTTCCCTGACAGGAGCAGCTGAAAAATACTGTGTGCAGGATGGAAGGCATCCTCAATGATTTTGCGTGCCCTCTTCAGACAACAATCCAGTAATCCTCTCTTCCATTCTTATGGTCCAGTGGATTGACCTCTGATCTATTTCTCTGCAGCAACGAACAGAACACTCTTGATAATGGAGGCCAGTAGCCTTGCCCACTTCAGTCTTCTCAGGAAGTGCAGTCACTGTTGCACCTTTCTGACAAGCGAGGAGATGTTGAGTGTCCACAATAGGTCACGAGTTAAGTGAACTCCAAGGAACTTGGTACTTTCCACTCTCTCATCTACAGAGTTAATAATGTGTAGTGCAGGATAGTCATTCCTGGTCCTCTTGAAGTCCACACCATCTCCTTCATCTTGTCCACATTGAAACTCAGGTTGATATTCTCGCACCATTTCATAAGATTTTCCACCTCTTTACTGTAGTGCGACTCATATTGTTGCTGATGAGGCCAACTACTGTTCTGTCATTTATAAACTTGGTGACACTGTTGAAGCTTGATCTAGTGATGCAGCTGTGGGTCAGTAGTATGAACAGAGTGGGCTAAGCACACAGGCTTGAGGTATGCAAGTGCTCAGCGTGTCAGTGCTTGATATTCTGCTACTGACCAGGACAGACTGTAGTCTTCCCTTTAAGAAGTCCAGGATCCAGTTACAGAGAGGGGTGTTGAGTCCCAGCGAGGACACCTTCTCAATCAGCTTCTGGGGAATGACCATATTAAATGCTGAGCTGAAATCAATGAACAGCAGCCTGGTATATGAGGCATAATTCTCCTTGACCAGCGACAAGGCTATAGCATCAACTGTGGAACAGTTTCTTCTTTTGGCAAATTGAGATGGATCCAGTATATCTGGGAGGTGTGCTTTGATGTGTTCTAACACCAGACGCTCGAAGCAATTTATAAGGGTGGAGGTCAGTGCCACATGGCAGTAGTCATTGAGGCCTGTTGTTGTTGCCCTCTTGAGTACCGGGATGAAGGTGGGTGTCTTGAACCCTGCGGGAACAATGGACTGCTACAACGAAGTGCTGAAAATGTCTGTGAAGACCTCTGTCAATTGTTCTGCACAGTCCTTCTGTACCCAACCAGGTATATTGTCTGGCTCCACTGCCTTGTGTGGGTTCAGCTTGGATAGGGTTCTCTTCACCTCGGCTGTAGCTATGTGGGGGGCCCATTCATCAGGGGGACATGGAGCTTTCTTTGGTGTCATTCTGTTCTTCTCAGCAAACTGTGCATAGAAGGTGTTCAGTCTGTCCAGAAGGGAGGCGTCAATGTCCTTAATTCTCAAGGTTGACTTGTGATCTGTAATAATCTTGATCCCTTGCCACATGCGTGCCGTGTCACTGGTGTCGCACAACTGCCTGTGGATCTCCTGTGTGCACCCTGCTTTGCCTTCCAGATTGCATGGGAGAGTTCAGCCCTGGCTGATCTTATGCCATTCTATCCCCTGTCCTGAAGGCAGCATCTGAAGCTCTGAGAAGGGACCGGACCGCTGCATCCAATCATGGTTACTGGTTACCCCTGATTGTGAAGCATTTGATCTTGGTGTCATCCTCAATGCACTTGGTGATGTAGCCAATCACAGAGCTAGAGTACTCTGTTGACATGACTGTTGTAGGTGGCTGTCTCCTTGAAACAGCTCCAGTCTGTGGTCTCAAAGCAGTTTTGCAGAACTGCCATGGCCCCCACCCCCCACCCCTCTCCCCCCTGCCACATTCTGATCTCCCTGCAAACTGACCTTGTTTGCTTTGCCAGTGATCTGTTCGTTAGGGATAGCAGGACAGATATGCGATCCAAGTAACCAAGATGGGGGTGAGGTGCAGCCTTGTACCCACCAGGGATATTGCTATACACCTGATCCAGGGCGTTCTCACCTCTGGTGGTGAAGTTCGTATGCTGTTGAAACCTTGGTATGACCATTTTAAAGTTGGCGTAATTGAAGTCACCAACAACAATCATGGCACCATTAGGGTTTTGAAGCCTGAGGTTCACATATAGCACATTAAAGCTCCTTCATGACTTCACCCTCGATAGCTGAAGAAGAAATGTAGACTGCGGCAATCAGTGAGGCTGAGATATCCGTGAGCAGGTAGAGGGGGGTCAGCATTTCACCGGGAGGTACTCGTTCTCTGTTGAGCAGAAGGATTTCACAACATAGGTATTGTTGCACAAGTTCTCATTGATGTAAATGCATAGACCCCCTCCTCGAGTCTTGCTAGAAGCCCCAATGTCACTGTTTGTCCTGAAGGAGATAAGGGCAGTCAGCTGGATCATTGAGTCTGGAATAGTGTCCTGGAGCCACACTTCTGTAATATCCAGAGAGAGCAGCCCTGTAGTTCACTCAGGCTCCGATGTAGCTTCAGGTAACCAATTTTCTTCTCCAGTGATCTTACATTTGAGAGGAAGAACATCAGGAGTGCAGATCTGAAGGGGTTAACCCTCAGTCTAATCCTGATGCTGGCCATTTTGCACATTTTTCCTTCTCCAGCAATGCTTCCAATGGTCTCCCACATGCCTCTCGTGACCCGCTCCGCGGTTTGCAGCAGTCTGTGTTCTCTGCTTCGATAGGTTTAAACAGCACAGAATCTTACTGATCCAATCTGCTAATTTGAAAGTCTGGTTCATGTTTTGTATTTTGATGAGAGTTTTCCGATTGTAGATACAACATAGCGGGTTTGGAATTTCACAGTTATGAGGAGCCAAAGTGATGGCTGAAACCTTGTGTGCCGCCATCTTAAAAATTGAAGGAAGTGACAGCATCTGCTTACATTAAACATGGTCACAGCACCAGCCAGGTGCAGCATTGAACAACAGATGGTGAGGAGTGTGCCACTGCAGTTGAATTGCTGAACTTAATGAGGAATTTAGTGGTCAGTGTTCAAAGTGAGTTTATTGTCATATATGGAGGTACAATGTACAAATGCACCGATAGTCTTGTTTGTTACAGCTACAGTGGCATAGAAGGTATACCAACTACGAAAGCAAAAGGCTGTTACTACATAAGCAAGTCAGAAAAAGCAAGAGTAAATATCAAAGAATAGATAAATATTCACAGTGCGCAGTGAGCTGGGATTCACTGGTAGTGTGTTGTGCTGATGGCTGGCCCTGCCTCCCAGCTCCACCCCCATCTGCTCCCTCATAACCCTGCTTTCCCACCTAAACCCAGAACCTTTCTGAAGACTACTGTGAGACCCTACCCATAGTCATAAGCAAATAAAAGCATTGAAAATAACTGTATATTTTTCAACCATTTTTTTCTGAACCTATGTTCTCTGCCTTCATTCACAGACCCTAAATTCCACACGAAGGGGTGAATGCAGTGAACTGGGATTCACTGATAGGGTGTGGTGTTGATGGCGGGCCCCACCTCCTAGTTTCACCCCCATCTGCTCACTTATAATCCTGGTTTCCTGCCTAAACTCAGAACCCTTCTGAAGATTACTGTGAGACCCTAACCTTAGTTATAAGCGAATAAAAGCAGTTGTTCTCCCTCCACTCATGAGAGTTTTTATTCATGCTACACAGTGCAAGCAAAATAAGGAAGACATGACATTTCAGTTGTGCAGACAAATCTTTTGGTGATCTTGGGGTAGCTTATGATTAGGGTTAGGGTAATGCTGAAAGGTTTAATGACCTGATAGCTGCTTGGCTAAATTGTGTCCCTGAACCTGGAGGTGATGGACTTCAGTCTTCTGTGTCTCCTGCCTGAGGAGAGAGGTGAGAAAAGTCTCAATGAACATCAAACAATGTACTTTGTGGGTGCAACTTATTAGTACATGGATTTCATATTGGATAACCTAGCCCATTATAACCCCGTCAATACCTACCTGTACCATTTGAAGGTAATTTTGGGATGCGGCATGGAGAAGTGTGTCGAACTTTTGGTGCAACTGGTGCAAGGTGAATGCTTAATGATATTTTCACTGATTTTGAAATTGTGTATAATTCATTAAAGCACAGGCAGTACTTTTTCCATGACCTGAGCCTTCAGTCATAGCATGCAGCTCTTTTGTAACCTTTCCCTACGTGGCCTGATATCAAGAACAAAACCATTTGAAACAGAACCAAGGGTAGGCATCTCAGAATGTTATCACATCCACCCTGTGCTTTATCTACATCTTCTTGTCTGATCCCCATCATTTCCCAAAAATCTATTCTTCATTTCTAAATGTACTAAACATCTGAATAACCAGCACAAATCTCTGAGTCAGAGAATCTCTCAGAGGTGTATAGCTACTGTATGATTAAATTACTGTTTTGAATGGCTGGCCTCTTACTCTGAGTTACCCCCCAGGTTCCAGATCTCGCAGCCTGCACACACCACTGCAAATGAAGTTTCATCAAACCTGAGTATAATCACTGTGGTGAACAGCTGTACACTCATTAATCTGGCTCCACCTGTTCTGTGACTGTGCCCATGGTTCTTCCCTCTTGAGTCTGTATAAAGGCTCCAACACTATAACCCCTCCCCTGAAAGCCTGGGTCACAGCACAGGATGTCCAGGTTTATTGTAAATAAAAACCTATAGTTCCGTAACTCTAGTCTTTCAAGCTATTGATAAGGCTTCAATCACTTCAAAATTTCCAAAGATTTTGAACCTACTCCTTTGTAATAAAGACCAAAGCACAATTTCCATTTCTCGTTTCTTGCTTACTGATTAAATTATCTATCCTTATCTGTCTGGGTGCTTTCTTGGCCTCAAAGTCCTGGACACATTAAAATCATTACTCACTATAGAATTACTTCATAAGCAACAACATTATAAGATTACTCAATACTGAGAGAACGCTTTCTCCAGCCGGAGAATGTGGAACCTAATGGCAGTCTCATGGTAAGGGCCAACCATTTAGGACTGAGATGAGGAGAAACTTAATCATCCAGAGGCTACTAATCTTTTGAATGCCCTGCACCAGAGGGCTATGTAGATTTGATTATTTATTGCATTCAAAACTGAGATAGATGGATATTTAAATATTAAAGGCGTATGGAAAATAACAGGAAAATGATGTTAAGGTAGAAAGAACAATCACAGCCTTAATATGGGAAGAATGACCTGCTCCAAACCTGCTCCTATTTCTTATGCTCTTGAACACTACAACACTACAACATCAAAACGGGCCAAATTAGTTCATTAACAAGAAATATTTAAGATATGAAATGAGGGAAATGGTCATGCGTAATCCTATGTCATGCGTAATCCTATGTACAAATTTGGGGAATACTGACTTTTATGAGGCTGAAAATAGATTTTTTTTTAATATTAATAGTTAATGAAAGAACAGATATAGAACATTTTGGAAGTTCAGGAGGTGTGTATTATTTTGAAAAAGAAACCTGTAGATGTCATTGAGACAATGTAGATGAAAAATAGAAGCAGAAGCATTCAAATTACACTATAGGTAGACAATGAGAGAGAGTATGCCAAACATGAATGCCATGAGCTTAAGGGAGAATTTAAAAATTATTAGATTGGTTGAGAAACACCATGGAATTAAATAGTCTGGGAAAACAAAACAAGAACATTTTCTGTAGGGTAGGCAAAAAAAAAGCGGGAACACTGAGATGGGATGACGTTAACCAAGAAATGAAGGCCTCATAGCAGAGACACCATTAATGAAAGGATAAAAATAATAAATAAATAATAAATTAGAATTTTGTCACAGAATTTAAATTGATGAACATGCTCATGAGATAAGATTTTAAATTTATATGATCACATGTAAAAATAGGAGAGACAAGAAGAATATTAAATTAATGACTCAAGCTACTCAAATTTGTATGGTAAGCACATTTATAGATGCATGGCTTCCAGGCTTTACAAAATCTATGGAAAAGAAAGCAGAGACATATTACATTTATCTAATCATGCAAATAAAATGGTGTAAGGCCAGAGGATGAGTAATAATTACCATTATATTTAGAAAGGGAAATGGAGAATATCCAGGGAGTGATTGACCAATAAATCTAAGATAGTGATTGAAAAAGTCAGTACTAGAAAATCTTCGAGGGAATGAAAATGTATTCATAAATAGGTTGCTTCAATTCCACAATCTTATTGGGCTAAATTTAAATTTATTATTTTTAAATTTTAGACATACAGCATGGAATCAGGCATGTGCCACCCAATTGCAATCAATTGACCTACAGCCCATTGTACATTGTGAACAGTGGTAGGAAACTGGAGCCCCTGGGGAAAACCTACACAGACACGGGGAGAGCATACAAACTCCTTACAGACAGCGATGGATTCGAACCCAAGTCCCAATCACTAACACTGTATCACCATTGCGCTAACTGCTAAAGAACACAACAGCAAAACAAAAATTGCAGTTTTACTGTAAACCAAATGAAAAACTGGAAATACTCAGCAAGACAGAACATCTAAAAATAAATACTTTTGCTGGTTAATGACCATTCATCACAACTCCAAGCACAGATAAGGGGTTGCTATTCACAATAAGGCAGAGAGTAAAGTGTCATCGGGATTAATACTTGGATAAAAGTAGTTTACAACAGTAAGTTATATTTAGGAATCAGAAACACAGTTCTTAAAGTACATTTTGAACAGTGGTAGGAAACTTGAGCCCCTGGGGAAAACCCACACAGATATGGGGAGAACATAAAAAATCCTTACAGACAGCACTTGACTAAGGGGGTATGAGTTGGGATGGATTAATTAAACAAAGGAAATACTCTGCAGGTCCAACAGGATCTATGGTAAAATAGAGCTGAAACATCCACTCTGTTTCTCTTTCCCACTTGCCACTGAATGTGTTTAGTTTTTCCAGCATTTATGTTTTTTTATTATAGATCTCTGATGTTTGAGAGACAAAACTATTGTTACGCGCCCAGAGGACCCCAAAACCCAGTAGCAATAGATATTCACCAAGACAAATGGTTACTTAAACAAAAATTGCTTTTATTTTTAAACATGAAAACAGAATCAAACTTCAACTTATTACTATTAACTTAACTAACCTTACCCCTTTCTAATTCTAAGCGTATGTGTATTACATGTGTGTGCAAGTTCAAAAAAGTTATTTGATTCACAGTCCAATCTCACTTCTCATTCCTCCAAGTTCATTGGTTTCAGGCAATTTTTATACTGTGCACAGAATTTAACATCTATGAAGCTCACCGGGCTTTGGTGCTTGAAAGGTAAATAGTTACCACTCAGGAAGGTTCTTGTTAATTTTCAGAGAGAGATTTGTTGTTCCTGGACACAAACTGATCCCTTTTAATCAGCCACGTCAGTGTCTTGCCAAAGAAATGTGCCCCATCAGGGTTTTGCAGATGATAATCTCTTTATTTCAGGTCACCATAGAATTTCTTTTTGTTTCTCTAATAGAAACATTAGGCAGTCAGTCATCGTCTCTTGCATGAACCACAAGGGCATTGACCAGGCTGAACTAAGAACTCACAATTCATCTTCAAAATGGGTTTTTTTTCCACAAACTTGCCAGCTTGTCAGGTTCCAGTCCCAGCTGCTGCTACTGACTGTATAACAGCAGAACTGATTCCTCACCCTCTCTTTCAGAGAAAAGCCTGTTTTACACTCTCTGCTTGCAAAACCACATGATCCTCTTAAAACAGCAAGCAGCAGCCAGACAGACTGCAACAACAATCCATTATTGAAGTTCCTTGGGCTCTCTTCAAAGCTTTTGCAAAGGTATTCGGAGCTGGCCTATCTAACTTGAGCAGAGCTCCAGTATTTTAAATGCGATCTGCTTTGAAATGTTTGTATGTGACCTACACTAAAAAAACCCTGCCGCACTTTATCTTCCAAAATCATATCTATAGACAATATAAAGCACAACATATACTGTCACACTATCTATTCCACCAGTGATTTGTGGTTATCAATTATGAGTCAATGATATCCTAATTAAACTTGTGTAACAATATTAATATTTGGGGAGAATCTATAAGATTAAGAGTAGGTCACATACATGCACACACTTTAAAACAGATCTTATTTGAAAGACTGAAGAATTCACATTTCAGGATCTCTGGAGAATGTAAGCACCTTTCACAAGTAGGTGTTAATTGAACTGACGTCATAAAATGCTTGACCATTGTCTTGCCGGAGTCATGCTATCTATCAGTACTCTTTCTGCAAAGTGCTCACAGAAAGGTCAATTCTGGATTGTTTACCTAAGATAACAACTTGAGAAGAAGAAAGAACCCCTGTTGTTTGCTGGAGAAGGTGGGGCTTTTGCAAGACATGAGTCACATGCTCTCTTTGGAGTTGCAGTTGGAAGAGAGAGAGTTGAGTTAACAGCTCAGTCAGTCAGTGTGTGGGACACTGACAAGTGACTGAAAAGTGCAATCCAGGAAAAATTTTGAAACTGATGAAAGCAAGTTCCAGAGAAGTAGATGGCTGGAAGTGCTATCTGTCTGATGTTTCTCTTGAAATAAAAGGAGGAATGGTAACTTGAAGAAAAAGGTTACCATCTAGAAGACCCTGATGGGGAAAGTTTCATCAGCGAGACCCTGAGGTGACTAGTGGTGGTACCTCAGTTGTGGAAATCCTGGAGCAACAAATACCTCTCTCTGCAAACCCTACAAGAACATTTTTGAGTGGTAAACATTAACCTTTCAAGCACCAAGCCTGGTGAACTTTATACATGTTAAATTCTGTGCACAGTATGGTGATTGCCTGCAACCAGAGAACTTGGAAGAAGGAGAAGTGAGATTGGACTGTGAACCAAAGAACTTTTCTTGAATTTACACACACATTACATACACATGCGCTTAGAATTAGAAGGGGATAATTTGGGTTAGTATAGAGTATAGTATAAGAATAGAGGTAAGTTAATGTTTGATTCTATTTCATGTTTAAAGTTGATTAAAAATAACTTTTGTTTTAAAAACCACTTGTCTTGCTAAATGTGTGTTGCTGCTGGGTTTTGGGGTCCTTTGGGCTCATAACACTTGTCAATATTTTAGTGCACCATTCTTTCTGGAGCTATATTCTTCACCTGAAAAATACTGTCCAGTGATATAATCCACATTTATGAATCACTCATTTAATTTTGCTTCAATGCATGATTAAAGTTCATATTTAGTCACGTCACTGTTTCAGCTGAACAATCTGAGCACTTTAAGTGTTATATTACACATTTATATTTCTGCTTTGACCTTTACAAATTTATCTTTCTACAACACAGTTAAGGTTAGTACTGAACTTAATTTTCAACATAAATATAAGAATATTATTTATACATTTTCAACCATTTAGAAATGTATAATTGTAACAGATTTGCATTAACATTTAATTTAATGTTAAACTATATTTATTTTATAAAAATGTCTTAGTAAATTATAGAGTTAAAATATTGTAGATATATTCTTAGTAAGTTAGTTTGGGTCATTACAGGGGCACAAAGACAACACATTAATATTTTAAACACACAGGTCACAGAACATTTACAGATACACTATTGTACAGAGAAGAATGTTCATTCTTAGAGGAGATGTGTCTTGGACAAACAGAACTAATGGATTTAAAGTGGGTTTTAATTAGTCAAGAAGTGCAGAAGGAAGCCATTTGCTTTTAATAAAAGCCATTTAAGCCTCTTGAACAGAGATGATGTCAGAGGTTATTACGGATATGCAATGATTTTGAAAAAGGAACAGAATTTTGGTAGACATAAAACTGATGGTCACGTGGTTTCCAAACATTGGGACTCACCTCAGTGATGATGTAATGATCACATAATTTGGAGAAATATATTATGGAATTCAAACATTTTGAGTTCAGATTTGGAAGAATTTACTTTGGAGACTTTTCTTTTTTTCTTTGGCTTGGCTTCGCGGACGAAGATTTATGGAGGGGGTAAAAAGTCCACGTCAGCTGCAGGCTCGTTTGTGGCTGACCAGTCCGATGCGGGACAGGCAGACACGATTGCAGCGGTTGCAAGGGAAAATTGGTTGGTTGGGGTTGGGTGTTGGGTTTTTCCTCCTTTGCCTTTTGTCAGTGAGATGGGCTCTGCGGTCTTCTTCAAAGGAGGCTGCTGCCCGCCAAACTGTGAGGCGCCAAGATGCACGGTTTGAGGCGTTATCAGCCCACTGGCAGTGGTCAATGTGGCAGGCACCAAGAGATTTCTTTAGGCAGTCCTTGTACCTTTTCTTTGGTGCACCTCTGTCACGGTGGCCAGTGGAGAGCTCGCCATATAATACGATCTTGGGAAGGCGATGGTCCTCCATTCTGGAGACGTGACCCATCCAGCGCAGCTGGATCTTCAGCAGCGTGGACTCGATGCTGTCGACCTCTGCCATCTCGAGTACCTCGACGTTAGGGGTGTGAGCGCTCCAATGGATGTTGAGGATGGAGCGGAGACAACGCTGGTGGAAGTGTTCTAGGAGCCGTAGGTGGTGCCGGTAGAGGACCCATGATTCGGAGCCGAACAGGAGTGTGGGTATGACAACGGCTCTGTATACGCTTATCTTTGTGAGGTTTCAATGAGATAGACAACAGACTCGCCAAGGCAAATAGCGCCTTTGGAAGACTACACAAAAGAGTCTGGAAAAACAACCAACTTTGGAGACTACAGAAGTCAAAACCCCTGTGACACAGGGGTTGAAACCTTGTGAAAGGTGGGGTTGAGTTACAGTAACCAGAATTGGTGCTGTTGTGTGTGTGCTTCTCCTGGGAAAACGGGACACAGTGGCTTTTAAAATAAGGAAGACAGATTTTACTGGATTTATTTTTGTGTGGCCACTTCATTTAACCCTTGTCTGGTTTATGACTTTATCATGGAAGAAGATAACCACATTTGTTTAATACTTGTCTGGGTTTGTGAACTCATTGTGGAAAAAAATAGCTACTTAGTTTAACCCTTGTCTGGTTTTGAGAATTCATCGTGGAAGAAAATAGCTAAATTGTGAATAAAAAGGCCTAAAGACAATGTTTAAGTGTCCATTTTAATTATTACTGAACTGAGAATTAAAAACCTTCAAGCAAGACTAAAATGTTGCTAATGTAGCATTCAACCTACATAGCGTGGCTCACTTACACAGCGAGCAAACTGGCCCCAACAGTCACAGACAGAAAAGCAACCGATGACATCCAGTGGGACTTTAGATGCAGGGGGAGCATCGCATCAGAAGCCCAAGTCACTTCCACCCCACCAGAAGGGTGTTGGTGTTTGAATCATGGGTTTTGGGTTTTGAGGAAAGGAGGTTGCTCTCAGACATCCCTGGACTTGGCTTGTTTCTTTCACTCTTCTTGCTCAACACAAACAACTTCCATTGCTCATTGTGGCACACTGCCATATTGTTGACCCTGACAGTTTAAAAGTTTTTGAACCCAAAATAAAATGATGCTACCAGTATTCTGGACCACTCAACCACTGGTATGATTTCAGCAGGAAGAGGCCCAATTCTGGGTCAGGAACATTCTTGCAGATGAAACCAAGTATTACTATGTGGTGGCTGCACTCAACCAAGAAACAGCGGGCCGATTAGTCAATTTTCTACAGCAGCTTCCAGAAAACAACAGGTATGAATCACTCAAGGGCCTATTGTTAGAGATATTAGAGCCTATCATGCCATGAATGGGTCGCACATCCACTTCATACGGACGGTCTGGGTGACCAGATGCCATCAGCGTTGATGAGTGATAGACCATATCTGCTTTTTGAACAAATCTTTGTAGAGCAGACACCTGAAGATATCCACCTCCTCTTATTGGATGAGGACTTCACGGATGTATGAAGAGTAGCCACATATGCAGACATTCTTTGGCACAAAGCAACTTGGCACACCCAATGCTGAAATTAGTACTGCATCTCATCCAAGGAAACAATTTCAACGTGCCCCGGCAACAAGACGGTGACAATTGTGATTGGTGTTTCTACCACCGAAGGTAGGGATCCAGGGCCCATAGATGTCAACAACCATTTCTGGAAAACGAACAGGCCAGCCATCGCTAATGGCTATGGCAGCTGGTCACCGGGATAGCCTCCTGAATGTCTGAGACAGACACTCTGGGCGCAGGCTCCTAGTAGACATGGGTGCAGAGGTCAGTGTCCTTGCTCCTTCGAGCACGATACTAGGACAAAAAAGGCAGCCAACAACAGCACCATCCGGACCTATGGTATGTGAACCATCCCATTACAATTCAGTGCCAGCTGTTTCAAATCGACATTTACCATGGCCAAGGTATTGCAACCATTGCTGAGCATGGATTTCCTCTGTGCCCATGGTTTGTTAGTGGTCCTTAAAAGACTACAGGAATTTGTCAGCATGGTTAATTTCTATTACCGATTTATTCCATCTGCGACCTGGATCATGCACCCTCATTTTTCCCTGATGTCTACCAAATCCAAAGAGGCTGAGTGGTCAGATGAGATGACACATGTTTTCAATGAAACCAAAAATGCCCTGGCCAAAGCTTCATTCCTCATCCACTCACCAGTAGATATCCCTATGGCCCTCACAGTGGATGCCTCCAAAGTGACAGTAGGCAGCATTCTAGAGCAGTTGGTTGACAGCCAATGGAAGCCACTAGCCTTTTACAGCTGGCACCTACGACTCCCAGATAGGAAAGGGGATTTCATAGGGAGTTGATGGTGCTATACCTGGCAATCTGACATTTTTTGCATTTTCTCGAGGGTAGGGAGTTTACAATCTTCACGAATCACAAACCCCTGACCTTTGCATTTGCTATGGTTTGCTCGTCAGTAACATCACCTATCATACGTATCTGAATTCTCCACTACAATCAAGCACATCTCGGCGAAAAGCAACATGGTTGCTGACACACTTTCACTTTTGCCTTGTCGCTGTGAGTGGACTTTACCGTGTTAGCAAAGGCACAACGACAGGACAAGGAAATACCTACATACTAAACTGCAGTCAGTGGACTCCACTTAGAGGATATGCCCATCAGACCAAGAGAGTTAAAGATCTGACAACCCCATCCCATTGTTCCTGTTGCCAAGTTTTTGAAACCTTGCATGAGTTAGCCTACCCTTCAATCTGGGCAACTGTGAAAATAAGTTCCAGTCACTTTGTGTGACATGGACTCTGGAAACAGGTGAGGCACTGGGCCAGAACATGCACACATTGCCAAACCTCCAAGATACAAAGGCATGCAAAGCTACAGTGTTTTCAGCCAACACATAGGAAGTTTGAGCATGTGCCTGTAGACATCACTGGCTCACTACCAGTGTCCAGATCAAGGTACCGGTTTATGATGGTGGACAGATTTACCAGGTGGTCTGAGGTGGTCCCATTAGCCGACATGATGGTGGAGACGTGTGCCAAAATGCTCATTGCAACCTGTGTTCCACGATTTAGTCTCCCTGCCCACGTTTCTTTGGAGAGAGGAGTTCAATTCACGTCAACTCTTTGGTCTATGATAGCGCAGCTGCTAGGAACTAGCTCCACAGGACACCCACAGTCAAATGGCCTGGTGGAATGGTTCCACAGGCACCTAAAATCAGCATTGACGGCATGCCTTCAAGGATCAGACTGGGTGGACAAATTCCCCTTGGTCCTTCTGGGCATCCGCATGGCACCCAAAGAGGATTTGATGGCATCTTCAGCTGATCAGGTCTATGGCACTGCGCTTATGGTACTGGGAAAATTCCTTCCAGCTTCGCACAAGCAAAAAAACACACCAATAGAGATCCTCACAAAACTCAGAGATAGTCTAGGGAATTTAGCCCTGATACCCACATTGCACCATGGAATAGTACCATTGTATGTGCCTGATGACCTATAATGAGGTGGTTTCATGTTTGTCTGCAGAGAACTTCACAGAACACCCCTGCAATGGCTGTATGAAGGGCCTTATAAAATAATTTGGTACAACGGGACAACCTGTGTTTTGGACATTGGGGCCAGGAAGAAACTTTCACAGTGGACCACCTCAAGCCGTGATATTTGACAGCCAGTTATGATTCCAACCCCTCACAAATGAGGCAGACCTTGTAAAAGGGCAATCGAATGACCCCTACCACCACTGATGCCATTATGGGTGGGAGGGGTTCATGTAGCATCACACCAACATAGCATCGCTACCTACACAGCAAGCGAACTGGCCCAGCAGTCGCAGACATGAAAACAACCAACAGCATCTAGCGGGATTTTAGATGTGGGGCAAGCCTCGCACCAGAAGCCCACATCACTTCTAACCTACCAGACGCAGGGGTTAAAGGGAAAGGGTGTGGGTGTTTGAATCATGGGTTTTAAGTCAAGAAGTTTGCATTGAGACATCGCTGGACTCGGCTTGTTTCTTTCACTCTTCTCGCTCAACACAGCCAACCTCCATTAATCATGGTGGCACACTGCCATACTGAACTTTTAAAGATTGACTTTTCAGAGTGGGACTTTAATTACACACACACATTAACATTTGCACATAGCGGGGTTAAGTTTAGAGTTAAGTACGTTTAGAGACAAGTAAGAAATGCTATGTTGTTAATAGTTTAATTAAAAACTATTGTTTTCATTTTATCATTCTCTGGTCGATTTTCCATTGCTGTTTCTGTTTTAGTGCTAACAAAGTCCCTTTAGTCCCAAACAAAATTTAAAAGAGTTGTTAGTTCATAACATATTTAACAGCATTTCTCTGAAAATTATATAGAAAACATAATTAAATAATGAAGATTCCTCTGAGGTTCAGATACATTAATGTATAACTTACTCCAGCTAATTCCAATATCTTGTGATAGGTGAAATTCTTTTTCTATTACTTCAATCTTTCCAGCATTCAGATAGCAAGCATGAAAAGTGAAGAGAAAATAGCTGAAAAGTTTATGTTTTCTAATATATGTGAGCTCCATCAGAACATGTCAGAAATGTGAAAGTAAATATTTTAAATATAAAATGAAATACTGTGGTGTCCCCTCGCAGCCCCCTCGTGGTGCCTCACAAAATGAAGGACGAAGGCGATGAGCCAGCAGGCTGCGGGAGGCCTGCAGCGCTGCCCTTCAATTGTCCACAACTAAAAGAGCCTAGCTGGCCTCTCAAGGAAAGCAGATCGCAAATGCAACAATCAGCACTGAGGGGACTTTGACCACGCCCCTCATCTTGAGAATTAAAGCAGGGCTGTGAGCCCAATAAAGCTTAATGTTAACTACACTCAACTAGGGTTCGTGTTGTTCTTTCTGGGAACAGCGAGTTCTTTCTGAGCTAACCTGCAGACAGCTATAACCTCTCTTGTGCTATCGACTCCATAGAGCCTATACTATGTATGATGATGGCTTTGAAAAAAGCAAATTTATTTGATTGGTCTGACAGTAAATATAATGAATGAGGAGATAAAGATAAAATGCTATTAGTTAGTGTTTCTGAAATAAAATAATAATGTGCTGTATTGGGCTGCACGATTAGCGTTAAAGTTAGCACAACACTATTGGAGTGGCTACGACTAGGGTTCGAATCTTCTGCTGTCTGTAAGGAGTTTGTACATTTTCCCCACATCTCCATGGGTTTCCTCCGGGTGCTCCAGTTTCCTCCCATCATTCAAAACATACAGGGGTTGTAGGTTAATTGGTGTATTTGGGAAGCACGGGCTTGTGAGTCTGTTACTGTGCTGTATGTCTAAAATAATGTTTTCATGTATCAGATATTCTGAGGTACCTACTGCAATAATTATAATATAGAATATGTTATATATTTTTTTAAAAATAGAAGCTAATCTTCAGTCAATGGGCGCACTTTTGCATTAGAATTCTGGAGGTTGTAGATTTGGACCCCACTCTAAACTCAAAAAAGCAATTAATTTCATAACTTGTTTATGACAATAAATTCTGATTCTGAAAGTCTTGCGGGAGAATTCACCATTATCCCTCATTGTTGAAGGGTTCCTTTGGAAAAGCTGTTAAACCAATAATTCCATCTTGCTGCTCATGGATTAAACGTTTCTTGGCATTGTGTAAGAAAATTAAGAAATTTATCTCACGCCCTTCAAACATTAGACACTGTCATTTGTCCCATTATTGTTTGTGTCATATTACCTTAAGATACAGATAATATTTATTGTCATGTAATAAAACAGAAATGTAGTATTGCATGAAATTTAGTCTGCCATAAGACAAAGATTAAGCATTAGCATTGCATGACACTCCTTACGGTCAAGGAAACAGAAGCAAAAGAGAATTTGCTCAGTGCTGAGTGTCCGAGGATTTGTCACCAGCACTTCTGCAGCCACACAAGACACCAGTTCAGTTCAAACCATCAGCAAGCTGAGCCCAGATCCAAACCTCTAACACAATGAGGAAGCCTTCAGTGCCCAGGGCCCTTTTTGCCCTCAGCACCCTCTCAATCCTGGTTCTGAAACCTGGTTCTCATGAGCCATTCACCAGCTTTGAGTGAGTCCTTGACCTCAAGTCACCAATAGCTCCTTACAGACCATGTTAGGGAATTGAAGTTGGAGTTGGATGAAGTCTGGATCATTTGGGAGGCTGAGGCGGTGATAGACAGATGTTACAGGACTGCTATCACACCTAGGAGGGAGGAGGAAAGTAACTGGTCAAGAGAGGGAAAAGCAGGCAGTGTAGAATACCCCTGTGGCTATTCCCCAGAGCATCAAGTATAGCCCTTTACATACTGTTGAAGGGTATGACCTATCTGGGCTAGGCGGCAGCCAGACCAATAGCACCATGGTCACATTGAGCCTCAGAAGGAATGGGTGAAGTCAGGTAGAGCGATTGTCATAGGAGATCAATATTCAGGGGAACAGATAAGAAATTCGGTAGCGGAAAAAGAGACTCCAGGATAGTGTGTTGCCTCTCCAGTGCTCAGATCGAGAATGTCTCTGAGCATGTGCAGAATAAACTAGATTCGAAGGGAGGTGGGAATCAAAGGCAAGAGGCAGAGGAAGAAGCATTTCTGTGCAAATAGAGATAACTGGTAGGGGGTTTATGTGGAATGAGAAGCACATAGAGTAAAATTGCAGCCAGTGTGGTGAGGATGCTCCTGCTGTGGTCTCCTCTACATCAGAAAGACTGGACACAGACTTTGCTGAGCACCTTGGCTCTGTCCACTGCAATAGCATGGATCTCCCAGTGGCCACCATCAAGTTCCCCATCCCATTCCTTTTGCTGACATGTCTGCCCATGGTCTCATGCACTGCCAGATGGAAGTCACCCGCAAATTGGAGGAACAACACATCATCTTCCGACTGGGCACCCTGGCATCCTCCAACCCAATGGCGTTAATATAGCCTTCTCTGGCTTTCGTTAAACCTCCCCCTCGAACTCCCCTCTTACTTCTTCCCTTGTTGCCTTCTCCAACTTCTGTCCCTCCCTTCCCTGTTTCCCTTGGTACATATATGATAAATTCTCACCTCTCCTCTTATTGTATCTAATTAGCACCTTTTGTTGGTCTGGATTCCTCCCCCAGTGAGCACTGTCCGTATTCTGAGATTTCCTGCATCTGGCTCATTCTGCTTGTAAGGGTTAAAATGCAAATTCTGCAAGAAGACATGATCGACATTCTTTGAGTGTCTCCATAGAAACATATTCTTAGCAAAGGTCTCTCTCTGCCTCTCTCTCCCTGTGTGCTTTAAGATAAAGTTCAGTTTTGAATTTTCTTATGTTCTGCAAAGATAGAGGGATGTGAAATAGACCAAAAATTTTTATTGACCATTTTAAGTTTCTTTTTAAGCATAATTTAATCTTATAACAAAGTTATAATAATGTAGGCATATAAGGTTTAATAAACCTTGGAAAACTCAAATCAACTTTGGTAAAGATCTTTTTTGAATGAGTCACAAACAAATGACATTTCTAGTCTCTCCAGGCCAATATAAAGATAGTTGCAACATTTAGTCAATAAAAAAAGGAATTATTGACTTGTTAGTCAACAAAGATGGAATTTAAGACAATATAAAGTTGGAAATTGGATTTGGAATTCAGACTCGATCAACTGAGTTCTGTTTAGAGCATTTTGAACAAGGAGGCACAATTATCAGTAGTGCCAAGGCCATTGAAGAAATGATAAAGATTCTTTCTCTGTGTTTATTGCAAGTTAGAACACAGTTTGGAGAAACTGCCACTTGTCCTTTAAGGACTGTTCTGGTTTTGGAATTATTGTTGTGGATGTTTGATGTCTGAGTGCACCAGTTAGCTGAATAGATGACAGCCACAGCTGAAACTGCCACATCTAAGGAGCTATGTGTTGAGAAGATGAAGAAAACATAACTTATAGAAGAATTGCAAAGACGGCATTTAGTTGGAAGTGGAAACAAAGTGGCTCTTCAAGCAAGACTGAATGAGGAAAATCTTTCTGCTGCTCGGGATACAGATTCCACAGAATTACTGCAAAAAAAATTAATAGAAACTAAGATCAGCCACAAGATGGTGGTGAGGAGGATGGGCAATATAAAATGGAGGCAGAGTCAGGTATTAAGGCAACATCTGACATACATGACCTAATTGGACCCAAGGATAGTGTGTCAAATGCTGAAAGCAGGAGAAGTAAGAGGAGGTCGAGATCTGGCTCCAGGTTTCAAGTTCTATATCTACACATGTAAAGATTCAGACTGACATGGCAGCTTTTGAAGCAAAAAAAAATCCTTCTAAATAAATTCAACTTAGAAGTGCAGAAGAGGTCATTAAGGAGGCAACAAGAGCAGCAATTGTTTCAAGATAGATATGCTTTTGAAGAGCAGGAGGAGCAGTTAAAGAGGCAGGAGGAGTGGTTAAAAGGCAACAGGAGCTGCTGGATTTGGACAAAAAATTTGCTGTTAATCAGACCAGGTCAAAAGGCACCAGGATGCTCAGTGGTATCTGGTTCTGGAAGTAAATTATCTATTTGATGAAGGACAACAGAAAAAGAAAATATTTGGTGCCAAGGCTGATACAGTGCTATGGTCACAAGATATGCTTGGTCATGAACTAGACAGGTGGTGGTGCCAGATCTCAAACCCCAATCATGACCCCATTGGACAGAGATGTGACCCTAATGCCATCTTATGAAACAGAATACCACATGAAACTGGCAAGTAATAGCTAGCTGGGTGAATAAAGTAACGTACGCCCAGGCATGACAAGATAAAATAACTGCATCGTTAATTCAGTTACAGACTCTCCCTTCACTGCCCAAGAGAAAGATGCCAGTTTTTGATGGTGACCCACTTGAATTCCAAGCATTTATGAAAATTTTGAATGCAGTATTGAAATTAAGTGTCATTGTTGATATTATTTTCAGCAATTCACGAGTTGCCAACATATTTACAATTATATTTTACATATGAATTATTATTATATCAGTTATATTTTCCCACCCATGACAAAGTGACAGACCACAGATTAAAGGTTAGAAGAATGAGGAATGGCTTCATTCCAATCTGTAGTTCTTATAGAGTTCAACAGGCTAGACACCTTAAGGACACTCCATGGATCCGAATGAAGGATTCAAACAGGCTAAGTCATTAATAAAGAAGCATTTTGGCAACAAGTATAACATTTCTACAGCTTGTGTACAGAAGGTTCTTTCATGGTCGGCAATAAGACCGGATGATGTGAAGGGTTTACAAGTTTACTCCCTCTTTCTAAAAGGCTGTTGCGACATCATGACAGAGATTGGCCATCTTTGAGAGCTTGGCATACCTAATAATATGCTAATCATTGTAAATAAATTACTTTTCTGGATGAGAGAACTATGGAGAAGTCAAGTTGTTGAAAACCAGAAAGGATGAGATGAAATGACTACTTTCAAGGATTTTGTTTAGTTCATGGAAGGGCAAGTGGACGTTGTCACAGATTCAGTGAGTGGAATTATTAAAGGCATTCAGGCAGTAAGTAAAGAAGTTGAGAAGTCCAAATTGTATCCTCAACCAAAATTACAGAAAAGTACATATGCCACCTCACTGACAGATGCAGATAAAGAAATTAAGGAAAAGGAAAGTTTGCCTGTTGTGAAGAATTTTTTATTCTGTAATGATAAGCATGATGTGCAAAAGTGTGCACAGATGGAAAAGAAGATGCATAGTGAGAAAATTGCTTTTCTGAAAGAAAGTGGAGTATGTTTTGACCGTCTGTGTAAAGGACACATCAGCAAAAACTGCAAAAAGCGACTCAGTTGCAACAGTCAAAAACATCCCAAAATGACACTTATCTTCCAGGAAAAGAAGAATATGGAAAAGGAACAAACAACAAGAAAAGAAGCAAATTAAAACAATGCTGAAGTTTCAGTATTGACAAATGGTCTTACTGGGGGCAGTGAGAACAACTGCAAATTTTTAATTGTACCTGTGTAGGTCAAGGCCAAGAAAGGAAGTGCAATAGTGCATTTCTTGAACCAGGAAGCACTGTGTCATCTTGCACTGTGCAACTAATGAATAAGCTTAATCTTCAAGGAAAAAGATCAAAAATTCTATTGAGAACTATAGGTCAAGTTAAACACATTGAAACCAGCGTTTTTTTGGGCCTAGAGATCACTGGACTGGATAGTAATGATTTTTGTGAACTCCCAGGCATATACATTCAGAAGACTATGCCTGTGCACGAAGGAAACATCCCATATCAAAACGACATTGAACCGTGAAAAATGTTCATTTACGCAAAATCAACTCTGAGATTGAATTGCTGATTGGTCCAGATGAACCAAAGTCTCTGGAACCACAAGATATGATAAAGAGTGTGGGAGGTGCATCATATGCAGCTAAAACTATGCTTGGTTGGATGATTAATGGATCAGTGGGAGAAAGAAAAGAGATTCAAAATCTGTTGGCTATAAATGTCAACAAGATATTTTGATTGGAAAGCTGTGGAAGGAACAGTTCAAGATTGACTTTCCTGAGTGAATCAGGGATGACCAAGAATCTTCAAAAGAAGACCAGCAGTTCTTGGAAATGGTGTCAAAATCTGCTAAGCTAATGATCATTGTTGCATTTAATCACCTTTAAGGAAACGGGAAATATGCATACCTGATAATAGAAGTGTTATCGATTAATGTACACTCAATTTAAAGAGAAGATTCAAAAAAGATTCTTCCTTTCATTCAGACTACACCAACTGCGTGACTGATATGATATCCAAAGGATATGCAGAGAAAGTACCAGGTAATATTTTAGAACATAGTGATGGCAAAAAAATGATACAACACCATGGAGTTTTTCATCCACAGAAGAAAAACCTTCATGTGGTATTTGATTGTGGAGCAACTTTTTGGGCAGTTTCTCTAAATTCTCAACTCTTACATGGTCCTGATTTGACAAGTACATTGATGGGAGTCTTAACTAGATTCCGAAAAGAATCTGTCATCATTACTGCTGACATCAATACTCCACCAGGATAAAGTACCGAATAACGACTGTGACTGGCTATGATTGCTTTGGTGGCCTGATAGAGACTACAGTCAGAACATGCTGGAACACAGAATGACAAGACATCTATTTGGAACGACTTAATCACCAAGATGTGCAAATTTTGCCCTAAGGAATTGTGCTGAGGACAATATGGAGCAATTTAGCTCTCAAGCTATAAGCACCATCAGGAATAACTTATGTGGATGACTGTTTCACTTCTGCAGCTGCAGTTAAAGAAGCAATAGCTCTTTATCATGAATTTAGAGTGACCTGCAACAAAGGAGGTTTTTTTACTACCAAATGGACAAGTAACAATCGCCAGGTATTGGCTGCCACACCTGAAAGAGAGAGGGTAGAAGAAATGAAGAATTTGGACGTAGACCATGACTACCTTCCTGTGGAGTGGCTGTGAGGTGGACAATGGTGTGTTCAGTGTGATGTTTTTAAGTTCTCACACAAGAGGAGGGATTCAATCAACAGTCAGTTTGATATATGATCATCTAGGAATATTGGCACCAGTTGTTCTGATTGCTAAGAAGATCCTGCAAGATTTGTGTAGAAAAAAGATCGATTTCTAGTCTCTCCAGCTGCTTATAAAGGAAGATAGTAACAACACTGTTTATTCCTTGAAGAAGAGGTCAGGCCCGAAATATCAGCAATATATATTTGTCTTTTATGGATGCTGAAAGACCACCATTTCTTTCAGCATTTTGGTGTGATTGTGCTGTGTGTTGAGCTAGACGGTATACTAACCATACTGCTATCATAATTAACCCCATTCCCCCAAGTTTATCAATAAAGCCTTACCAAAATACCTAACACTAATAAAAATAAACACATTTACTAGGGATAGAGAGACACTTGAGGATAGTCACCCTATCAGTGAGTGGCATTGACTAGCATTCAACCTGGTGTCCCAGTCAGACCCTCACAACAACCTGACTCACCTTCACACAAGTATCCCGGTCAGGTTCTCTGCTCAGCCTGGCTCACCTACATACAGGTAGTCATGTCAGCCACTTGGCGCATCTTCCTCACACTAACAACCCAACTTTCCTCCACACAAGTGTTATAGTCAGGCCCTTGGCGCACCTTCCTTGATTGAATTCTGGATAATAGGGATTTTACGGTATTCCATCCCACCTTGAAGATCACCATGAAGAACACTTGTTCTTCATAGTTTTACATATGTATGTTTTGTCTTCCAATCATTACTTAACATGCCAATATAGGGCATTTATTACTATTTCTGAAATTCTGTCAATTTGACTTGCTGTTTAAAATGTTTTCTAAATTCTATTCTAATAAATATAACAGGAAGAAATTAAAGTACAACAATGGTCACTTCTGCATTGTGTAACAGAGTATATAGATATATTTTTGGGAGATAAATTGGGGCAATGTCTGTTAGTGTAGGTCACATACAAACAAATGTTATTTAAAATATTGATGCTCTGCTAATGCTAGACTTGTTGGGGCCTCAGGGTCTTTGCAAAAGCTTTGAAGAGTGCCCAAGATGCTTCATTAATGGATTGTTGTTAACAAAAAAAGCAACAGATGAAAGAGCTCATTAGAGCTGCATATTGTTTGAAAGGGAACTTGTTGTTCTAAGAGGGTCATATGGTTTTGCAAGCAGAGAGATTAAAACAGGCTTTCTCTGTGTGTGAGAGGAACACAGAGATCACTTCTACAGTGTTACAGTCAGCAACAGCAGCTGGGACTAGAACAGGACAAGCTGGCAAGCTTGTGGAAAACCCAATTTGGAAGACAGGTTGTGGTTCTTAGTTCAGCCTGGTCAAAGCCCTTGTGATTCATGCAAGAGGAGAGGATTGGCAGTATAATGTTTCACTTGGAATAAGTGAAACAAAAAGAAACTTTGTGGTGACCTGAAAGAAAGAGGTTATCATCTGGAGAATCCTGAAGGGGACAAGTTTCATCAGCAAGTCACTGGAGTGGCTGATTAAAAAGGAATCAGTTGTGGATGTCCTGAAACAACAAATCTCTCTCTGAAAACTGACAAGAACCTTCCTGAGCAGTAACCATTTACCTTTCAAGCACCAAAGCCTGGTGAACTTTATAAATGTTAAATTCTGTGCACAGTACAAGAATTGCCTGCAACCAGTGAACTTGAATGAATGAGAAATGAGATTGGACTGTGAACCAAAGAACTTTTCTGAACTTACACACACATTAAATACATGTGCTCTTAGAATTAGAAGGGGGTTAAGTTAGTTTAGTTAAGTCAATAGTAACAAGTTAAAGTGTGATCCTGTTTTCATGTTTAAAGATAAGTAAAAGCAACTTTTGTTTAAGTAACCATTTGTCTTGGTGAATATCTATTGCTGCTGGGTTTTGGGGTCCTCTGGGGACATAATAATTGACAGACTTTAAAAGCTTCAGGCCGTTTATGAGATAATACAATTTTTTGCTTTTGCTGTGCGAGATGGTAGCCTGGGCATAAATTTTTATATACAGTTTAGAGATTTGACTTTGGTAACATTGAGCAAGGTGATGTTAATGATTTATACCACACTGATCTAGATTGTTTTGTACTTACTCAACACATTGTCTTATAACTACTTTCTGCACTTGGAAAATAAACTTAAATAAGCTTTTCTGGAATATTCCATATAAGTGTTGTCAATACATAAACTTTACAAATTTGCACTGAAATGGTCCTCTGCGGAAGGAGGGCGGGTGGAGTGTTGTGTGTAGGGAAAGTTGGTCAGAGGTAATGCTCTGTAGAGGGAGTACACTGAGAGTACATTACTCTGAGAGAGTGTCCTACTGAGAGTGTGCTCATCTTAGAGCAAAGGTGAAGGCAAAGGATCCATTATTCTCATGTAATACCAAATTTAAAATGTAACAGACATGAAATTCTTTTACTTTGTCCACCATAAGGAAGACCGAGTCACCACTTTGTCCAGCGCCCCTCACAGAAATGAGGCCCCAGCGAGGAACAAACTCACAACCCCTGGTTTACAAGACTACGGAGTTATCGGAGTACATTAGGTATGATAAGAGGACAGGTGAGAATAGATTTAGCTCTGTGAATGAGACATGGGACAAAGGGAAGAGAGAGAGAGAGCGAGCATGTGCGAGCAAGGGCAAGCTGGGGGAAAAGCAACAGTGGGAAGAAGGGGGTGCTGGTTTAACAGAAACCGGAGAAGTTGACGTTAATGTCATCCAGTTGGAGGCACAGAAATGCTAGAGGAGCTCAACTGGTCTTGTTGCATTCAACTAGAAATGATGGAGGACTGAGAGCATGCTTAACTGAGAGTACATTATACAGAAAGAGTGCTCAACTGAGAGAGTACTGAACAGAGTACATTATCGTGAGAGTGCACTTAATTGAGAGGGTGCTCAACTGAGAGTACGTTGTACTAGGAGGCTGCTCAACTGAAAGGGTGCTACACCGAGAGTACATGTGCTGAGATTGGTCAACTGAGTGTACATTGTATTAAGAGAGTGCACAACCAATTGTGTGCTACATTGACAGTATATTGTACTAAGAGATAGTACGGCACTGAAGAAGTACCATGTTGAAGGAAGTGCCATACTGAGAATTGTACTGAGGAAGTGTTGTGCAAAAGGAATGCTTGGTGGGAGTGCTATACTGGAAGAATGCTAAGCTGAGGTATGCTGTACCAAAGGATTGTTTTGGAGAGAGTGCATTAAGCTAAGGAAGGACTGTGCTGTGATAATGCAGTACTGAGTGAGGTTTATATAGAGTGAGGACTGCACTGTGAATGGGGTGCACTGCGAGAGGGCTACAATGAACAACTGTGCTAATACAAGGCTGTACTTGAGAGCTCTGCACTGCATTGTATGTAGTTCCACTGAATCATGTGGTCTTTCAGATAAAACATTGCGTTGAGACTCCTTTTTGCTGTCTGAGGAGGGCAAGACTGACATCCTCATAATACATCATGGAAAAGCATGATATTTATTCCTGGTGTATGCACCATTTATCCCTCAAGTCAACATTATTTGGTTAATATCCTATTAATGGTTATGAAAGCTTATTTTGTGTAAATTTCCTGCCGTGTTCCTTAAGCGACATGATCGACTGTATGTTCTCCATTAACTGTAAGCACTCCAGGGCCTTCTGGAACATTCTATATAAATGCAAGCATTTCCTATTCCTCATATCATGAGACATGTTTCCTTGTTCTGGGCCCTTTAAGTTTAGAAAAAACATCCAGTTAGTATCTGCCCTGTTAATTGCCTTCAGAATCTCTTTTGTTTCATTGACATCATCTTTCTCTCTTTCTCTTCTGCTCTCCAAAAAATATGAATTCATCTACTCAAATAACAGACAATTAAATGAAGATGAAACAAAGAAATAATGGGCTTGGTTAAGGATTTGACTAAGTCAAGAAGAAAATTGGGCAAATTCTCAATTTGCTGCATATTGATGAGTGATGATGTGCAGGAGCTTGAATATAGTGCAATAAATCCATAATGTTGATAAATAACTTGGGTGATGGAAAACCACTTTGCTACTAAGATAGACCTGGTGTAAGAATAACTTTTCGAAGCTCTAAATAACAAAGTTTTTTTTGAGTTGAATCAAATCTTGGGTCATTCAATTTGGACTAAAATAGGATGAATAAAGTGGTTAAAATCTAGAAACATTGGCAGTCCAAAGAAACATATGGATCATTTAAATAAACGTATAGAACAATGGTTCTCAAACTTTTTCTTTCCACTAAGTAATCCCTATGCCATCAGTATTCTATGATTAGTAAGGGATTGCTTAAGGTAGTATGTGAGTGGGAAGGAAGGTTGAGAATCACTGCCAATTGTTACCAAAGTATTTTGCTTGAGAAAAATTGTCATTGGTCTTTTGGAGTTACAAAACTGTGCACATAACGAGTCAATTAGATTCAATTAAAACAGTGGTTTCCAAACTTTTTCTTTCTACCTTAAGCAACCCCATACTAATCATAGAGCACCAATGGCATAGGGATTATTTAAAGTGGTATGTGAGAGGAAAGAAAAAGGTTGAGAACAATTGGTATAGAAAGTAACCAAAAATGGCAAAGGATACTGGATTCGCTATCTTCAGATACAGAGTACAAGGAGGCAGAAGTTATGTTAAAGCTATACAAAGCTGTTACACATTTGGAATGTATTGGCCTCAGAGTGAATGAATGCAGAGTGACACCTGGACCACTGTTTTATCTTGCAAAAAGATTAAACAAATGAAAAGCAATATGTTGGGGAAAATTATAAAAGTATTGGAGAATTTAAATGAAACACAATTTATTAATTAGAACCTGTCAAGTTAAGGAGAGTGAAGATATTTCAGTTGATTTGGAAGTCCAGGAAGGAAACAGGAGAACATGACCATCCCTCTGTCAACAAAGATTACACAGACTTCAAGACTAACTATGGCCTTGCCTCTTCAATTTGGAATCTCCATCAGAGCTCCCCTCATGTCAGCCTCCCAGATCTTGAAGATAGAATATTAATGCTTTGTTCATCATGACCTTGCATAAATAAGGTCTCTATGAATGGGCGATTTTCTAAAGAGCAGCACAAGTAGAGACGATGGGAATGGGGATGGAGCATGACCAAACTCCTCCACACATGGCACCACCCCATCAGCACCATTTCCGCTGGTTTGGTTGGAGCTGCTAAAATCTACCATATGATTCTTCTGTGACTTCCAGTATAATATCATATTGAACATGTACAGTTATGGTACAACTGTACCCGAGGGAAAAACAAGTATGATGCTGAATTTAACTACAATTTGTTAATTTACGGGTGTATTTGAGGTAGTGAGTATTTTCATTTGAATTTACATACATAAGTTTATCAGCTGTTCTTTTCTAGGTGAACCATTTTATGAAAAAAATGACCTAGAATTTTGAAAGCCAACTTAGATGTGTGATTCAAGGCAGGAGAGTTCATGTTCTGTCAGATGGTCCTCTCATACAAAATGTATTGTGCATTGATCAAAGGCAGTGTATGGAAAAGAACAGGCTTTCATCGTTTAATGTGTACACAAGGCTTTTGATTAACTAACTGAGGGACATATGGAGAAAAACTGGTAAATTTCAGATCACATTTATGAAGGTAAAGGTGCATGGGAAGGATCAGGGTCACATTTTATGCAGGTGCCTGCCTGCTTTTTGCTTAAACCTTGACCAAGGGCTCAGGCCTGAAACATTGGATAAATAGCTTTCCAGAGTTTGTCCATCACTTTTCTGCATTAACCACAGTGGTGCATCACAAGCAACAATTTTTTCAATATCTAGGTGATTCTGTGCAATAACATAACATAACAATTACAGCACGGAAACAGGCCATTAGGCCCTTCTAGTCCGCACCGAACCAAACACCCCTTTCTAATCCCACCTCCCTGCACAATGCCCATAACCCTCCATCTTCTTCTCATCCATATACCTGTCCAACCTTTTCTTAAATAATACAATTGACTCCGCCGCCACTATTTCTCCCGGAAGATCATTCCACACAGCTACCACTCTCTGAGTAAAGAAGTTCCCCCTCATGTTACCTCTAAACCTCTGCCCCTTAATTCTTAACTCATGTCCTCTTGTTTTAAACTTTCCTACTCTTAACGGAAATAGTTTATCCACATCCATTCTGTCTATCCCTTTCATAATCTTAAATACTTCTATCAAATCCCCTCTCAACCTTCTACGCTCCAAAGAATAAAGACCCAATCTGTCCAATCTCTCCCTATACTCTAGATGCTTAAACCCAGGTAACATTCTGGTAAACCTTCTCTGCACTCTCTCCACTCTGTTTATGTCCTTCCTATAATTAGGCGACCAGAACTGCACACAGAACTCCAAATTAGGCCGCACCAACGTCTTATACAATCTCAACATCACCTCCCAACTCCTATATTCCATGCAATGATTGATAAAGGCCAGCATACTAAAAGCCTTCTTCACCACCCTATTCACGTGAGTTTCTACCTTCAGGGAACGACGTACCGTCACTCCTAAATCTTTCTGCTCTTCTGTATTCCTCAATGCTCTCCCATTTACCACATATGTCCTATTCTGATTCTTCTTACCAAAATGAAGCACCTCACACTTATCAGCATTAAATTCCATCTGCCATTTTTCAGCCCACTTTTCTAAGCAGCCCAAATCCCTCTGCAATCCTTGAAAACCTTCTTCATTATCCACTATTCCACCTATCTTAGTATCGTCTGCATATTTACTAATCCAATTCACCACCTCATCATCTAGAACAACAATGGGCCCAATACAGATCCTTGAGGCACACCACTGGTCACCGGCCTCCAACCTGACAGACAATTATCCACTACCACTCTCTGGCCTCTCCCTTTCAGCCAATGTTCAATCCATTTGACTATCTCAAAATTTATACCTAAAGACTGCACCTTCCTAACTAACCTTCCATGTGGTACCTTATCGAAGGCCTTACTGAAGTCCATATAGACAACATCCACTGCGCTACCCTCATCCACATTCCTAGTCACCTCTTCAAAAAATTCAATCAGATTGGTCAAACATGACCTTCCTCCCACAAATCCATGTTGAGTGCTCCAGATCAGACCCTGTCTATCCAGATGTTTATAAGTACTATCTCTAAGAATTTTCTCCATTAATTTACCTACCACAGACGTCAAACTTACAGGCCGATAGTTGCCAGGCTTCCTCCTTGAACCCTTTTTAAATAACGGAACCACATGCCCAATGCGCCAATCCTCCGGCTCTATCCCCATATCTAATGACATTTGAAAAATTACCGCCAGAGCCTCTGCTATTTCCTCCTTCACTTCTCTCAATGTCCTGGGGAAGATCCCGTCTGGTCCCGGAGACTTATCCACCTTTATATTCTTCAAAAGCCTTAAAACTACACCTTTTGTAATCTCTATATTCCCCATATTTACCCAATTTGCTTTTTTTATCCCACATCTCCCAATATCCTTCTCCTTAGTGAATACCGAAGAAAAGAAACTGTTCAATATCTCCCCCATTTCTCTAGGTTCCACACACAGTTTTCCACTCTGATTTTCTAAGGGACCAATTTTGTCTCTAGCTTTCCTCTTACCATTAACATATTTGTAGAACTCTTTTGGATTAGTTTTCACCCTGCTTGCCATAGTTTTCTCGTACCTTCTTTTAGCTTTCCTAATTCCTCTCTTAAGATTCCTCTTACATTCAATGTATCTTTCAAAATCTCCTTAACTCCATGCTTCTTATATCTAATGTACGCCTCCCTTTTTCTTCGAACCAAGTTTCCAATATTCCTTGAAAACCACGGCTCTCTCAAACCTTTTGCCCCTCCTTTTAACCTAACAGGAACATAAAGCTTTTGCACTCTCAAAATCTGATCTTTAAAAGACTTCCATCTCTCTACTACATCCTGCCCATAAAACAAATTGTCCCAATGCACACCCTGCAAGTCCTTTCGCATCTCCTCAAATCTACCTTTTCCCCAATCAAAAACCTCAATCCTTGGCCCTGATTTCTCTCTTTCCATAATGACATTGAAGCTGATGGCATTATGATCACTGGACCCGAAGTGCTCGCCAACACTAACCTCCGTCACTTGACCCATCCCATTTGCCAACAGTAGATCTAACACTGCTCCTTCTCTGGTCGGCACCTCTACATATTGTTGTAAAAAACTATCTTGCACACATTTCACAAACTCTAACCCATCCATTCCTTTCACAGAATGTGTTTCCCAATCTATATGTGGAAAATTAAAATCTCCCATAATTACAACCCTGTGCTTATCACAAATATCTACTATCTCCCTACAGATTTGCTCCTCTAGGTCTCGGTCCCCTCCGGGTGGTCTATAATACACCCCTACAAGTGTAACCTCTCCTTTCCTACTCCTCAGTTCCACCCAAATAGCCTCCGTGGATGTGCCCTCTAATCTATCCTTCCTAGGCACCGCTGTAATATTTTCCCTGACAAGCAATGCAACCCCACCTCCTCTTGCCCCTCCGACTCTATCACACCTAAAACAACGAAACCCAGGGATATTCAGTTGCCAATCACATCCCTCCTGCAACCATGTCTCACTAATCGCTACCACATCATACTTCCAAGTATCAATCCACACCTTCAGCTCATCCACCTTTTTTACAATACTCCTGGCATTAAAATATATGAATTTCAGGGATTTCCCATTTTTTAATCCCTGTTTTCCCTCATCTTTAAGAACAACATTATAGAGCATTTAAGAATAATCTGGGAAACTATAATCTATAAACTATAAACTATAATCCCATGAATCTGACATCAGTGGTGGGAAAGTTACTAGAAGGTATATATACTGTAAGCACTTGGAGAGACAGGGACAGATTAGGAATAGTCAGCATGGTTTTGTGTGTGGTCGGTCTTGTTTAACCAATCTTATAGAGCTTTTTGAGGAGGTTACCAGAAGGTTAATGAAGGAAAGGATATGAATGTTGTCTACATGGACTTTAGTAAGGCATTTGGCAAGGTCCCACAGGGGAGATGTGTCAGGATGTTACAGTCACCCAGTATCCTGGATGAGGTAGTAAATTGGATTAAACATTGGCCTTGTGGGAAAAGCCAGAGTGTGGTAGTAAAGGATTGCCTCTCTCACTGGAGGCCTGCGACTAGTGGTGTGCTTCAGGGTTCAGTGCTGGATCCATTAAGGCTGTCATCTATAATAATGTGGTAATTGAATAAGCAACACCAGATGGCACCAAGATTGGGCATGCAGTGGACAGCGAGGAATGTTTTCAAAACTTGCAGTGGGATCTGGGCCAGCTAGGAAAATGGGCAGTGAAATGGCAAATGGCATTTAATGCAGACAAGTGTGAGGTAATGCACCTTGGGAGGACAAATCAGTGTAGGACTAGCATAGTAAATGGCAGGGAACTACAGAGTGTGATAGAACAGAGGGATTATGGGAATATATAGATATACAATTGCTTGAAAGTAGGATGGTAAAGAAAGAAGGATGGTAAAGAAAGATTTTGGCACATTGGCCTTCATAAATATTATGGTGAACCTGTACAAGATATTGGTGAGGCAAAATCTGGCATATTGTGTGCAGGAAAGATAGCAACAATACTGAAAGAATGCAGAAAGAAATTACAAGAATGTTGCCAGTACTTGAGAAGCAGAGTTACAGGGAAAGGTCAAATAGATGAGGACTTTGTTTTCTGGAGCATCAGAGAATGATGGGAGAGGTGCTACAAGAATACACAATTATGAGGGGTACAGATTAAATTAAAGCAAGGTTTCTCCACTGAGGTTATTGAAAGGTGAATTGTTTAATGATAACATTAGGGGAAACTGCTTCCCTCAGACGCTAGTGAGAGTGTGGAATGAACTGCTAGAGCAAGTGATGGATGCAGGTTTGATTTCAGCATTTAAGAGAAATTCAATTAGGGACACAAATGGGGATAGGGTAGTGTTTCTCAACCTTTATCTTTTCACTCACATACCACTTTAAGTAATCCCTATGCCACAAGTGCTCTGCGATTAGTAAGGGGATTGCTTAAGGTGGGAAGGTTGAGAATCACTGCTCTTGACCCAATTGTTACTGAAATATTTTACTTGAGAAAAATTGTCATTGGCTCATTTCCTTTTGAGTTATGAAACCATGCACAAAACAAGGCAATTAGGCACGATTAAAACAGTGGTTTTTAAACTTTTTCTTTTCACCCACATACCACCTTAACCAATCCCTTACTAATCACAAAGCACCTATGGCATAGAGAATACTAAAAGTGGTATGTGAGTGGAAAGAAAAAGGTTGACAACTACTGGGATAGGGAAGTATATCAAAGGTGATGGTCCAGGTGTCCGTTCACAGGATTTGGTGGTAAAGTTGTTTAGCATAGACTATTTTGACCGAAGGGCCTGGTTCTGTGGAGTTCAGTGGATCCATGTACACAAAAGATCCAGAAAAAAAACTAAAAACTTTATGATTAACACAATGAAATCAGGATAAGATTCAGCATTTGAATTTCTGCAAATAATCCATCACTTGGTGGACATAAAGCTTGTGATAAATAATAGAATTTCACATTGGTTTCCAAAATTTGCAGAATCCAATGGAAACTAACATCATGACACCCAGATGGAAATGTGAATTCATCAGAATACTGGCAATAAAACCAAATTACAAACTGACAAAAATAATGAGAGTAAACAATGCTGTTGTCAAACAGACCATTATAATGCAATTTTGTGACAGTTTCCTGTCTATTATATAATTACAATATGCCATTTTTAACATTTACAGTATGAGAATATTAAAATAATGAACCAAGGAATGTCATAAAAATTCATTAAGGTTTTATCTACAAGACTAATAATCATTTGAAGACAGTGATCATCTAATTAAATAAACAGACAATGATGGTGTCCATAAAAAGTTCAGTGAGGTAGTTCCAAAGGTATCATGGAAGTCAATACTGCAGATAAATCTGATTTTGTTTTTTTTAAAACTTTCCTGTCTTGACTCACCTTCTTAAATGATAAAATCTGTTCAATGAGGTGCTATTAAATGGAATAAGTGATTGCATCCATCCATTCCAGAAGTGCCAATATTGAACAAACTAAAAGCTCATCACAGCACTCTTCATTGGCAGACTCGCGAGTTGCAGTAGGCATAGGAATGGACCCATTATTTACTCCATCTTAATGTCCAATCAGCCCTCATCCCTTCACCCACTTGTAATGGTATGGATCATATGTTCTCATTGGCTGGTAAAGGCTCGGGCTGGCACGCCCTCTAATGACATCCTCACCTTGACTCCTCCCCTGGGACCCAGGCCATAAAGGTCAGGCCACCCTCTCCCTTCCCTGCACTTCCCTAGCTTGGATCCGGGCCAGCTCAAGTCTTGTGTACAATAAAGTCTATCGTTCCCCTCAGTCTTTGTCCTTGTGGTTATTGGGGTGACTGGTAGTGCCCAACACCATTCTCCTGATACATCAGCATATTACCTTTCTCTTTTTTTAAAAATTCATATCTAAGACCAGTAACCTGGCTAAGGGACAGGAAGAAAGTATACTGTGAATCAAAATGACATTCATGGAGTGGAACACTGAAGTCTGCAGATGTCATAAAAAACACAAATGCTGGAGGAATTAAACCAGTCTTGAATGTCCAAAAGAGGTAAAGATATATTATCAACATTTTGGGCCTGAGCCCTTCACGGTATAAGCAAAGGATAGAAAGGTATCAGATTAAACACTGAAAAGTGGCAGGGAGAGAAGTCCAGACTAACAAAAGGTGTAAAGTGGCTATGATAAAAAGAAGTGAGAATTTATTTTGTCGAGGACAGAGGACAAGAATGAATGAATGCAACAGGGGGAAGACAAATGGGTGGGGAATTTAACAGGAATCTGAGCAGTCAATGTCATCTGTTTGGAGGGTGCCCAGAAAAAGGATGAAGTGTTCCTCCTCCGATTTGCAGGTGTTCTCAGTCTGACAGTCCACGAGACCATGGATAGACATCTCAGCAAGGGAATCAGATGGGAAATTGAATTGGGTGGCATTCACGAACACCAATTCAAATGCTGACACTACATTTAAGTTAACAGAAAACGTAGAGGAAGCATTTGTCTGTAGTGAGAAATCAAGCATTAGTTGCCTATAGCCAAGGGAGAGGAAACCATAGCACAGATGCCTCCTCACTAGAACACAAGACTGCACACAAGCTCAGTTTCAGAGGATTCAAATGACTACTTCAATAAAACAGGCTTCAGAAGAATCCAGTAATATACTTGATGCAATGGACTGCCTGTAGTCAAGTCACAGGATTTAGCACAGATCTGGAACCCTTTTTTCAGCAAGAAAATAGTAACTACTTCTATTTAGACAGATGTCACAACAATGATTTAGCAGTGATGGTCAATGTTGCATCTTCTGTTGCAACTAATAATGTGTTCTGAGAATGTCATTGTTCAATATCAGCTTGTTCCCAAGCATTTCAGACAGGAGGATCATGGCTATAGATTACCTTGAGCAAAGATTACTGGGCATCCCAACAATCTGGTAAACTACCCTCCAAATCCACATATTCTACTCACTATACATCCATGACTGTGTGACCAGGCACAATTTCAATGTTATCTACAAATTTGCAAATGACACTACAGTTGTCAGCACAAACTGCAATGAGAAAGAGTACAAGAGGGAGATAGATTGGCAATTTAGTGGTGTCACACCAACAACCTTGTGCTCATTGTTAGCAAAACCAAGCAAATGATTGTGGACTTCAGGAGGAAGTCAGAAGAACATGAACCAGTCCTCATTAAGGGCTCAGCAGTGGAGAGGTTCAAGAACTTCAAATTCCTGGATGTCAACAACTCTGAGGATATCTCCTGGAGCCCCCATGTTGATGTTATCCAGAGTTCAAGCAACCAGCCAAAAAAAGGAAAATTAATAAATTTTTAAAAATGAAAATAAATACGAATAAATAAACATTTAACATTAGAAAAGTAAATGTTCTTTTAAGTAACACAAACCTTTAGTGAAAGTGGAAGCAAATATTTAGTCAGTGGAGTACATTGGTCATGATATGCTTTTCAATTACAAGCTTTTGATTGAATAAAATGGTGTCAGCCAGAATGAGGAGCAAGTTGATGCCACTCTCCAGTGGGGTGATTCTCTTTAAGTGTCTCCTTATCTTTGCTTAATAATATACTAATAAAAATAAAGACATTATGTTTATTACTAATGCTTTATCTGTAAAGTTGGGCGGGGGGTGTTAATTATCTATAATGTTATTGTTCATCTTTCAGGTGGCTCTGTGGAAGGGAAGGAACCTATAGATGCAATGAAGCTTAAATGTTTTCAAAGAATGTGACTGAAAAAGTAAAATGCTTTAAAGTTTACATTTATGCAAGTGAAGTTTGTTCAGTGCAAGTACAATATAGTATTTTTGTCATTTGTCTTTTAAACTGTTTAATCTTAATGCAGGTGCATTAGTTAGGCATTGTAAGGGTAAATCTCAAACAACTGGAAAATGCACTTATCTGGCATTTACCAATCCCCATAGGTGCCAGATACCCATGGTTTTACTGTATTTTAAATCCATCTTTATACTGTGCTAAGATTGTTTTATGCTCAAGTTGAAATCAAAACTGATTTCTACAGAATGATTCTTCAACACCAAATATTTATATGAGCAGCATATCACATTTTCAAAGATATAAACACATCTTTTACTTTTAATCCAAAAAAAAGTATTCTGTGCCCCAATATAACTGAATGTAATACTATCAATTTTTCCCAAATTATAAGAAAGTGGAGTTTGAGGAAAGGACAGATTTCTAAGAAATACAAACTGACTAAAAGCTGAATCAACATAAAATATATTGTATGTATTTGATATACAAATAAAATTTTATACTCTCTGGAGAAGAATTGGCCAAGTGCCTGCCTCAGGCACTGCCATTAAAGAGATGAATGTCCTAACCAAACTAAAATTGCTCAAATAGATAGCTCTCCAAAACTGGTTGTCATTTATTCCAATTGGCTCTGCAGCAACTGGGTCAAAAATCTTGATACTGCTCTTCAGCTAGGAATTTCTGTATGTGATGAATACCATGTGGTTATTTACAGAAGAGTATTTGATGCTTGAGGATTAATTTGCCTGTTGTCTGCTCTGTATCCCTCACACAAAGAAATAAACAGAAAATGCAGGAGACTCAGCACATCAGGCTGCATCTGAGGGAGGAGAAACAGTTAATATTTCAAGTTGAAGATCATTCATTATAATGATAAAAGTATTCATGTGCCTCATGTCTAATCCACATTTTATAGTATTGAAGACATTTATCAATCTATTTTACATTACCTGTAAACTTGTAAAAAAAAAATGAACATTTCTGTTTTTGAACATGAATGTTTTTGGATAGTTTATCCAATATTCCTTACTTAAGGGAGAGCAGAAAACCATCATAAGTGTTTGAGCTAATGTCAGTGGTAAGTGTACATTGGCACATAATAATAGCAGGCCTGGTATGGAATTCACAGCATGTTCTTTATTTGCCCATTTTAAATATGGTAGGAAAACTATTTGCAAGCATGGTGCACACAGTTCTTGCAACAGATATACCAAAGTTGTAGATAGGTAGGAAGATAGTGAGTAAGTGCCATGGGATAGTGTCATCAATTATGACTAACATTTTGTTGATGACTGACAATAGGCAGATTGGACAACAATTTGTCAGTTTGACGTCTCCTTTTGAGAACTGGATAAATCTGGGCAATTTCCATATTGGAGGGTAGATACCAGTAATAAAGAGACAGTTTGATTAAAGGTATAGCTGGTTCTTGAGCTTTAGTTTTCAGTACTACAGCTGGGATGTTGCCTGATCCTATTACTTGTTCTATACTCAATGACATCAGGTGTTTCTTGATATCATTTGGAGTAAATTGTTTCTGCCTCTTCTGGCTGAACATGAATACAAATGCTTCAGTCTTTCTGGAGCATTAATGCTGCATCCAGCATGGAGATGTTCTTGGAGCTTCCTCCATGCTTAGCTATTTAATTCTCCATTTCCATTCATGACTAGATGCAAAAGGACAGCAGAGCTTTCACCTGAACAGTAGATTGTGAGATTACTTAGCTCTGCTATTGCAGTTCACTAGCTTCCTACATCACCTTCAAGTATGCTGATAGCATTCCTGGGAAGCAATTCTGCCTTCATTGAATTAAGGATTCATACCTGATATGGGTGCTCAGTTGGACTTTAGCACATTTTTCATGCCACTCAGCTCAATATAGGGTATTCTCAGCATGAAGGTCACTTACTCTTACAGGTGCACTGCTAAAGGTGGCTAAGTAAGGATAAGGTCTCTCTCACAATGCTTCACTCACCACCTATAACAGTCTCAGTATAGCAGTGATGTCCTTTAGGACAATTCGGTCTGTGGTGCTACAAAACCATTCCATGGTGGACATTGAAAACTTCACTCTGAATACATTCTGTGTCCTTGCCACTTTTAGGACTTCCTCCAAGTGTTGTTCAAATGGGTGTTATGTAGCAATCAGGAGGAAGTATTCTTGCCAATATTTGATTTGATATTATAAAATGTCATTGAACCTAGACTCGATATTGACGAATCCAAGGACTGCTCCTTCCTGCCAGTAACATGACTGCTGTCACCTCTGGTGCCTTTCCTGATACAGGAGAATTCGTGCTGGAGATTACGATAAAGGATTCTGGCACACTGAATGTAATGTGGGTACATCATGTATGGCTTTTCTGGACTGTGGGACAAGTATTCAGACACCCTGGAAGTTTGCAAGGGGGACTTTGAACTAGGAATTATATTGCTTTCTTCTGAATTTTGCACTGAGTTCAACACCAGGTGTTGTATCTTGTTTTATCCCTTCTATGGATAACTGAGTAGCTGGATGGGAACTTAAAACCACTTTGGTTTGGAATACTACATGGGCCAGACTGGGTAATGATGGAAGGTTTAATTGTCTGAAGGGCAAATGGTTTTTTTTTAATGAAATTTGGTGGCTTTCATAGACATCAACACCAAGACAAACTCATCTGGCATTGAATCATCATTGCAGTGACTACGAAATCATGGTTACATCTTCCTAACAATGTTCTGTTACTTTGGAAGGAAAATAGAACAGATTCACCAAGTTGATATTACACTTAAGCACAGAATATAGAAAATTACAGCGCAGAACAGCAGGGTCGGCGCCAGAATGCATGTTAGAGGGGGCATTAGCATGTTAGAGGGGAGCTCATTCAGCAGTGGGGAGGTGCTAGTCAGAACTTCCCCCTCGTTAACACCATCCACTCATCCGATGTGGGACACGAGGGTGATCCTTTCATTGTGGGACACGAGGGTGATCCTTTCATTGTGGGACACGAGGGTGATCCTTTCATTGTGGGACACGAGGGTGATCCTTTCATTGTGGGACACGAGGGTGATCCTTTCATTGTGGGACACGAGGGTGATCCTTTCATTGTGGGACACGAGGGTGATCCTTTCATTGTGGGACACGAGGGTGATCCTTTCATTGTGGGACACGAGGGTGATCCTTTCATTGTGGGACACGAGGGTGATCCTTTCATTGTGGGACACGAGGGTGATCCTTTCATTGTGGGACACGAGGGTGATCCTTTCATTGTGGGACACGAGGGTGATCCTTTCATTGTGGGACACGAGGGTGATCCTTTCATTGTGGGACACGAGGGTGATCCTTTCATTGTGGGACACGAGGGTGATCCTTTCATTGTGGGACACGAGGGTGATCCTTTCATTGTGTCAAGCATCACTAGATGCTACTGATGCTTGACACATGTTAGTGACACAGCCAGGGGCAGGTGGAGAGTCGCTAGCATGCATCAACCTAGACACTAGTGACATGGGAGGGAGTAGGGGTGGGTCTGATGGCCAGGGATGGCCACAAACTTATAGGGGTGCACCATCTTGTTTGGGGGTCAATGCCCAATGGATGCCCCTCCTTGGTCCCAACCCTGCAGTACAGGCCTTTCTGCCTAAAATATGGCACTACTCTATACAAGCCTACTCCACAATCTAAATGTTCCCCATCTCATGCCCATATCCTCTATTTTTCTTATGGCCATGTGTCTATCCAAGAAGGTAAAGAATGAGCTCAAGTTATATAAAATGGCTTGTTACTTTCTGGATTTGAAGAATTGATCTAATTGAGTTCATTAAAATAATTAGGGGATTTGATGGATGGTATATTTCAAAAATATTCTATCAAGATCACAAGATAAAGGAATAGAAGTAGGCTGCTCGGCAGCTCCACCCTGAGCTAAACTGTATTGGCCTCTAGTTCCAAGTCTGTTTTTTTACCTCTCCATATTGCTTGATACCCTAATTAGATCCCCAGCGATCACTTCCTTAAACTTCCCCAATGATCCTGCCTCCACAGCTGAATGTGGCAACAAATTCCACAAATCCACGACCCTCTGGCTAAAGAAATTTCTCTTGTTTTAAATGGGTGCCTTCTAATTCCAAGATGGTGCCCTCTTGTCCTGGATTCATACAATGGAAACACCTTATTCACATCTACCCTATCCAATCCTTTCAGCATTCAAAATGTTTCTGAGATCCCCTCTCAAGGGAGCATGATTAATGGCAAAAACCTACAGATGCCAAAATACAAATGGAAAAACCTAATATTTACAAGTTTTACTTATAAGGAAAGATTGGATAGATTAGGTCTATTTTCACTGAAAGAGAAGGCTGAAGGGTGCATTATTAAGGTTTATAAAATTATGAGGGGCATAGATAATGATGGGAATCAGAATTTTTATTCCTCTGGTGGGGCTCTAAAACATGAGATCAAAGGTTTAAGGTGAGATAGGAGAAAATTAACAGGGGAAACTAAAGTGTAACTTCTTCAAACAGAGGGTCAGGCGTAAATGCAATGAGCTACTGAAAGAAATGGTAATAGAATATACAATTATAGGTATGATACACAAGGAGTAGACAGGCAGACCTAATCCAAGGAAATAGGATTGGTATAGATAGGCATCATGAATATAGCATGGCCTATTTCCATGCTGTACAAATTCATTATTCTATGCTTAATTGACACAGGACTGACTTCTACCACTCACTGCCTTAATCATTGCAAGGAGGACTGCCTCAGTGATCTCATCCTTTCAGCCTGCACTCATCCCACATAACATTGTGCCATTCTGCTGAACTCCCCCTTAATGCCAATTTCCATTCTGCTCTTCATTTCACATGGTTCATCTCTGTCCCTTCTCTTACCTGACTCAGCATCTCTACCTCCATTTCAGGAGATACGTTGATGACCAGTATCCATAACTAGCCCATGGATTCCCACATCTTTGGCTCCCACACCCTACTTTATGGCTCCATTTTCTCAATCTGTGTAGCATCAATTGTGACAATGTCTCCAAAATATCAGCCTTTCTTTCAATTATAGTTTGTTTCCACCATAGTTTATGGGGTTCTCTAATACATCTATTCCATTTCACACATTTCTGCTCCCATCCCCTTTCCTCCCAACTAGAACAATAAGACTCACTTTTCTCCACGATTTCCAACATCTGTTGAGTGGAGGAAGAAAAATATGATGTGAAAGCTGCATATAAAGGGCTGTATGTGGTGGAAATGTTCTGCAGTGCTTCTATTTCAATGCAAAGATTGTTGTAGGAATGAGCTGAGCGTGTTGATTGGCAAGTGGAATTTTGACATTGTGTCCAGTAGTGAAACTTGATTGCTATAAGAGATGAGAGAGATCTTAAATTGGTTTTTTGACATGCCTAGACATACACATATAGAACAGTAATAGGCCCTTCCGGTCCATAAACACCTGCTACCCAATTATACCCAATTGACCTACAACCCCTGTTACATTTAAAATGATGGGAGGAAACTGGAGCCCTGGGAAAAGCCCACAGACACAGGGAAAATGTACAAACTCCTTATAGACCATGTAGGATTTGAAATTTGGTCCCAATCAGTGGCACTGTAATAGCATTGCACTAAGCAATCCTGAGTAAATACCAACTAGGGAAGTAAGTAAAAGAAGCAGTGAGATCATGGAACTTGCACAAATTAAAGAGAAGGAGGTGCTTGCTGCTTCAAGTCAAATAAGTGTGGATAAATCACCATGGCCTGACAAGATATTCCCTTAACCTTAAAGGAGGCAAGTGTAGAAATTGAAGTGGCTCTAGCAGAAACATTTAAAATATCCTTAGCTGCAGGAGAGGTGCTAGAGGATTGGAGTGTAGCTCATGTTGGTCTGTTATTTAAAAAAGAATCCAAAACTAACCCAAGAAATTATAGGCCAGTGAGCCTGATGACAGTAGTAGATGCTTTAAGAGATTAGATGTACAATTATTTGGATAGTCAGGAACTGATTAGGAATAGCCAGCATGGCTTTGTGTATGTTAGGTGTTTAACCAAACAGAATTTTAGGAGAAGGTTACTAGGAAAGTTGATGAAGGAAAGAGTGTGAATGTTGTCTACCTAGACTTTAGTAAGGCCTGTTAAAAGGGCCCACATGGGAGGTTAATCAGGAACATTCAGATGGTAGGTATTATGGTGAAGTAGTAAACTGGATTAGACAATGGCTGGATGGTAAAAGCCGTAGTGGTGGATGATTGCTTCTCAGACTGGAAGCAATGCCCAGTGGTATGTCTCAGCAATTGATGGTGGGACCATTGTTGTTTGTCATCAATGATCTGGAAAGCAATGTGGTTAATTGCAGATAACAAAGATTGGAGATGTTGTGGGCATCAAGGAAGGCTTTCAAAAGTAGAGGGATCTGAATCAGCTGGAAGAATGGGCTGAAAAATGGTAGATTGGATTGTAAAGAGCTTTTAGCATATTGGCATTCATTAATGAAATAATTGAGTATAGGATTTGGGATGTTATGGTGGAGATGTACAAGACATTGGTGAGGCTACATTTGGAATACGGTGTGCAGTTTTGGTCATTTAACTACGGGAAAGATGTCAATAAGATTGAAATAATTGCAGAGAAGATTTACTAGGATGTTGCCGGCACTCAGCCAATGGAGTCACAGGGAAAGGTGAAACGGGTTAAGACATTATTCCCTGAAGCCTAAAAGAATCAGGGGAGATTTGATTGAAGTACTGTATATTTCAGCATGCAAGACTACCTTCGGACAAGACAGGTTCCGAAGTTCAGCCTGAATTTCATGGTTTGATTGTACATTAGGTGTATAAGATGACAACCCCCCCCACCAAAAAAAAACATGTGCTGACTGAGCTGGTGTCAGACTGGAATCTGCATGATGACAGTGTAAACAGTGAGGCTCTGGATGTGGATGCTGAGCTCTTTGCCTCAGATGATGATAGCTATTAAAAAGAATTTCAGATTGATTGTTTTACAATAAACATTTCTTTCCAATATACTGGTATCTTAAACATTTGTTGTAGTGGATAGTCTGAGTGGGTTATGGAACCAATTGAGTGCTATTTTGAGTAAAATGGTAAGGTCATAATATTGAATCTGGCCTATAAGATGACCCCCATTTTTGTTTTTTTTGGGCACTTCAAGGGTCTTCTTGTATGTTGAAATATATGGTATACAAAATTATGATGATATAGAGTAGATGCAAGTAGGCTTTCTTCCACTGAGATTAGACCAGAGGACATGGATTAAGGTTGATATTAGGGATAACTTTTTCCACACAGAGATTAGTGGGAATGTGGAATGAGCTGCCAAGTGAAGTGTTGAATACAGGCTCAATTTTAATATTTAAGAAGAAACTGGGTCAGTCTGTGGACAGGAGGGGCATGGAGGGCTATGGATTGGGAGCAGGTCAGTGGGATTAGGCAGAATAATAATTCTGTCCAGACTAGAAGGGGTAAAGGCCAGTTTTCTGTGCTGTAATATTCTATGGTTCTCTCTCCAATGTGACACTACTAGTAGACACATTTTGCCACCTTCTTTCAGCATTCTGATTGGATAATTCCCTCTATAGCACCCTGGTTCATTCTTCTACATCTCCCACAACCTACTTCAATTTCTTGAGGAGTCAAGCAAGTGCTAATTAAGAATGAATTATGATGGGGTGAAGGGATAATGGAATATGGGGAGTCAAGCAAGTGGGCAGCAACCTCCTTTGAAGAAGACCGCAGAGCCCACCTCACTGACAAAAGACAAAGGAGGAAAAACCCAACACCCAACCCCAACCAACCAATTTTCCCTTGCAACCACTGTAACCGTGCCTGCCTGTCCCACATCGGACTTGTCAGTCACCAACGAACCTGCAGCAGACGTGGACATACCCCTCCATAAATCTTTGTCCGCGAAGCCAAACCAAAGAAGAATTAGGAATGAATTATGATGGGTTAAATAAGAATGAAGTAAGAATGGAATGTGAGGAAGGGTTAAGCAAGTATAATAAAATAGGGGTCTTCAAAAACAGGATAGCAAGTAGATAGATTTAGCAAGTCCTGATTAATGAATAAGAACAAAGACATGACACTTCCTGGTAAACAAGTTTGCCAGAAAGGCACATAAACTGATAAGAAGTTAGAAGATATGTAGGCAGAATTACCTAATGCTTAAATCCAGGAGGCAGAAGAATGTTAAGGGGGAAGGTACTTCTGTACTGAAATGGAATGTATAAAAAGTTGGGTAATCCTCAGTATCTGAGTGTATTCCCAGGGTAAGGGGAAGCACCCAACTTTTCATTGTTGTAAAATAAATGTTCTTTGTTCTCAATTTTTGTCTCGAGTGAAATTTGTGAAGGCACCTCTGCTTCTCACAATAGCATAGCCCCCCCCCCCCCCTCTCCCATGCAACCACAGTTAATCCAACATTTCTCTTTTTATTGCCTGCCTTCCAATACTGCAAGGACCTCTTCCATCTATGTTGGTAGGTACATGTCATATGTTTTCATGTTGATTTAAGGAGTTGGGAAAGAGCAAGCAAGACGGTAAAGGTAGCAATATCTGAATACTCACAATTCCACATGCCAATGAGTACAGAAATAGGAGGCGAGTTCACAAGAATCTACATCTGCGGAGAGGGTGCAATAGGTAGGACCTCAGATTCCTGGAGCACTGGCACCAGTTATCAGGAAGATGGCTCCTGCACAGACAGAAAATCTGCATCTCAATATGACTGGACCAGTATCATGTGGGCAACTGTACCTGTTCTATCGGCTAGTGTTGAAGGAAGCTTGGAAGGGAGACTGAGAAGACAGTAATTTAATGAGGGGTTTTGAAAGACAGTGAGAAAAGGGTTTAGAAATTAGATAAAGATAGAGTCTAGCAGTACTTAAGGATGACTACCTAAATGCAAGGGGCAAACTGAATAAGGCAGATGAGTCGAGAGCACTGATAGACACATGGAGATGTAATATCTTAGATATTGGGAAACATTGCTGAAGGGCAAGGTTGGTAGGGGGGCAGGGGGAAGGAGGGAAATAGGATGAAGCTTAAAATTCCTGGAATTTTCAGATGAAATTGTGGAGGATATCAAAGGAGGATGGGAGAAAATAACTAAAATAAGATAGAGGAGAAAAAAATATACAAGTGGTCATCATCTGTGTAGCCTAAATCAAAGTGGAAGGCTTTGGCTCAAGAGACTTTGGCAAGAACAGGACAACTTGGTGGTGGAGAAGTTTAAATAGGAAAGGGCCACTATTTGAGGAACAAAGGATTCAGCAGGTAGGCACAGGTAAGCGCAGGTCTTGTATATCATATTTATTTCCTGTACTCAGATAGTGCAAATGGCAAGCCAAGCAGGGAATGCTCCTCTTGAAGTATGTGGGTCATCAAGGAAGCCAGCAGTATTCCTGATGAATTCATCTACGAGAAGTGCATCCAGCTGCAGCTCCAAACAAACTGAGTTAAAGAATTGGAGTTGGTAGAACTCCAGATCATTCAGGTGGCAGAGGGGATGAGACAGGAGTTACAGGGCCAATATCACAACTAGGAGGCAGGAGGAGGGTAGATGGGTGACAGTCAGGAGAGGAAAAGAGAACAGGCAGGCAGAACAGGGAAACCCTGTGATCTTTCCCCTCAATAACAAGAATACCATTTTGGATACTGTTGGGGGGGAAACAACCTGCCAGGGACAAGCCATGGCAATCAGGTCTCTGGCATGGAGTTTGATCCTGTGGCTGAGAGAAGGGAGGAGAAGAAACAAGCTGTAGTGATAGGGGATTCCATAGTTAGAGGTACTGTTAAGAAGAAGAGGTACTGTGGAAGAAGAGAGTGTATTCTGGATGGTATGCTCCCTCCCTGGTGCCAAGATCAGAGATATCTCATATTGAGCTCATTACATTCTCAGGAGGGAGGGAGAGCAACCTTATGCTGTAATCTATGTAGGGACCAATGACATGGGTAAGAATGGTGAGGAGGACCTGAAAGGAGAGTTCAGGGAATTAGGTGCTAGGTTGAAGGACAGGACCTCAAGGATTATTACCTCAGGATGACTACCTGGGTCATGTGCTAGTGAGGTTAGAAATAGGAAGGTAATGCAGCATAACATTTGGCTAAAGACATGGGGCAGGAGAGAGGATTTCAGGCTTCATTGGGCTTTCTTCCAGGGAAGATCAGACTTGCTCTGATGGGATGGTTTACATCTGAACTGGAGGAGGACTAATATCCTTGTGGGAAGGTTTACTTGTTCTGTTCTGGTGGATTTAAACTAGATTTGCAGGGGAAGGGGAACCAGAGTGCCAGAGCAGATAGAGGAGTAGAGGAGGGAAAAGATGATGTGGAAATTGCATGCATTGTTAGAAGTCAACGGTTTGTACATGGTGGAAATGTTCTCTGATAAATCATTTCAAATACAAAGAGTATTGTAGGAAAGGCAGGTGAGCTTAGAGCGTGGATTGGCACATGGAATTATTGCATTGTGGCCTTTAGTGAAACTTGGTTGCAGGAGGGGAAAAACTGTCAGCTCAAGCTTCAATTGTTTCAGGAAGATGGCTCCTGCACAGACAGAAAACAGATAGAATGGGGTTGGGGTGGGGAGGGGGGTTGAAAGGGTGGACTGACACTGCTCATCATGGAAAATATCACAGCAGTGCTCAAGCAGGACACACCAAGGGATTTGTCTACTGAGACTAGAGCTAAGGAACAGGAAAGGTATGATCACACTAATGGAGTTGTATTATAGACCACAAAGAAATTGGAGGAGCAAATCTGTAGAGATAGCAGGCAGCTGCAGGAAACACAAGGTAGTGATAGATGGAGATTTTAAATTTCGCCATGTTGACTGGGATTCACATACTGTTAAAAGGGATGTGATAGTCCACCTGCGCTGTCAATATTGAAAAATACATGGCAGAACCGCAGTTCACAATAGTATACAGATTTATTAAATTACGCTAGCATGAGTGAGGAATATCAAGTTCAGGTAGAGAATTTCACCTTAGCCAATATCAACCCTCACTCAAAGATCACAGGGAAATGGTGCAGTATTTATTGCGCATTTTGGCAGCCTATCTCTAGCAAGTTGATAAGCATATTTCTTTAAATTTGTTCGAGGTATTGTAGTGCACGACCAGTAACCACAGAGACTGGTCTGAGGGAACGATAGGCTTTAATATACAGAAGAACCTTGCTGGCCCAGATCCAGGTATAGGAATGGCAGGAAGGGAGAGGTAGCTCAACCTTCATGGCCCAGGACCAAGGAGGAGAAGTCATAGGGTATGAGTCATCAGTGGGCGGGCCAGCTTCATATATACAGTAGTCAATCATAACTACATACCCAATGGAGGAAATATATCACCACAGGTATATTGTTACGTTCCTTGTTAACACTCATCATCGTGGTTCTCTCCTAATAAATGTAAATTCTGTTCAAGTTTCAGGTCTCAAAAACAGTTGAAGTAATGTCTAGAAATTTTGCCTCAATACATATCAAACATCTGCTGTGTACCTTTGGGGTTAAAATTTAATTATCAAATGCTAATTATTAGTCTGGAGAATTAATCAAATCTTTAAGACAAGCAAAGCAAAGAAAGCCTTTCCTTAATACCCAAAAAGCAAAGGAATTTCCATTGGCGCCTGGCTAAAAGGTGAGAGTTTTAGTTTTCTGCCCTCTATAGTAGAACTGGTTTGACGAAAACAGCCAGGAAATCCAGGAGCTGCTGGCAAAGAAGCGAGCTGCCCACCAGGCTCACCTTACAAAGCCGTCCTGTCCAGAGAAGAAACAAGCCTTCCGTCGCGCATGCAGCCATCTTCAGCGCAAACTCCGGGAGATCCAAAATGAGTGGTGGACTAGCCTCGCCAAACGAACACAGCTCAGCGCGGACATTGGCGACTTCAGGGGTTTCTACGAGGCTCTAAAGGCTGTGTACGGCCCCTCACCCCAAGTCCAAAGCCCGCTGCGCAGCTCAGACGGCAAAGTCCTCCTCAGCGACAAGATCTCCATCCTCAACCGATGGTCAGAACACTTCCAATCTCTTTTCAGTACCAACCGCTCAGTCCAAGATTCCGCCCTGCTCCAGCTCCCTCAACAGCCCCTAAGGCTAGAGCTGGATGAGGTTCCCACCCTGGATGAGACATATAAGGCAATCGAACAACTGAAAAGTGGCAAAGCAGCAGGTATGGATGGAATCCCCCCAGAAGTCTGGAAGGCTGGCGGCAAAACTCTGCATGCCAAACTGCATGAGTTTTTCAAGCTTTGTTGGGACCAAGGTAAACTGCCTCAGGATCTTCGTGATGCCACCATCATCACCCTGTACAAAAACAAAGGCGAGAAATCAGACTGCTCAAACTACAGGGGAATCACGTTGCTCTCCATTGCAGGCAAAATCTTCGCTAGGATTCTACTAAATAGAATAATACCTAGTGTCGCTGAGAATATTCTCCCAGAATCACAGTGCGGCTTTCGCGCTAACAGAGGAACCACTGACATGGTCTTTGCCCTCAGACAGCTCCAAGAAAAGTGTAGAGAACAAAACAAAGGACTCTACATCACCTTTGTTGACCTCACCAAAGCCTTCGACACCGTGAGCAGGAAAGGGCTTTGGCAAATACTAGAGCGCATCGGATGTCCCCCAAAGTTCCTCAACATGATTATCCAACTGCACGAAAACCAACAAGGTCGGGTCAGATACAGCAATGAGCTCTCTGAACCCTTCTCCATTAACAATGGCGTGAAGCAAGGCTGTGTTCTCGCACCAACCCTCTTTTCAATCTTCTTCAGCATGATGCTGAACCAAGCCATGAAAGACCCCAACAATGAAGACGCTGTTTACATCCGGTACCGCACGGATGGCAGTCTCTTCAATCTAAGGCGCCTGCAAGCTCACACCAAGACACAAGAGAAACTTGTCCGTGAACTACTCTTTGCAGATGATGCCGCTTTAGTTGCCCATTCAGAGCCAGCTCTTCAGCGCTTGACGTCCTGCTTTGCGGAAACTGCCAAAATGTTTGGCCTGGAAGTCAGCCTGAAGAAAACTGAGGTCCTCCATCAGCCAGCTCCCCACCATGACTACCAGCCCCCCCACATCTCCATCGGGCACACAAAACTCAAAACGGTCAACCAGTTTACCTATCTCGGCTGCACCATTTCATCAGATGCAAGGATCGACAATGAGATAGACAACAGACTCGCCAAGGCAAATAGCGCCTTTGGAAGACTACACAAAAGAGTCTGGAAAAACAACCAACTGAAAAACCTCACAAAGATAAGCGTATACAGAGCCGTTGTCATACCCACACTCCTGTTCGGCTCCGAATCATGGGTCCTCTACCGGCACCACCTACGGCTCCTAGAACGCTTCCACCAGCGTTGTCTCCGCTCCATCCTCAACATCCATTGGAGCGCTCACACCCCTAACGTCGAGGTACTCGAGATGGCAGAGGTCGACAGCATCGAGTCCACGCTGCTGAAGATCCAGCTGCGCTGGATGGGTCACGTCTCCAGAGTGGAGGACCATCGCCTTCCCAAGATCGTATTATATGGCGAGCTCTCCACTGGCCACCGTGACAGAGGTGCACCAAAGAAAAGGTACAAGGACTGCCTAAAGAAATCTCTTGGTGCCTGCCACATTGACCACCGCCAGTGGGCTGATAACGCCTCAAACCGTGCATCTTGGCGCCTCACAGTTTGGCGGGCAGCAGCCTCCTTTGAAGAAGACCGCAGAGCCCACCTCACTGACAAAAGGCAAAGGAGGAAAAACCCAACACCCAACCCCAACCAACCAATTTTCCCTTGCAACCGCTGCAATCGTGTCTACCTGTCCCGCATCGGACTGGTCAGCCACAAACGAGCCTGCAGCTGACGTGGACTTTTTACCCCCTCCATAAATCTTCGTCCGCGAAGCCAAGCCAAAGAAGAAAGAGTAGAACAGGTTCTGTCAGATCATTAAGTTGTCAACCTGTTTAACAATGCACAATTTGAAGTAGTTTTGAACTGTTAGTTTAAATGCTAATTTAGCTCTCTGGGAAACCCAGCCAGTCTGCTTTCAGTAAACATGTACTGTGTATTTTTTTCCCCAACATTGGTTTTAATGCTAGGGAACCATGTATTAATAAAGACATCAGTGGTGTTTTTCTTGATAATTGCTGTTAATGGATGACTTAAAAATAAAATCTTTCACAGGGTTGGATGGATTGGAGTTGGTCAAATGTGTGCAGGAAAGTTTTCTAATATATAGAGGTACCAACTAGAGAGAATGCAATACTGGATCTCCTAGTATGGAATGAGACAGGACAGGTGACAGGAGTATGTGTAAGGGAGCATTTTTGGTCCTGTGATCACAATGCCATTAGTTTCAAGATAATTATGGTGAAAGATAGGTCTGGGCCTTGGATTGAGATTCTAAATTGGAGAAAGGCCAATTTTGAGAAAATAAGTAATGACCTCGAATCCGTGGATTGGGATCATTTATTTTCAGAGAAGGATGTGCAAATTAAGTGCAAGACCTTCAAAGGTGAAATTTTGAGAGAACAGAGATTCAATGCTCCTGTCAAGATTAAAGACAAAGTTAACAGACGTGGGGAACCTTGGATTTTTGAGGTAATATTGAGGATATGTTTTGGAAGTGGGGTATAGGAGGTATAGGCAATGTGGAGCAAATGAAATACTTCAGGAGTATAAAAATGCAAGCAAAATCTCAAGAAAAAAAAATCAGGAAGACTAAAAGAAGACAAAGTTGCTTTGGCTGACAAATTGAAGAAAAATCTTAAGGATTTCTACAGATATATTAAGAGCAAAAGGATAGTAAGAGACAAAATTGGCCCCCTTGAAGATTGGAGTGGTCAACTTTGTATGAAGCCAAAAGAGATGGAGGAGATTTTAAATCTGTTTTTTTTCCCCCATCAGTATTCACTCAAGAAACAGGCACAGAGTGATGAGAAATAAGGAAAACAAACAGCAAGGTCATAGAACCTATACAGATTAAAGAGGAGGAGATGCTTGCCGACTTAAAGCAAATAAGGGCGCATAAATCTCCAGGGCCTGACAAGATATTCCCTTAGACCTTGAGGGAGGGTTAGGGTTCGTAGAAATTAGAGACTGGTGAGCCTGACATCATTAGTAGGTAATTATTGGAAGATTCTGTAAGAGATCAGATATACAATTATTTGGATAGCCAGGAACTGATTACGGATAGTCAACATGGCTTTGTGCATAGTAGGTTATGTTTAACCAATCTTAGAGTGTTTCAAGGAGGTTACCAGGAAAATGGACAAAGGAAAGACTGTGGATGTTGTCTACATGGAGTTTAGTAAAGCCTTTGACAAGATCCCACATGAGAGGTTAGTCAGGAAGGTTCAGATGCTAGGTATTCATGGTGCATTAGTAAACTGGATTTATCCAGTATTATTACTTACTTTAATCAAGCAATGCTTGCCGAAAAATACATGATGCAAGTCGATAGGATCATCTCTGAAGGCCTCATGGCCAAAAGATTTTTGGTGGTTAATATCTGTGTCACATGCTCACACGTCAGTTGGTGTCCATGAAAACATAGTAAAAACACAGAAATACTGGAGGAACTCAACCCACCTCACAGCATCCATAGGAGGTCCAGATATCTTACCAATGTTTCGGGTCTGAGCTTTTCTTCAAGGTACAAGAAAAAAAGGCAGGCACTTGAATTAAAGATTGGGCAAGAGAAAATGAAAGAATGGGAGGGGGAGAAGTCCAGACTAACAAACAAAAGGTGTCAATTGGATATGATTAGAGGAAAGGTAAGAATGGATTTGGCTCTAATGAAATGAGAAATGGAAAATAGGAGAGAGAGAGAGAGAGAGAGAGAGAGAGAGAGAGAACTGGAGGAAAGCAGACAGGATGAAAAAAATGGGGTGAGGGAGGGGGTTTTGGAAGCTGAGGAAGTCGATTTTAATGCCATCTGGTTGGTGGGTGCCCAGACAGAAGAACAGAGCATGAGGTGTTGTTCCTTCAATTTGCAGGTGGTGTCAGTCTGGCAGTGCACGAGACCAGACACCAGCAGAATCACCCGACCATTTCTAAGTCCATTATGTTTTTGTATGTAATTTGTAGTTCTTTCATAGTAATTCTTGAATATATCAAACTTAATTGATCAGACTTTCAATTTTGATTAGTTAGTGAGAAAATAAAAATCCATTTAGTGATTCTAAAATCAGAATAATTACATCAACATCCCAAAAACAAATTAATAATCCAAAACAACTACACCTGGGAGTTGTAATTGCTACCAATGTTGCCAACCATGTACTGTTCAAAACGAGCAGATATTACAATTTTTAGCAATTAATGAAGTGGTGCAATACCAAATTCAAACACAGCAAGTTATTCCTTACCTTCATGTGGTATTCAACATCTAGTAGAATGTTTTGTGTCTCCAGGTCACGATGCAGCAATGGTGGGTTCATGTGCAGAAAATTTACTCCAAGTGCTATTTCATATAGTATATGAAGTCGTGGTGCCCAAGGAAGTATTGAATAAATCTCTTTCTATAATCAGAAAGACATAGGTCTGTTTTTAGAAAAAAAATCAAACAATAAATTAAGTGTCCGACAACTCCACTGAGTTTAATATTATTCAACAAGAAAGTTGTTCAGTTTTTTTTAGCAGTAAGCCCAGCCAGAGAAAACAGAGTGATGAAACAGTTTAACTAAATACCACAGCATCCAGGATTTTGACTCCAGCAAATGAGTGAATGAATTGTATCTGCTATCTTTTGACTGAGAAAAAAAAGCACATTTTTGAACATCTAATTAAATTAGCAGGGCTACATACAACTTCTACTAAACTTCAACCAATGCCTGTATTAGAACAGCCACCTAGCGTGATTCCCGCAAGTGGAAAATCATTGTTCTGTAAAGATTCTACGAGGTATAAATGGATACTCATCATAATAGCACAAGTTGTTTTCAGGCAAGGATGTGCAAGGCAACTGGAGGACCTTCAAAGGCAAAATTTTGAGATTGCAGTGTTTGTATGTTCCTGTCAGGATTAAAGGCAAGGTTAGCAGGCATGGAAAACTTTGGTTTTTGAGTGATATTGGGGATATGGTTTGGAAGAAGAGGTATATAGCAAGTATAGGCAATATAGAGCAAATGAGGTATTTGAGTATAAAAAAATGCATAAACCTCAAGAAAGAAATCAGGAAGGCTAAAAGACATGAGGTGGCTATGGCAGACAATGTGAAGGAAAATCCTCAGGGTTTCTATCAAGATCAAAAGGATAGTAAGGGACAAAATTGATCTCCTTGAAGATCAGAGTGGTCGGCTTTCTTTGGAGCCAAAAGAGATGGGGGGGGGGGGGTGGAAGATCATAATTTTTTTTTGCCCCATCAGTATTCACTCAGGAAATGGGCACAGAGTCATGGGAAGTAAGAAAAACAAGCAGTGAAGTCATGGAACCAATACAGATTAAAGTGGAGGAAGTGTATGCCATCTTAAAACAATTATGGATACACAAATCCTAAAGACTGACAAGATATTCTCTCAGACCTTGAGGGAGGCTAGTGTAGAAATTGCAGGGGCTCTGGTGGAAACATTTAAAATGCCCTTAGCCACAGGTGCGGTGTCAGAGGATTGGAGGTTAGGTCTCATTGTTCCATTCTTTAAAAAAGCTGCAAAAGTAAACTTGGAAATTATAGGCCAGTGAGTGTGACATCAGTAGTAGGTAAATTATTGGAAGGTGTTCTAAGATATCAGATATACAATTATTTGTGTAGCCAGAAACTGATTAGAGATAGTCAACATGGCTTTGTGCCCTAGTAGATCATGTTTAACCAATCTTGTAGAGTTTTTAAAGAGGAGGTTACCAAGAAAGTTCACGAAGGAAAGATTGTGGATGTTGTCTACATAGACTTTAGTAAGGCCTTTGACAAGGGCCCACATGGGAGGTCAGTCAGGAAGATATTCGACAATGGCTGAATGGGAGAACCCAGAGTAGTAGTGGATGATTACTTCTCAGACTGGAGGCCTATAACTTCTGGTGTGCTTCAGGGATCAGTGCTGGGCCCATTGTTGTTTGTCATCAATGTCAATGATCTGGATGATAATGTGGTAAATTGGATCAGCAAGTTTGCAGATGACACCAAGTTTGGAGGTGCTGTGGACAGAAAAAAAGATTTTCATATCTTAAAGTGGGATCTGGACCTGCTGGAAAAATGGGCTAAAAAATGGCAGATGGAATTTAATGCAGACAAGTGTGAGGTGTTGCATTTTGGAAGGACAAACCAAGAAAGAACATACACAGTAAATGGTAGAGCACTGAGGAGTGTGATAGGACTGAGAGATCTGGGAATACAGATACATAATTCCCTGAAAGTGGCATCACAGCTGAAAAGGGTTGTAAAGAGATTTTGGCATATTGGCCTTCATACAAAGTAGTGAGTACAGGGTTAACGTTGTACAAGACAGTGGGGAGTCCAAATTTGGAGTCTTGTGTGCAGTTTTGATCATGCAATTACCAGAAAGATATCAATAAGATAGAAAGTGCAGAGAAGGTTTACCAGGATGTTGCCTGCACTTCTGGAACTGTGTTACAGGCAAAGGTTAAACAGGTTAGGACTTTATTCCCTGGAGCATAGAGGAATCAGGGGAGATTTGATAGAAGTACTTAAAATTATGAGGGGAATAGACAATAAATATAGGTAGGATTTTTCCACCGAGGGTGGGTGAGATACAAACCAGAGGTGTGATTTAAAGGTGAAAGGGGACAATTTTAGGGAAACATGGGGGGGGCGGGGGGGGGGAAACACCTTCAAACAGAGTGGTGGGAGTGTGGAATGAGCTACCAGCTAAAGTGGTGAATGTGGGCTCAATTTTAACATTTAAGAAGAATTTGGACAGGAACATGGATGGGAGAGATACGGAGGGCTATGGACTAGGTGCAGGTCAGTAGGACTAGGGAAAAAAAAGTTTGGTGCAGACTAGAAGGGCCAAAGGGGCCTGTTTCTGTGCTGTAATATCCCTATGGTTCTGAAAATCATCAAATTAGACTTTTTGACCTGAGCTTAAGAATAAAAAGCAGTCTTCATGCTTTTGAGAAAGCTCTGTGGAATTTGGAACTGCTTAAGGAAAATGAAAGAGTACATTTGAAGGCAAAGATTTCAGTTGCCTGAATATTAACTGTAATGCTGACAGTGGAAAGGATAAAGAATTCCTTGCAGGAGATTGATTTTACCCATTATGTAGCAAGCCTAACAAGAAGAATACATTTCTGGATTTAGTCCCAAAGAATGAAGCTGGAAGCAGTTATCAGATGAGATCATTGTTATGCATATTATTGTAATTTGGTTCAATTTAGCACATTCCCGCAAGAAGATTATGATAAATTCTGAATAAATGTTTTACTTTCATTTAAGAAAAAACTTACTAGCTTAAAATAGGATTTAACAAGTAGGTACATCTCGGCCTAGAAATAGTTACTTGAATACAAATTTATTTCACAGCACTGGGAAATGAGATTCAAGGTTTTTGGAAAAAAACCCGTTTCCAGAAATAAAGTTGAGATTAGTAGACCCAGATTCTAGAAGCAACAAGAAGAGGACAAGGTGAAGCATGAAAAGGAAGCTGATGTCAGCATGAAGAGTTCAAGTTTATATCTAATACTCATTGTTGTACAGATTATGGTTATACAGCTGACCATCACAAGTATAAGAGCAAAATACAAAATTGAAGAATGAACAGAATTGCCAAGTAAAATCAAAGAAAATCAAAATATTTTTCAAGTAGATGGGGCCAGATCATAATTATGATAGAACTATCTGTGCCAAACTGTTATTCTGTCACGTACTACTGACCTGCACCCATTCCATTTCCCTCTATACCAGGGGTGTCAAACTCAAATTCACGGAAGGCCAAAATTAAAAACTTGGACTAAGTCGAGGGCCGAACTAAATATTTATTGAAAATTTTCAACAACATCTGCATGTTTTCTCTTCTTTCAACATATGTAATGTTAAACTTTAGGATATCACTTTAGGAGGATAATGTTACAGGTCAGGAGTAGGTAGCTCAAGTTCACCCTTTGCTTGACCTGAGGGAAACCTATTTGGTCCCTGTGGAGATGTAGTCAGCATTCACAGGCTGTGTCCATTTTGGCCTGCATCAGGACTCAGCATTTCCTGCTCACTCCTCAGGCTCTAGGCCTCTATTCACCCTCGATCCACCATCCCTCTACCTGACCAGTCCTTTACCCAACCTCTACTCACCCCTCACTCCACTCGCTCTGCCTCTACCCACCCCATCTTATACACACCCCTCTACTGCCTCTCCCCTCAACCTGTTCCTCCCTCTACCCGTCTCTCACCCTCTAATCACCCCTCCCCTACTCGCCCTGCCCCTCCCCTTTTACCTCTTCCCTATCCATCTTCTACTCATCCCTTCCTCTAACTGCTCCTTGCACCACCATAACTTCGCCTGCCCGTTACTCCTCACCTACACCATCTGCCCACCCCTGCTTACCCACCCACTCAGGCCCAGCGCGCTGCCAATCAGCCTTTGCGGAACAGCGGGGGCCGTGCGCAGCCTGCCATGTCCGTTGCTCCGACAGGAAATCATAGGCGCTCGCCAATCTGCCGCACCGCTCGACAGGTGGGAGAAGTGACTGGTTGTGCGGGGAGCCTTCCAACTGGCTTGCCGGCTGATGACAGCGACAGACTTCTCGTGTTACAATTTCTCGTGTTACAATGTGGAAGGATGTGCAATGAAGGGGGAGGATGGTGGGGGTGACATTACCAAAAAACAGCATCGGCTCTCGCTGCAGGGCGGGCCACCTCTAATACATTTTTGAAATGATCTTGCGGGCCAAATATAATTATGGCCCACGGGCCAGAGTTTGACATGTGTGCTCTATACCCTTCATATCCATGCAGCTGTCCAAATTTTTCTTAACGTTAAAATTGAGCTCACATTCACCACATCATCTGGTAGCCCATTCCATTATCCCATTAGTCTCCATAATAAGAAATTCCCCAAAAATGTTCCCCCTAAACTTCTCCACTTTCACCCTTACCCCATGTCTTCTGGTATGTATCTAACCCAACCTCAGCAGAAAAAGCCCATTTTCTTTTATTCTATTTACAACTATCATAATTTTGTATACCTTGATAAAATATCCCCTCATTCCTCTATGCTCCATGGAATAGTCCTAATCTTTTCAACTTTTCCCTACAACTCAGTTCATCAAGCCCCAACAACATCCTAGTACATCTTTTCTGCACTCCTTCAATTTTATTGTATTCCTTTCCTGTTAGGTGACTAAAACTGCACAAAATATTCCAAATTTGACTTCACCAATGTCTCAATGACAACTCCCCGTGACACTGACCTTCACCATCATGAAATGCTTTGTGTCTGTTGAAGGAAAACATCAAATCGCATCTCTCAGAGACACTGAGCCTAAAGACAGAACCATCTCACTTATGATGCAAAAGTCTTGTCCCTCTATTCCATCCTGACACACCTGGAGAACGACGTCTCATACACCAGGCTGCTATTCATTGACTTTTACTTGGCATTTAATACAATCATTCCTCAAAAGCTGGTGGAGAAGCTGTCCCCTCGCTGAGACTCAACATCCCTCTCTGTAACTGGATTCTGGACTTCCTAACAGATAGACCATAGGCTGTCTGGGTCAGCAGCAGAACATTGACCACTGTCATGCTGAGCACTGACACACCTCAAGGCTGTGTACTCAGCTCACTCCTATTCATGCTACTGACCCACAACTGCATCGCCAGACCAGATCCAGCTCTAACAGTTTTATTAAGTTTGCAGATGACACAACAGTAGTTGGCCTCATCAGCAACAATAATAAGTCACACTACAGAGAAGAGGTGGAAAATCTTATTGAAATGGTGCGAGAATAACAACCTGAGTCAAAACTTAGACAAGATGAAGGAAACGATTGTGGACTTCAGGAGAACCAGAAATGATCACCCTCCACTACACATCAACAACTTTGTAGCAGAGATTGGAGAGCGCCAACTTTCTTAAGAGTTCACTTAACTAGTGACCTATCATCGGCACTCAACATCTCAGGAAGGTGCAACACTTCCTGAGATGACTGAAGTAGGCAAGGCTTCCAGCCACCATTACATCAACCTTCTATAGAAGCCCTATTGAGACCATTCTGGCTGCCTGCATCACAGTGTAGTACGGTTGCTGCAAAGAAATAAATCAGAGGTCAATCCACACAACAATACCTTGATGCCTCCCTCCACCCCCCCCCACCCCATTCCTCACATGATCTACTGCAATCGTTGTTTGAAGAGGGCATGCAAAATCAATGAGGATCCCTTCCACCCTGCACACAGCATTTTTCAGCTGCTTCTTTTGGGGGAAAGAGATACAGGAGTATCAGAGCCAGCACCACCAGGCTGAGGAACAGCTTCTTCCCACGGGCAGTGAGAATCCTGAATGACCAAAGGAACTGCTCACACTAACCATCCGATACTCTTATTTCTACAAAACTCTTTATTTTTATAAATCAAATACTGTCCTGCATATCTGTTATTTGTCTGTACATGTGTTGTTTTGTGATGTGTCTGCATGTTTTGCACCGAGGACTGAAGAATACTGTTTCATCAGGTTGTACTTGTATAATCAAATGGCAATAAATTTGACTTGACCCACAACCGCAAAGGCAAATCCAGCTCCAACAGAGTCATCGAGTTTGCAGATAACACGACAGTATTTTGCCTCATCAGCACCAACAATGAGTTGCAATGCAGAGAAAAGGTACAAAATCTTGTACAACGCTGCAAGTGTAATAACCTGAGTTTCAACATGGAGAAGACAAAGGAGATTATGCGGATTTCAGGAGGACCATGATGACCACCCTTGACTGCTCATTAATAACTCAGTAGGAGAGAGTGAAGAGCACCAGGTTCCTCTGAGTCCACTTAAGTAATGACCTATTCTGGACACAATATCTCCTCACTTGTCAGGAAGGCACAACAGTGAATGCCCTTCTTGAGAAAACTAAGGCAGGCAAGGCACCACCCTGTCAACTTACTACAGGAGTTCTACCAAGATTATACTGGCTGGCTGCAATACAGTGAGGTACAGTTGATGCAGAAAAATGGATAAACCATATGTAATGCGCGTCGAAAGAACCAAAGACTTGTTGATCCAAATCAAAGCTTTTATTAACTAAAAGACTGGAGCATATCACAAGTAGGTCGACCAGTCCAGAATGACCTGGTTTGGCTAGGAGCAATCCTTTAAGACCTGCCAGTAGATGTGGCTACACTCTCAGCCAATCACAGTCATCCTATACTACCATCTGTACACATGTACACATTGGTAATAGAATCTGTACTATCACACCAAATAAATATTCACAGCACAGAAAAAGGCCAGTTTGGCCCTTCTAGTCAGTGCCGAACATCATCTCCTACCTAGTCCCACTGACCCGCATTTGGCCCATAACCCTCCACAACTCTCCTGCCCACATACCTATCCAACCTTTCCTTGAACATTAACATCAATCTCAGTTCTACCACCACTGCCAGAAGTTCATTGCATATCCCCACCATTCTCTGCTTGAAGAAATTCCCCCTTGCGTTTCCCTTAATTTTTTACCCTTTTACCCATGTCCTCATTTGAATCTCCCCCACTCTCAGTGGAAAAACCCTATCCACATCTGTCCCCCTTATAATTTTGAATATCAAATCACCCCTCAACGTTCTACGCTCCAGGGAATAAAGTCCCAGCCTTCTCAACCTTTCCCCTTAACTCAAATCCTGAAACCCCAGCAACATTCTCGTAGACCTCCTCTGCACTCTCTATACTGTTTATATCCTTCCTGTAATTCAGCAGCCAAAACTGCACACAATATTCCAAATTTGGCCTCACCACTGCCTTATACAATTTCAACATAACAGCCTAACTCCTGTGTTTTATACTCTGATTTATAAAAGTCAACATACTAAATGTCTTCTTCACCACCCTATCCACATGTGATTCAACTTTCAGGGAATTATGTACCATGACTTGTTCCACTGCACTCCTCAATTCTCTAAGTCCTATTTTGATTAGTCTGACCAAAATGAAGCACCTCACATTTATCAGTATTAAACTCCATCTGCCATCTTTCATCCCTCTCTTCTAACTGTCCTACATCCCTGTAAGCTTTGATAATCTTCCTCACTGTCCACATTACCAACCATTGTACCATCTGCAAATTTACTAATTCAATTTACCACCATATCATCTAGATCATTAATATATATATAAAATATATATATATATATATATATATGGTAATCATGGTGGGGAGCTGGCTGATGGAGGACCTCAGTTTTCTTCAGGCTGACTTCCAGGCCAAACATTTTGGCAGTTTCCGCAAAGCAGGACGTCAAGCGCTGAAGAGCTGGCTCTGAATGGGCAACTAAAGCGGCATCGTCTGCAAAGAGTAGTTCACGGACATGTTTCTCTTGTGTCTTGGTGTGAGCTTGCAGGCGCCTCAGATTGAAGAGACTGCCATCCGTGCGGTACCGGATGTAAACAGCGTCTTCATTGTTGGGGTCTTTCATGGCTTGGTTCAGCATCATGCTGAAGAAGATTGAAAAGAGGGTTGGTGCGAGAACACAGCCTTGCTTCACGCCATTGTTAATGGAGAAGGGTTCAGAGAGCTCATTGCTGTATCTGACCCGACCTTGTTGGTTTTCGTGCAGTTGGATAATCATATTGAGGAACTTTGGGGGACATCCGATGCG